>NW_018743979.1:3042192-3677192 GCF_001683475.1 Chenopodium quinoa | reverse complement strand
TGATCAATCATCATTCGAGTCATTTCCACATGGCATCGAGGTCTCCCTCAAGACATTCCATATTCTTTGTGGAGCTCATTATGAAATTCCAATTTTATAACTTTGATATGATCACTCTTAGCTCAAGCAAAAATCTAGACGTTTTGATATCTTGCCAAGTCGATTCTATACTTCACTGAACTTTTGAGCTACTCAAGGTCCAGTTTGTTCACATTTGATGAATATAGCCATATTCTCTTAAATTCTTGTGAGACATTGAAGTAATGGAATTCTCTTTAGCTTTCGGAGTCAATTGTCTATACCAAGCACAATAGCTCCTTTCTTTGTCGATTTCAACAAGTAAGACTTGCTTGCCATAGAACGATTTCGAATTGATCAACTATCAAGAGTCTATCTAATAGAGCCTTGAGTATGTTCTTGTCGATGTGACATTGCTAAAGATGTTTGGAACACAAATCATGTCCATGACTTGAACCTTGTGAGTTTTCATGTTAGGGAAATGTTTGTTTATAATCTAGCATTCTTGACTCATGGCTAAGACAACCATTCCATTCAAATAAAACCCGCAACTATTGCTCTTTTACTTTGAATGTGAGTCTTTCCGTGTGTAAATGGATCGCTTGCTGATTATGGAACATAATAACCATTATTCGTTCCACCCTTAGCTTAAAAGGTCTTTAAACAGAACAAATGACCTTACAACTGATGTAGCACTTCTTGCTTCATTCTAAGCTTGTAAGTCAATAACTTAACTTAACTTCAATGGTTTGAGGTCACTTTCAAAGTGGAACACTCAAGCAGTATTCGATACTTGTGAAGATAACAAGTTGCTAAGTTAACTACAATAACATGAACTCATGGGTAGAATAGGAATCTTATCCCTTTTCTTTGTTCCTTGTTTCCTATATTTCTTATCATACATCATCTCATAACTTTAAGAACCATTTCTTTAAGTGTTTTGACTTTTATACTTTGTTAGGGATAATTAAACATCTAATGCGCCGTAAAACAAAGTTCCATCTTTCTTTAATTCATGCTTGAATTACTACATCAATAAGTCCTACTCATTAGTGTATGAAGCGAAAAGATATGTTGGTTGTCAACTATTGACAATTTGAGTTTTTCAACTCAATACTTCATGTTCATCAAAACTACCTAGTAATTTGAATACATGATATCCAACCGTACTTTCGGACTTTAGTTATAAAAGTCATCTATGAGAGTTGTATTTTAGAAATGCTTTTCCTTTCTTTGAGAACCATCCTCAAAGATTTCCTTTTATCAATCATTGAAAACAATATAATTTGATTTAGAATTCTACAAATATAAGTGCAATGTATAACCATTTATCAAGATACTAACATAATACGTTTGAAATTTAAAGCATACATGCAAATTTTCAATCTTATTATGCGTCTTATCCACGCATTAAAATTTGTCCCTTTTAGGCGAGAATAAAACAATTCCAAGATCCCAAAAATCAAAAGGTGATTAAGCATTCTTTGGCTTGTCTTAACACTTAATATTTTAAGGTAAGCAATCCAATTGCTAATAGCTCTAAGCTACTCTTGGTTAATAAAATGTCGCATCTAATGCTTCCTTGACATTTTATCTACATTGCCACGAAATCTAAGGACTCCTTATTGATATCGTTGAGCTTAACCAAGACCAAGTTGTATACCTAGTATACCTTACGTTCCTAGTGAAGTAGTGATGCCTCGCTTTGGCGTAGCCCATCACTACGCGCATTAGTTTGGTAAGTGTTGTTCTTGGAATGGCAAATTTGGCTCAATATTATAGGGACCTGGGGTTTCTATGTTGGTTGATTTAAGTGAACTTAATTAATCATCGCAACATTCGAAATCCTAAACATGCATCTAACATATCATTCATATATATAAGCATAATTATATATAGAAAACATAAGTAAACGATGCATTTGGCAACTAGCATGACCCCTTGAGTCTTCGAGTCTTCAAGGGTCTTCGTTGCATCCTCTTGGCTTGTCTTCTTAGAAACGCCGTCTTCGAGACATCTCCACCAAATATGCAATTACTAGTAATTATGACTAGGACTAATCTAAATATTAAGGTATAAAAATACACAACGGTACGCAGACCATATTTAGATTTACAAAAATACATAACGGATCGCAGTCCGTATTTACTATTCTAATTGGGCCCCACTAGTTACCATTTTCATAAAACCTGTGATAGAATATACATTCCATTCATCCATTCACTATATGTGAATGGCCATGCATTTTACAATGAAAAACAAGTAGCAATGCATAACACGCGCAAACTAGTAACTAACTTAGGTGGTTAATCCAATTAATGCGCCTAATTAAAACTAGTCAAAGTTGTTAACCAATTATGTGATTAAACGCAATAAAAATAGCTCAAGTAATTAACGAATCTCCCACTAAATTCCACATCCAACCTAATAAATCCGATTAATTAAGTCGATTAACCCAAATTTTGCCAATTTATTTTGCAAGAGCTGGAGGAACCGAGGCCTAGCCTCATTAAAATAATTAAATAAAATAATTAAAACGGCCCAAAAACACAAAATAGTAGCCCACCAACCAGCCGAGTGCCTAGCATCCAAGCCACAGGGCTAGGCTTGCTAGGCACCAAGGCCTTGGAATTGCAC
This sequence comes from Chenopodium quinoa, assembly GCF_001683475.1. NCBI lineage: Eukaryota > Viridiplantae > Streptophyta > Magnoliopsida > Caryophyllales > Amaranthaceae > Chenopodium > Chenopodium quinoa. Next base: position 3,674,537 of record NW_018743979.1, on the reverse strand, counting down.
GCAGAGGTGCTGGCATGCCTAGCTAGTAGCACATGCCACGCCTGCTAGCACCAGCAGCCTCGCAGCATGTGAAGTGTTAACTTAAGTGTGGTTTTTTTGTTTGTTTGTTTTTTTTTTCTTTTACTACTACTAAAGTAAAACTCAGGAAAAGTGTTTGAGCCGAGGGGAGAAGAAGCTGGTTCCAGACAAGAGATCTCCTTGGATTTGGCAAAGAAGACAAAGAAGGGGGTCTGGTTCTACAGCAGCGATAAAGATATGAGTTAATGAGCTTTGCCCTGCTGAAGTTTTTGAGGAAGAAGCTCTCTTTGGTTCCGGAGCAGCCTTAAGGTATAAATCAACAACCCTTCACAATTAACAACCATGATTAACTTTTCCAAGTTGGAATTCTGATTTTACTCAAGTGTAGCCTAATTGTTATAATGGTGTAGGCAACTTTCTCGAAATTTCTTTCAAAACTTCTCATCTTTTGTTTCTTATATAGTTTGGTGATATCCCCACCTGACTTAAAAATTTTGTCTGGATGATTCATAATGAAGTCAACACATGTAGCTGTGGTGTATTTTAGGTAGTCCAGAAGGTAGATTCTGTCATCTTAAACACCAGAAAATTTTGAATGACAATTTTTTTTCAAAATTAGTTTTATACAGAAATCAACTTGTTCCTGATGTTCTCTTAAACCAAGGATGTTGCTCTTCAGTGCGACACAACAAGATCTAAATGAGTAATACTAGGCAGGCACTACTAGGAAGCTGAAGATTCTCTTTCAGTCTTCCAATTGTTGTTTGGTTTGTCACTTCTTGCCCCTGCTAGTAACCTAATCATAAAAGAAATTACATAGGTGCAAAGAATCCTGAAGAAGTTCTACCTTCTTGGGCTTTCTATAGAACTGGAATAATGAGAAATGTGCTTGGACCCTTTTGTTAAAATTTTAATCATGTTCACAGAAAATATCAAAATCATCAATATTATGTGAAAATTAGAAATAATAATCCTAACTTTCATCAAATTTGCTACAATAATCCCAACTTTGGATTATTCTGGAATAATCCGAACTTTAGGGGTTTTTCTTTTTCTTCAATCTCTAACCGGTTAACAAAAGTTAATGACCTACTATATCAGGTCACTTGACACGTGTCAATCCTAATTGGTCTAAAAATTATAAAAAAAAAAAAAAAAAACAGAAACAGAAAAAAAACCACAAAATCAGAAAAACCCAGCTAACCTCCCCTCCCCCACCGTCCCACCCTAACCTACACTACCACCGCAGTCCGCTACCCCTCCCCTCGCCGGAACGCCGCGTCTCCCCCACCCCTTGCGTCGCCGTTTTCCCCCCTCCCATTCCCCACGCAGCCATCGAAACCCACAATCACAGCCACGAAAACGGAGGTTTCAGGGGAGGTTTAGGTGTTTTCAAGAGTAGGGGAGGGGTTCAAGGGAGGTTCACGACCGGCCGGCGTATAGGTGGCCGGATTTCGTGGCTGGTGTCAATTGAGAGGAGTGAGAATGAAATCGGATTTTTTGGCCGAGGCCAATTAGCCGGCGGAAGGAGGGGAAATGGTTGGCAACGGTGGCGAGAGGTTTTCTAGGGGAAAACTGGCGCATTTGGGCGGCCGGACGGCGTCATGGGGGTGGCTGGCCGGTTTCGTGGCTGGTGGTTGGGGTCATGGTTTTTAGATTTTTTTAAATTTTTTAAATTTTGGTTTTTTTTTAAATATTTTTTTAACCAATTAATTTGTAACACGTATCACTTTAAAAAAAATAAATAAAATTAACCCATTCAACCGGCAACCGGTATTTAGGATTGTAGAAAAAGAAGACCCCCCAAAGTTAGGATTATTTAAGTATAATTCAAAGTTTGGATTATTCTGCCAAAATCGATGAAAGTTGGGATTATTATTTCTAATTTTTCCGATCAGATATTGTCCAACAACTGTAGTCTGACTTAGAATATCATCATTCCCGGAAATCAGATAGCACAAACTATATCTGATCACCTTCCCTGTGACGCTAGAAGTAGCTTAGCAATTCTAGAATTTTCACTTCAGGTATGTAATTGTAACTGACATATGCAAGGAATTGCGGAACTACTTACTTTAATTTACGGTTAGTACCTTCAGTTTAGGCGATTAGCTGTGGGGATTGATGGTTTTGGAAGTTATTGTTCAGATGATCAAGTGAAGGTTGAATAGGGATTTCAGTTTCCTTTTAGTAATTTTGTTGGATACGTATTTGATATCGCAAATTGCCATATTAGCTACTTTGAAGAACGAATGCCAGATAACTGAAAATAGACCAAACTGATGGGAAAAGACCCCTGTGAATTAGTGTGAAACCTTTGTTGAAACAAGGAAGAGCAATGTGATGAATTATTATTGGTTTTATAGTTGTTTATAGCTCACTAGCTCAGTTATGTGTGCAGTGCTGTTAATATATCTTTAATTTTTCTCAACTTATGATAAATCCTTTATGTTTTGGTTTAATATAAGACCACTCTCAATGGTGAGCAAAAAAAATGCTCACCCACTCTCTCTCTACTCACTTTCTCTCTCAACAAATCAATTTTGCTCATGGGCAAATTTTTTCCACATTTCCTCTCCCAATGGTGAGCAAAAAAAATGCTCACCCACCACTATCTCTCTCTTACTTTTTCAATACCCCACCATAACTTTCTCTCTCCTACACAACACTTCTTTATTTATTTATTTCATTTATATTTTAACAATGTTACTCCAAATAAATAAAAACTAGTTTAAATTTGTGTAACTTATTTTTTTTATTTTTGTCTTTTTTATTGTTAAAATTTGTCGTAAAATTAAGTACGTTATATAAAAAAATTGTAAAAAAAAACTCATAATTTGTTAAATGTTTTTATTTATTTTAAAAGCGGTACAATACTAGAGAACAATTACATTTGCAACGTCATGCGCAATTAAACATAGGAAATAAAATAAACACAACAACTAAAAATTAACTCGGCTGCGTACGTAAAAGTGGCTACGCCATAGTACTTGGCTTTATTTAAGTCGTCTAATTTCTCCCTAATTACGTGGCCCGTATCGTTGCCAAATATGTTCGACTAAATCACGTTTCAGAGATAGATGAATTTCTCTGTCACGGAGGGAAGCTTTTCGCTGTAGAAATGCGTTGAAGTCAAAGTTTGTAGGTCGGCCTACGTTGAATTCAAACGGTGGCGTTGTAGATGTTGATGCTGGTGTTGATTCTTGTTGTTCTTCTTCGAAGAAGGCTCTTAGAACTTCGGCTCGAGTGTAGTTGTGGCGCTCATCTTCAACAATCATGTTGTGCATAATGATACATGCTTTCATTATGTCTCGCAGTATGTCCTCATCGTACGCCAGTGACGGTTTTCGTATTATTGCAAATCGAGCTTGCAAAACACCGAATGCTCTTTCAACGTCCTTTCGAGCAGCAGTCTGGTGGTAAGCGAACAATTTATCTTTTTGAAGTTGAGGGGTTGTGATACCCTGAACAAAAGTTGCCCACTTCGGATAAATACCGTCGGCTAAGTAATATGCCATGTTGTATTCATGGCCGTTAACGGTAAAATTTACCGGAGGAGTTCGACCATGCAGAACCTCATCGAACACTGGGGAACGGTATAAGACATTTAGGTCATTACAAGATCCAGGAATCCCAAAGAAGGAATGCCATATCCATAAATCCTGATCTGCAACGGCTTCCAGTATTAGCGTTGCTTTCTTGTTCCTACCGGCGTACTGCGCTTTCCATGCCGTTGGACAGTTCTTCCATTCCCAATGCATGCAATCAATGCTGCCTATCATGCCTGGAAAACCACGCAGTTCATTTTGATGCAGTATTCTGGCCAATTCATCAGTTGTAGGGTTTCGCATGTACTCGGTTCCGAACTGCGCAATGACACCAGTACAAAAACGTTGAAGGGCAACTCGAGCGGTTGACTCACTGATCCGAACGTATTCATCCACGGCGTCCGCAGCCATGCCATAGCCTAACATTCTTATCGCCGCTGTACATTTTTGCAGAGGTGATAAACCTAACCTTCCAGCTGCATCCCTACGCTGCTGGAAGTAAACATCACCTTCAACGACCTTGTTCATTATACGTACAAACAAAGGTCGTTGCATACGAAATCTTCTTCTAAATTGGGTGGTGTTGTACACAGGATTATCGGAAAAGTAATCATTAAACAACCTGGCATGTCCAATTTCCCTATCTCTTCTATTCGTACCCCCTCTAGGTTTTTTAGAAGAGTGTTGGGATTGTGTTTGGGGCATGAGGACAGATGGGGGTTGGTATGTGAAGAGTTCATCAACAAGTTGGTCATATTCTTCAGTATTTGAAGAAGATGATCTTGAACTTGAGCTTGATGATGGTCTGGAATACATCTCGTATTAATATAGTTACTTGATACGTGAAGAGTTCATCAACAAGTTCCTCCCTTTTCCTCTGTTCCTTGTCTTTTTCAATTTTGATCCTCTCTTCTTTCAGTATGGCTTCCCTCTCGCGAACTAAAGCGAATTCCTTCATTCGTTCGCTAAGCTCAGACGAACCACTTTCTGTTGGTACTGCTTTCCCTATACGCTTCGCCTTTGCCTTCTTGACACCCTCGGGTCGCTGTAAACCGCCAGATGAAAAACCATCTGTAGGGGTATCCGCCTCTACATCACCTCTGGACCTCTTCCCACTTCCAGCACTACCTTCTTCCTCAGCATCACAAGCGGCTTTTCTTTCCTTCAAGGACATTGACCATCTTAGCTTTGGTCTCCACTTTGGGTCCTTGTTAAGCATTTCAACCGCGTGAGGAAAAGTGAAATTGCGACCTTGGGCGACATGAAAAAGCTTCGCCGCACTTTTCATACGATCAGCTTCATTGTAACCACTCCCTCCCTCCGGGAGTCTACCTGCTTCATCATAGCAAGATATCCATTGCAGTGTGTCCGCTGCCAACCTTCTCCAATGCGACGTCAGACTCTTAATAGGCCTTGGCGGAATTATATGCGGCTTCTGCGTATGCAAGTTTGGTATGCTTCGTGTACATTGCGCCATAGGGTAGTTGCTTTTTGGCTTGTACTTTTAATAGCATCCTCGCTAATCTGCAAGTACAACCCAATTAGAGCTTCATCTTCCGCCACAGACCAAACACGGGTAGCTCGTGCAGGAACCTGGTTGGGTTCCAACAAGCGAACTGGTGGAGGAGGATACTGTGGCGTCTCTGGTACGCTTTCCTCTTTGCTCTCATCGAACATTGTGTTACTACCAAGATCAGTTTCAGGTGTACGATCTTCATTCGCAAGGTTTTGTAGGGGAACCTCAGTGGGTGTCTGATGCAGTGGAGGTGGTTGGGACGACATATTGCCCATTCTTTGCAAGAACAATTGAAACTCGGGATTAGTTAGGAAATCATCACTATAACCCGAAAATTGTTGACGGAAATTTGGGTTGTTTGGATCCATTCAAAGATTCTGCATCAAAAAATCACATATGTACTACTTATTAAACAAATTAATTTGATAACAAAAATAACAAAAATATCAACAACTTTATAGCAACAAAAATAACATATATACTACTTATTAAACAAATTAATTTGATAACAAAAATAACAAAAATATCAACAACTTTATAGCAACAAAAATAACATATAATAACAAAAATAACATATATACATTACATGCCATACAATATTTAATTTTTCTCCACAAAATAACATATATACTAATTTTAACACATAACTACATGTACTTATTAAAACCAAACATATACTAATTTTATTATGTAACTACATTTATATATAGCAACAAAAATTAGCCAATAATTGCAATTTCATTTCGTGGCCTTCAATTTTTGTTTTCCATAAACTTACATATATACTAATTTTATTAAGTAAATACTAAAATACGTTTATATATAGCAACAAAAATTTACCATTAATTGCAACAACACTTTAATAACTACAAATATAGAAATTTATGGACAAAATATAAACAACTTTGTTAATAATTACATATTGCAAAAAATTACATGGCCTACAATTTTTTTTTTTTTTTAAAAAATCACATATATACTACTTATATTGTAAAACTGATAATAAAAATTAAAATTTTTTTTTTTACCTTAATATGGATTAATTGCAACAACAATATTCTTCTACAAATTTCAAATACTTTTAAGAAAATAAAATTTTGGAGGATTTTTAAGTGTTTAGGAAATTATATCAAAATATATCAAAATACATGTCTATTTGTAGAGAATTTAATTTTATGGCCGTTGGTATTTTTTTTTTTTTTTTTACAAAATATTTTTTTCAGAAATTACAAAATACAAAACTAACCGTTGTAAAACGGCTAGTTCAACCTGATTGGCTACTGCTGCACACCTGCCACGCGTCTCATCCCCATTCGCCAACCTCCTGCACGCGTCAGCCACCTATTTTTTTTTTTTGGCTACTCAAAACGACGCGTTTTGAGGATTGCCTTTGAGGAAGCTTCATCAAAACGCGTCGTTTTGATGGGGAAGGCAGCAGAATTTTTTAAGTGGGTCTGACGCGTGTGGGGCCCACCTCTACTACTGTTCATCCGAAAAAAAGCTCAAGTTTTGAGCTTTTTGATAAATGCTCATGAGCATTTCTTTCCCATTTTGATTTTCCTCACCATTGTGACTAGTGAGTATTTTTTTTACACCATAAAAATGCTCATGAGCATAAAAAACTCTCACCATTGAGAGTGCTCAATTATTGCAATCAATTTGAAAAATGCAGAGTAATCCAGTGGAACAGCCTTCCTGTGGTGATTCAGCCCTCTAGTGACCAACATTTAAATGACACTGTTAAACATGATCAAGTGACATAACAGGTGATATTTATTTTCTTTATGATTGCATGTTTCACAGCTGTAATCAAGCCTATTGCGAAATTAAAGTCCCTACATTAAATCATATTTTTGATTACATAAAAAATTTATGTGAAGTTAAGAATTATACATGTTATGTCATAAAAACTCTGAGCTGAGAAACGGGTTTTTCATAGGATGTAATTCTGTTCTGGGTTATTTGTGTGTGCACCACTCTTATTGTGTGAAGTAGGCTAGTAGCACATGGCCCTTGCCTTTTAATTGTATATAGGGGAACATCCAAAAGTAGAAGATTAGACTTATTTCGTGGCATATTTGCCATGTCAATAGATCTTGATTTCTGCATTTTATCTGATTTATTTGGAACTTGAATCCTGTATTTTCTCTGTTTAATTTGACTTCTAGGAAGGACTCTCCTCTCCTCTCCTCTCCTCTCCTCCCCTCCCCTCATAGTAGGTAGCCTGTATGATAATTTATTTATACAGATACATTCACAAACTATTAATCCAACTCCCATTATCCTTGCTGACTATTTTGCCTATTAGATTCCTAGCTCTAATCTTACTTATTGCTTGCACTCTTTCACTATAGCTGCTATACTAGGGACCTTGTATTGCCCCAGGCGTTCTGTTTTTCATACAAGTAGTAGCAGACTAGCAACCCCTGCATAAAAAATTTCTCTTCTAGCTGCTGATCATCCATTGTAACTTCTGTCTATCTATCCAAGAAGTTATTGCTGCAAAATATTGTTCCCTGCTGTCACTCCCATCCAGTTCAGGGTGACCTGCAAACAAATCCTACTGTAATGAAGCTTACAGTGTGTTTGGATAAAGAAAGGGGAAGGAAAAGAGGGGAGGGAGGAGAAGAGGAGGGGAGAGAAAGGGAGGGGAGGGAAGAATGGTGAGTTTTCCTTCCAAATCTCTCCATTGTTGGAGGGATCAATTTCCTACAATTTAATCCCTCCATTTATCTCCCCTCCAATCCCTTCCTTCCTCATTTGTTATCCAAATGAAAGATACCCCATCTCTCCATTTCCCTTCCCTTCCTTTCCCTCCATTTCCTTCAATCCAAACACACCTTTAAAGAACAACTAGCTAGGTGTCTCAGTTTGAGCTCCACATATCATACAAGTATTATCAGTGTACATTTCTGTCTTATGCTAACAGATTTTCACTTTGATCCTTTGCCTTAGTTCTACTTTTACCTGTTTCTGTGATTTTCAAATGAGTCACCAGCTGAGAAAAATTCTTCCCTCATCAGTCACCTTACATTCTATTATCCCTAGCTTTTCGAAAGTTTGAGAGGGGCTCTTATGAACAGTAATCCGTGTGCAGATCACGTGTTTTTTTTTTTTTTTTTTTTTTTTTTGTGATTAAAAAAAATGCGTCACTCTTCTCCTTCATGCTGCCGTCTTCCTCTTGTAACAGCCATCCCTCTTGCTTAATCACTGTTTGAAGCTACATCTCCATCTGATTTTGCCTGCTTAGATTTTGGAAATGGGTTTCTGAATTCACTATAATCATTACATGGGGAAATATTTCCTTTATCAAGGTAAATATAAAATTCATTATTACATGTAAGCCTACCATCAATTAGGAATGAATTAGACTTTAAGATTCCTTTTGCAACCTATAGTTCACCTGGGTTAAGATTTTATTTTTTAAATTTGTAATTGTTCCATTGAAGTCCCCTTCCTCTTAATTAAGTATCGACAAAAATCAATTTCAGTGTGTATAGTTTCCGGCGGTAGCAGCGGTGGTGGTGGAAGTGAGGGAATAGCGGACTAAGCAATCAGAGGATAGGGAGTGAGATTGATGGATGAAGTGGTAGACGTGATGAGAGAGAATGGAAAGAAGGTGATAATGGTAAGGATGATAAGGAAAATATTATTCCTTGATTTCTTACCATATATTTCTTTTTTCCAAACAGAGGAACAAAAAGAAATTCTGGGTTTTAAATAATCATGGGTATTTTTTGGGTTATTTTTGTGGTTTTTTATAAGTGGAGAGGAAGGAGGAGGTTGAGGGGATTTTTTTTTTTTTTTAAAAAAAAAAAAATTAAAGGAGTGTACGTTTGTTTTTGTTTGCGGGAGAATTTTTGTTTTTTGGGTTATGAATTATTGAAATGGGTATTTAATCTTACTGCTTCACTCATGGTTTTTGAGGCAGCATTATTTGAAAGCCTTCTGGTTTAATCATGCTTCACCTTACTCGTTCCACCTGTGGTCGTTGCCCATTTCTGTTTTCTCCTGCAATTGCTACCTTTTCTTGAAGTTTTCTGTAGTGAGATTATTCTATGCTCTTCTCTTTCCACGTTATCATCAGTAATTTGATCAGTTTATCAACGTTTGACTTTGATGATACTGTTTTATTTCAGTCTTTGTTATTTTTGGGTTCCTGTTTTTTTGAGTTTGAGATTGTTTGCTGTATTTTAATGGGTGGTGAAGATTTCTACAAAATTTATTGTCCCATTTTCTATTTTTTGAAATTTTCTTATACGTTGCCTTTTTTTTTTTCTTTTTCTTTCTTTTTCCTTTTTTTTTTTCTTTTTCTTTTTCTTTTTCTGTCTTTTTTTTTTTTTTTTTTTTTTTTTTTCCCCTGAATTCTTAGGTTTGAATTCCAGTCAACTATTTCTTCTTAGTTTAATTTTTATTTCATCCTCTTGATAGTGTTGATCCATGGAGGTTCATTTGTCAGTATATTTCCCCGATTTTAGTTAAATATTAACAGGAGTTTTTGATTGTAGTCTATGTTATGGATATGGTTTAGTTGCTTTTTTGTTTTTGTGGTATTGATTTTCTGCCATATGACATTCTCAGATGTATCAATTCACATTTTTATTTTTCTTCTTATACATAAATATACCATTTATGTAAGGTTTATTTTGGTCCAGTTTGTTGAGTGTAAATGTATACCTTGCTGATTAGTTGATTTTAAGCGATTTGTTTATCAAAATATGACATTTATTTATTAACCATGTCCAGCTTGCAATTGACTTGCTGGTGTTTAATTGTTTAGTAGTTTATGGGGTTTGGGGTGTGGCGTATCTTGGCAAGAAATTCAGTGAGGCAAGAGTACTTGTGAAGGCCTCATTTTTTCGGATTTGATTGTGAAATGACAATGGATCGGACACTTGATATGTCCCAACTAGAGCTTGAAGTTTTTTACTTGTTCACTTGATGAGGAGAATATCTTATTGAGGGCATGATTTTGCCACAGCCTATCATTCTTTCAAGATATATAACAAACCATGACCCAATCAATTAAGAGAGTTTGAGATATGCCTTGTTCATATTAGAGATACCTTTATTAGTCTTAATATTGCAGAAAATCTTTATGATGGCAAAGATTTGACAGCCGCATGATCTTTTTATTCTCTATTGAAGCCAGCTTCTAAGGTAAAATTTATATTGTTGAACCATGGAAATCGTACAGATGATATACGGTTATCTTTCCAGTTTCTTTGCCTTATCCTGCTGTTGTCGACATTTTGTTTTCAGTTTTTGAGTTGTAGAATCATGTTAAGAAAAAAGAAACCCTGTTTAATGTGGGTTTTGCGTTTGTTTATAGCACCTTTTCTATCATCTTTCCCTTAGCATAGCATTAATAGCAAGGTTACTTAATGTGAGCTCTTATTTGAATTAAGGTCCTTAATTTTCTGTTGCAGAAAGCTACTTAAACACAGTAATTCAATAAGTTGGTTTGGGTATCTGAGCTACATCTCCTGTATTTGATGTTAATTTGTTTAAATCTGAGCTGCAAGTTTCCTGAACTCAGTTCTTAGAGCTTCTTTATGCTATTTTAAAGATGTTTCGAACCCAACACTCCACTCCACAGTACATCTATTTCTATACTTCTGTGTAGTAGGGTGTGCATGCCATCTCTAAAAGAAATTCCTTTGCGAATCAACTAGCATTGATAAGTACTAATAATCTTGTTTGTTTGGATAACAAACTTCTGCTATATATAGTACAAAGCTTGTGTTTTAAAATGGGGGAGAGGGGTTCCTGCTCCTGTTGAGAAATATAAAGTCGAGGTAAGTATAGGAAATTCAAATACTCAAATTCTTTTGGCTTCCTTATGAGTTGTGGATGCCATTTACGTTTCTCACTTTTCTAATTGGAGCAGGTTCTGTAATGGACTGATTTTCAGAATTAGTATTTCTGATTTAACAAGGCAATGAATAAAGATGAAAGCTTGATGTTCGATTGATAATGGCAAAAGAGGTTACAAATGATAGGTTAATAGCTTTAGGCTATTACTCTCTTTGATAACTTTAGGTTATTACTCCCTAAGGATGAATGCAATTATAGAGATATTGAAGCTCCCAAACTTTGCCCTCTGTGCTGAAAAGAAAAAGAATCTTCAAACCTCTTTTCTTGTCTTGAGTGTTGTTTGAGAGAGTTACATTTCATCAACACTTCACCTCACATGTAAGGTAAGTTAATTCTGTCACATATGATGTTTTTATGGGACCAAAGTGCACTAATAAAATAAAGGAAAAATTGCAAATAATAATACAACTTTTGGCCTGTTCTGGCTTTTTAATAATACAACCTTTGAATTATACATTAATATTACAACCTTTGGAAGGTGTTCATTTTTAACAGGCCGGTAGGTAACTTGTTTTTACAGCTTACCATGACACGTGTCGTCGTTTTATTGGTCTTGTCAATTTAATTTGATTTTTTAAAATTTATTTAATATTTTTAATTTTTAAAATATATAAAATAATAAAAATTACTTTTATTGTTGTTGTTATTATTATAAAAAAAAAAAGCCACCACCCCAACCACTATCTCCTCCCCTTCACGCAAATCCCCTCTCCGGCTCTCCCCAACTCGGAAATAGGCCGACTGGCGTCCAGCTCACCCACTACAGCTCGACCCACCCCCTGTTACCTCGACCTCATCTTACCCGTTGCGCCACCCATCCAACCTCAACCTTCACGAACATCAGTTCCGATTCCACCCCTTCCTGAGCACCGCAGCCCCAAAACCATCCCCTCCCCTGTTTTCCAGCCCCCATAAATCCTATTCCCCCACCCAAAACCACCAAAAATCCGTTTAACCTAGAAAATCCGAAACCCTAGAAAACGGATTTTCTGGGTTAAACGGGTTTATGGTGGGAGATTCGGTTTATGAGGCGCGGGAATGGGTGTAATTTTTGGGGTCGGCTGGCGTTGGGGGAGGCTGATCTTCGAAGGCTGGCCGCCGAGGTGGGGTAGGGGTGCTGCCGGTGGTTGGGTTTTTTTTTTCTACTTTATTTTTTTTTAAAATATTTTATTTGTTAAAAATAAGATTATTAAAAACTTAATTAGAATTTAATTAAAGGTTAAATAACTTTATAAAAAAAAATCAAAAAATATTTAGATCAATTACATGACAATAAGTGTCATGGATAACTTGTTTAACAGATTACAAGTTTTGCCAACACCCCCCAAAGGTCATAATATTAATGTATAATGCAAGGCTATATATTAAAAAAGAACTGGCCAAAGGTTGTATTATTATTTGCAATTTTTCCCAAAAGAAATCAGAATTAAAGGGACAATATATGTGTTATATGGGAGGGTTATTTACACTCTCCTTCACATGTAAGGTCCTTTTAATTCTATCACATGCTATGTTTCATGGGGCCAAAACGCATTAATTAATAATAGATTAATAGAAGATAGTGTTAAACATTTTATAATGCTAAGGGCTACTCCTGTTGCCATATGATTTTGGGATTAATTTTGATAATAAGTGCGACCTAGATCTGTATATATCATGAAATTATACATAGAGACAAATTAAACAAATACCAGAATGATTATCATTACTTTACTTCGTATAAAGTACGAAGTACAAATATCGATAAATCTGTTTTAAAATAATTGACAAAGTTTGACTTTTGCATAATTCATCCATTAACTTTGATTGTGTACTCTCTCCGTGTTTTAATAAGTGTTACACTTATCAAATCCGATTGTGTTTTAATAAGTGTTACACATCCTTTTTTGGCAAAAATCTACATTTTAATATTATATATTTCTCTTATCATGGTCCCTACCTAAACTCACTACTATTTTTTTTTTATTATTATTATTATTATTATTATTATTATTATTATTATTATTTTCCTCTCACATTAATTACTTTTCAATAAATTATTAACTCCACTATCTTTCTTTTACAATTTTTTAATACTCCAACTATCCTAGTTACCTCTTATTTAATTTTAGTCAATTAAATTGCCTAAAATTATGTGCCGGTCAAAGTGTAACACTTATTAAAATATGGAGGGACCACTAATTCTCAAATGTTATCTTGTAAAATGTTGTTATATTATTATAAATGTAATTTAAAACAAAAAAAAAAAAGTATATATTTGTATGTATAATATCAAAATAGGAAAATTTGTAAAAAAAAACTTTCAAATGCACTATTTTTCGGAAAAGAACATTTTAAAAGATTTATCATAAAAGAAAACCCGAAGTTAAAATTTTTTTGTTGAAGGACAACCAATTGTCTCTAATTCACTTAATTAACCTCTAATTTTTTTCTAATTATCTTAATCCTCACTTAAACTTGTGAACTGCTATTCGACGCTCCCAATTTACATGGTGACGCTCCCATTTAAATGTGAAATTACCGTTTTGTCCTTGTGTTAATTTGACGTATAAAAGGCTCCACCACTTTGTCACATAGTATACCGAGCAGTTTAATATTATTCCCGAACACTTTGACCCACCACTAGCATTTAAAAAATCCCAAGCCCCAAAATTCCTGAGCCCACCACCAAAAATATTAATTTTTTTAAAAAAAAAAATTATCAAGGTTTAGCGACGGGTTTTGGACGACGATCGTACGCCGGAGGCATCTTCGAAAGAATCTGTAATTTTTTTTTTTTTTTTATATTAGTTAATATTGTGATATTAGTTAATGTTAGTGTTAGTTGATGTTAGTTAATATTAGTTAATGTTATGATATTATTATTGTTCTTTTAAAAATATTGGTGTTATTATTATTATAAGTAAAATACTAATATTGGCGTGTTTTTTGTGTTTTCTTGTAACTTTAAGGGATTCGGAGTTTGAAGAAGGTGGTGATGGTGTGAATTATTGTGCGAATTTTGTCACAGATACGTTTTTTCCAACGTTTGATGATGCAGTTCAATGGGCGGATGCTGTTGCCATAAATCTGGGATTTATTTTGGTCAAATCGTCTTACAACAAAACCAGGGATGGTAGGTCGTATCGATTTTTGAGATGTGATCGGGGACGTAGGAGCAAGCCGAGAGATCTTGAGAACGCAATTCGGAAGGACACTAAAACTAAAGCCAATGGTTGTTCTTTCTACATCAAGATATATTACGAGTTCATCAACGATAGTTTGAAGATTCGGGCAAAAAATGATGCAATTGGGACCCATAACCATCCAATGATTGTGTATCAGGAGGGGCATCGTAAAATTAGTGGGTTGAGCCCAGATGCGGAATGTCCTGCACGAATCCAAGCTGTCGGACCACTCGATCAGGCATGTATGGCTCAATGATGCTCCGGTACTGGATGCAGCCAATAAATAGAGTGGCTGGCACGCGTCGAGCGGGATCAACTCCGTACGGTAGCCAGTTAACCTCATTGTCGGTCTGCTGATCCAATCGAGCACGAAAAGCGAGGAGGCGCTCCACGCTCTTGTTCGGGCATCCTGATCCCACATCCCAAGCAGACGTAGGAGGAATACTAAGCTCCCTCGTCAAGGTACCCTGTTGAGGTCGGAAGCACGGAAAGTACTCGTAGATCCACGTCTGCAAAAGCGTGAGACAACCAGCAATTGAATCAGCATCTTTTCTTGATGTCGTACCCAACTGGCGATACAGATATGCTAGAGCAGCTGAACCCCAAGAGTACTCATTCATCGGAAGATCATCAATAACAACTTTGTTGAGGAAGGACGGATGATTACGGTTACCACTCTTGTCCAAAAACAGACATCCACCCAGCACTAACCACATGTACGCACCGTAATGGACACTGAAGGGCCTCTGCGCTTCCAAGGTCGAGTCCATAATCCTCTCGGTCAGCACCCCACTACCCTACCAAATGATCTTCGTACCACACTTCTCGTTCAGCTCTTCCGTAGTCATGTCCAGGGTAACCTGGCACGCGTCCCGTATGACGTCCGTGTTAGGAGTAATGGAAACCATGGAACCAAGAACCATCAACACGAAGCCCAAGAATATGGTACACATCGTGCAGCATGATCGTGATCTCCCCAAATGGCATATGAAACGTGTTCGTATCTGGCTACCATCTCTCAACAAACGCAGAAATCAAAGGCCAGTCAAAACGCCTAAACATGATCCCTGGTAAGTGAGACAGACCACTACCGTCAATCAACTCCAGATGCTCTTGTGCAAGACGACCTCGCCAGGTAACCAATGCAGAACACAACTGTGTCCTGCTCAAACAGCGCAAAACGTTACGCTCCTGCCCACCCCAAATATAAGCAGCCACGTGACCACCAAAACTGGGGATAACAGTACCATTCTCAGGACCACCTGACATCGGCTGCTGCACTATCCATGTCTCTGCTGAGCTGGTGGATGGCTGACTCGCTTGACTACTACTCACAAATCTCCCTTGTTGACCCCTATGCACCGTATGATAATCTCGAGGGTCGTACTCTTAATCTCGATCAGCCTGACTTGCCCGCTCATCGTCATCATCGTCAGATGTTGGCACTTGGCCAGACGAGTACATGGGGGGGGGGGGGGCTCCTTTGCGACTGATGCTCCCCCGACCAAGTACTAGCAGACTCATATTGCTGCTCATGATGATACGGTGCCCCCGTATTTACCGAACGACTCGACTCCCTCCTAATAGACGCATTCAAACGTCTTGATACTGCATGATGAGGACCCGAACCCTCAATCTACATTAAATAAGTACAAAATCAAATATCAGTAATAATTACAACTATAACTATGATATTAAAGTTGAACAACTAATATTCAAATTCAAAAAAATAAACAATATTACAGTAATAACAATATTAATAACAACAAAAATAATAATGGTAATAATACTAATAACAACAATAATTATAATAATAGTAATATTGCTACTAATAATAACAATCCTAAAACTAATAACATTACTAATAATAATAATTTTAATTGGTTATTTAAAGAATATTAATAGCGAAAAACAAATATGTTTAGCACGGAAAAATAAAACATAATATTAATCATGCGAAAAAAAAGTTAGGCACGAAAAAAAAACATTTATCATGATATAAAAAAAAAATTCCGGAATAATCACGAAAAAAAAATGTTAACCACGGAAAAAAAAACATAACATTAATCATGAGAAAAAAAAATTCGGAATAATATTAATCGGTTTTTAAAAATATTAATCACAATAAATAAAATAATAAAAAAAAAAAACCCCTTGCAATAATCATTAGAAAAAAAAAATTAAAAACAAAAAGCAAGAAACAAAAAAAAAAAAAAAAATTTCTGGAAATTCAGGAACATCCGCCTGAAATTTCCGGATGTCTTTCCGGATGTTCCTTGGGACATCCGGAAATTTCAGGCGGATGTCCTGAATTTCCAGAAATTTTTTTTTCCACGGATTAATGAAAATCGCATGAACTTTGAGCTAAATTGTTTGCCGCCTCCCACGCCGTCGCCACGACCGTTTTAAGTGAGACTTATTCGCCTCCGATCCGCCATTGGAGTACCCTCCTTGGATTGGTGGTGGACTGGTGGTTATTATTCTTTTTCTTGTTTATTTTCTGTTTTTTTTTCAGATTTTTTTTTTGAATTTTCAGATTTTAAAAAAAAATTCTGTTTTTTTTTAATTTTTGAAGAGAATTTCAGTTTTTAGAGAAAGAAAGTTATAGAGAGAGAAGTACGAGCGTAAAAATGTGTTGTAACTGTCGTGAGTGACTGTCGTGAGTATTTATATACGGGGGGCAAAAACGGAATTTCAAGAAAAAAGCGAGCGCCGGGTTGTAATTTGGGAGCGACGTTTAACAACACCCTTAAACTTTTAATAATTAATTTAATTTTTTTAAAAAAACCACCACTCCCACCAGCAGCCAGCCACCCCCTCCCTTGGCAGTAGCCCCCTCCCCAAATAATCCGCCGCCTTGAACCCCTTATCCCCAGCGACCCACCTCCGGCGGGATGATGATAGATTGTCTAGCATTGTAGAATTTTTTATCGGGATTATGACCAGGAAATTCATCAATAAAGTTCAATTCTTGGATGAAGAGAAAGCCTGGATCCCCAATCTAATCTTTAATGGTTCCCAACGCTTGTAATCATTAAAAACAGGTAATTTAAAGTGAATTTCTTGTTCCGATAGACGATGACCGATGACACCCTTCAACGATGATGCGATGTTTTCAAGCATTGTACAAGGGTTGTAATTAAGACTTCCACATTTATGCGATGTTTTGATTTTGGTTTTGGCTAACGTTAGGGTTCCAATTCGCCATTTTTCAGAAAGAAAGATCGATAGAAAGATACGGTGGAGGTGGGTCGCTGGGGGTGGGGGTTTAAGGTGGCGGCTCAGTTGGAGGAGGGGGGCTGCTGCCAAGAGAGAGGGGGAAAAGGAGGGGGTGGCTGGCTGCTGGAGGGGATGGTGATTTTTGTTTTTTTTTTTTTAAATTTTATATATTAATTTCATTATTAAATGCTTAAGTAAGATTTAGAGGGTAATTAGAAGAAATGAGAGGTTAATAAAGTAAATTAGAGGCACTAGGTTGTCTTAAACAAAAAATTCACATTGTTTTTTTTTTTTTTTTTTTTTTTTTTTTTTTTGCCAAAATGTTAAAAATCGGGTTTTCTTTTGCCAAAAATCTTTTAAAAGGTGTTTTTTTTTTTCCCGCAAAATGGTGTATTTAAAAGGTTTTTTTTTGACAAAATTTCCATCAAATTATTACATTTTCTCTGTTTTTTCGTAGTTGACATGATTTTACCTTTGTCACTATTCATTAATTTTACGCAGACTAGAATTTGTGATTTATAACTATGATAAACATAGTTCTCATGTGAGATCTTGTTTGAATTGTCTTAATGTCTATAGTATTAAATTCAACTTTTTATAAATTTTAACTTGTTGATAATTAAAGATATTAATGTTAATCTCATGCGTTGACAAATGTGATAAAAAAAAACAAAAAAAAAATAAAAACATGTTTACTTAGGAAAAAAAAATCGGGGAAATGCCTACTCCGTATGTTTTACATGTGTATTCAGACGAAATATGTCAGATATTGTGAAATAAATGGAGTATCATGTGTACAACGTCACAATGTCACATTTCATGTGATAAATTTTTGGCAGCCAAACCCTTTGACTGGTCCTTTCATGAAAATAATGTTGATATTTAAAGATATTAATTGTTAATCTCATGCGTTGACAAATGTGATTAAAAAAAAATGTTTACTTAGAAAAAAAATAGGGAAATACTTTATACTAGTTTATATTTTTATATAATAATGGTAAAACCTTCTCTATATGTTTGTATATTTAGACAAATTGTGTCAAATATTGTGAAACAAATGGAGTATCATGTGTACCGTCACAATGTCACATTCCATGAGATAAATTTTTGGCAGCCAAACCCTTTGACCGGTCCCTTCACGAAAATAATTTTAAAATAATAAGGGGACATTAAAGTTGGGCTTTTTTCCTAAAAAAAAAAAAAGGGTTAGGCTTTTCATTAATGTTGCACCAATAATTGCGTTAATGGGAGTAATGGGAACATACAGTATAAATTATGTCACTTCCATATAAACTTCATAACAAAAACTCAGCAAACAAGTTTTAGAAGAAAGAAAAAAAATGGAATTTCCGCCACTAATCCAAATTTCTGAGTGTTTCATTAAGCCAAAGTATGAAACAAAAGAAGCTAAAAATCCTTATTACTTATCTCTAATGGATTTAATGTTTCAAAAGGGTCTTCTTTTTACTATACCCAAAAAATGACGACCCATTTTTTTATTGGTAATCTCTTAGAAAGCCTAAAAAACTCTCTAAGTCTTACTTTTGTTCATTTCTATATACTTGCTGGCCAATTTTAGTCCATCATCGATGAAGACCAACATCGTATGTTAGGTCTTTGTTGATTGTAATAAGGGGGTCGGGTGTCTGATTTGTCCATGCTAAATCAGATGTAACAATATCTGATATTGTTTCACCAAACATACCTTCCGTGGTAAGGTTGTTGTTTGATTTAAGCGAGGGAGAAGTCAATTACGACGGCCATACAAGACCGATGTTATCGATTCAATTTACGGAATTGATTGATGGGATATTCATTGGTTGTTCTATGAATCATGCTGTTGTTGAAGGAACTTCTTATTGGCATTTTTGGAACGTATGGTCTGAAAACATCGCGCTAATGGGCAAAATATTACTATCTCTCGTTTGCCTATCCATGATCGTTGGTTTCCCAATGGTTATGGCTATATAGACACTTTTTTTCCATTTGTCAATCGTAATGAATTCATTCACGGGTAAATTGTCCTCTATCTCCCTCATGCGTTAATATTTCCTTCGTTCTTTTCATACTGTAATTACGTTTATATAGAAAATTTCACAAATCGTGCACCATATCCCCTTTGACACTCCGATATCTAATACGGAGTATATATGTTGTTACTAATTGCAATTATGTAATACCTCGAATTTTGGTAATATATTTTAATAATTTCTAAAATTATTTAAATTGGAGCCAAAATGAATTTGAAATGTTGGCGCCAAATATAAGCACTTAAACATTTGAATATCTAATTATTTTCGAATATCTAAATTAATAATATTGGTTTAATTATCTTTTAAAGGTTAATCCATATTTTTTAGAAATTTCAAGAGTTTTTAAGATAATACCTAATATACATTATGATTTTTTACAAATTTTAGTTTTAATATTATCTAGAATATCTTTATATTTATAATACCTAATTTAAAAATCAAATTCAATTATTTTATCCAATTATTTATAATTTTCATTTTGAATTAAAAAAAAAAGATTTTTTTTACGTGAATGAAGATAGCCAAAACCTTGGTTATATTAAAATGATTTTTTTACCTCTAGCCTTCATCTTCATTATCCTATTTTGCTTCCTATCATTATTCTTCCAACCATATGTATATGTATCTAAATTCTTCTCATCTTTTAACCCAACTACTAACCTAGACTCAATTTGATCCAAGTACTTTAACAAACCTTGAGACTTATCATATTTTCAAGTAACCACATCATACCTTCAACTCTATCTTTTTCACCCTTAATCACCTATAAATAGACCCTTAATCCCCTTCATCCATTCACACCAAAAACCAGACTTTCCTTCCTCTTCTTTATTCCCTTAAACCCACAGTCCTCCTATTCTCCCCCTTGTTTTCTTCCTCTCTCGTACTACAACTAAAGCCGAACCACCACTGCTGTCTTCTTTATCAACCTTGCTGCCCACCGCTTCCGCTTACTGCTCACCCTTCCTCACGAGTTGCTGCTGCCCGCAAGGTGCTGCTACATCTCTTGTTTATTTTCCTTCGTTTCCATGCTACTTCCACTACTCTTGCATGCTACTTCTCTTTTTCTCTTGCATGCTACTATTCTTGCAACTATAGCACGTAACATACACCATATATATATACATATATTATGTTCTTTTGACCAAAGCACAATGTTAATAGTGCTTTATGATTTATTATTATATAATTATAAAACAAAGTTAATAATTGTTTTAAATTAAAAAAAAGTTTAATGGTTTGGTAATTCATGCACAAATAAGAGTAGTATGGTTTTGTTGATGGTTTATTTTGTTAACCTTATATTAATCAAGGTTATTTTAATTGTGTAGGAGGATTCCTCTGATCGTGGTCAAGTGTAGTAGTCGTACCTTAATTGTTCTCGTGATCAAGGTACATATAGGTGGCTAGGTCCTTGATACAAGTTTTGAATGCGTGTTTTGGTGAATGTTTATAGTTGTTTAAATATTTCGTATGAAAGATTTGATTAATGATTTTCGTAATGAGTTAAAAATAAAATTTTACGACTTAAAAGTTTGATCTTAAAAGTGTTGTTTAATTTAATAAAAACCGTTTATAAATCACTTGATTACATGTTATTAAATTAAAGGAACTAATTTAAGATTTGCGGCTCATTATGGGCCTGAGTATTGATTACATGTTATTTAATTAAAGAGATTTATTTAAAATTTGCAGCTCATTATGGGCCTGAGTATTTAGTATTTTATTGTCCCTCTACCCGGGACTGGTTAAGTAAGACCATGAGCTTTGTATGATCTGGTCTTTCCTTGAGTACAGTTTAACTTGCTTGGGGGGTGTGCACACTTAGGTGAGGAAAAATTGATTTTGGAAAATTGTCTAAAATTGGAATCCTATTGGTTTGGAAAAGTTTCTATTAATGGACGTTACTACTTTTGGAATATTTAAATATGGAAAGTCTAATTTTGGAAAGTGACTTTTGGCAAGTATGAATTGGAATAATTAATTCGAAAGCATGTTTGCTTTAATAAAAGCATTTACATGCCTTGCACTTACACGTACTTAGCGTTTTTGCTAACCCGTTTTCCTTTTTGTTTTGGTTCGCCCTGTTTACCATTATTGGTAAGCAGTTTTGATTTCAGGTGTGAAGTTGATTGTGCGCATACTTGAGTCGGGATTGGGATCACTTAGTTAGGAGTTTCTTCATTCACGAGTTGGACATGTATTATTTGGAGTATTATTTATTTTTCAAACTATATAATGTGGTGATTACATTATTAATAAAATCAGTTATTTTTCCGCTGTCATTATTAGTAGTTAAAAAGCCTTATGTTTTCACGTGGCAGTAATACGCCCAAGTCTATCTCTACGGTATTTTATACGTATAAATGTAGTATTTACGTAGAGGGAGATTTGGGGGTGTTACAAATCATACGAATAAGTATTTATATGACTATATTTTTTTCTTACGTACATGTTTAAATTATGAACATGATAGGCTCAGAGGACATATAGAACGAAGATATTAAATGAGTGGTGACTGAGGGAGAAAGAGAAAGAAGGGATAATTGGACAATAAATAAATTGATAGTATCAAATACTTCGGATTATTGAAAACAATAATTTTGTTTGGGGTGTGCGGGACTGTGACGCATGGGAAGATAGATACACTAGTAGAAAAAAGTAAATGGGAAGCCCTAAAATGGGAAGCAGTTATTAAAATCCGCTTCTAAAAATCCACAAAAACCCACCAAAAATAAAACAAAACTGAAACATACATATGGGGAGCAGTTTTGAGTTAAACCGCTTCCAAATATTGTAATTGGAAGCAGTTTGATGTTTAAACCGCTCCCCATTCCAAAAAAATAATACGGGCCTTTCTCTCTCCTCCTCTTCACTCTCACGTTCTCATCTCTCTTCTCTCATCTCCTTCTCACGCATCTCTCCTTTCTCTCTCCTCCTCTCCATTCTTATCTCCTTCTCACGCATTTCTCCATTATTCTCATCTCCTTCTTCTTACCGAGCAGACCCCACCAAGCAACAACACCGACAGCAAACCCACCGAGCAGCCTCCACCACAACAAACCATCGAGCATCACCGACTCACCGAGCAAGCACCACCGAGCAACAACGCAACACCAACAACAACACCGATGAGGCGACACCCACCGAGAACCACCGGCGTTTTTCAAATCTAATTTTAATTTAGGTAAGAATTTAGATCTGATCTAGTTTTTTTTTTTTTTTTCAATTTCATCTTTTATATGCATTTCTAAACTGTTAGGTTATGTTAGATTGCTTTGAATTGGTTAGATTTATGGTTTATTTGCATTTTTTGAGTTGAAATTTGGTAAGGATTTGTAAATTTATTGATGTGTTAATGAATTTGTTTCAATTTATTTGCATAATGAGTAAACTTTTTGATCTAATTTTTTTTAATGGTTGTCCGTTGCGGTGGCGGTGGCAGAATGGCGGTGGTTGCAGTGGCGGTGGTGATTGGAGGTGGTCTGGGTGTGGGAATGTGTGGAAGTTGGAGCTTGTGATGCGGTGTGAAGCAGGGGGTGTTTTGGGCATCGAGTTGAGTGGAGGTTGGAGATGGTGGGTGACGGTGGTAAATAGGTTGGAGGGAATGCAAGGGAGTTGTTGGTGGAGTTTGTGTGTGTGAGGGAGTAGGGGAAGGAAGTTGTTGTTAGTTTGGTGTGGTGGAGGATAGGTGAGGGGGTGGTCTAGGTTAAGGTGGCAGCAACTTAGGGGCTTGGAAGCTTTTTGGAGTGACACATTTGACTCAAACCCGGAAAACTAAACACGACCTACAACAAAAACACGAGGGGATTATTAAGAGATAAAATATAATAAAAATAAAATAGAATGGTGGTGGCTAGAAATGTAGTGTGGTGGTGGCTTCAGTAGTTTTAATTTTTTTTTAATTAAAATGTAATATTACAACTAATTATTAATGGAAATATATATTTTTATACATATGTTTCATTTTTGTGTATCAATTTCTGTGAAAAAATAATTTTTTATTTTTTTATATATTTTAAAGCCATAATGGGGAGCGGTTTAGGCATTAAACCGCTTCCCATTTAAAATGGCAATGGGTAGCCCCCCAATCGCAAGCGGTTCAAAAATCGCTTCCCATTAGGGTTTTGAACCGCTTGCCATTTACTATTTTCTACTAGTGATAAGAAAGTTAACCATGAAATTTTTATAGTACAGGTGTCTGTACCAAGCTTGGTACAGACAAAAAAAAAAAAAAGCGGAAAGAACATATAGCTGTTTTGTAAATAACATACAAATGTTTTGTGAGGAACATATAGCTGTTTTGTAAAGAACATCCAGCTTTATGTTTTTTTTGTACAACCTCCGCTTCTTATCACTCGCAACTTGGGGTGTTCATAAATCGGTTCGAACCTAAAAAAAGGACCAGATCAGATCGGATCGACCCTTGACCGGACCAGACCGAATTAATCGGTCCGGTCTTCGAGTCTAGAATTTTTTTTTTTTTTTTTTTGTTTTCGGTCCGGTCCGGTCCAAAACCCTATAAAAATCAGTCTTGGACTGGACCGATTTTTTCGCTTAAAATTTTGCGTGAAACCTTAAATAATGGTTAAAATTATCTTAGTAAGCTTAAAAAACGTTAATTGTATGAGATTTTTTGTACTAAACATGCAAAAAAAAACATTAAAATATAGTTTTTCCTTTACTTTATTTGACTTTTCCATAAAATTATTAAAAATTTATATTTTTTTAAGAAAATTCTTAAATCGGTCCAAAGCAGCCCGGTCTGGGGTTTGGACTGATTATTTCGGTCCGGTTCGAGTTCGGTCCCAGCTTAATTGGTCTGGTCTTCGATTCTTAAAATTTTAATTTCCGGTCTAGTTTGGGTCAGTCTGGTCCAGTCCAGTCTTGGACTGATGCACAACCCTACACACAACAAACATGTTGTGCGCGGAATCCTAGGCAAAAGATTGGAGGGTGATTAATTAAGTGGAAAGGTATGGTATTAGGAGAGATAAAAAGGAGGGAAAGGTAGTGGTCCGTATTTTTACTTTTTGGAAACAAGTGGGAAATTTTTTTACAGTGGGATATTTCCCACCCAAATTTTAGGCTGACTTTTTCGAAGGGGGTCAAATTTTATTAACCACCCTTTTTCCCTCCTTTGTTTACCACGAAAATTCAAATTTTTTGCCAAATAAACCCCAAATTTAATTTTCCATTCATTTCAAACAAAAAGACCTTTATAAAAAGAGGTCACCCATCCAACTATTCCCATTTTTTACCTTATGTTTGAATGGGATTAGGGGAACACGAGGGGGGGGGGGGGATAACATAAACTTTGTTCTCAAACACCAACAATTTTAAGTTTACAAAACAGGCAGCCCAACAAATTACATCCATCTAAAATTAGTAGCTAATTACCCTACAAAAATTAGAATTTCTGAAGGATTTTTATCCTGTCGGATATTCCCGACGAATTCAAACAATCCGTTGGAATTTTTCGACGGAATATAAATCCATTGCAATATATGTACTTTTCGACAGAATATTCCATCGGAAATTTAAATTTCCGACGAATTTTAATTCTGTTGGAAATTTCCAACAAAATATTTCGTCAGAATATAATTTTGAAAAAAAAAACCAAAACGAAACCCTAACCTGTTAAACCCTAAATTGACACCCCTCCCCCTTCATTTCATCTTTTCTCCCACTTTCCTTCTCCTTTCTTTCTTTATCTCCTTTCTCTTTCTCTCCGCCCATTCTATTTCTCTCTCCTCCTCCTTCTCTTTCTCTCCACCCCCTCTATTTCCTCTCCTTTTGTTTCTTTCTCCACTTCTCTTTTCTTCTCCGATCCATCCCTCTTCTCGTTCTATCTTCTCTTTCCTCATTTCTCTTCTCTTTGTCGATGTTTTCCGGTGGGTGGTGTGACGGTGTTGTTTTCTCGATGTTTTAGAAATTAATGGTTTTTAGGTCAAATTTGACCATGAAAAGTCTAGATCTAGACTTTTCATGGTTGAATTTGGCTTATTTAAATCAAATTCAAGAATTCAAAGTCAATTTCAGTTATTAAGGTATGTTTTTCAGAGTTTAATTTTTTTTACTTTTGATTTTTGTGTGTTTTTTTTTTTTCGTGTGTGTGTGGGGATCTGGTGGCAAGTAGTGGTGTTTGCGTTTTTTTTTTTTTTTTTTTTTGCCGTAGTGGATAGGTTGGGTTTCTGGGTTAGTTAGGGTTGGTGGGTGGGGATTTCGGGGTGGCTGGGGTAAGTTAGGGTTAGTGAGTGGGGTTTAGTTAGGGTTGGTGGGTGGGGAAATCGTGGTGGTTGGGTTAGTTAAGGATGGTTAGTGGGTTTTTATTGGGTGGTTGGGAGGGTTTTTTGGGCAGTTGGGTGGGGGTGGGGGTGATTGTGGTGGTTTGAGATGGTGATAGGCCGTGTTGGTGGTTGTGTGGGGTGCTTTTTTTTTAAAAAAAAAATTTATTTTTGGGTTGGATTTTCTGATGGAAATCCCGTCGTAAATTTCTGGCGGATACAGGCCGTCGAAATTTCCGATTGACTTTTCGGGCTGGAGAAACCCTCTCCGACGACTGACATTCCGTCGGAAAAAGTTATTTTTCCGACAAATATGTTTCCGATGACCATTTTTCGACGGAATTTGGTCGAAAATGCGTTTTTCGATCGAAAACAGGGTATCTCCAGCGTAATAATTCCATCGGAAATCGCTTTTTTTACTGGTGCCGAGTTGTGTCTCGTGTCGGGCCCACGTGCTTTGGGGTTAGTTAGGCGAAGTTTTCTAAAAGTTGGCAGGTGCACGACCCAAGCCCACGAGCCATCGTGCCGAGCCATGCTAGGTTTGCGTGCCAAAGCAAAATTGCATTGATTTTAGTATGCTATATTGTGTCGTTGACAGGTTTTAGTCGTATCACCTAATCAAAAGAATTACCTAATTCCTTTTACTAAAGCAGATAGGGAAGTAGGTTCGAATCCACAGGGAAACAATATCTTTTTATTCCTAAATAATTAATATAATCTAAACTATCAAATAATCAAGTTGTTTTTGTGAGAATTAAACTAAGGAGAATAAATAAACTAAAGCAGATAAAATCAAAGGGAAATCAATAAATCAAAGCCTAGGGTATAGGTTCACCAATAAATAATATTACAAGGTAAAACACAATAATCAATTATCAATGCATCAATCAATCAGATCATAAAGGGTTTTTTCTACGTATTACAATCACAGAATTAATTTAGCGGTATAAAATTGCATCTCTCGAATCTTGACTTAACCATTTATAAATTAACCTGCATATTGAAACTAAGCCTAAACATCAATTCTCATATGTTGAATCATGAATCAATATTGCATAACTCATACAATTAAACCAGGCCTAATCTAATTGCATAACAGTAAAATCAATAGGAAATCAATCAAAGCATTGACAATCAATAATAATAAATTACCCCTTCATATTATTTATGGATCCCTAATAAGTGTCATTTATGACACATATCAGGGCGTTTTTCTCCCTTAGTTTTAGGTTTATTTCGGTGTTTCTTTGTTATTTCTATTCCTTTTAGTCTTATTTTAGTAATCTTTGTCTTAGTTTATGGTTTTAGGCCTTAGTTGTGAATAATATGCTTTTTCCTCGATTTCTAGCTTGATTTGCATGTTTTTCTATGTGTTCTTTCACTCTTTTCTCTCTTGGTATATTTGTGTAGGTGCTTGATGCTTTCTTCAATGCTTATGACCCGATAAAAGGCAAGAAAGAAGCTAAGAAGCTTGAGACAAGAAAGCTTGAAGCTCGTAGAAGGCCTTAAACCGAGTCTTGTTCACTCTTTTATCCATTACCTTTTATTTACACATCGGATTGAGGTGACTCAAATTGAGTTGGAAACTAGACTTTAAGAGCTTTCCATGTGTAGGTTGTACACCCTAAGAGCTTTCCTAGAGCAGAAGTTATGGCCGTTTGAATCTGCAAGACGCTGCCAAGCTGCGCAGCCGCCGCGGGCGCGGCTATCTGTGCCGTGGGCGTGGCAATTTTTTCCGCGGGCGCAGCCCTCTATTCTTCCTAGGCGTTGCAACTTTCTGGAGATGCCTCGGAGAAGCCTTGCCACGGGAGCGGCCATGCCCGCCGCGGGCGCGGGTTTCTGGGTCTTATTCGAGCTTAATTTCAGGATTTCTTTCTTTCTCTTCTTGTAATATAAATAGAGGACTTCTTAGACTCCCAAAAGGGGGGTGTTTTACATTTCCTCTCTCCACTAATTAGGATTAGGGTTAGATTAGGATTTTCTCTCTCTAGTTTAGGAGTAGTTTTAGAGAAAGAAAGCTCGGATTTCAATGGAGATTTGAGAGCTTGAAGAAGCAATTTTGATAGATTCTCTTCTCATCTATTTAATGAGATTTTCTAACTTTCTTTCACGTTTATTACTTTGTTTAATTCTTGTTTTTTGTTTATTTCATTGTTGATTAGGGTAGTTAATTAGTTTACTTGTTTGGTTCTTGCTTTAATTCTAGTTTTACCTTGTTTTCCATGTTTTCCTTCATTAAGTTTGCTTAGATTTTGTTGTAGGGGAAATGGATGGAGGTTATGTTGATGAATTGAGTGATTGGTTGTAATTATTATGCAATTGATTCTCGATTATTGTGTTTGGATGATGCTTACATTAACTAGAATCTTTTTAGCTAATTTGATTCTTGGTTCTTAATTGTGCTTTCAATCAATTATGCGGAAGTGAGTTGATTGAGAGTCTAGATTCTTCCATACCTTTGCTGGGCTAGTTGCGTGGGAGTGAATTAGCTTAGTAGGATAATTAGCATGCTTAATTGCGCTGGAGTGAGTTGAGTGTGTTAATCGTTGCTAATTGAGATCATGATCATCTAATTGCGACTTGTTATTGAATTCATTAATGTAATTAGATTCCCCTTTCCCTAATATCTTGTTAATTGCTTTAAGTAGTGTTTTAGATGTTTCTCTCCCTATCTCACAACCTTCCTACTAGTCTAATTACCTCAAATAAATACACTTAGTCCTTGAGGTTCGACCCTGGCTTGCCACTATCTAGTGTGAAATTGATAGAGTTAGGTTGGGATTATAAATTGTAAATTTGATCTAGGGTAGTAGACCAACGACCTATTGTCCTCCGATCAAATTTTTGGCACCGTTGCCGGGGACTAAGGCGTTCATTAGTTGTGTTAATTAGATTAGCTAGTTTCTTGTGTATAGTTTTGATTTTTGTCTGCTTTTCTTTGCTTTGTGTAAAAAAAAAAAATGGCATGGTTATCTTTTCCTTAATTTGATGATGAACCCTTCTATGCTTACGTTGAAAGACTTGATGGTTTCCTTAGTTTCCATGGTTGTTCTCTTAGTGATGCTTGTGGTATAGCTTATAGGGGCATGATTGAGTATACTAGGGGAATGGTTGAGAATATGTATAATGGTAGACTCCATCTTTTGCCTATGCATGATGCTTGGAATTTTTTCACATGGCTTGCTAGAGATTCTTATGATAGAGAATGTCATGTTTCTTGTTTTGATTCTCAATGTCAAGATTCTATTAATTTTTGCATGAATTCTCCAGATGCTTCTAATATGCCTTGTGATGATCCAAATATGCGTGTTAATCCCTTTCCCTCTTATGCTCATTGTGATGAGGTGTGTTCTAATGTTGATAATATGCATGTTAATGGTGATTGTGAACCTCAACCCAATAACATTGATGCCCAAGTTCTTTCCCAAATGCAATATCTCACCCAACAAGTCCAAGAGCTTCAAGAGGAACAAAAATTGAGTGAAGTTAGACTTGCCCAAGTGATGAGTGCTAGGGTTGTTGGAAACGGATGAGAGACACCTCACTTGGAGTGTGAGAGTGCTTTTGAGGATGATATAGGCCAAGGGTGTAAAGGTGAGGGGACATTTTCTTGTGATGAGAGGATTTTGATCCTTTTAATTCCCCTTTTGT
Source organism: Chenopodium quinoa (assembly GCF_001683475.1). Taxonomy (NCBI): domain Eukaryota; kingdom Viridiplantae; phylum Streptophyta; class Magnoliopsida; order Caryophyllales; family Amaranthaceae; genus Chenopodium; species Chenopodium quinoa. The sequence continues at coordinate 3,645,221 of NW_018743979.1, read as the reverse complement.
GCTTGAGTGCCTTCTTTCCCCTTATTCAACCCTTTTGAGAGCTTCCCTTGGTGAGGATGTGAGTGAGCCATCTTCAATATTGGATGAGGGATTTCATGAGGAGGATGATGATGAATTTGAGCAACCAAGAGAGATTGAGAGTCCCTTGGATGATGGTGGAGGAGTTGAGAATGAATTAAATGTTGATTTTGTGGATTCCAACCCCCTTCCCCATCTTGATGAGTCTACCTTGCATGTTTTTGACCCTTCGATCCATGAGTATTTGGACTCATTTGAGGTTATGACTAGTGTGTTCATTGAAGGAGTAACGAAAACTCATAGCCTTTTGAGTGAGTTCATTGATAATGCTTCATGGGAGAGAAATGAGTTCGAAATGAATTTGCATCCTTTCATGCATGGTTTTGAGACTCTAGGCTTTGAGGGAGTTGTTGTACATCGTTGTGATAGAGAGGAAGATGTGGTTTCTCTTGGAGGTTGGATGTTTGAGGGAGATGGAGATTATGAGTGTTCTTCTTTTGAGGACTCTATGATTGATTTCTATGCACTTATTGGTTATTTGTGGAATGGTGGTGAGGGAAAGTTCATAGATGAGACCATTGCTCCTATTCCCTTTTCTCATGTCCCTTTTTCAAGAAGATTTAACCATATTCCCTACTATCCTATGTCCCTCCCTTCTTTTGTCAAAGAGCCTATTGGGGACCCTCCTTCTATTGGTGATATTCAAGCACCTCTCTCATCGTTTATTGAGGAAAAGGGTGATTTTGCCACCCAAAAAGAATTTGAGGAGGTTTTGCCTTTTTATTCTTTTTCATTTTCTTCTTTTTCTTTTTCTTATTTTGTTGATTTTTCTTCTTTCTTTTGGCATCTCCCACCTCATTTGCGTGAAATAATCTTATTGCATGTCCTCCTCCCGTCATTTGCCTACCGTTTATCCTATGAAATGTGTAGTAGTGCATTTGACAAGCTCTTGCGTTCGTTGCAATATTATTTACTAGAGCGGTCAAGCTTGGACCTAAAGCAAGCCTTTCTCGGGAAGTAACCCGTGTTTTATTGCTTTCATTTTCTTTTCTTTTTAGTATATATTTTCGCTCATGGAAATCTTTGTGTGCCCTTTGCTAGGTACATAACTTGATATACTTTGGTGCATTGGTATTGGATCAAGAATCAAGGAAGTTTGACTCCTCTTTCCTAGCATATGGTATATGAGGCATAGCTTTGGAGGAAATTGGCTTTGAAGGGTTTTATTGGGTCATTTAAGGGTATTTTCACCCACCTATATATGGTATTATCTTTCCTTGCCCTTTCTCTAATGGTTGGTGGCTTGAAGACCATGTGTTGGTTTGTTGGATTGATTACTTTCTTTTCCCCTCCCCATAGACTCTATGATTTATGATTTGAGTGTATTGTCTTATTCAAGCTTGGGGGAGGGTATTCTATCATGTTTAGGTAGAATGATGGTCCATTTTTGCCATGCACTTGAGTATATGCATTTCCATGTGTTTTCTTATATTTTGCAATGTGTTTTGTTTTATTCTTGATTTAGACATAATACTTTTGGATTTGTGTTCTTGAATGCTTTTCTTCCTAAATAGTAGTGGTTTGCATGCTTTGAGATATCTTGGGTTGATTTTAGGATAGAGTATGCTAAGGTAGTATGTTAAGAACTTTGGGACCTTGAAGCCCTAGTCTACTTGTTTGTGGTAAGAAGGAGTTGCTTCCTATAGTGAATTTGAAGCCAATAGTGAGTTTTTGCTACAACCATGTGAGGTTTCATTTCTCTAGCCTTCTGCCTATTTTGCATGAGTGGCACATGGATCCTTGACTATCGCTTACTTTATCTAGAACTTGACCTTTATCTCCCGAGATCGCGACCAAACCATTTAGGAAGGACGAAGGCATCTTTTCGGGGTGGTTATTTTTGCAGGTTTCATTTTTAGATTTTTGGTTTTGGGTTTACATTTGCCTCCTTGCTTATCATTTGAGCCTTATACCTTCTTTTCTAGCCATATTATTAGACTTCATACCATTTGTTTCATTCTTTTCACCTTTGGTTTTTGTGAAGCTAGTGGTAATGAGTTTGTTTAGTGATTATAAATGCAATAGTTTGAAGTTATGAGCTCATTTTGTATAGCAATTATGTATTGTGTATAAGTTTGTGAATAAAAAAGTAAATGTAAAGTTGAAAAAGCCGTCCATTAGTCAAAAGAGGCGAGGACAAAGCAAAAAAAAAAAAAAAATGAAAAGCACAAAATTATTTTGATGTAGTTATGATTTCCCTAGTTTAGAGCATTGAGGAGAATGCTCTGTTTAAGATTGGGGGTAGCGTGTCTACGCTTTTTGTACATATGTTCGTGACTTTGCTTTGAACAAGCTTGGGGGTGTTGATATTTTTGTTTGAGTTTTAGTGATAATTTGGTTATGGTGTTGAGAATTGGCCATTCTTATGCTTCACAATTAGGTATACCACTAATTTTCAAATTTTTTTAACCTACCTTTCCCCTTAATGCCCATACGTTACAACCCTTCAAAGACCTTTTGACCTTTGTGGTTGTGTTACAAGTCAGTGGAGGGAGATGGGAGTCAAGCTTATGGAGCGGTTTGCATAGTTAAGATGTCGAGTAGCCCTAAAATCTCTTCTTTTCCGGTTCCCTAGTGGAATCCTTGAGATTCTTACTAGAGGTGAATTTGAAACTAGTAAGGAGAACGCGGTAAGATTGTTTGGGATGAACGTGAATTGTGTCTTATTAGTTCTATATGCTTAGCATTTCTTATGTTTCAATCAACCTTGGATATCTTGAAGCGTGCATTCCAATATTGTTTATAAAGACTGGTATTCATTTGTGCTTTCTCATTTGCAAAAGTCCATTCATGAACATTTGTTTTCCTTCCTTTTCTTTTGATTTCCTTTTTATGGTTTACCTTGTTTTGCTTGGTTTTTTTTCAAGAGTTGTGGGTTAAACTCTTAGGAAACCCTCACGAGAGCACACTCGTCCTCTAGAGCGATCTAGGGGTTTCAAGGGCTTGTCTTTAGTTGCTAAATTGACCGTGATTCCTACGAAAGTGAGTTAGTGTACATTCTCGTCTCCTTTAGTGTGGTAATCTTGCTTGAATAAATCCTTATCCTTTTCTCTTTTGCTTTTGTCTTCCTCGAGGACGAGAAAGAGTTAAGCTTGGGGGAATGTGATAAGTGTCATTTATGACACATATCAGGGCGTTTTCTCCCTTAGTTTTAGGTTTATTTAGGTGTTTCTTTGTTATTTCTATTCCTTTTAGTCTTGTTTTAGTTATATTTGTCTTAGTTTATGGTTTTAGGCCTTAGTTGTGAATAATATGCTTTTTGCTCGGTTTCTATCTTGATTTTCATGTTTTTCTATGTGTTCTTTCACTCTTTTCTCTCTTGGTCTATTTGTGTAGGTGCTTGATGCTTTCTTCAATGCTTATAACCCGAGAAAAGACAAGAAAGAAGCTAAGAAGCTTGAGACAAGAAAGCTTGAAGCTCGTAGAAGGCCTTAAACCGAGTCTTATTCACTCTTTTAGCCATAAAATTTTATCTACACATCGGATTGAGGTGACTCAAATTGAGTTAGAAACTAGACTTGAAGATCTTTCCAAAGGTATGTAGCACACTCCAAGAGCTTTCCTAGAACAGAAGTTATGGTCGTTTGAATCTGCAAGACGCTACTAAGCTGCGCAGCCGCCGCGGGCGTGGCTATTTTTTTCTGCGGGCGCGGCCCTCTGTTCTTCCCAGGCGTTGCAACTTTCTTGAGATGCCTCGGAGAAGCCTTGCCGCGGGAGCGGCCATGCCCGCCGCGGGCGCGGGTTTCTTGGTCTTGTTCGAGCTTAATTTCCGGATTTCTTTCTTTCTCTTCTTGTAATATAAATAGAGGACTTCTTAGACTCCCAAAAGGGGGGTGTTTTACATTTCCTCTCTCCTCTAATTAAGATTAGGGTTAGATTAGGATTTTCTCTCTCTAGTTTAGGAGTAGTTTTAAAGAGAGAAAGCTTGGATTTCAATGGAGATTTGAGAGCTTGAAGAAGCAATTTTGATGGATTCTCTTCTCATCTATTCAATGAGATTTTCTAACTTTCTCTCACCTTTATTACTTTGTTTAATTCTTGTTTTTTGTTTATTTCATTGTTGATTAGGGTAGTTAATTAGTTTACTTGTTTGGTTCTTGCTTTAATTCTAGTTTTACCTTGTTTTCCATGTTTTCCTTCATTATGTTTGCTTAGATTTTGTTGTAGGGAAATGGATGGAGGTTATGTTGATGAATTGAGTGATTGGTTGTAATTAGTATGCAATTGATTCTTGATTATTGTTTTTGGATGATGCTTACATTGACTAGAATCTTTTTAGCTAATTTGATTCTTGGTTCTTAATTGTGCTTTCAATCAATTATGCGGAAGTGAGTTGATTGAGAGTCTAGATTCTTCCATACCTTTGTTGGGCTAGTTGCGTGGGAGTGAATTAGCTTAGTAGGATAATTAGCATGCTTAATTGCGCGGGAGTGAGTTGAGTGTGTTAATCGTTGCTAATTGAGATCATGATCATCTAATTGCGACTTGTTATTGAATTCATTAATGTAATTAGATTCCCCTTTCCCTAATATCTTGTTTATTGCTTTAAGTAGTGTTTTAGATGTTTCTCTCCCTATCTCACAACCTTCCTACTAGTCTAATTACCTCAAATAAATACACTTAGTCCTTGAGGTTCGACCCTAGCTTGCCACTATCTAGTGTGAACTTGATAGAGTTAGGTTGGGATTATAAATTGTAAATTTGATCTAGGGTAGTAGACCAACGACCTATTGTCCTCCGATCAAATTTTTGGCGCCGTTGCTGGGGAAAAGATGAGAAAAGAATTAAACAACAATGAAAAAAGCAAAAAACAAGAATTAAACAAAGTAATAAAGGTGAGAGAAAGTTAGAAAATCTCATTGAATAGATGAGAAGAGAATCCATCAAAATTGCTTCTTCAAGCTCTCAAATCTCAATTGAAATCCAAGCTTTCTCTCTCTAAAACTACTCCTAAACTAGAGAGAGAAAATCCTAATCTAACCCTAATCCTAATTAGAGGAGAGAGGAAATGTAGAACACCCCCAAGCTTATTCAAAGCAAAATCACGAACATATGTACAAAAAGCGTAGACAATCCCCACGAACCCTAGAAAATAAACTACTTACACATATTGAAATCTAAGCTAAGCAAAGTAATATAACTAGACATGATTAATCCAGCAATTAAATTACTAAAATTAAAAGGGAAAGAAATCGTTACCAAAATAAGCGAAAATTTTGAATTGCATAAACCAAAAGAGTTGAGAGAACAAGAGTATTAATAAAAAGCTTAGAATTAAAATTTGGAAATAAACTAATGAATGACATAATTGTCTTGCTTAACAAAAGCGTATTTATACTAAGCTAAGAAATCCTAAATTAAAACAAAGTACAAATCGTCACTAATCGCTCCTTAATGATATGCGCCCGGTCGAGCGCGCCTTCGGGTAAAGAGTTGCCCTTCTCGCGCCCGGTAGGGTGTGCCTCCAGGTTACGCTACTTCTTTTCTTCTTGCCTCGCCCGGCCAGGCGCGCCTCAGGGCATGGGAATCCTTGGTCGAGCGAGCATCCGGGCAATATGGATTCTTCGATTGGGCTTCTTCTTGGCCCAATCTGGATATCCTCTTTGAGTCTTTAACACTTGATCCATTGCCTCGGTCTCTGCTTCTTCCTCAAGCCCTTAATCACCGGTTTGATTACTCCAACGCGGTCTTGGGCTACGGAATGTGGTCATATGAATGCGATCCTCATCCAATGCTCGTAGTGGCTCAAATAAGTGCGGGAAAATGCTCTAAATATTCAATTTCCTATAAAACAATACCAAAGCTACGAAAACACTAGAAAACACATATTAGCAATAAAAATAGCTCCGTGGAGCCAAAAATACTCCTAAATATGACCAAGGGACGAGAGAAAATCACTATATAAAATGGACATATCAAACTCCCCCAAGCCATACCTTTGCTTGTCCCAAAGCAAAGATCTCATCAATGAACAAATAAAACATACTTCACCCCAAAATCAACTAAAACAAGCAAAATCAATTCAAGGCAAATCCAACAAATATGCATTAAAGTCAACCAATCAAATCCATCCAACAACTAATCCTCCCTAACAATCGTCAAACAAAGTGAACCACAAGTGTATATGGATTTCATGACTAGTGCTCACACACTCTTCACTCTTTTATGTGGCGGATATAAAAGGTATCCGAGCTCTCCATCCAACCCCTTTATTGTGAACAATGCCCTCCCAAACTCGCAACACTCGTGTGTTTAAAAAGACAAGCACTCAACTTAGTAGTCGACTCGGAATATGAAAAATTATTCTTCGCATTGATAAACAACTAATTTCAATTTCATACAACTCTATGCATAAAGGTCGGAATTGAAGGTCTTCAAAGCTTGTAATATAAGGCTATGGTAAAAGGTATGATAAATTTGGGAAAATGTGAGAGTAAAGATATGCTTTAGGGAGCCAAAACCTAACGAATAAAACCAAGGTCAAATAAATAATGACCAATCATCTCCAACACAACTCAACTCCACCAAAATTTCACCAGACAACAAATCCAATCATATCAAAATTTCTCAACACTTACAATTTCACTCATAAAAATATAATAATATAGAACTTGAGTGAATCAAACAAACTTTAAATTTATTTTTTTCAACTTGAAATTTTTCTTCAGAACTCATTTTTTTTCTTCTTTTGATCAACCTTCACTTAGAACACTTGAATATTAAACAATTTTTTTTTTCTTTTTGCTTTTTAATTTTTTTCTTTTGAAGTTCACTTTTTTTCTTTTATTTTTCTTTTCGTCTTGAACTTTTTCTTTCATCATGCTTTATTTTTTTTTTCAAGGAATTTCAACTTTCAAACTCATCAAAAATACACCACAATCAAGAACAAATCGACCTCTCAAAACCCACCCATATTTTGCAATAATTAAGCACACTACAAACTCCCTCACCTTACTCACTAATAGCTCCCCCAAGCTAAGCTTGGGACTAGTAACCAATGGGGAAAAATAGGCTTGTAATGTGGCTAAATAAACAATGAAAGGACACAAGCAACAACATGGGTAGTAATAAGAAGGGAACAAATGTATCTAATATCGTCTGAAGGTCACCTAAAAGAACAAATGCCTTCGTCCTCCTCAATGTGCATAATATGAGCCATACAAACATTACTCAAAGTTAAAAACCAATACTTAACTTCATTGACATACCAGGAACTATCACACAATTCATAACCAAATCAACTAGTCAAGCACCAAATCCACCAACAGTTGGACAAAGTTGACTCATATCAAGGCATCAAAGCAATCAAACATCAAATCATGCCTAACCTATCCACAATACTCATCATCATATACCAAGAATAAAAACAATTTTCATGTTTGGGGCACATGAAAGCATGATTTATCATTCATTGGAACGTATTTTTGTATTTTTTTTATTTTTCAAAAGCAATAAAATCTACACTAGAAAGTAATAAAACCTATACTAAACACACCAAAAATCAAAAAGAGAGAGAAGAAATAAGATACCTCTACTAAAAATCTACCCCAAGCCAAAATCAGACAATGTCCTCATTGGCTCAAGAATTAGCCACAGCATGGCTAATCATCACCATCCTCATCCATCGCTCCAAATCCTCCACCACTACCATATGCACCAGAAGAACTCCCACCAAAATAGTTAGGGTTAACATTACCCCCTAACCCCCCAAAAGGAAAGTCTTGGCTATAGCTAGAGAAGGAGGAGTAGTCTGTGTAAATGCCATGGGAGTTGGGATCCACATATCCTTGAGGTGGTGGTTGAAACCAATCAGGGCGAAGGGTCTCGGCAGGTATTGCACCACGATGAGCGTAGTCATCGTAAATCGGGAAAAGACCCCTACCTGTGTTCCTCTCTACATAACCCACCCTCTAGTCAAGGGAACCAACTAGCCTCTTAATATCCCCAACCTCTATCTTAAGCTCCCCCTGGGTCTCCTTAATCCTACCTAAGGCCTGACCTATACTCTGAAGGTCCTAAACAGTCTCGGAGCCGGGGCTAGGCTGGTGAGGAGGTGGCTGAGGCACATGCGGCTGTGGTACGTGCACCTGAGGCTGAAGCTATGGCTAGGCCTGGGCAAGTAGATGGTTACAGGTGTAGGACTGCTTCCCAGCAGGGAAGGTGGTCAAGTTTAAGTCAGGGAGAGCAAAAACAGGCACATAATCCCTCCTTACCTTTACTTGCCACTATAGGACTTGGCGGTGGTTAGGCTTAACCCACTTTAAGTGTTGGTAGTAAGGCAAGTTTTGAAAAGTGCCCCCCCCCCCCCCTAGTTGGTCAATCCTTGGTAGCTAGTCTCACTAATCCCTGCCTTTTTAATCGCTATCCTAGTGATTAGGCCACCAAAGTAAATTGGGGTTTTGACATTGTATCGCAAGTGTTGGCATGCTTACTTAAATGGTTAATAATAAATTTAGCAATGTTCAATTTACCATAACCAAACATGTAGTGCCCTAAGATAGCTAGCTCCAAGGATTGGGTGTTATGAAGCTCGTGGCGGGCCAAAAAGCAAGTACCGGTAAATCTTTGAAAGATTTTTGGGACGAGGTGGTGAAAAGGGAGTGAACTACAATGGTGAATATTAGGGCAAGGTTTTCTTGTCAAAGCTAAATACACATCGTCAGCTTTATGGTCCGCATGCAATTGGGTGGGGGGATGGGGATTAAGGTCGAACAATCTTGCAAATTCAACATATGTTAAATCAAAATTTCTATTGTTCAAAAGAAAATGCAAGTTAGGACCATTCCTAGATGGATCGACATGTAAAGAAGATAATAATTCACAAGTTAATTCTCTATACGTAGGATAATACATGTCAACAAATTTCCTCATTCCAATATCATTCATAAACCTCCTAATATGATCATAGACACCTAAATCAATTAGAGTGTCTCGGTGTAACCACCGAGCAGAATTTACTTACCGGTCGTAGAGATTTATGAGATGGCTCCGCTGTTGTTGTGAGACGATCCTGATCGTTGGCCGCGCATCTAATTATACAACTTCATCGATTGGTGTCGTTGAGCTTGAACCACGCCCACCTCTTTGTGTTCGTGCCCTCATGCTTTCCATGATAATGGGACTATAAAATTTTTCATTTCAAAGAAAACAATATTAGTGTAGATGTAAAAAGGGTGAAGGGAGGAAGAAGATACTGTAAAAAAATTTGAGTTTGGGTGAGAAATGAGGGAGAGAAGTTAGAGAAAATAAAGGTTTTAGAGAGAGAAAGAATAGAGGAAAGAGAAAATAAGGAAGAAAAAAGAGAAAGAGAAGCCCGGTGAGAAATTAGACGCGCCCGGTCAGGCGGGTGTTTGCTCAGTCAGGTGATCTTCAAACCTAAAATTTGTGTTGCTCGCGCCCGATCAGGCGATTTTCGTTCTCCGTGGTTAGCCTCCTTTCGCGCCCATTTGAGCGATTTAATTCTCTTTCTTCAGCCTTGCTCTCACGCCTGGTCGGGCGCGCCTCGCCCGGTTGAGCAATTCTGAGTGTTTTCTGCAACCTTGGTCTCGCGCCCGGTCGGGCGATCTTCGCCCGGTAGGTCGAAAAGTGCTTGTATACAGAGCATTCTCGCGCCTGGTCAGGCGCGCCTCGCTCGGTCATGCGAGCTTCGACTCTTCCAAAGACACGCTCTCACGCCCGGTCGGGCGAGGTCCTGCCTGATCGGGCGCGCCTTCAGTACTAGCACTCCGAATTTTTCTTCTTTCTTCAAAATTTGGCTAACTCTTTTGCTTCATACCTTTACAAAACACTCCAAAACATGTTAAATTCCCTCATCTCCTCTCTCAAAAGGCGAAAACAAAAGGAAACTACTCTAGAAAGAAAATAAATACGGGTTGCGTCCCGCAAATAGTTGGTGTATCTAGGAGAAATCAGGAGGTAGAGTGCAGCCTACCAAATAATTGGGATAATCGATACACCATGGGTGTTGCTATCTTGCCAAGGGGAATAATCATGTATAGGGGAATAATCATCTATAGGTACACAAGATGTGCTACTATCTTACCTCTCTTTCCTACCTTCAATTCGCCTTAGACTTTACGTCAATGTCATACTTTCCCCTGTTTTTAGCAACATCTCTGTAATTCATCTTTTATTCTACTACAAATTGACCTATCTATGTACACTCACAAAACAAAGAAGGGGTTATCCGAAAACAAAGAAGGGGTTATCTGGAAAGTATGAAATATGTACACTCACAAAACAAGAAGGGGTTATTTGAAAAATAATGTTTAACATCTTAAAGAACCTTTTTTTTTTGGTAGGAGAAATCAGGAGGTAGAGTGCTATTTACCAAATAATTGGAATAATCGATATACCAAGGGTGTTGCTATCTTGCCAAGGGAAATAATCATCTATAGGGGAATAATCATCTATAGGTACACAAGATGTGCTACTATCTTGCCTCTCTTTCCTACCTTCAATTCGCCTTAGACTTTACGTCAATTTCATACTTTCCCCTGTTTTTAGCAACATCTCTGTATGTCATCTTTTACTTTACTAAAAATTTATCTATCTATTTTATTGCAATAAGTGGCTTTATACAACAATAATTTGATGTATTTTGTGCTAATTGTAAACAAGCCCTACTAAATTGCCTATGTTTGCATGGTGTTCTGTTGAAGATTGTTATAAACTCTAATGGTATGAATCTGAGTTAATGAATTTGCCAATATTGCCAACCTAAGTAAAGCTAATATTTTTTTGCAGAGAGCTATTCAAAATATCTTAGCTCACTTTGGTTGAATACTTTATTTTAGTTTCCAATTCTTGTGATTATGTGTAGCATACTTGTGTATCTTACATGTTAAACACTTAGATCCTTTATTTTTGTAGTTCCTCTTTTGGGTTAGAGTGAGGTTCTAAGAGATATATTATTGAAAAAGGAAGATATTTTTGAAACTGTTGGTCTCGTATATTAGAATGTGTACATATGCAGCTAAGTAGAAAAGAAGAATTTATAGGGGTTAAAAACATGTGCAAGTGCTTGAAATTGGTTGTTCAACTGTTACTTAAATGTTATAGAGGTGATAAAGTAATACTTATAAATTCTAATGAATTGTGATTTGCTATTAATTACTCTCTTTGTTCTGCTATTGAGTTTAACGTGGACTGCTGCAATCTTATACTTCGAGTTTTATTTATCTTGTACCCATTTGAAATTTGAGTCAATACCTATTTTTCAGCATATTTATCAAGTTTATGTTGCTATAATTTTAATGAGTTGTTAGAATGTGTCTGCTTGTATGTTGCTATATCTGCTGTTTTGCTTTACTATCTCCTTTATTTGGATCAGATTAGTAAATGTTGCTATAATTTCTGTTTTTGACATTTGTGTAGGCTTGATTTTTTGATTTGTGTGGCTGGGCTAAGTCTTATCGGATATTTTTTCTAAGTAAATTATGTTTAATTATTATTTTTACCAGCATTAGTTCACATCATAAGAGTAAGATCATAGCCATCTTTACAAGGTAGTCAGCCGCGCAATTAGCCGCTCTAGGTTCGTAGTTAAACTGAAATTGCGTATGTACGCTTCATGTTCTGTAGAAGATTGTTCTCAACTCCAATGTTATGAATTCGAGCGAATAAATTTGCTAAATTTGTCAACCTAAGTAAGCTAATACAGGTTCAGAGAGCTATTTGAACGATTTAAGCTCACTTTGGCTGAATTTATTATTTTAGTTTCCAATTATTGTGGTTATGTGTTGCATACGCGTGTAGCTTACATTGTACAGTGTTATATCCTTTATGGATGCCACTAATATCTCTACAACTTTGAGAGGTTAAAATTTCAATTGCTGGGAGTTTAAATTCGAGAACTCAATGATGAGCAAGTAAAGCTTAGAGCCTTTGTGCCCAAAAGCCCGTGGGATTGCTGCACGTGTTGCACCTGGTGCATGCACTTGCTCAAGGATGTTGCTTTTCATGCAGTTGATGCATAAGGGGCTTCAACGCTGGTTGTGTCTTTATTTTAATTATGTATAGTTCCTTTTTTGGGGATTTTACATTTTTTGTTTCCATTATTCGCATAATTCTTTAATAATTTGTCATTAGCATGAGCATTCTACACTTGTATATATATACAAAATATTAATTGTTTTTTTTTTATTTATTGTAGGTAATAAAGAGACTATGGAGCACAAAACTTTTTTTTTTTTGGGTAACAAGTCGGTGATGAGACAATGAGACAAATTTGTATGTATGGATATTGTTTTCTTGCATGGATATTATACATCAATTTGAAATTTTTATTTTGTATTAAATATATATTTTAACAATGATAAATGTGAAATATTTGAGCAAAAAATGTGATTTAAAATATTTAGCCTTGTGTATACTTTAAATGCCTCTAATGCATTTGGTAGCGACGGTAGTATTGTGGCATGGATTATATTTGCAATGGTAATATTCGTTGCAACAAAAGCTTATTAGCAACAGTAATATTTGTGGCAACAAAGTTTATAAGCCACAATATTATTTGTGGCAAACAAGCTTATTAACCACAATAATATCTGTGACAAATAATTTGTTAGCCACGTTAGTATTCGTGGCAAGGGAATTTGTGTGCCACATGAATACTCGTTGCATAAAGTATGAAATTTGCCACAACATCCATTTTCACGTGGAAATTTCTAGCCACGGCCTTAGTTGTGAATAATGCGCTTTTTGCTCGGTTTCTAGCTTGATTTGCGTGGTTTTCTATGTGATCTTTCACTCTTTTCTCTCTTGGTCTATTTGTTTAGATACTTGGCACTTTCCTCGATGATTGATGACCCGAGAGAAGGCCGAAAAATTCTTTAGAAGAAGCCTTGAAGCCAAGATGAAGCTAAGAAATCTAAGCTAGAGAAGAGAAGGTAGCCATAACAACTACACTAAACATGGATTCAATTCTAACAAAACTAAACATGATCCAAAACCAAAGAAAAAGCAATGAAACAAGTAAAAGCAAAGAAATTGATGAAAATAAACACTATCAAGGGCAATAAAACCAAACAAAAGATATGGGTAAAGAGATTACTACTATGAAGCTTGATGGATTAAGCAAACATGAACTAGTTGCATTGAAATGATGAAAACTTGAAGAAAGCTTGAAAAGATCTTGATTACAATAATGAAAACTTAAAGATTAAGCTTTTTTTTTCTCCCTAAAATGCTGATGTTTCTCTCACTACAAATGTTTTAGATGATATTGGAATAGAGAATGTCATGAAATTTCAATCCAAGGACTATTAATAGTCACTTGATTAAACAAGGGCAGCGAGTGGGGGAGAGGCCTCTCCGGGAGCTGCCGTGCTCTCTCTGCCGTGGGTACAATCTTGGGAAGACCTAGCTCACCGCTCCCTCTCCATCAACTGCTGCGCCCACGACCATTAACAACCGCGCCCGCGGTCACCTGGGAGAGGCCTCTCCCAACCTTCTCCAAACCATCTCCAGAAATAGTGGCGTAAATGCCACTCATCAGCGGGCGCGGTACTTTTATTTCCAGATTTTCACTTTGTTCTTGGAGATACCCCACCGCAGGCACGGCCGTTTGGTGCGCGAGCACGATTTTCTGAGTTTTCTTCGCGTTTAATCTCCGGTTTTTCTCCTTTTTCTTCTTGTAATATAAATAGTGTTCGACCTTATTTCGAAAAGGGGACTTCTTTTTAGCAGATTTTTACATTTTCTGTCTCCTCTAATTAGGATTAGGCTTAGATTAGGAGTATCTCTCTCTAGTTTAGGAGTAGTTTTAGAAAGAGAAAGTTTGGGATTTCAATGGAGATTTGAGAACTTGAAGAAGCAATTATGTGGATTCTCTTATCAACTATTCAATGAGCATTTCTAACTTTCTCTCACCTTTATTGCTTTCTTTAATTCTTATTTTTGCTTAATTCTTTGTTGATTAGAGTAGATAATTAGATTAGTTGTTTGATTCTTGCTTTAATTCTTGTTTTACCTTGTTTTTCTTGTTTTACTTCATTATGATTGCTTAGATTTTATTCTAGGGAAATGGATGAATGTTATATTAATGAATTGAATGATTGATTGTGATTTCTATGCAATTGATTCTTGACTATTGTGTGTGGATGATGTTTACATTGCTTAAAGTCTTTTTAGCTAAGTGATTCTAGGTTTCTAATTGTGCTTTCAATTAATGGTGCGGAAGTGAGTTGATTGTGAGTCTACATTCTTCGCAGGAGTGAATTAGCGTAGTAGGATAATTTTATTGTTTTGTTGGGTTACTTTAGTGTGGTTATCAAATTTGAAACCAGTAACAATAGGGGCAACCCCTTAATACTCTTAAACAAGATAGAGTATTTGACTTGTTGGTGAAGAACAATATTTACCTCAAAACGTTTTTCGGTGACCACAGTGGGAGGACACTAAACTAAATCCATTATTCTTAGAGTATTTGGAAGTTATCCCATGGTTCCTAAGCATTCAACACATAAAGGAAATAATCAGGAAGATGTTGATTCATCCGAACTTAATCCTGAAATCATATATGCTTGAGGATCCTCATGATTTAGAAAATCAATTTCAAACTTATGATACTACACGCTCCTCTCAACAACTCGAGCCTCACACACAAAGGCAAGAGGAGTTAACTCTCAGCAGAATAGAAAGCCATTCTCCTATTAGAAATCTACTAAGTACAATATATACAGAATATGTAGACATTGTACGGAATCTAATGGAGGATTTTAAAGAAAATAAAAGAGAGCAGTTTGATAACTACTATCGTGTCATGGTAGAGGAAAACACAAGAGTTATAATTGTTGAATTAAGGAACTTTGAATACTCAATAAGTGGTTACAAGACAAGTAGATAGGATCGTTCTAGATATAAATGAAACTCTAAACGCTACTAAAGTGGCTTCATAAAATAGTATAGAATCTGAAGTAGTTATCAGATTAGAGCCTTTAGTGGAGACACATAATAGACTAAATAAAAAGTTAATAAGTATTTTGACTACTCTAGGCAATGGAATTATTAAAGCAAATCAAAGGGAGAATCCCTCTAGGATACCCTTGAATAGATAATGTGACATTATCACATGCTAATCCGCTACCTCAGTCAGTGCCAAGAAGTATCCCTCCTATTGGCGCGTATGAGGGGTATAGGGGGCAAAGGAGGGTTGGTGGATCCGGATTAGGGTATGAGTCAGGCTATAACTGTAATAGTCAGGACCCATCTTCTTCTTTTTTTCCCTCACCTGTTACTTTTTTCCCAATAACATCTTCAATGGGACCAAAAACTCCTATAGGAGTGCAGATTGGACCTGGAAGCTCTAACTATGGTATTAAAAGTCTTCCATATACATTGTGTGCAACACACAAGCTATGTACTGCATCTGCAAAAAGGGTGCCCTCTTGTAGGGAAATTTTCAAACTTAACCTTTTGAGCCCCACTGTGTTCATGCTTTTAGGCATGGCGGCACTCCAAGGGAAGGAAGCTAGAGATGGAAGAGTTTCCGACAAGTTTTAGGAACTTATAAACCGTTCACAGGTGCGAAGGTTATACCCCATTCACGATCACGGAGATCGCTAACTCCATAGTGGTCCAGAACCATGACTGAATATTCAAGGATGATGGTACGAATCCAACGTAATAGAGATTGAACCCGCCTTAAATCGGCCTCTACTTAATCCTTATGATATTCATGTGCGCTTTTCGATCAACATACATACTTACATCAAGTTAGCCCTAAACTTGTTTAATCTACTTTGGTTGATTATTAATACACAATCAAATCTATTATTGGGGGTCACTTGAATTAAAATCATATTAAGCCTAAAATCAAATTATTAATTATCTTATTAGGCGTGATTTCAAGTACAAATTCCTTTTAAACTTGCAAAAAGGGGCGTGATCAAGCAATAACAAAAAATCATGAATAATCAAGCAACATATGATTAATTGACACAACAATCATCATCATAATCAAAATCATCAAAACATTATTAGTAAGATCCTAGGCATGATACTAAACGGATTAATAACAGATCCTAGCATGTCACTAATAAAAATCATAATCAAAGCATTATCCTAAACATGATACTATAAATCAAAATAACATCCTAACATGATACTAGAAATCATAAAAAACATCCTAACATGATACTAGGAATTAAAATAAAATTCCAAACATGATTTCTACTCCAAAATAAAGAATTGAATTACTTACGTTGATGTTCCTCCCTTCTTGCTATTAAAACAATAAACACGTTAGTAACTTCAAGAACGATTAAATCAACAAAGTAAATAAATCAAATATGAATTAAAATATAGATTTGGGACCAAACCCTCAGAACTATCAACCTTTCCCGTCGAGGTCGAAAGCAATGTCGAGGAGGGCAAGGAGTATTCGAATCTCGCAAAGGAGGTATGGTGTTTGATTGGGGAAAGTATCAAGGATGTGCTTAGGCAAGGCTAAAAATATGAGATCAAGAGAGCGAGTATACTAGAAAGGGTATTGATGATGATTGTTGGTGATTCAAAGCGGAGGAAAAAGACCTCTATTTTTAGGGAAAGAAGAGAGTCGAAGTATCAGAAAAGAGTCAGAATTTAAAACGGAATAAAATAGGTTCCATCGTGGCGCGATGGGACTATCGTGGCGCGATGTTCCCAGCGTTCTGCGATAGTTTTCTAAAGATTAGAATCCATACAAAGTTTGATTTGATTTCTAATCGGATTGGGTAATTAAATATCCGTACATATTCTATTTTGACCGGGATATGGATTATAAAAAAAAAGAGATGTTTTATTCAATATCAAATTCTTTAATCCTTATCTTTCAGGGAAAGGATAAATTAGAACCTTCTAGAGGACACTAGAAGCTCGTAATAAATCCTAATTGGTTTAGGATTGGGATTAAGGTACTTGGATCCTCCACATAATCATTGGGTCATAGGTAAGATGGTCCTAAGTCCGGTTTGGGCTCAATTTAATATTTTGGCCATAACTTACTCGTTATATGTCGGATTTGGGCATATAATATATTGTTGGAAAGCTCTTTTCAAGCCCCATCTAAACAATAATTGGACCAGTATTATAGACTAAAATAATCTGGTTTGGACGTTTTTATGGATTGAGCACGAAATGAATGATTTTAAGGACACGAATTAAATGATTTTAGGTTAAAACATTTTAGGAAAGGTTAGGGGCATATTTAAGGCTTAAGGAAAATTCACAAGACACTTTAACTTTTTATCGAACTCGTTAAACAAAGACGTGAAAGGTACTCATCACCGATTTTGGTTTTTGGGGAGACACAATCAGGTGTCTACAAAATCCCCCAGGCCGAGCACAATCAGGTTTCTACAGAAGCCCCCTGATTTGGTACTCATCACCGGTTTTGGTTTTTGAGTTTGGAGAAACATAAGTTTCGAAAACAAAAGGCAAAGTAGATCGAAAGGGACGGAGAATGATTAAGATTGTTCTGCGATTCTAAATCATCCTTTTTAACGCCGATACCTGCAGAAAGCATTAGTTCTACAAATAAAGGAGTTAAGGGAAATAAACGCGTATTTGGGTTTGCCGAGCACACGTCTATGGGTGACATCTTGTTGAATCAAAGTTGTGTTGTTTGACAACTTCCACATTCTTAGGGAGCGCTGTCGAAGAGCGCTACGTCTTGGACTGTCTTCTCAAATTAAGGGGGACAACCTCCACATTCATAGGGAGCGCTGTCGAAGACCACTTTGCTTCGAGGCGTCTTAAAAAACTTGGGTGACAACCTTCTCATTCTCAGGGAGCACTGTCGAAGACCACTACGCCTTGAGCAGTCTTCAAAATCTTCTCGCCTTTATACCTTGGAAGTGATAGCTTCTCACGCTTTGGAAAACCTATCATAAAACCTTACTCTTCAAGATCCTACCGAGCTCAAATTGATTTCCGTAGAAATCCTCCATCTTAGGAATTTGTGACCATAATCAATCACTTCTGGATCAATATGCTCAATCTATAATCAATAATGTGATTGCCATTAGGACAATCATCAATCAGATGTGAACGTAATTAGGTTGACTATCAATCAAATCTATTTATTTGTTTATCAATCGCTCATCATGAGGCTCAAAAGAATAAATTGCTCATCAACAGGCTCGAGTGGATAATTAGGGACCAACATTTTAATTTGTGGGACCCTCAAAATGCTGACGTAGGCAAAGTCAGGTCCATCGCACAACGACAGAAGTATCGCGCCGCGATGGATGTATCGTGCCGTGATAAATCTGTCGCACCGCGATGAAATTGCGAATCCGGCTTTTTAAGTTCTTCTCTTCCTCATTTTGTTGCTGCTTGTTTTCGTTCGTTCGCTGCCGAAACTTCAAACCGTTCAATCTCCTTTGTTCCTCAACCAAATCCTCTCAAATTTGCTTCAAATTTTTTCATTTTCAATCACCTACACCGATCTATGTAAGTTTCCCTTAATCTCTTCTTAGTTTTGCTGAATTTTGAGCATGTTGTTTGTGAATTTTTCAAAAATCTGAAACAGTTATTCCTTGTTTGCTCCATCTTTGTTGAAATTCTTGTCATGAATTTTCTTGTATGTATTTTCATGTTAGTTTGTGAGCAATTTGAGACTGTAATTGCTAGATTTGGTGAAGAAACAAACAATTGCCATTGTTGAACACTATAAGTTTCTGAGTACAATGTAGCTTGTTCTCCATGATTTTTCTTATTCTTTATGTTTAATATGTTGCAATATCTTGTCATAGACATGCAAGAGATTGTTTTGGTACTCAAAATATTTGTTGTTATACAAATCAAAATCATGCTTTGTTTTGCATTTTTGTACTCTGTTTTTGACGAACGTAGTATCACGCGGCTAGGCGAACTTAGATACTTTAGAACAATTAATTTACTGTTTTTATAAAGAATAACATGCCTCGACGTCGCATTTCCGTTTCACGTTCCCGATCTTCTCACTGAGAAGACGTGCTTGTTTAAGCGGGGGAAGGTAATGAAGGACATGCCTCTACTAGCCGGTTGTGGTCCCTTCCACTACTAGAAAAAACCTTATTTACGACGGAAAAATTCCGTAAGTACACCCTATAAATCCGTCGGAAAGGGCTGTTGTCGGAAATCAATTTGTCGGAAAAAACGGCCATTTTCGTCGGAAATCTGTTTTCCGACGGAATTTTTTCGTCGGAAGAGGTTTTTCCGATACCGGAAAGTCCGCTGGTAATTTTCGACGGAATTTAAATCCGCCGGAAAATTCCGCCAGAAAAGTTAATAGAAAAAAAAAAAAGCGAAACCCACCACCAGTCCACCCCCTGCCCCCACAACCCAGATCCCCACCCACCAGCCCACCCCCTGACTTACTCCCCTACCCACCACCACCAGCCCACCCCACCACACAAGACACCACACCACACCAGCCCACCCCCTGACTTACTCTAACTTACCCAAACACCACACCCCACCAACCCACCCCCACCACCAGCCCACCACAACCCAAATCCCCACCCACCACCGAAAACCCAGATCTACCCACCCACCTAAACCACATTCCAAAAAAAAAAAAAACAAATTCTAATCCAAAATCAAATACAAAATCAGAATTAAAAAACTCAAAAAAAAAAGAAAAATTAGAGAAAAAAAAAGCGAATAAATCCGAAAAAAAACAAGAACAGGAAATATAAGAAGAAAAAAACGAAACAAAATTTACTTCAAAAAAAAAGAAGAAAAAAACGAAAAAAGGCAAAAACAAAAAAATAACTAAAAAATCAGAAAGAAAAAAAAAAACCGAAAAATCAGAAAAAAAAAAGTAAAAATGCCGGAAAAAATAAGAGAAAGTGAATAAGAAAACTTACCTTGAATTCCATCAAAACCCCTAATTTGGCTTGAATTTGGGTTTTAAAGGTCAATTTCGACCATGAAAACTCTAGATCTAGGGTTTTCATGGTCGAATTTGACCTAAAAAACCGTGTTTTGTTGGTTCGTGGTTCGTGGTTGCGTAGCACGGTGGTTTGTGGCTTAGGAAAATGAATTGAAGGGGATGGGGAAGGGGAAGGAGAAGGAGGAGAGAGAAACAAGGGGAAGGAGAAGGAGGAAAAAGGAACGAAATGAGGAGGAGATAGAAACGAAGGGGAAGGGGAAGGAGAAGGTGGAAAGAGGAAAGAAGGGGAAGGAGGAGAGAGAAACGAAGGGGAAGGAGGAGAGAGAAAAGAGAGAAAGAGGAGAGGAGAAAGAGAAACAAAAAGTTCCAGTTTTTTTTTAAATATTATAAAGTTCCGACGGATAAAAAATCCGTCGGAATATTTGGGTTTTCTAAAGGAATATTCCAACGGATTTAAATTCCGTAGGAAAACTAACTTTTCGACGGAATATTCCGTCGAAAGCCTTTCATTCCGAGGGAATTAATTTCCGTCGCAATATTTCCGACGGATTTTTCCGTCGTAATGAACCTTTTCCAACGGAATGTTCTGACAGACCCTATTTCCGTCGGAAAGTTCGGATTTTCCGACGGAATTTGTGTCCGTCGGAACGATTCCCTCGGAAAACGACCTATTTCTAGTATTGTTCCAACTTAGGAGAGCACACTCAGGCTTTTCAGCCTGTTCACCACATTTCCCAACGAGTTTTGCTGGGTTCGACTGAGTAAAACATGCGTTACCATGGCTCATCTTGGGTGATTTTTGACGGGCTTCTCAGATGACTGCTGAGAGACGCGTCTTCTCGGGTACCTCCCAGGCGGTGTGGTACCTAGGCAAGAGGGTGGCCCTTCAGCACTCCTCTAACATTCCTTTGGCTCTTGAGGATTCGCCTCCTTTGATGATGAGCCATGAGACGCTTAGGGTGTATGCCATAGACCAGGTCGTGGTACAGATTTTTGGGTGCACGTCTACCTTGATCGATCTTATGAGGAAGAGTTGCTTCCTCGACTAACTCTCCCACCTTACTGCGAGGAGGTTTGTATATCATAATCACTCATTTTTTCTTTTTCGTAGCCCCCAACGGCGCTAATTATTGGATCATCTTGTAGGAGGAGAGAGAGCCTTAAGTGTTCGAGCCCCCACGCATGTACATTCGTTATCAGGGGTTTCATGGCCCCATCGAGGAGATGATCCCTCCGGCTCCCGTGGAGTGGTAGTTGGTGGACCGATCCATCCCTTGGTCGACGAGATAGGTGAGTGTTCATCTTTTATTTTTATTTTTTTTGTTTCCGTGCATATCACCTTGTTTTTTTACCCTCTTTGGTCGTTGCAATTCTCTCGAGGCAGCATAGTGCGGATGGCAGCTGTTCTTGACACCTGTCGGTATCAGCTGGCGAGGTGGAGCACCGAATGTCCTATCGGCGTTAAGCCGGTACGTGTTTATGCATTTATGTATTCCTCTTTTGTTTTATTTATTTGCTTTTGATGACTAACTCATATTTCCTTGTATTTGTTTCAGCTGGGTCCTCGGCCGCGTACTTGTTCGAGGCCAGAGGGCTCGAGAGAGACGGGAGCGAGGCGTCGCCTTACCTCGTTGGAGATCCCGAGCAGACAGGAGGCTACTGACCGGGGGTGGACGATGATGGTGACAATCCGAGTCATAGGTCTTTGTCAACCAAGGTGTTTCCACTGGGTCATGGTCCCTAGGTGGTACGACCTCACGTAGTTCCGGTTTTTTTTTAGATTAATTAATTGCCCAGTTTGCTGGTGGGACATATGAGGTTGGCTCGTCATCACAATAGCCTGTACCTCCTCCTTTTACTGGTGGGAGCTTCCACTAGTTTGGCTCCATAGTTCACTCAGTGGATTGGACTGGCCGCACGATCGTGATCCCTATGACGGGTGGTGCTGGTTTTACTCAGGTGGTGACTCCTCGGTCCGCATATTTTAATGATGTCATGGACATTTTTCGGGAGCCTCGTCCGCCAGCGCCCTAGCTGTTCCTACATTATCCTTTTATTTTGGAGTATTTGGATTTGCTTTTGTATTATACACTTTATCGACTTTTATGACATTTGTGTACATTATTCAGACTCATGTATATATTATGTACTTTCTATGTAGACCCTATTCATTTTTACACTATCTTTATGTGCGTATGAGTGTGTGATTTTGTGACAAATTTTACGAAAAAATTCCGTTATTTTTATTATCAGCGGAGGGTATCCGACTTTCTCCCCAATAAAAGAAAAATGAAAAAAGGAGATGAGGAAAGTGTATAATCAATTAATTTGAAATTCCTAAAAAGAAATTCCAAATAAAAAGGATTAAGTCGAAAAGGTTGAATTATCATAGGAAAAGGTGAATGTTGTTTGGTTAAGGTAGGAAAATGAATTTGGGGCTTAATCGAGTTTATCAAAGTACGAGTTTTATTAGAAGTTAAATCAAAGAGTGCTAAATTGTAGCAACAATATCGCAGACGCCAGGAACCATCGCAGCGGGATGGTGCTGATGCGGCGTGATGCTTTTGGGAAATCGATTCATAATATAAATCAGCTCTTGCTTCAATTTTGCTTATAAAGAGCCCCGAATTCATCACATCCGACATTATTCGAGTCATTAGCTTTCGTATTTCTCTAGTTTTGATATTATAGCAATCATGTCTAAGAGCATTTATGAGATCACTCGTGAATGGTGTCAGTCTTTTACCAACAGTGAAAGAAAAGGGCTTGAATATCTCAACATGAATGGCCTATTGGGTATTAAGGGTGTAGATTTCGATAACGATTTTATTCATACTTCCATTGAATATTGGGACCCCAACACTCACTGTTTTAGGCTAAGAAACGATGAAATTAGTCCATGTTTAGTCAATTATTGCTTACTAATGGTAGAAGCCATACGGGTCAAGCTATACTAGCATCAGTCATGGAGCAAATTGATGCCGGAAGAAATCCCATGCCTTTAATTGTTAGAGAAACAATGATGAGTTTAGATGAATTGAAAAAGGATCCGAAAGCACCAATTCGAGGATCTCCTATATTATTATAGGTAAAAAATCAATACTTTTAAATAAAGAAATAAATAATTTTGTAATGTAATAACAATTAATTTCCATGTTTGCAGATCTTGCTAATGGAGGGACTAGGATTAATTAGTCCTTTGGATGATGTTGACAAATACACCCCTAATTTCTTTGTGAGAAGGAAGAAACGCTTTCCCATAAAGATGGGACGTTGGGAGTGGAGAAAAATATTTGAAGCTCGTGATTTCTCCATCAAGTGGGTTGTACCCTAGTGGAAAATTGAGAAGATGAATGGAGTCAATACTCAAGCTTTTTGTCGCATCCCAAACTTATCAAAGTTGACTTTTTACTTCCCTTCTAAAGTGATGAGGTAGTATGGAATTGCTCAAACTATCCTTTATGGTGATGATTGTCGTCCTCATGAGTACTCTGTATCAAAGAATGGTGAGAGGTTCGACGATGATTGATTCGGTAGACCATTATGGACTGTTGTATTTGATAGAGTTCCTCCTCCATTGTCTCGAGAATATAAATAATGGCTACTCGCTAGGAGTCAAAAGGACAAGAACAAGGGTCAAAATTCATATTCTAAGGGTGTAGGGAAGAGTAACATAAAAGACCGCCTACGGGACAAGATGAATCCTCCTAAAGATTGTCTGGATTCAAGAGTTGAATTCAAGACTCCTATCATGCCTAAGAAAAAGGGTGTCATGAATGGCAAAGGAAAAAGGAAGGCTATTCCAATAGAAAGGAAAAGAAGGCTTGGGTTGAGAAAAAGGTGGGGGTCTTTGCTAAGGGGGAAACTTCTTCCTCTAAGGTTTCAGTTTGCTCCTTTAAGGGCTCACTTCTAGTAAAGGAATTATCTGACGAGGAAGATGCTGACAGGAATTGGAAGAGGGCTCGAAAGGAAAAGGAAGATTAGATTTAGAGTATTTCTTTGCATTTAATTTTTTTAGACAAATTTCAATAAAAAGTTAATTTTTATTTTAAAGCTTTAAGTCATCAATAATGTAATTTTTATTTTCATTATCAATGTAATTTCTAGCTTCTAATTAAATTAACTTGATCCATGATTTAATTGAACAAATTCCCAAGTAATGGAAACAATTTGAATAATTTCAAAATAATCTGTGTACGAAAGTCGGAAAAGATTTGAAATAATTCGAACCCCAAAAATATCAATTAATCGCAGTTTTAATTGTTGAAAATAAAAATTCCATTGCGGCGAGATAGGTTCATCCCTGAGCGATGGTGTTGACGCGGCGCGATAGTCCTATCGCAGCGCGCTGGAACCCGATTTGCTGCGATGCTGAAGCTTCGACTCGATTTTTTACTTTTGCATCGATTTATTACGTTCAAAGGCAGAGTTTTTAAAATTTTTAAAGTGGCCGCACCTTATGGAAGGGTTGCCTATGTATCCTTATCAAGGAATCAGGACAAGCGTAGCTGTCTTGAGTACGGAACTCATTGGATCATGGGTAAAACTTCTTGAGTTGGCTTAGGTTTGTCATATTTGAAAACTCATTGCCGTCCATAAATGTCAACTTAGCTGCACCTCTAGATAGGATGGTTTTGAGATGTATGGTCCAGACCAATTAGGCCTAAACTTGCCCCTTGGATCTAGAACATTCTTCCTAAGAGCTTTCAACACCAAGTCTCTTTCCTTGATGTTTCTCGTCTTGACCTTTTTGTTGAAGTGTCTAGCCATGCGATTATGGTAGCATTGGACATGACGTAAGGCTTCTAGTCGGTTTTCATTGAGTAGAATTAGCTCTTCGTATCGTGTTCTTGTCCATTCAACCTCATTTAGTTTACTTTCCAATGTTATGCGCAATGAAGGTATTTCTAACACTACAGCTTGTACGACGTCCATCCCGTAGACTAGAGAAAACGGCGTAGTTCCTGTGGATGAGCAGATTGACGTGCGATAACCCCAAAGAGCAAAATGGAGTTTGTCAGGCCAATCTTTGTGATTCTCCGTCATCTTTTCGATGATTATCTTTAAATTCTTATTTTTCGCTTTAACGACACCATTTGCTTAAGGTCTATATGGAGAAGGGTGATGATGTTGAATACTGTACTTTTTAAGTAGGTCTTCACACTCCATTTGAAAGTGAGTACCATTGTCACTTATCATTTCACGTGGGACTGCATACCGACATATGATGTTTCTTTCGATGAAGAGTGCCACATGTTTTGCAGTGAGTTTTACGTAGGATGCCGCTTCAACCCATTTGGTGAAATAATCGATGGGAACGAGTATGTACTCATGGCCTCCTAATCTGGGTGGGGTAATTTTTCCAATAATATTTATTCCCCAAGTTGAGAATGGCCATGGAGATGTGTAAGTTTAAAGAAGAGAAGGTGGAACGTGTTGCAAATTGGCATATATTTGGCATTTTGCACACCTTTTCGCATAATTACGACAATCTCTTTCCATGGTAATCCAATAATAGCCTTGGCGCATGACCTTCTAGACTAGCATTTAACCATTCATGTGTGTTCCAAATGCTCCTTAAATAGTAAATGGCGTTTTCTTTGCCTTCTACTTCTTGTGCAAGCATAGCTCCCATTGTTTCCTTGGTGACTGTCAAGTATAAACGAAGAGGAATGTCTGGTAGTGTTGATGCCAGTATAGGAGGATTTGCAAGGTAGGCTTTGATCTTATCAAAGGCTTCTTGGCACTCATCGTCCCATACTACTGGTACATTCTTCTTGAGTTTCTTGAATATTGGTTCACATACTGTTGTGAGTTTTGATATAAATCTACTTATGTATTGAAACCAACCAATGAACCCTCGAATTTGTTTCTTGGGTTTGGGCGGTGGCATGGAAATGATAGCCTTGATCTGGGTGGGGGTCTATTTCAATTACGCTAGAGCTAATGACATAGCCTAGAAGTTTTCCTAAGGTGACCCCGAATGCTCACTTGTCTTGATTTAACCTCATGTTGTACTTGCGAAGTCTTTCTAAGAATTTTCTCAAGACTATTTGGTGACCATAGCTATTTTTAGATTTCACAATCATGTCGTCCACGTACACCTCGACTTCTTTATGCATCATGTCATGGAGTAAAGCAGTTGCTACCCTTTGGTATGTGGCACCCGCGTTTTTCAACCCAAATGGCATCACCTTATAGCAGTAAGTGCCCCATGGTGTTAAGAAGGTAGTCTTTTCCATGTCCTCTTCTACCATGAGAATCTGATTGTAGCCTGCGTATCCATCCATAAATGAAAGAAGTGCGTGATTTGTTGTGTTATCTACTAAAATGTCGATGTGAGGCAGAGGGAAACCGTCCTTTGGGCTAGCCTTGTTGAGATCCCAGTAGTTGACGCACATTCTTACACTACCATCCTTCTTGGGAATTGGTACCATATTAGCGACGCATTTTAGATACTTGGATGCCTTGATAAAACCTGCAGTTATTGTTTTTGAATTTTTTCTTTAATTTTAAGTGCTACGTCAGGTTTCATTCGACGTGACTTTTGTTTCACAGGTTTCATTCTCGGAATTAGTGGTATAGTATGTTAAACAATTTCTCTGCTTATTCCTGGCATTTCTTCGTATGGTCAAGCAAAGACATCGATAAACTCAACAAGTAGATTTACCAATTCAACTCTTTCCACTTGATTTAGAGTTAGTCTAATTTTAACTTCACTTTTAACGGTGCGATCTTTTGAGATGTCAATAGTTTCAGTTTCTTCAATTACTGCAGTGTTATCCTTAAGTGCTTCCATTGCTTTAATTATTTCTTTGTCATTTTTATTATTAGCAAAACAATACTCATCATCTTGGGTAAGGGAATAACACGAAGAGTAAGCGGAAGAAGTCATATTATTAAATTCTAGAACCATTACATAAAAAAGAGAAAGGTCTATGGGGACTTGGCTACTAACTATTCTAAGGGTAGATACTAAGCTAGGTTTGATGGTGGAGGTGCAACTATAAGAGACTTTGAAGACTCGAGGAATGAAGACTCTAAAGAAGACTCAAACTCAGACTGAGACTGAGACTCAAACTTAGACTTAGACTCATCAAACATGGGGCCTTCTCCCGCAGTTATAGATATCTTCCACTTGGCATAGTAACTTTCACGGTCTTGCGCCATCCCTGGAGTAGTTCTTCCGTTGGAGTGATGAGCTTGGAGGGGTCGAAGTCTTTGCTTTATAAGGCAGTGTAGAGTTATCGTCGACACACTTAGGCTCGTTTTTCTCATACCTAAAGAGGAGACCCATGACATTAAATTCAAAGCATAAGGGTGCTCATTCCTTTTATGTTGGATTGGGAATTTCATCTAGAAAGTTGCAATCTAAGAATATCTCGAACCCAAGTTGGCGTATCCCATTCTTGACGAGTGGTTTGGGGAATTCATAGCATGGGTAATCTTCTCCCTCTTTTATAAATTGTCCATTCAACGTGAGAGGATACAGATCTATTGGTATCGCATCTTTCTGTATACGAGCTCTTCTTTGTGAATTGGACTTTTCCAAGGCTCGCTTAAGGTCTTTCGGAGTTGGGTTAAATCCTAGTCCAAAAGTATCCCTCTTAGGGAGGCTAGGTAGTCCCATGCGCTTAGCTATTTCTCTTTTCTTTCCTGGAGTCATTCCGGGAAAGTGTCCTTGTCTCTTAAGAATAGCATTGACGACGAGATTTGAGTGGGGGTTATAGTTAAGAGGGGTATTTTTATCTTCTTCGATAAAAGACACCTCTTCGGCGTTAAAGTCCCACAAGTCTTCATCATACTCATCGTGCTCCACATGAATGATTGGTCTGTCAATCGCTTTAATTCTCATGGGGGAAGCGTAAATTGTGATAGGAATTCCTTCAACTATAGCCTTTACTTGTTGGTGGGGAGATGAAGGAACGACCTTGAGGTCATGGAGCCAAGGGCATCCCAACAATAGGTTGAATAAAGCCAAAATGTCCATTACTTGAAAAGTAGTGCTATGTTCAATGAATCCTACATTGACATTCATAGTAATGGTTCCAAGGGCCTGGCGATAAGAGTTGTCATAGGCCCTTATGCCTTGTGTGGATGGAGTCAAGTCCTCATCCTTTATTCCAAACATTCTGGCAGTGCGAAGTGGGCATACATTAATTGCTGAACCATTGTTGACAAGGGTCATTGGCACGTTTATCCTTTTGCATACCACTGTGAGGTTTAAGGCTTTATTGCGCTTGTCACCTTCCGGTGGTAAGTCTTTGTCAGAGAAGTTGATAAAATTATTTGGACTACGGAGGTCACTTATGAGGAAGTTGGCCAACCCTTCCAGAGTAGTTTCGGAATTTACTCCTACTTTTGCTAAATCGACCATCATTGCAACTCTATGCTCGTGAGATGAAGCTAAAAGCTTCCATACATTCATTTCTACTTTAGTCTTCTTAAGTTGCTTGATTATATCATTATCTTCTATGATGGATGTCGGAGCTTGCTGAGTTATAGGTAGAGGCATAGTTGTGACTGGTTGTTGTAACCCTTCCGGACCTTGTAAGTACTGTAATTGGGGAATCTTCATCCCATATATCATCATCGTCATTGTATGGGTAAAGTGCAGCAAGGGGTGATTCAATCATGTCCTTGAGGTATACATCTTCATCATCACTGTCCCATAATCCATTGACAATGGTATCGTTGGAAGTTGGGATAGTTTTTTCTTCTTTTCGGGTGTTCTTCTTTCTTAGGATGAAAAGCTCCCCATTATCTATGAGCTCTTGGACATAATCTTTAAAACGGAAACAACTTTTGATTGTGTGTCCTCCAGATTGATGATATTTGCAATAGAGGCCATCTACTTTTATAAGGGATTCAAATGGTTTTGGTTCAAGAGGCTTGACCATACCCTTGTCAAGAAGCATGTAAAAGGCTCTTTCATAAGTGGGGCCTATGGGTGCGTAAGCCTTCTTGTTCCTTTTCTCTCAGGGCTCAATAACGTTGAAGATAAATGGCTTTCTTCCAACGATATTTGGTCCATGAGAGGAAGAAGAAGAGTCACACTTTCTCTTGCGAAATCAATCATCACATCGAAGAAGACCTCTTCTTCTTCTACTTCTTCAATGTCATCAATCTCTTCCACATGAATATCTTTAATAGGCTTGATAAGGAGTGATGGATTGAGCAAGATTTGATCATCTGAAATAGTCAAGGCATCAGAAAGTGGAGAATTGTTGATACTTGGCCTCTTACCAGCAGGAGGTACGGGAAGTTTATTATTATCAATTAAATATTGAATATCTTCTTTTAGCTTCTAACAACTCTCAGTAGAGTGACCCCTACCTTGATGGAATTTGTAATGGGCATTAGGATTCCAATTAGATGACCTATTTTTGGGTGCAGGATCTTGATTAGGTCTAATTGAAGTAATGAGTCCTTTGGCATGTAGACGATCAAAGGCAGTATTATCATAGCTCATCCCAATAGGGCTGAACTCCTTTCTTAGTTGCCTTCTTGGCCCTTAATTATCCATGTCTAAGACATCGTTGACATTAAAGGTACTAACATTGTTACTAAAGTGGGTGTTCTTGAAAAAAGAAGAATGGTCGTTCTTCTTTCCTTTCCAACCACTGTTGTTAGTATTGTTATCAAATTTTGATTTTATAAGGTCATCTTCAATTTCAATGCCTACTTTATAAACGGCCTTGAAGGTGCTCAAATTGCATTGATATTTTAGATGCTTTTGATATTTCTCTTGAAGGTTTCGAATGAACATTCTCACAGATTCTCTTTCATTTGGGACTTCAATCATTCTAGTGGAAGTTTCCTTCCATCTATTGTAAAATGCAGTAATGCCTTCATTTTCTTTTTGCTTAAGAATTTCAATTTCCCTATGATCAGTTTCCACTTGAATATTACATTTTTATATATCAATAAAAGCATGTGTAATATTTTCCCAATACACAATTTTCTCAGTACTTATGGAAAAGAACCATTGTTGACATACTGGTTCAAGGGAAAGAGAGAAAAGTGAAGGGAATACTTTCTTGTCGATACTTCTGATTTCCATAAATTTCTCGAAAGCCTTCAAGTGAAAGTAGGGATTGTCAGTAGCCTTGAACTTAGGGATGTCATTGGCAGAGAACTTCTGCGGAAGAAGGTTCTTATCTAGTATGATCCCCTTAGAGCTTATTCCAAGGCACTTGTAGTCATTGAAGATTTGACTTAAGTTGTCTTCGATGCACTTGATTGTCTCAACTGGTACTTGCTTATTAGGGTCCTCAGCCTTCTCTATTCGAGTGGTGAGTCCTTTGAGCATTTCAGCAAGATTTTCTACGATCTTTTGAATTTTGTCAACAGCTTTTTGTTTGGATGACATTGTTATCTTTCTTCTTGTTCGAACTGGGCTTTGGAAAAGAAGTACTTGTATGAAAGTGTTATCTTTGATTAAGCATCCTTCTCTTCTTGATCAAACGTTGTAAAATTAAACCATTGACTCTTTTAATGACTTGACTCAAACGACTCGTTCTTTTATTGGGTTGGAAAAGCAAAAAATGGGTGCATATTTTTATGGGGATCAAGTAAGGGAATCAAGTATGGGAGACAAGTTTTCAAGCAACATAGTTTATGTTGGGAGGATAATATCCGACTTACCCCCCTAAAAAATGACGGAAAAAACGCCCACAAGACTCTAAGCATTGTCATGGTGAAAAGGGACATGTACAAAGTGTGTGCAAAGACTCGTGAGTGAAAGTGATATATTCCGGACTCGTGTGATGACTATGAGAATAGACATGTGATTAGAATCAACAAAGACCAAGTTAAGACCTCTTTTATTCATTAAACCGGTTAATCATGAAGTTTAGACTCGACGCGAAGACTCGGAAAGAAATAGCTTAACCATTGCAAAACGATGGGACCATCGCGGCGCGATGGATTCCAGTATTCTGCGCCATAGACCATATTAACGCGCCATTACTGGAACGTCAATATAATATGTTTTCGGTGATTCTCTCAAAAGTTCAAGCTTAGAGACTGCTAGGTCGAGTATATTTAGACTTCGTAAGTTCATATTAATTAGCCAATTTAATAAAGCAAAGTCCTTTTTAGTCCTTGGTTAGTTCATTAGACTTTATTAATAAGAAACAAGTCAACACAAAGGGTTAGCTTAATCTCAAGTAAGGTATGCACAAGTAAGAGACACACAAGTAGTCAAGTAGTCACAATATGATGCAATGAGTTTGCCACCTAACCACGGCTCTAGTTCTCTAAGGTCAAGGATTATGGTGTCCAAGAGGGTCCATGGTTATAAGTTCGGATGCATCGTGCGGAAGCCTTACCATAGAAGGGTTGGCACGATGGATGGGACCTCGTAAGTTGAACTCGCTTCCATGGTTTGGTGAATTCCCAAACTCGGATGCACCCATTGTTGCACGGAGCGTTCATTAGGGTGGATGGAGGGTGAATTCCTAAGGTCTAAAACCATATGTAGAACATATATGAGTTTAGAAAAGTCGAAAAAACTCAATCAAGAAGTAGGATTGTTGAAACAGTACTAGAATCGGGTAAAACAGGAAGACAAAATTTTGGCGCAGAATCGCCAGATCCATCGTTAGAAGACAAGAACCGCCGCGTAGCGATAGCTCTATCGCGGCACGATGAAGCTATCTTCTTGCGATGGTTCCTGGCGTCCTGTGCCGGTTTTGGCGTTTTGAGGAAGTTTTTATGTTCGAAATTTTTTCGATTTTTCATAGTGTTTTTTCGATTCTAGTTGTGAAAGATATTTTCGGGTTTTCCTACGTGTATAAAATCCTAGGTTTTTGACGCATTACGGATGGTCTTTCCAATGAAAACTTTTTTATGCTTATGCCACAACGCTAATCAAAATTACGCACAATGAATATCTAGAATCTTTCAAGTCTCATCCACTCATTCTAAATCAATTGCCAAAATAAATTTTAGGAATCAATCTAGAAATCCTCCCCAATGGAATCGCAAAAACCTGTAGGGGAATTTTTCAAACATAACCTTTTGAGCCCCACTGTGTTCATGCTTTTAGGCATGGCGGCGCTCCAAGGGAAGGAAGCTAGATATAGAAGAGTCGCCAACAAGTTTTATGAACTTGTAAACCGTTCACAGGTGCGAAGGTTACACCCCATTCACGATCACGGAGATCGCTAACTCCATAGTGGTCCTGAACCATGACTGGATATTCGGGGATGATGGTACGAATCCAACCTAAAAGAGATTGAACTCGCCCTAAATAGACCTCTACTTAATCCTTATGATATTCATGTGCTCTTTTCGATCAACATACATACATCAAGTTAGCCCTAAACCTGTTTAATTTACGTTAGTTGATTATTAATGCACAATCAAATATATTATTGGTGATCGCTTGAATTAAAACCATATTAAGCCTAAAATTAAATTATTAATTACCTTATTAGGTGTTATTTCAAGTACAAATTCCCTTTAAACCTGCAAAAAGGGCGTGATCAAGCAATAACAATAAATCATGAATAATCAAGAAACATATGATTAATTGACACAACAATCATCATCATAATCAAAATCATGAAACCATCATTAGTAAGATCCTAGGCATGATACTAAACGGATTAATAACAAATCCTAGCATGTCAGTAATAAAAATCATAATCAAAGCATTATCTTAAAAATGATACTATCAATCAAAATCAACATCCTAACATGGTATTAGAAATCATAAAAAGCATCCTAACATGATAAAATAAAATTCTAAAAATGATTTCTACTCCAAAATCAAGGATTGAATTACTTACGTTGATGTTTCTCCCTTCTTGCTATTAAAACATTAAACACGTTAGCAACTTCAAGAAAGATGAAATCAACAAAATAAATAAATCAAATATGAATTGAAAAATAGATTTGAGACCAAACCCTCAAAACTATCAACCTTTCCCATCGAGGTCGAAGACAACGTCGAGGAGGGCAAGGAGTATTTGAATCTCGCAAAGGAGGTATGATGTTTGATTGGGGAAAGTATCAAGGATTTGTTTAGGTTAGGCTAAGAATATGAGATCAAGAGAGAGAAAATATTAGAAAGGGTAATTATGATGATTGTTGGTGATTCAAAATGGGGGAAAACGATCTCTATTTATAGGGAAAGATTTTTTAAGAGAGTCGAAGCATCAGAAAAGATCAGAATTTGGAACTGAATAAAAAAGGTTCCATCGCGGCGCGATGGTCCAGCGTTCTGCGATGGTTTTCTTAAGATTAGAATTCGTACGGAGTTTGATTTCCAATCGTATTGGATAATTAAATATCCGTACGTATTCTATTTTGACCGGGATCTTCAGCTAGAAAAAGAGGTTTGACTTTTTGTTGAATTTTCTCTCTAGCCTTCCTATGGCGATTTCCTTCAGCTAGGTTGGGATCTTCATCTAGCTTGTGTTTTCACCATGCCTCGCAAGAAGAAACAATCAAATCCTCTTCCTCAAACCTCTAATCAAGATTTAGGTACTGGAAAAGTGGACAATTTAGGGAAGCTTGGTGTTTTAACTAAACCAGTTTCGATAGCTGAAGAAGATGAACTAGTGACTCCACCCCCTCATTTGGTCAATCCGACTGTTGGGTTAATATCCCGAGGTGATTTGAGAAGGCTGGAAAGCTTTTATAAAAGCTCGAATGATCAGATTCAGAGAGGCTCCAATGGAACATTAACTAGGGTTTCAACGGATACGGTTCCATTGATTCCTGACCAGCCTGAAACTGCGATTAGGAATGCTATCTCTGTTCAGGAGTGCTCTAAGGGCCCTGATGTTATGGTAAACTGCCTAGAATCAGTGCCTGAAGAACAGACTTATATAGGCAAATTGAATGCTAAGGGAGTAACTCTGTCTTTTGTTGCTCCTCAAATAATGGATGGGAGGCCTATAGCTAAGCTGAATGCTTTTGCGCTTTCAGAAGGAAGCAAGAAATGGGGTAATGCTTTAATTTTCTATGTTGTTGGATATTCCCCTACAATTGCTGCTGTACATCGATTCATTGCTGAAAATTAGACAAATTAAAAGCAGACATTTATTGGCATGATGAAGGATATTTCATTATTAATTTGATAATCTATTACTGATAAAAACACAATATTATGTACTGGTCCGCATATGTTTTTTTGGCAAGCCAGCTATAATCAAAGCCTGGAATGACAAATTTGACTTTCATTCAGAGATCCTGAGAACTATTCCTTTGTGGGTGAATTGAAATTGCCTAACTTACCCCTGAATTGTTGGGGTGCTGATACCCTTAGTAGAATTGGAAGTACTCTTGGTGTTCCAATCTGTGCAGATGAATGTACTTCAAGACAACTTAGAGTGTCCTTTGCTAGACTCCTGATTGAAATGGATGTCACAAAACCTCTGCCAGCTTCTGTGTGATTAGAGAATCCAGCTGGGGAATTGTTAGAGCTTAAGGTTCAATTTGAATGGCACCCACCTTATTGTAAGGGTTGTAATAAGGTTGGACATGACTGTTCTGCTCCTAAAAAGAAGGAAAAACAAGCACAACAGTAGCAGGCTAAAGTTGGTCAGTATGTTAAAAACTAAGCTAAGAAGGTTTGGGTTCCAAAACAGGCTAATCCTATACCTACTGTTAAGGCAGGAGCTGTTGTAGCTACTTCTGAGGTCACACCAGAACAACATATTCAGAAACTAGAGGAATGACAAGTTGTGGCTAAGTAGACTAAGCAGAAGGCCAATAGACAAATTTCATATTCGGTTGAAAACTCTAACACGTACCAGCCTTTGGTTATGCAGGAGACAGAAGTCATTGAAATTAGGGACAATAATCCTATCGGGGATAAGGGTAATCCCCCTCTAGGAACATGATAGTCCTTTCTTGGAATATAAGGGGTCTCAATGACCCTGGAAAGGTTGTTGTGGTTAAATAGTTGTTATCATAGCAACATTCTGATGTGATTTGTATTCTGGAAACTAAGGTGAAAGAGAAGAATAGTAAGGCTATTCAGAAAAAATTCAGGAAAGCTTGGACCTGCCATTGTAACTATTCTAGCTCTACTAAGGGCAGAATATGGGTTGACTGGAAGGCTCACTGTCTTTTTGTAGATATTTTGTCTTCCACTGAACAATTTGTGCACTGTTTACTGAGTTCAAAGGATTTGTAGACTCAGCTATTAGTTACTTTTGTCTATGGCCTTCATACTATTCATGATAGGAAACACCTATGGTCTGGTCTTAAAAATCTCCCTAATGCTCTCCTTCCTTGGCTGTGTACTGGAGATTTTAACTCTATCTTGTCTGTTGATGATAGATTGAATGGAGCTGCTGTCACTGATTATGAGACTAGGGATTTTCAGCAGTGTATTGATGATCTTGCTCTTGTTGAAATTAAAAGTAAGGGGGCTTTTTACTCTTGGTGTAACAAAGCTCATACTGGCCCTAGAACCTTTTCTAGGATTGATAGAGGTTTTTTTTAATCAAGACTAGATAAATAATTACGCTCATGTTGAAGCCATTTTCCTTCCCCTATCCCTCTCTGATCATAGCCCAATTACTTTTGATATTTTCCCTTCTCAGCTTGGGAAAGGAAGGCCCTTCAGGTTTATTAACTGTTTAGCTGATCATAGCAGTTTTTTAAGCACTATTAGAGCTTCTTGGAAGGATCACAACTTGGGGGGAGCAATGAGTAGAGTCTGGTACAGACTAAAACAGGTTAAATGTACACTGAAGAATCTGAATGTTCAACAGTATGGTGATGTGAATGCTAAGATTGAAGCTGCTCATAACAACCTCATCGATATTCAACATCAAATTTCTGTTGATATAAATAACACATAGCTTCATGGTAGAGAAATGGAAGCTATAGGAATTGCCAAGAAATGGGCGAGTATACAAGAAAGTATTTACAAACAGATCAAGAGTTGACTGGCTTCAACTTGGTGATGGGAATAGTAAGTACTTTTTCTCTGTAATGAAACACATGAAAAGCAGGAATAAGATTGATACTTTGTACAATGATCAGGACACTTTGCTTAAGGTTCCTGATGAAATTGAGGAGGAGCTTATTAGGTTCTATAAAAAGCTTCTTGGGTCTAAAGCTACTTCTCTTCCCTGTATGACCTTACCACAATGAGGAAAGGAAAACAGTTATCTAGGGAGGCTCAGAATGCTCTTATTTCCCTTGTCTCCACTGATGAAATTGATAGGGCTCTTGAAGGAATTGATATCACAAAGGCTCCAGGTATTGATGGCTTTAACTCTATTTTCTTTAAGAAAACTTAGAGTATTATAAAGCTTGATGTTTATGAAAGTGTGCTGGAATTCTTTACTACTAGTAAACTGATGAAACAGTGGAGTTGTACTATAATCACTCTAGTTCCTAAAGTTCAAAATCCATCTTATGCTAAGGAATTTAGACCTATTGCTTGTTGTACTGTGCTCTATAAGTTGATTGCAAAAATTCTAACAGCAAGACTGGCTCTGGTTATCAGTAAGATTATTGATGACTCTCAAGCTGGTTTTATTCCTAGTAAGCATATTTGAGACAATATCCTGCTAGCTACTGAATTGATTAAAGGTTATAGTCATAAGCATGTTGCTCCTAGATGTATGCTGAAAATTAATCTAAAAAAGGCTTATGACTCAATTGAATGGGGGTTTTTGGAGACTGTCATGGCTGAGCTTAGTTTCCCTAGTCAGTTTATTGCATGGGTTATGGAATGTGTTTCTTCTGTTTCCTATTCCATCATGGTTAATGGAGTTCCTGCTATCCCTTTCCCAGCTAAGAAGGGACTTAGACAAGGAGACCCCATGTCTCTTTTTCTGTTTGCAATTGGAATGGAATATCTTTCAAGATGTCTTTCTAAGTTGCAATTGAATCCAGATTTCAACTACCATCCTAGGTGTGAGAAATTAAAGTTAACTCACCTTATGTTTGCAGATGATTTGTTGATGTTCTCCAGGGCTAATATTATTTCCTTTTCTCTCTTTTTCAAAGCTTTCACCAAGTTCTCTGAGGCTTCAAGGCTGTCAGCCAATTTAGATAAGAGTGAGGTTTATTTTGGGGGTATTGTTGATGATGATAAAGCTACTCTCAGGTCCTTGATAGGTATGGGTATGGGTTCAATTCCCTTTAAATACCTTGGAGTCCCTCTATCTTCTAAAAAGTTAACCATTGCTCAATGTAAACCTCTAATTGACAAGGTGACTGCTAGGATAAATGGGTGGACTGCTAGAAACTTGTCCTATGCTGGAAGACTACAGTGTATCAAAAGTGTTATTTTTGGTATTCAAACCTACTAGGCTCAGATCTTTGTGCTCCCTAAGAAGATTTTGAAAGAGATTTAGTCTAGGTTTAAGGTG
The DNA here is from genome assembly GCF_001683475.1 of Chenopodium quinoa. Classification (NCBI taxonomy): domain Eukaryota; kingdom Viridiplantae; phylum Streptophyta; class Magnoliopsida; order Caryophyllales; family Amaranthaceae; genus Chenopodium; species Chenopodium quinoa. Next base: position 3,607,931 of record NW_018743979.1, on the reverse strand, counting down.
TTTCTTTGGACTAGGAAGGCTAACCCTTCCAAGGAATCTCTGGTTTCCTAGTCCCAAGTCTGCCTCCCCAAAGTCTGTGGTGGGTGGAATTTGATCTCCCTTCCAGAATGGAACACTGCAGCCATCACTAAACTTTTGTGGGATTTAGCTCACAACGCTGACAGCCTATGGGTTAAATGGGTGCATACCTACTATTTTTAAAGATAACCCTTGGTGGAGTATGCCAATTCCTAAGAACTGTTCCTGGGTTCTTAAAAAAATCCTTGAATGCAGGAAAAAGTTGATAATATTGGTGATTGGAGTAAGATGATGCAGGGGAATAAATTCAAGAAGATTAAGAAAGTGTATAAAATTATCACAGTTCAAGCCCCTAAAGTCTCATGGAGAAGGATCATATGTAACAATATGGCTTCCCCTAAAAGCCTGTTCATCACTTGGCTTGCTGTCAGGAACAGGTTAGTGACTAAAGACATGCTTCAAAAATGGAATCTTCAATGTGACCCTGCCTATTTTCTTTGTAACCAGAGCCTAGAATCTGTTCAACATTTTTTTTTTTCGATTGTGCCTATAGCAGGAAGATTTGGCTCCAAATTCTAAGGCTGTTTGGAGACTAGAGGTGTATTGGCTGTTTTGATGAGGAAATGGAATGGATTTTCAAGAAATGCAGGAAGACTAGAGCTAAAAACAGGCTTCTTACTATGTGCTTTGCTGAATCAGCTTATCATATCTGGCTTCAAAGAAATTCTGTGATTTTCACAAGAACCTTAAAGCCTGTTGATGATGTATGTAGAGACATCCTGTTTTCGGTAGCTTGTAGATGCTCTATCATAGATAGGCAGTTGTTAATTAGGTGATGTTGTTTTTCTGTTTGGTGTCTGCCTTATGGCCTGCTGTTGTTGTTTAACCTGTCTAATATGTCTTCCCTGGGTGAACCCTTCCTAGAAGGTGACACTAAGGGAATGACAGTCTAGACTAGGTTTGGGGTATGTGTTCCAGGGAACCCTTCCTAGAAGGTGGCCCTGGTCCTCCTTCCCCCTAGTGGCGGTTGTGTGGCTCTTTAGAGTCTAATGGTGTTTTGTAGGGTTGGTTTGTCTCTGTGTTATTTTTGGGCTTTTTGATGATTACTTCTTAGCTACTCTTGTAAGTTGTAATCTTCTTCTTTTTGGTAATAAAATCGTCTCTATTTACCCAAAAAAAAAAAAAGCCCCATCCAACTAAACAATAATTGGACTAGTGAAGCAAAATAATCTGGTTTGGAAGTTTTTATGGATTTGAAACGAAATGAATGATTTTAAGGACACGAAATGAATGATTTTGGGTTAAAACATTTTAGGAAAGGTTAGAGGTATGGTTAAGGCTTAAGGAAACTTCACGAGACTCTTCAACTCCTTACCAAACTCATTATTTAAAGACGTGAAAGGTACTCATCACCGGGGTTGGTGTCTGGGGAAACACAATCAAGTGTCTACACCTACCATCCTATTGGTGCTTAGGGTTCTCAATCCTATGCATATTCATAATCTGAGAATTATAATCAGCACCAACATGGATACACTACAAGAAAACAGACAATTTCCGATGGATTTCAATCAGAAAATGGTTGTCAGAAACTTATTTGTTGGGAAAAAGACATTTTTCCGATGGAAATTCAAGCATCAGAGAAATTTCTTCCGTTGGAAAAGGCTTTAAAAAAAACGTCCACCACCACTTCCCACCATGATCTCCACTTGCCCTCACCCCCACCCCACCTCATACCACCGTTATCGCCACCACCAGCCCACATACCAACCACCGCAACCCAAATTAGCCAAAAAAATCCAAACCACCGTACAACCCAAATTAACCATCGTCCAACCAATATTAACAAAAAAATGCAATTAGCAAAAAAAAAAAAAAAAAAATATTGCCAAAATTTAATTCAAAAGAAATATATCTAAACCCAAATTAGAATAATAGTAAAAAAAAATATCGAAAAATTTACCAAAAGATTATAAAGAAATAATAACTATATAATTATCTAACAAAATTTATAAACTAATATTATAATTACATCAAAAATTAACAATAATAAAAAATGTTGGAAAAAATAAAAATAGATCTACAATCTAATTAACTGAAATTTAAACTAGAGCTACAATACAAAAATCCTTCAGAGTGGGTGGCCGAACTCATGTGGCTGACATTTCTCGTGACGGTAGCTGAGCTTGCGACAGTGGCTGACTCAGCGACTCTTTTTTCCTTTGCTATAGCTGTCGATCCTCCTTGATATTGAAACCCTAAATATTGATTAGGGTTTGTGGTGGTGGGAGGGTGTGTAAGGGGTTGTTTTGGGTGGTTATTGAGGGTGGTGCGAGTGGTGGTTACGGCTGGTGTTATAGATTGCAGTGTTGGTGGCGTGTGGGAAGAGGAGAGAAAGAGAAGGGAAGAGGTTAGAGAAAAAGAAGAGGAGAGAAATAGGGGGGGTGGGCGGTGACGAAGTTAGTCATTTAGGGTTTGTGTTTCTTTTTTAAATATAATTTTGACGGAATTTCATTAACAATCCGTCAAAGTCCGTCGCAAATTTTCGACGGATTTTCCAACGGAATTATTTGAAGTCGTTGAAAATTTGTATTTTTCGACGAACTTACGTGTCCGTCTAAACCTATTTGTCGGAAATTGATTGTTTTCTTGTAGTGATATTCACCCTACACAAAGTTCTTCTTGGAACCAAGGTCAGAATGGTGGTCTATACGGCGATAAATATCCAATAATGCCTCAACACAATCGAAATACACTTGAAGGGGTAAACGTTGGGTATAGAAGTCCTTATGACATAAAAGGGAATGTACAAATTCCTTTTTAAATGTATGAAACACAATACCAAGTACCTAATGGCCCACGATAGTTTGAATATCCACAAATGGGCAAACTCCTGTTAATGAGCCTTTGCTTAGACAAGTGGAAGAATTTCGTAGGGAACTTATTCTTTGGTTGAGCCGGATCCATTTTCTTTCATAGAATAATATCGACCCGAAGAATTCCGAAGGAATTAGACTTCGGTTTAGCCGTGTCTTTTTTTGAGAATGGACTAAGTATCACTTCCTTTCATGTTTAACTTTTTAGAGTCTATGGTGTAAGGTAAGAAAATGGACGAAATGGAAGCTAGCTTTTTGGAAATTACTTAACAAAGCGCTTCCAGTAAAGATGAATCTAATTATAAGAGATAATGAAGTTCCCAAAAAAAAAAAAACTTCCCTCCGTGCCGAAAAGAAACAGAATGTTCAAAACACTTTTGGGCCTCCATTCTCCTTCCAATCCAACCATCTCGCTTTCAACATAAGCTTGAAACATCCTTTCCTTTTTTATGATGAAGTATGGTGAAGATGTTAGTTGATGAAGTTGGAAGTTTGTTAGAGACATGGAAACAACCAATATCAGAAAATATGTGTAACAACACTATGGAATATTTGGTTTCATATGAACTAATGCTGCTTAAGAAGTTCGAATTATGACACGTACTCATCAAATTATCTCATAAGAAATATACAAGAAATCTCAATGGCAAAAATCAGTTTGCTCTGATTGAAATAATTGGGATTCATTAAGATCTCTTAATAAGTCCTCTAAAATACTAGATTTGAGGTAGACAACGGGTAGGTGTCAAGCAGCTAGTAAGCGTTTGTTAATTGTTAATGGGGCTTAGAAATTAAAGGAGCAATGGTTAATTAGCAAAGGCGCTGAGATGCGACATTAAGTAGGGTTAACGTTGAAGATGGTCACATCCTAAGTTAGAGAGATCAAATAAGGGTTCTGCGGCCTCCCCTTATCAAGCGGAACCATTGATTTTCTTACACGCTCTCCGAGATCAATTGGCAAAGAAGGTTAATGGCGTGGACTAACTTAGCCCGCATAGTCCAAGCACAGCGAAACATGGAAGCTTCACCCTCGAACTACGTTTCAATTATCTTTGACATTAAGAAGAAGGCTTGTAGTTTCCACTCTTACTAGTATCCTCAAATTAAAAAGATTAGCAGGAATCAGGTGAGATTAGCTCACCTATTAGCTACTAGAGCTAAGGACACTTCTTTGTAATTGTTGCTTTTATTATGAGTTTAAAAAAAAAAAAAGAAAACCTATTCTATTATTTTGTAAAAATATAGCTTCCTTTCCTATCAGCTAAAAAAGCATTATTATGAGAACTACGTTAATGCTACACCACTCGGGCCAATGAACTTTGCTGCAAGGCAGATAAACTTACCGTTAGGATGATCGGCCAAAATCTCTCCAATCAAGCTCCACTAAACGTATGTCTTCAAGGCCCAATCTTTCAGTTGCCTGCACTCAAGGGCAAAGCTGTAATTCCCGGCCCCCTACTAAGTTCCGTGGTAATGATGTGGCTTCTCCTCAGTTCAGTCAGGGCCTATCTTCGGGCAGAGGTGAAAGAAGTCGAGAAAGGAAGCCATTTCACCGTAGAGGTGGTCACTTTGGTAATGGAAGAGGTCGTCAGCAGCCAAACTGATCTTTTGTTTTTTATGGCAATTCTAGTGTAACTTTGCGTAATTTTGAGATGAAAGCTTATCAAGCCTCTGCATTGCACTAGTTGTCTAACTATTTTCTTATAATCTAAAAGTTATATTTTCTCTCTCGTGTGCCCTCTGATTTAAGCATACATGCTCTCATAATTTATTTGTGTTTGATGGTTTTTAAGTGGCTAGCATGCTAGCTATTTAGTTATAACTCCAAACTTTAATATGTGAGGTGCGGAATTAGCATGTCTCGGGGATAATTTGGTTGATAAGGAAGGGGGAAATAGGCAAGGGGAGATGAGAAAGGGAAAATCAGGAAAAACAAAAAAAAAAAGAGAACAGAAAGAGATGAGCTTATGGTGTGAAGTGTTAACTTGGAGAAAATACAAGTTTATCTTCATGAGAAACAAAAACATGTTTATCTAGTGGCATTTTTGTAAATAAATCAACAACTTCTTAGTAAATGTGGGTCCACTAATGTGGATTTATCTACAGAAATGTCATGTTGACCGGGATTTTATGTTAATTTATTTACACAAATGCCACTTGATAAACGTTTTTTGTTTATCACAAAGATGAACTACGGCTCCCTCATTAACTTGAGTGTTTTTTTTTACTTTACAAAGTGAAAGTTACGAAAATTGTTTGAGCTGAGGGGAGAAGAAGCTAAGAGAAGATCTCCTTGGATTTGGCAAAGAAGACAAAGAAGGGGGTCTGGTTCCACAATTGTGATAAAAATATGAGTTAATGAGCTTTGCTTCGCTGAAGTTTTTGAGGAAGAAGCTCACTTTGGTACCAAAGCAGCCCGTAAGGTATAAATCCACAACCCTTTACAATTAACAACCATGATTAAATTTGCCAAGTTGGAATTCTTATTATACTCAAGTTTAACCTAATGATTACTCCCTCCATCCTGTAATTACAAGCATACATTTTATATTGGGTGTTCCCAAATGTTATGCCTATTTTTAAAAATAATACATAATCATTACTTACTTTTTATCTTTTCCATACAAAATACACATATAACCAAAAAAATCATTACTTACTTTTTATCTTTCCTGTTTCCGAAAACTGAATTATCCTCCAGGTGTAAGGGTATTTAGGGTATCAAGATGTCCTAAGCTTGGGGTTGAATGTCCCATAGCTTCGCCTTGCAAGGGTGTCCGAGAGCTAGACTCACAAGATAGAAAAGGTAAGCTACCTAGGGGGTTGACTCGGGAAAGCCCCTCCGATGCTTAAGTCAGCGAAAAGTACTTTCAAGAGATAGAGTACTTTCTAGAGAGAGAAAATGAGAGAGATTCGAAAAAAATTACCATTATTAATTATTGGTTGGCTATTTATAGGCATACTTTCAGGTGGCAAAGCTATACTTTGTTGGACATATTAGGGGAAATCCGTACTTTGTGATGATTAATGGATGTTTAATGATGATGAGTTGGATTATGGAGGGGTATTTTGGTCATTTTAGGTATAGTGGGCTTAGGACATGGACTGGGCCCAAACATTTAGCCCCACGCCTGATGTGTGAACAAGATCATATGAAATTTAGGTATCACACAGAGTAAGCGTAGTTGATGCTGAGAAGTCGTCATCCAAGCCTGAGTGGCTTTTGATTATATTTTAGGGCTAAAACAAGCCCTAAGCGACTTGTAATGGTGAGCGTCGTGTGCGGAGATAACAAACAAAAAGCTATGGTAAACATTAGGCGTCCTAGGTCATATCAAGATGCTACTAGGCAAGCTCCAATCCTCTCCGCCTAACATAATCATATACTTGAGGAAATTGTACCACAAGCCCAAAGTGAACCTCTAGGCGAGTGAATGGCTCTTAACTAGTCACTCGCAGGGACTTGGAGCAGCCTACAACCCTAATCAACAAAAACCTTGAAGAGAGCTTGAGAGCACTTGTCAACCATGGAGGAGAGCAAGGTAGGCTGGGGAACGCTCCACAGCCAAGCCCTCAGCCTCACTTGTCTCATCCCCATTAAGCATCCACTCGGCCTAAGCAGTAAGAATCTCATCGGTTGCGACCACATCAATCTCTGATAGCACGACGAGAATTAGGACATCCGAGTCGACAAAGTGATGCTAGAGAAATAATCAATGATTGAAAGGCTGGGTTAGGAATGACCGAAAGTCTCGGGTAATGCTGGGGTGCTGAGAGCCTCAGGTTTGCTGGGGGAGTAGCAGGCCGATGTATTTCTTTTTATCGAGAAATTCCGAAGACTTGACTAGGATGAGGGATTGACAGATAGGCCGAAGGCTCTGCTGAAGCTCACTTATTATATTTAGCTCAAATGCCTATTTAGGCCGACAGGGTTGGAGTGCCAAGTGCCCACCAAGTGGTGAGGGCTTAGCTTGATGAATGCTTAGAGTCCCATATGACAATACTAAATGCTAAGTTACTTTATAAGTGCTGAGAGCTTGGCTTTATATGCTTGGATGAGGGGTTTTCTTGGTAACAGCTGAGCCCTCAGCAAGGCTTCTTCTTTATTTTGAATTAGCCGAGGGGTGAGTCAGACCGAATGCTAGATATTTGTGCCTTAGGAATTTCCAAGAGAGTAAACCTTATAGTCGATAATTCTGCCTTCTAATGTCTTCCCATGCTCTTTAAGAACCTTCACCATGATGCTTCGCACCCGATTTGCACACCCATTTGCGCTTTATAAGCGTTCAAATGGTCTCTCAGGTCGATTTTACCATCATAAGGCTCCAAAGTAGATGTCTTGACCTTTAGATGGATCAGGGTATTCATGATTTCTTGGCTAAAGGGAGTAATGTTCTTCAGAACTCCGAGTTTCTCTCTCTTGGCTGAAGGGGAACGTTCAGGGCTTTCACTTGTTGAGCGGGTAGGCCGAGCAGAGGTTTTCATTCTTCGTTACGAAGCAGCTGAGTTAGCTAGAGTATCACGTTACCTAGTTGAACCACGCTGAGAGTGAACTCCAGTTTAACCTCTCCGGGGTGGATCAACTTCATCCTTAGAGTTTTCCCGCCTTAAATTGATTATTTCACAGGCATCCATCGTTACTTCCTTTAGCCTTCGATCATTAATTATTTCTCTAGCGTCTCTTTGTCGGCTTGACTGGCTAAATTCTTGTCGTGCTATTGGAGACTAATGTGGTCACGACTGACTAGGTTCTTACTGCTGAGGCAGAGAGCATGCTTGATAGGGCTGAAACAATTGAGGCTAGGGGCTAAGCTACGGAGCGTAAGAGATATGGTAGATTATCTTCATCTTTAGGATTTTGTTAATTAAGGCTGCAAGCTGCTCAAAGTCCCTGTTAGTTACTAGTTGAGGGCGTAAATGAAAGGATGATGACAAGTACTATAACAACAAGAACACAAAAAAGACCTAGAAGGGTCAAAAGTGAGGAGCCTAGGTACAATGTGGATAGGCGAGAGATCTATCTTGATGTAAAATACAAGGCTATCCTCCCAAAGCCAAACCTAGTGAACACGCCGATGGAACAACGAAATAAGAATCTTTGGTGTGAGTACCACCGGGAGTGACCAGAAATGTTCGTGAGCTTAAGAGAGCCTTAGATGAGCTGGCGGATGAAGAAAAACTCAACCAATACTTGATGAACTCTCCGAAAGAACATCATGGAAGCAAAATAGTTTAAGAAGTTCATAGCTCAGCCAACACCAACATATGCATCAGCTGGTTGGTATTCAAGGAATTGAGGAACTACTTACTTTAATTTACAGCTAGTACATTCAGTTTAGGGATTAGTTGTGGGGTTTCAAAACTAGAAAAAAGGTGATTTCCATCAGAAATACCCTGGTTTCGTCGAAAAACGCGTCTCCGACGGAATTCTATCAGAAAATGGTCATCGAAAATGTATTTGTCTGAGAAACAACCTTTTCTAAAGGAATTTCCATCGGAGCCATTTTTTTTACGGAATGTCAGTCGTCGAACAGGATTACTCCTGTCCGATTAGTCCATCGAAAATTTCCGACAGACTGTTTTCCGCCGGAAATTTTCAAGGGAATTTTCTTCGGAAAATTCTACCTAAAAATTAAAAAAAAAAAACACCCCACACCACCGCCGCCACGATTTATCACCACCTTTAACCTCCAACCACCACAAACAAGTACCCCCCACCCCCACCGAACTGCCTAAAAAACCCTCCCAACTATCCTAGAAAACCCATAGCCATCCCCACCCACCCACCAACCTTAACTAACCAAGCAACCCTAAAGTAACCCTAACTACACCCCAACCACCCCGAAATCCCTACCCACCAACCCTAACTAATCCAGCAACCTGACCCACCTACCACGACCAAAAAAAAAAAAAAAAAAAATAGCCACGACACCACTACTAGGGACCAAATCCACCAGATACCCATAGAAAAAAATGAAATAAAATAAAAAAAGAGACACCACAGCACCAGCCACCACATCCCTACCCACCACAGCGCCACAACCCAAAATATAAAAAAAAAATAACACAAGAACAAAAGAAAAAAATTTAAAACACGAAAAACATATCTTATTAACCGAAATTGGCTTTGAATTTCATCTTGAATTTGGTTTGAATAGGCCAAATTCGACCATTAAAAGTCTAGAGCTAGTTTTTTTATGGTCGAATTTGACCTAAAAAACCATTAATTTCTAAAACATGAGTAACAATTTCGAAACCGGCGAGAAACCAACCTCCTACCTCACTCGCCGTCAACACCACCCACCATAAAACATCAAGAAAGAGTACGAGAAGAGGAAAGATAAGAGAAATAAGGAAAGAGAAGATAAAAGGATAAGATTTGAAGAGAAGAGAGAAGGATAAAGAGAAGGAGAATGAGAGAGAAACCGAAAGGGCAGAAAGAGAAAGAAAGGAGAAAGAAAGGAGAAGGAGAGAGAGAGAAAAGATGAGATAAAGGGGGAGGGGGCTGTCGGTGTAGCGTATAAGAGGTAAGGGTTTGGTTTTTTTTTTCTTAAAAAAAATTATATTCAGACGCAAAATTATGTTAGAAATTTCCAACAAAAATGAAAAATTTCCGACGAAATAATCCGTCGAAAAATACATATATTCAAACGGATTTATATTCCGTCGGAAATTTCGGACGGATTTTCGACGAATTGTTTAATATCGTTGGAAATATCTGACGGAATAAAAATCCGAAGGAAATACGTGTCCGTCGGAAATTGGCCGATTTCTAGTAGTGATTGATGGTTTTGGAAGTTATTGTTCACATGATCAAGTGAAGGTTGAATAGGGATTTCATCTTCCTTTTAGTAATTTTGCTGGATATGTATTTGATGTCTCAAATTTCCATATTAGCTACCATGAAGACTAAATGCCAGATTGTTAGAAAATCAAGCTAAAATTGGAACAACTTATCTAAAAAGTACGAGACGCGATGGGAGATGTACCATTGCCCTAAGTCGGGATTCCCCCTCAACGGTGCGGCAAGACTACGAGATCCAACTCTAGGGTAAACGTCTCCTCCTCTAACTTCAGTGCACTCTGAAGAGAGGAGTGGGAGTGTCTCTTCAAGAAGAATGTAGTATGAAATTGGAGTATGTAGTAGACAGTGAGGTAGGAAATACTGGAGTATATCTTTTTCAGTGCCTTTCATTGATTCTTCTCAATGGATATAAATAGGTATAATTAAAATGTTATAATACCAGAATTAAGGGAGAAGAATCAGTGAAATGTACAAGGAATGGAGTTGTTTATGCTCAAAATATTGTAATGAATAATTTTGGAGGCCAAAATAGGAAATATAATTTGGTGGGTAATATTTTGTGGCTGAGAATATGTTGGACAAAATATCTTTCATAGACCATAATAAAAATCAAATAAGTTTGGAGCAATCAACTCCAACACGGATAATTAAAAATAGACCAAATTGATGGAAAAAAACCCCTATGAAACCTTTTTAGAAACAAGGAAGTGCAATGTGATGAATTATTATTGGTGTTATAGTTGTTTATAGCTCACTAGCTCAGTTATGTATGCAAATTGTTTATATATCTTTTATTTTCTCAACTACTAATAAATCCTTTAAGTTCTGGTTTGATATAATTATTGCAATCCATTGTAAAATGCAGAGTAATCTAGTGGAACAGCGCCCTTCCTGTGGTGATTCATCGATCCCTCTAATGACCAACATTAAAATGATGTTCTTAAACAAAATCAAGTGACATAACAGGTGATTTTAATTATCTTTATGATTGCATGTATCACAGCAGTATTCAAGCCTGTTGCAAAATTAAAATTCCTACTTTACTTTAGATATTTCTTATTGCATAAAAAATTAACTTGATGTTTATAATTATACATGTAATGTCATAATAACTCTAAGCTGAGAAAGGGTTTTTCATAGGTTGTAGTTCTGTTCTAGGTTAACAGTGTGCGCACCACTCTTATTGTGTGAAGTAGGCTAGTAGCACATGGCCATTGCCTTTTAATTGTGTATAGGAGAACATCCAAAAGTAGAAGATTAGACTTATTTTGTGGCGTATATGCCATGTCATTAGGTCTTGATTTCTACTATATATTTGTTTATTTTGTTACTAAAATCTAGGTATGTAGACATCTACTTTTGGTCTCCTGTCCTGACCGGAAGTGCTATGACGATAAATAATTTCATCTTTGTGCTGGATTGTTGTGAAGAATGTTAATGGACTACTAACTAAGGCCTAAACACATTAATAAACTAGCTAAACCCAAACAAAATTAAACAAAGCTCAATAAGACTAAGCCCGATCAGAAATTAGGCTTAATAAAAGAACTAAAAGTAATCTTGGACGGATTTAGGATGCCTAGGTTAAAAACTAGAGCTACCACTGGAAAATCCACGCACAACTCAAGAAGTCACACTCAGCAGCCGCGCGCAACTTCATAAGTTGCGCGTAGTAGACTAGCGTGACTTTCAGAGTTGCGCTCGCAAAGATTCAAAATTTTTGAAAGATACTGAATCTAATTTTACCATACAACCACGCGTAAGAACAAGAATCACGCTACCTTGTGCAGCGCAACTTCTAAACTTGCGCATGAAAGCCACGCACAACTTTAAAAGTTGTGCGCGCCCCCTGCTGCGACAGCATGTTCAAAACCCTAATCTTAACCATTCTCTACAAATAGGGGTTTAATACGAGCTTTGAACAGATAGAAAATGCTTGAGAAAAATAGCAGTAATATTCATAGTTTATGCAATAATTAACCCTCTTGTCTTAAACAATCACCCCTTTTGTTACTTTTTCCTTACGGTGGAGGTTCCCGAATAAGTAAGAGTTTTGAATTCTAAACATAGATCTAGCAAGTAAAAGTGATAATTCATGAGCACTTAGCTAAATCACTTTACGTTTTCTTGTCCTAAATCACTTTAATCAATTAATTAGTGTTGTTTGACCACTTTAAATAAACTCTAATTAAATAATTTCACATGGTATTCTTTCGTTAATTAAAGACTAGAATTAAATAAATTAATTAATTTTTTCATCACCTACGTCAAGGCGAATCTTGTTTATTTATTGTTCATTTCACGAATTTGGAATAAATAAGAATAACGATATTCATTGTGATGTAGACTTTTATGTGATTAGCGTTTGTAAGTAAAATCAACTAATTTAGTTTGAGCTATCATGTTGCATATATTGTTTGGCAATGAAATTATGAAAAAGAAAGAGCTAGTAGAGGCTGCACTAGGGCTAGGATTGCAATTCCCCTCAAAAGGAATGTTATCTTGGTACCCTCGCTCCCGAACTCATTTCTGGTACTAGTAGACCAATTTAGGCAAGGGTAAACTTTTGATTCATGCTAAATATCCCTTGAACTCTACTTGGGAGAAAGGTATGAACGAGGTTTATGGGTTTTCCTGAAACTCATTGGCGACTTTCTATTGGTTTCTAATAAAAAAAAGGGTAATGATAGGCTCAATTCTAATTCAAGGTCTCCCTAACACTCAAGAATTCAAATCCTAATACACTCTAAAAGGTGTAAAGTCCTAGGCTTTTGAAGGGCCAAGGGCATAGAGGATATGGGATCTATAATGACGGGCTAACCTCCTCACAGTGGCGACTCCTATGGGGACTTAGAGGTTACAAAATTAGCTTTTGGTTATGGTTCAAGGTTTCCCACTTAGGTTACCTATGAGTTATAATGAAAGGCTAACTTGGATAATCTATAGTTAGAGAGCGAGACTTGAAGACATAATATCTTCCTTTTTCATAAAAGTAAAAGCCAAACAAGTAACATTGCATCATGAATAATCATAACACACACTTTAAACAATGGGGATTTTCTCATTGACTAGGAGTCGCCAACACCGGGCTTCTATCCCAAAATCAATAACATTTAACCCACCCATATCCAAAACAAAATGTTGGGATAACCAAGCCATGGGTAAACACGTTGAGTGATTGATTCATGCATCATTTTGAAGATATGGTACCTTTGGGCACCCAAGCCTTCACCATAAAACGACATTATATGCTAAGGAAGACCCCACTTGGATTAGCTCATTTATGTCTCTTGACATGGATGAATTAGTTTGGGTTGGCTAAGGAATGTACTAGCTTGGTGCTTTAAATAGAACCTTGTTAGTGCGATCTCTCTTCTTAAGTGTTTTTAGTTTGCATGTGTCTTAGTTTAGGCTCTCAACTACGAAGTGTTCCCTTCGTAGTCTTGAGTCAAGTTCAATAGATGTCAAAAAATAACAACAATAAAAAAAAAAGAAAAGAAAAGGAAGTTACAAAAAATGTAAATAAAAATCTTTTAAAAACCAAAATACTCGAAACAAGTGGCACGCGCAACTCATAAAGTTGCGCGACCAAAACCAGCGCAAGGTCAGAAATTGCACGCGCCACTGGCGCGCCACTGTTATTCTTGTGTGCGCTTGCTGCTACTAGACCATTTTGATTCTTTACAAACGAAATAGCTCACCAAACAATATCATTCTTTTGAAATGAATTTTTAAAAGGCGATGATATCTCTTTGAACATAGTTTTGCGTCCTTTCCTTCTTCTTTTTTCTTTTTTTTTTTCTTTTAAAGGCAACCGTGTCAGCTTTCTTAAATTCTCGTATTTACTTTGGGGTCGGTTATCAAGCTTGGGCACGAAGACAACTAGACGCTCACATTTTATGTTTGCCACCTACAGAAAACAATCCATCCCTTTCAAACCATTTTCCTTCTTCAACTCACTCAAGTCCAACATTGTCAACCGTCGAACAACTCTAAGAAGATATTGCTCGCATGAGTGAAGAAAAGGCTCAAGAAACCGAAGAAAAGAGAGCCAAGATGATTGAAAAGCCTTAAAAGAAAAAATCCGAGGCTTTAGCCATGAAACAAAGAATGGAGGCTTCAACTGAACTTGAAAAGACGTTAGAGAATCTTGTTCTTTGTTCCACTATGGGAAACAAGTACTTTGACACAGAAAAGTTCGCTCTTCCCATAGAACTTACTTTACCTGAAAAGTTTGTAGCTATAGACTTGCCAATGTTTAAGGTGACCGATAATTCGAAAAATCATTTAATGAGTCTTACTCGCACCATGGCTTTAAAGGAGGTCGATGATATTGAACGATGTTATATGCTAAAGCACAAGGTTCAGGATCTAGTAGATGATGGGAAGATTCCGACTCCTAAACCCAACAATAATAATTCTCCATTATTGGGAATATTTCACATTACTAAGGACCATATGAGGAATGATGTGTTCAACCCTTTGGATTACATCACTCTAATAGGTGAACCTCTAACCACAACACTTATAGGGGCAACTAATGAGGTTTGTGGACTTTGGGACAATGACTTTAACGACTTATACATCTCAAAATATGCCGCCCTCCCACCTCCTTCTTGTCTTCAAGTAGAACAATAGGAGTACTTGATTGGGATTAAATTCTAGGGAAGACATAAGAATTATCTATCTTTCCTTGGAAGAGGAATGGCAGCAAGACCAACTCATCGAACATCTATCAATGAATACATGTTCTACACCATTAGAAGATGATTGGTACACGAGCAACAAGGCTAATCAAAATAAGATCGATCATTTGACTCGTTCTGGACGAGTCTATCAACCACCACCAAATGGATCATCGAACAATAAAGGTCAAAATCTAAATTCTACACTACCTCTACCTGAAGTGGAAGATCCATTGGTAAAATAACTTCGCCAATCCAAGGCGAATGTTAGAATTTGGGAACTCCTAAGTAATTCTAAAGAACATAAGAATTCGCTCATGAATGCCCTAACTGCTTTGTCCGTAAATACGGACACAACTCCTGAGGATCTCGTTAGCTTGCTTACTAGCAAAAAATTTGACAAGTCAATCATCTTCACTGATGATGATTTGCCATCTAAAGACAGTACACATAATAATGCATTATATTTCACTGTGGGGCACAAGGAATGCAATATCCCACTTGCTTTGGTCAATAATGGGTTAGTCGTTAATGTTTGCCCATTACGAACCGCAAAATATCTAGGCTTAAACCCTAGAAAAGACATTAATCCAACACCACAAAGCATTAGGACCTACAATAATTCAAGGAGATCGGTGTGTGGAACTGTTAAGCTACTAGTCACCACAGGCTCAATTCAAAAGATGGTTGAATTCCACGTTATGGACATCAAACCTACATTCAACCTTCTTCTTGGACGTCCTTAGATGCATGGACTTGGAGCCATATCATCTTCGCTCCGTTAAATTATTAGGTTAACTGTCGAGGTCTCCCTATGACTATACATACTTCTCCTCTCAAGGTCACAATAAATGATCAATCTGTCTTATAGATAAATCATGACAATGATGAAGAAGATATGTGGGGATTTGTCGCTGAGGCTATCTTCACACTAGAAATTGATGATGATTTTTAAATCCCATCCAAACTTGATCTATATTCAACCCAGATTATAAACAACATCTTATTTAGGAGTAGTTACTTTCGTGGGATGCCTTTGGGAGTAGGGATGAAGAAATCTTTCGTACCTCCTACCCTAACTAAAAGTTTCTCCTTTGGATTGAGTTATAAACCAACCAAAAAGAGCTTAAAGCTCACAATGCCAAAATAAAAGGCATGTAGGAGCAACAAGAAAAAAGGAATAATTCCTTTAATTTACTCCTATCTTACAACCAAACCCTTAATGTACAATACATTAAGGAGGGAGATAATTATCCATGCTATGACTTACCAGAACCACTAGTTCTTGAAGGTGTCAAGAAGCCACGATTCGAGATTTTTCACGATTACTACTTCTTGAACGATGACTCAAGTGTCACTCAATCAAAGCGCCCAACTCGAGGGTGCTATGATAGGCAAGCCTTCAACTTGCTATTTGGACTAGAGCAAAGTCATGATTATGTTGTTGTTATGACCATCTAAATTGCCATTTAAGATGATGCCTTTGATTCAACCTCATTAATCACTCCTTTTAATACCACCTTCAAGCATGGATGGAGGAATACTTTTAACTAGACGAACCACAAAGGTGATAAGCTGAAAATCACCACAGTAGAAGGGTTAATGTTCAAAGAGTCGCACCATGAGTCTAGATCCGACGATGAGTCTATTTCGATTTTAAGGAAGCTGAGAGTTTAGGCCTTGTGGCCATTACCGAGTCTTAATTTTCTAACTTTAAGGACGAGGATCCCAAAAAGGATTCCTCTCTTGATGTACTTGATTTTAATTTTAATAAGATGAGCTCCATTTCTGAGTATATGCCTTCTCTTGAATCTTTTGAATGCTATAATAATTTATCCGATGAAGATGATTATATTAACAAATTGATTGAGTTAATGAATGGACAAAAATAAAAGAATATTTTGATCAAAGAAACTGAAACGGTCAATATAAGAACAAGTGAAAATAAAAATAAATAAAAAAAGTCAAAATTGGCTTAACATTAAGTCCGGAAGAGCGATCGATTCTCATATCGATGCTCAAAGAATTTGAAGACGTGTTCGCTTGGTCATACGAGGACATGCCTGGAATATATAGGGAAATCTCGGAAGAAAAAGGAAGGGAGAAGTATTAGCCTTAGCGTGCATAAAGAAAGGACGGGACACCTCTCTCCTTATTTATAACATTCCCTTGAACCCTACATCTAAATCAATAAAACAAAAACTTCGACGAATGAAACCTAACGTGGCTTTAAAAAATATAAGAAGAGGTGCAAAAACAATTAGACGAAGGTTTTATCCATGTATGTAATACTTAGAATGGGTAGCGAACATCATCCTAGTCCCTAAAAAGGACGGACGAGTACGCATGTATGTCGAATTTAGGGATCTTAATAAAGCTAGTCCCAAAGACGTTTTCCCTCTATCACATATTAACATATTGGTAGATAATACAGCTGAACATGCATTGTTATCCTTAATAGATGGATACGCAGGTTACAACCAAATTTTCATGGCAAAAGAAGATGAAGAAAGACATGTTTTATTACCCCTTGGGGTATTTATTGCTACATAGTAATGCCATTTGGTTTAAAAATTGCAGGAGCTATGTACCAAAGAATGGCTACGACTCTCTTGCATGATATGATGTACAAAGAAAGAGAGGTGTATGTGGATGATATGATCATAAAATCAAAAGATAGAATGGGTCATGAAAAATCTTCACGCAAATTCTTTACTTGAATAAAAGAGTGCAAGATGAGATTAAACCCACAAAAAATGTGTTTTCTGAGTAACTTCCGGCAAGTTACTCGGAGACGTAGTAAGCACACGTGACATTGAGATCGATCTCTAAAAAACAAAGGCAATTGTTAACATGCCTCCCCCATAAACAGAAAAACAAATTAGGGGATTTCTTGGCAAATTACAGTACATTAGTGAATTTATTAATAGGTTGACAATGACCTGTGAGCCATGTCAAAAAATTAAAGAACGGAGAAAAACATGAATGGGACGATCAATGCCAGGATGCCTTTGACAATGTTAAAATCTATATCAAAAGTAGGGGTGTCTGTTCGATTTTTGGTTTGGATTTAGGCTAAATCCAATCCGATCAAAAATATAATTCGGTTTCAAATTTTCAATCCGATCCGATCCGAATTACTCTCTCAATCCAATCCGAATTAAAATTCAATTATTTGGATCCAATTCAAAAACCCGAATTAAAATGCCTTATTTTTTTAATGTCTAATAGACTAATACGATAATATAAAAATAAAATGCAAATATAAAAATAGCATTTTTTCCGATCCTTAACATTTATACAAATCTTGGAAACAACCATGATTAATATAATTGGTTTAACATCAAGTCAAATTAGATTACTCAAAATAACTTGTACACTAAAACTCTACAAAGCAGCAACACTATGCACTAACCACATAAGCAGCAGCAAGCAGCAACATTTACCCAACAAATTGTTGATTATTAGGAGTGTCGTAGTGGAGCACTTACGCCATTGTTCAGCCCGTCCGCGCAAGGTTGGTGCGGCCCGCTACAAAAGCGCGTCAAAATCGCGCCAAGTTTCTGGAAACTTGCAAAATTCTGACAGAATCAGGAAGGCGCGCCCGCGCGGCCTGGTGGCGAGCCTGCGCCAGTTTGTGTCGCGCCCGCGCTGCTTCCCTGGTCTGCGGTTTTTTCGGTTATTTCCTTTTTTAATTAAATGGAGTGTTCGTTTTTCTTAATAAACATAGACAGAGAGTTTTTCTCTCCTCTCCAATATTCTCTCTTCTCCACAATTTCTAAAGGAAACTTGCAATCTCTTCTAGAAATCCTCTATCAATTAAGTTTATTTTTGAGAATTTGATCATCTTACTACAATTCTAGTGCAAAGATTGTAGTGTTTGTCTATTGTATCTCAAAGTGACTTTTCGGTTTCAACCCAAGCACCGTGGTAGGGGAAATAATCACTTTAGGAAAGTTGTTTACACGCCTTAGACAAGTATCCGATATTGAAGACTCACGTGGTCCTTATTATTCTCATGTTCTTATTGGATTCATTGGCTTGGAGTGAGGCAAGTGTATAATCTTTCACATTAGTGTTTTACTTTTGAAATTTCTGAATTACATTGTTTATTTAGTGCTTGATTTGTAATACTTTAATTAGTATTTGGTTGTTGTATAATTTGATTGGAATTATACACTGTTTAGGTTTTGTCCCCACAATCTTAAAGTAATTCTTAATTTGTTGAATTGTAGTAAAAACCTTATAATCTAAAGTGATTATAGAATCATGTCTAGTGTGAAAGAACTTACCACTAATTTTGTCAAATTTAAGAAGTTTGATGGTGTGGAGTTTCGACGTTGAAAGAAGAAGATGTATTTTCTTCTTACTTCATTGAAGGTTGCCTATGTCATTAGTACTCCTAGGCCAGTAGAACATGAGAATGAGATCATGGAAGATGTTCGTGAGAAATCAAAGTGGGAAGGAAAGTCCAAGAAGAAGAAGGACAACAACAAGTTTGCTTGTTGGGAATGCGGTAAAACTGGACACCGCAAGAAGGACTGCTACATTTTCAAGAAGAAAATGGAGAAATCCAAGGAGGGCCATGCTTCTAATAGCAAGGACCCATCTGTCAAAGGTAATCCTTTACATGAGGTTGAATTTAATTCCGGTATGGATTTAAATGCAACGGATCCTATCATTTTTATGGTACAGGATGATGACTCATGGTGGATGGATTCGGGGGCTTCAAGGCATGTATGCAAGGTGAAGTATTGGTTCAAAACCTTTCATAAGGTTGTTGATGGAGAAGAGCTCTATATGGGGAACAACTCTTCCATCAAGGTCTAAGGAAGAGAACAAGTTGAGCTAATTTTTAGTTCGGGCAATGGTATCATTCTTAGGGATGTATTATATGCTCCGGAAATCTCTAGAAATCTTGTATCTGGCCCTACCCTGAATGGACTTGGATATAAACTAGTGTTTGAAGCAGATAGATGTATAATTACTAGAGGTAGCACTTTCGTTGGACGTTGTTATTTAACTCATGGATTATTTAAACTCTCTTTAAGAGAGAATTTTGTAATGATGGATGATGTTTGTTTAAATATTAGTAATGACAATGGTGTGAATTTGTTTTATTTATGGAATTCTAGATTAGGTCATGTCAATTTCAATAATTTGAATTTTATGTCTAAACTAGAGTTAATTCCACCTTGTGATATTTCTTCTGATAAATGTTCTACTTGTATGTTGAACAAGATCACTAAAACTCCTTTTAAGAGAGTTGAGAGAAGTTCTAATATTTTAGAACTGATCCCTAGTGACTTCTGTGATTTCACAGTACTCCTTTGGGGAACAAAAGATACATGATTACGTTTATAGATGATTATTAAATGTTTTGTTATGTGTATCTTTTGCATTCCAAAGATGAAGCTTTAATAAAGTTTGATATTTATAAAAGAGAAGTAGAACTACAAGTAAAATCATTTATTAAGAGAATTAGAACTGATAAGGGAGGGGAATATTATGATCCAGCTTATTTCCAATCTTTGGGAATAATTCATGAGACTACAGTTGGTCATGCACCACAATCAAATGGTGTAGCTGAAAGGAAAAACAGAACTCTTTAAGAAATGGTTAATTCCATGTTATCTTACTCGGGTTTGAGTGAAGGGTTCTGGGGTGAAGCAATGTTGACAGCTTGTTACATTCTTAACCGGGTTCCCACTAAGGGAAAATAATCTACTCCTTATGAGCTTTGGTAAAAAAGAAAGCCAAACTTGAAGTATCTCAAGGTTTGGGGTTGTAGGGCAATTGTAAGAGTGTCTGGCAACAAGAAAAGAAAGCTCGATGAAAGGGGCTTAGATTGCATCTTTATAGGTTATGTTGAGCATAGAAAAACCTATAGGTTCTATGTAATAGAACAAAATGACTATATATCGATTCATTCGGTTATTGAGTCAAGAGATGCAATTTTTTTTATGAAAACCGTTTTTCATCAATGAGTACACCTAAGGATCTACAGGTTAGTGCCAAAAGAAAGGAGATTGTTGATTTTGATGATCAACTTGAATCTCAAGAATGTTCTCCTAATAATGAGAATGAGACTCCTCATGTTAGAAGAAGTAAGAGACAAAGGAAACCTAGGAACCCTCTTGATGACTTTATAATTTATTTAGTTGAAGGTTCTAGGGATGTCCTTAGTTCTACTACTCCATATTGTTTTAATGTGGATAGTGACCCAAAGAGTTATAGAGAGGCCATATCTTCTCAAGGTAGTGCATTTTGGAAGGAAGCTATAAATGATGAGATGGATTACATCATGAGAAATAATACTTGGGTCTTAGAGGAGTAACCTCCCTGTTGCAAATCTCTTGGTTGCAAATGGATTTTCACTAGGAAAAGGAGATGGGATGGCTCCATAGTGAAATTTAAAGCCACATTGGTTATCCAAGGCTTTAGGCAAAAGCATGGTGTTGATTATTTCGATACCTATGCACCGGTTGCAAGAATTACCTCCATAAGGTTATTGATTGCAATGGCTTCGGTACATAATCTAGTGATTCATCAAATGGATTTCAAAACGGCATTCCTTTATGGAGATCTAGAGGAAGAAGTGTTATATGAAACAACCGAAGGGTTTGTTTCGGAAGGACGGGAAAATAAGGTGTGCAAATTGGTTAAGTCATTGTATGGACTTAAACAAGCACCAAAACAGTGGCATCAAAAATTTGATGACATGATTTTGTCCTTTGGATTCAAAGTGAATCAAGCTGATAAGTGTATATATAGCAAATTTGATGACAAAGGTCATAGTGTCATCATTTGTCTATATTTTAATGATATGCTTATCTTTGGTACAAGTCTACAACAAGTAGAATTGACCAAAGAATTCTTATCCTCATCTTTTCAGATGAAAGATTTGGGGGAGGCGGATGTTATTTTGGGCATCAAGATTATTAGGGACAATGGAAGACTTATCTTAAGTCAATCTCATTATATTGAGAAGATGATCAAACGGTTTAATATGTTTGATAAGTGTCCCGTGAACACCCCCATGGAACCTAATGTTAAATTGGTTAAGAATTCGGGGAAAGCGGTTTCCCAATTGGAATATTCAAGGATAATTGGATCCTTGTTGTATGCCATGACTAGTACAAGACTAGACATTTCATTGGATGTTGGGAAACTAAGTAGATTTACTAGTAACCCGGGTGTACAGCATTGGTTTGCAATTCGGAGGGTCTTGAGGTACCTTAAGGAAACGTTAGACTATGGTCTGATTATAGTGGATTTCCTTCGATTTTAGAAGGGTTTTCTGATGCTAGTTGGATTACTTACAAAGAGGATGACTCTTCTGTTAGTGGTTGGGTATTCATGTTTGGGGGAGGTGCCATTTCATGGTCTTCCAAGAAACAAACTTGCATTGCGGATTCCAATATGGCAGCGGAGTTTATAGGTCTTGCTTCAGCTAGTAAGGAAGATGAGCGGTTGAGGAATCTCATGATTGAATTGCCTTTATTGCCAAAGCCAATGCCACTGGTGGCAATCCATTGTGATTCTAATTTGGCGTTGATAAAGGCTTATAGTCAAGTGTATAATGGTAAGTCTCAGCATATTTCACTTAGGCATAGCCTAAAGAAAGAGCTTATCAATGATGGGGTTATAAGTCTTGACTATGTTCCTACAAAATTGAATTTGGCGGATTGCTTTACTAAAGCAATGCCAAGGCATTCCATCATATTTTCTTTGAATGGAATGGGTTTATGTCCAAAAACAAATATTTGTGAAACCCAACCTAACACTTGAAGAAACATCAAGTCTTAGATTCAATGTGGTTGAATTGCATTTTTTATGTTTGTTAGCAATGTTCTGTGACCCATGTTTCTATGTTACTTGTAATGTGTGAGGTAGCGTCTATTTAAAGTTCTCAAGATCTAGAGTTGAGAAGCTCTAGATGACTGTGTCTTGTCACAAGGGCACTATTACGTATATGAGAACCTACCTATTTAAGTTCGAAGTTTAGCCGCTTTAAGAAGTCTAGATGGACATATAGACTTTGATAAACTTATGAAAGATACGGACACATGGCTGTTTATAAGTGTCAAGTGATGATTAATTCGATTTGCCTTGTGTGTACGTCACCTTTGAATGGTTGGATATATTCGTGTGATTCAATCCATATGGAAATCATGAAATATGATCATCGTTAAGTGTGTTGTACTAGGTGTCAATTCTATCCGTAGTGACATTAGCATTGATGCATGAGATGTGACTTAATTGATAGAAGTGGAGAGGGTTTTAAAGGTATACTCTAAATGGGGGAGGATTGTTGATTATTTAGAGTGTCGTAGTGGAGCGCCCGCGCCATTGTTCAGCGCACCCGCGCAAGGTTGGAGCGCCCCGCTACAAAAGCGCGTCAAAATCACGCCAAGTTTCTGGAAACTTGCAAAATTCTGACAGAATTGAGGAGGTGCCCCCACGCGGCCTAGTGGCGCGCCCGCGCCTGTTTGTGTCGCGCCCGCGCTGCTTTATGGTCTGCGGTTTTTTGCGGTTATTTCCTTTTTTAATTAAAAGGAGTGTTCGTTTTTCTTAATAAACATAGACAGAAAGTTTTTCTCTCCTCTCCTATATTCTCTCTTCTCCACAATTTCTAAAGGAAACTTGCAATCTCTTCTAGAAATCCTCTATCAATTAAGTTTATTTTTGAGAATTTGATCATCTTACTACAATTCTAGTGCAAAGATTGTAGTGTTTGTCTATTGTATCTCAAAGTGACTTTTCGGTTTCAACCCAAGCACCGTGGTGGGGGAAATAATCACTTTAGGAAAGTGTTTACACGCCTTAGACAAGTATCCGATATTGAAGACTCACGTGGTCCTTATTATTCTCATGTTCTTGTTGGATTCATTGGCTTGGAGTGAGGCAAGTGTATAATCTTTCACATTAGTGTTTTACTTTTGTAATTTCTGAATTACATTGTTTATTAAGTGCTTGATTTGTAATACTTTAATTAGTATTTGGTTGTTGTATAATTTGATTGGAATTGTCGCTGTTTAGGTTTTGTCCCCACAATCTTTAAGTAATTCTTAATTTGTTGAATTGTTGTAAAAACCTTATAATCTAAAGTGATTATAGAATCATGTCTAGTGTGAAAGAACTTACCACTAATTTTGTCAAACTTAAGAAGTTTGATGGTGTAGAGTTTCGACGTTGGAAGAAGAAGATGTATTTTCTTCTTACTTCATTGAAGGTTTCCTATGTCATTAGTACTCCTAGGCTAGTAGAACATGAGAATGAGATCATGGATGATGTTCGTGAGAAATCAAAGTGGGAGTGTTCGTTTTTTGCGGTTATTTCCTTGGTTGAATTCAACAAATCATGATATTCTTAATTTGTTGAATTGCTATAAAAACCTTACACAAATTAAGTCAGTTGGATTAGCATAGATTAGTCCATAATCATACATACGTATTTTTACAATTAGGTTTTCGGTTTAGGTCAGCTCCCAATAAGGTCAATCCGATCCAATCCGAAAATCCGAATTTTACGAAAATCTCAATCTGATCCGATCCAATTTAAAGTTCAGATCCAATCAAAATTGATAATTCGGTTTGAATTGGATTGGATTTCGATTTTAATCTGAATTATGGACACCCTCACTCAAAAGTCCTCCTATTCAAGTACCACCAGTACCCAAACTACTGAAAGGAATAGTGTCCATGGAACAAGTGTATTATTTCGATAGTGGTCCAGAATCAGTTACGGAGTTAATTATTCAGTGAAGTCAAGTGATCGGAAATTCGAGCTAGAGGCCATCTCCGATCAGTGAGATTGATTATATTAATCTCACAGCTTTCCTTTTAAATAAACTCAACAGGTAACACCCAAGGGTGCAACCGAACTAAGGCGATGAATTGAGCCGAAGGTCTTAATACGTCAAATAAGAGGATACGTGCTCCAACGTTGGATTCCGAGCTTAGAGCGTCGAAGCCAAACGTCGAATAAAATTCTAGGAATTAACCAGACGTACAAATAAGTCACACAACAATAAATAAGTCAAACTGCATAGCCCTAGCCTTGCATTGGCCTAGATATGCAAGGGCTAGGCTAGCATTAGCTGCCGCAAGGCAAGCACCAGCCGCAAACCTAGCATGGTGCGCACTCGCACTAACTAGGCCTTCTGGCCAACACATGCCGCAAGCCAAGCACTGGTCGATTGCGGGCTGCACCAACCCAGGCTAGCAAGGCTAGCAGTTAGGTGCGTAGCGTGCTGGGCATAGCTAGCAACTGCTACGGCTAGAAAGCACCAGAAGCCAACAAGAGCGTGTGGGCTTGCAATAGCAGCAGTAATGCCCAGCAGTGGAAGCAGCCCGCAAGCATGCGAGGCTTGCGACGCTGCGATGGACCTTGCTGGCTGGCCTAAGTGAGAGCTTAAGGGCTACCAGCTTGGTGCACCTTGTTACTCAAGGTAGCCCGGCCAGCTGGCCGATTGCTATTGGGTTCGACTTTCCTTGAGGAGCAAGGAAGACCTTGTGGTCTTCACCTAACCCTCCTATGTGATTGCCACTTGGTGTTTTATTATTTGTTCATTGCTTTTAATTTATTTTTGAATTAAATTTAATGCATTTATTTCTCAACTTTGCAAAAGTCCTACATTGATGAAATATCAAGGGGATGGAGATGCTTTACCTATAAATACCCAAGGCTTACCTTGGGAATTGTGGTAAGTTTCATAGTGTCCGAGACTACGCGGAATGAAACCCGCCCAAGACCCGCACACTAATTAATGTAACTAAACATGCAATCACATAATTAAACAACAAAATAGAGAGAGAGAAAGAGAAAAGACGATCTTACCCTTGACGCGTGCTTCGCTCGCTTACGTGCTCTTACTTGAAGCTCTAGCTTCGCAAGTGCGTAAGCCTCCGACGACTCGCACCCTCGACTCGACCCGAGCGGTTTCTAACCCGAAGGTTAGTCGAGTCTAGACCAAGGAAATACTAGAGTATTACGAACTTAAAGGTTTTCTCACTTATAGGGAGATGCCTTATTGAGTTCAACTCAAGTGCTTTTTCCCAAACCAAAAACATGGGTATTTATAGGGAAGGGAGTCTTGATTTCCCATCTCCCTTCAACGTGGGAGAATTGATTTTTTTCTCAATTTATTTTAATCCAAAAACAAATAAAATTGCAAATGAATCAACTAGTATAGCGCCAAGTGGCAAATGGTGAGCAAGGGTAGGTGAGGACCACTAAAAGGGGGGGGGGACCAAAACACCACTTGCTCCCCAAGCAAGGCCACTAAGACTGGTCCCCACTTTGACCGTTGCTGACCTAACGCATGGCTGGCTGGCAGCCTGCCTTGGCTGCAAAGGCTGGTTTAGCTGGCCAACCTGCCATCGCATACGCATAGCAAGCAAGCCACGCACACAATGCGGGCTGCTGCTGCTACGATGCGTTGCGTGTGCTGTTGTGCGAGTGTGCTGGCCGATGCTCAGCTGCTGCGATGCTGCGAGTAGCTAGGTGCGTGGCCCAACATGCTTGCACGCTAGCACGCATGCTAGCTTTCTTGCGGCCACAAGCACTAGCCTCGCAAGCATGCTCAGCCAGCAAGCCTAGCACGCATATGCATGCTTATCTTGAGACATGCACTTGCGGTGCGGTTGGTGGCTAAGGCTAGCCTATCACTCGCATGGCTAGCCCAATGTGAGGCTACGACTTAGCTCGTACTTGTCACTTACTTGATTTCTCGTCTCGTCGAATTCTAAATTCAACTTGACTTACGACGCTCAGTTTCGACACTCTAAGCTCGATATCCGACGTCTTTGTTCGTACTACTCTAATTACTCATCTAATCCTTTGGATTAATTCGTCGTCTCGGATCGGTTACTCGATTGGGGTGCGACCCGAAGGGTTTAGTCAAGATTAAGCTGCAATATTAATTATTCATTAATATTATTAATCGAAAGCGGCCTCCACCTAGGCATTCCGATCACTGGACCTCACTGAACAATTAGCTTTTTAATAATTCTGAACCCTCTATCTGAATAATACATTTGTTGGAAGGACACCATTCCTTTCAATCTCCCACTTGTCCATCCAGACAAGTGTGCAGTTAGTGTATAGCCCATTTCTTATGTCACTTAATGTCTCCTCATGAACTATAAGGTTACATTCTTCGTCATCCTTATTATGTCCAGAAGTGTTTCTCGATTTTCGAGTTCTACTGTCAATAAGCATATGATTTCTAAAATCCATCTGAGCACGACCATACATTTTCACAGTCTCGCTCTTTGAGAGGCCTTATAAACAATAAATACATGTTCCCTATTGTTAATAGGGGGATATTCACAGTCTTATGTTGTTAGCTTCCCTTACCAAGAGGACCTAGTCGCCTGAGTGTTGTCGTTATAATCTCCTTTTACGGCAGACGTTTGACAACATCAAAACGGACTAGTATTCAAACAAGAGAACTTACAGTACTCATGGTCGAAGAAAAAGGTTCCGATAGCTATAATGAGAAATGTACTTATGACGATTTTAAATCTCTTAAAGTATTCCCATATGTCAATCCCGTATAGTTCCAAACCAATACCTGTGCTATAATCATGTCCTCGTAACACAAGAAACGGTACTATAATCATACTACACACTAATCTCAAATGGTCATTAATCGTCCATCATTTAAATGACCTTGATTAGGGATAATTTTCGATTGACATATTTAATGTTCACTTAATAGGTGTTTCTTTATCCAAGACATGGTCTTAACACCCTGTTTTTAATATTCTCATAAATTGAATGGACTCATTATTTAATTCTAAACCACAATTAAATAGTTTGTGGAATTTATTAGTAAAAATTATATTCCACTATAAAACTTTCCAACGTTTCATCTTATGAAAAATGGTTTTCCCCAAATGTTTTAAGAGTAATACTCTTGACAAAACATTTATAGAAATCACACCCATATTTAATATGCTTGATTTCCTTCATAAAATTGTGAATGTTGTCGTTCACTTATCGCATAAGTTGAGTTATGATTACTTTGCAAATCTTAGCATCTTCATTGTCGAACACTTTCATAATAAGATGATAAAATTTGAGAGTGTTATGGATTATATGTGATTTAGGATTTAATGTCCAAGTGATGGCTCCCACACATTTTCATGATTTGAGATCTTCAACTTGACAACCTACAATCATCAACGTTCAACAACGAACTTTCCATTAAACAACTTTCTTATTATTGCCTTTAAGGCAACAATATTCTCAACATATATTTCAGTAGACTTCCTGATGGTGCTTTGCTTGGATTTCATTCCCAACGGCTCACAAAAGATTTGGGATACCCTAATCACTTGTGATATGGAAATTTACCTTAAATTTCCGCACATTACACATGGATTCGCGTCCATGTTACCATTCTCAAGCCATGATGCATTTTAGCTCATGCTCATAAACGACTTCCTTGTTAAGGATCTGATCCTTACTAAGGACGTGCTTGCAACATCAATTCTCAAATTACATTTGTTTCCATGCGTCAAGAATTCATCCCTTTTACTTATCCAAGTACTTTAGATGTTCTTGATCATAATCCAAAGATCAGTTACTTATATTTAAATTGATTGGTATTTTATGCTTCTCATGCTCTAAGCATGTAAGTTGTGTGACGACTCCATATCATAGAATACATGATGGTTTCAATTGCAGAATTATTCCCAATATTATTCCATTCATGTGATATTATAGCTCATCTAGTTTCACCGAGTGTTGCTAAACTGTTTGCTATATGATACAGTTGAAAGTCTCTCCTAGAGTATTTCTTGTTTGATTTAGTATTAGCTTAGCTTATACTTGTTCAAACATTTACTTAGTTTTGTACATATAGGTCGAAGCCTTTTCAGGTCCTTCATGTTTAACACAGTAAATTCCTTTACTCGTTTAAACATTTTATTAAGTCTAACAATAGATCTTAGTTCCCACTATGTACTAGGTATCGCCTTTTTCTTGGTCCATTGTCAAAAATCCTTACAAATCTAAAATTTTTGGCATTTGATAGTCATTTCACAATAGAGTTCATAAACTTCTTATTGGACCTTGCAAGATTAACTCTTACTCCCACTAAACTTCTTATCCATAAGAATTTTTATGATTCTCCATAAGCCAAATCGTTTATTAACTTTATGAAAATACACGTTTCAATTCCTACATGCAATGCTTCACTTACTCACATAATGGATTTTGTGAGCTTGCTTTCAAATCTAGCATTATTTAGAATTACAAAACCCTTAAACTATTTCCATAGTCTCTTCCAAAATCTCATTTTAAGAAGACGGTTTTGTTATCTATTTTGCCATATTTCATATGTGCAACTTTGCTAGAATAATCACGAAAAGACTTAAGCATTCTGATTGGTTAATAGGTTTTTATTAAAATCAACGCAGTGAATTAATTGCATCCTTTTTAACTAATCTAGCTATGTATGCATATACATTTCCACATTTGTCAGTTTTCTCCTTGAAAACCTTTTTGCGATTGATGGGTCTTTCACCCTTCATGCAAATTAATCAAATTTCAAACATGATTTTCAAACATGGAGTCTATTTCGGATTTTATAGCATGTAACCATTAATCGTAATTTTGAATTCATCGTAGCTAATTTACAAGACATTATTCCCTTACCATCCAATAGTAAATGGTATGCTTGTAAGTCTTAGGTTTATTTCTAACTTAATAGAAAAGCCTTTGGTGAATTCTATACCTATACGGGGTAATTGCATCAAATACTGAGTTTCAAGGTGCTTTTAAAGCCCTTGATTATATTGATCTTACTCCAACACTTCTAAAGTTTTGTGAGGACTGAATTCTCATTTAAGGCACTTATGAAGTCCTTTGAGTATTCTTGATCAATCATTCCCGTGAAGCCCTTCTAAATCTTCGAAGATTCTCAGTTTAAGTTTGTTGCTAATCTCGATAGTCATCGAGTTCATTTTCCTCTCACTTGTCGTTTTGGAAATGTGTTACATTACAGAAAGACACCACTTAGAGCAACAAATACTATGTTCTCAATTAGGTTGTGGAAGTAATTCTCGTAGTCTCACTTGAATGCTTACAAAGAGACATGTATATAGTCTTTGGGTAAAAGTTCGTTCTGAAACAAACAGTTAACTCCCACTCGAGCTACCTTAGCCCTTTTTGAGCCACTTAGCTCCCACTAAGCCAGTGAACTCCTACTGAGCTAAGAGCCCTAGACATATACCTAAAAAGACTCTAGAAACTATTTCTTTCCATAACTAAATATGGTGTCCTTTCTTAGCTTCGACAATTTTGTTTTGTGTAACACTAGTCATTTGTGCAAATCTTCAAGAACTTTATAGGAAGTAAAGTGATCCATCATCATTCGAGTCATTTCCGAAGGGCATCAAGGTCTCCGTCAAGACATACTATATTCTTTCTGGAGCTAATTATGAAATTCCAATTTCATAACTTTGATATGATCACTCTTGGCTCAAGCAAACATCGCTCGATCTAATCTAGACGTTTTGATATATTGCCAAGTCGATTCTATTCTTCACTAAAATTTTGAGCTACTCAAGGTTCAGTTTGTTCACATTTGATGAATATAGCCATATTTTTTTCAAATTCTTATGAGACATTGAAGTAATAGAATTCTCTTTAGCTTTCGGAGTCAATTGTCTATACCAAGCACAATAGCTCCTTTCTTTGTCAATTTCAACAAGTAAGACTTGCTTAACTTAGAACGATTCTGAATCGATCAACTATCAAGAGTCTATCTAATAGCGCCTTGAGTGCATTCTTGTCAATGTGACATTGCTAAAAGATGTTTGGAACACAAATCATGTCCATGACTTGAACTTTGTGAGTTTTTATGTTAGGAATATGTTTGTTTATAATCTAGCATTCTTGACTCATGGCTTAGACAACCATGCCATTCAAATAAAACCCGCAACTGTTGCTCTTTTACTTTGAATGTGAGTCTTTCCGTGTGTAAACGGATCGCTTGCTGATTATGGAACATAATAACCATTATCCGTTCCACTCTTAGCTTAAAAGGTCTTTAAACAGAACAAATGACCTTACAACTGATGTAGCACTACTTGCTTCATTCTAAGCTTGTAAGTCAATAACTTAGCTCAACTTCAATGGTTTAGGGTCACTTTCAAAGTGGAACACTCAAGCAGTATCTGATACTTGTGAAAATAACAAGTTTCTAAGTTAACTACAATAACATGAACTCATGGGTAGAAAAGGAATCTTATCCCTTTTCTTTGTTCCTTGTTTCCTATATTTCTTATCATACATCATGTCATAACTTTAAGAACCATTTCTTTAAGTCTTTTTACTTTTACACTTTGTTAGGCATAATTAAGCATCTAATGCGCCGTAAAACAAAGTTCCATCTTTTCTTTAATTCATGCTTGAATTACTACATCAATGAGTCCTACTCATTAGTGTATGAAGCGAAAAGATATGTTGGTTGTCAACTATTGAAAATTTGAGTTTTTCAACTCAATACTTCATATTCATCAAAACTACCTAGTATTTTGAATACATGATATCCAACCGTCCTTTCAGACTTTAGTTATAAAAGTCATTTATGAGAGTTGTATTTTAAAAATGTTTTTCCTTTCTTTGAGAACCATCCTCAAAGATTTCCTTTACCAATCATTGAAAACAACATAATTTGATTAAGAATTCTACAAACATAAGTGCAAAGTATAACCATTTATCAAGATACTAACATAATAAGTTTGAAATTTAAAGCATATATGCAAATTTTCAATCTTATTACGCGTCTTATCCACGCATTAAAATTTGCTCCTTTTTCGGCGAGAATAAAACGATTACAAGATCCCAAAATCAAAAAGTGATTAATCATGCTTTGGCTTGTCTTAACACTTACTATTTTAGGGTAAGCAATCCAATTTCTAATAGCTCTAAGCTACTCTTGGTTCGATAAAACGTTGCATCTAATGCTTCCTTGACGTTTTATCTACATTGCCACGACATCTAAGGACTCCTTACTGATATCGTTGAGCTTAACCAAGACCAACTTGTATACCTAGTATACCTTACGTTCCTAGGGAAGTAGTGATGCCTCGCTTTGGCGTAGCCCATCACTACGCGCATTAGTTCGGTAAGTGTTGTTCTTGGAATGGCAAATTTGGCTCAATATTATAAAGACCAAGGGTTTCTATGTTAATTGATTTAAGTGAACTTAATTAATCGTCGCAACCTTCGAAATCCTAAACATGCATCTAACATATCATTCATATATATAAGCATAATAATAAATAGAAAACATAAGTAAAAGATGCATTTGGCAACTAGCATGACCCCTTGAGTCTTCGAGTCTCTAAGGGTCTTCGATGCATCCTCTTGGCTCGTCTTCTTAGAAACGCAGTCTTTGAGACATCTCCACCAAATATGAAACTACTAGTTATTATGGTTAGGGCTAATCTAAATATTAAGGTACAAAAAACGCAACGGTATGTAGACCGTATTTAGATTTACAAAAATACAATACAGATCACAGTCTGTATTTACTATCCTGATCGGGCCCCACTAGTTACCATTTTCACAAAACCTGTGATACAATATACATTACATTCATCCATTCACTATTTGTGAATGGCCCATGCATTTTACAACGAAAAACAAGTAACAATGCGTAACACGCGCAAACTAGTAACTAACTTAGGTTGTTAATTCGATTAACGCGCCTAACTAAAACTAGTCAAAGTTGTTAACCAATTATGTGATTAAAACACAATAAAAAAATTAGCTCAAATAATTAATGAAGCTGCCACTAAATTCCACATCCAACTTAATTAATCCAATTAATTAAGCTGGTTAACCCAAATTTTGCTAAATTATTTTAAAAGTGCCGGCAAAATCGAGGCCTAGCCTCGTTAAATAATTAAATAAAATTATTAAAATGGCAAAGAACGCAAAATTGTATAGCCCCTCGATGCCCGAGTTCCTACCACCAAGCCCCGAGGCTCGATGTGCTAGGCACCAAGGTGTGGCGCCATGCATGGCTGCTACCCCTCGCACACCCCTTGCTGCGTCAAGCACGTGGGAGTGGCTGACAGCATCGCTTGCGCGTGATGCTGGCCACATCAGTGTGCTTGCGTGCAAGCAAGACATCATCTCAAAGGCCCTAGAGTGTGCGGGGTTACTAGGCACCAAGGCCTTGACATTACGCGCATGGGATGCTGGCATGCCTAGCTAGCAGCGCATGCCTAGCTAGCAGCGCATGCCATCCCAGCTAGCACCAGCAGCCTCGACGCATGCTAGCACATTGCTGGCGCTGGCAGCGAGTAGTTGGCTTGCTAGCACTCGCAAGCCTCGCTGCCTGGCAGCACTTACGGGATGGCTCCAACTCCACGCAACACCCCACATCACAGCACATGCACTCCTATCACAGCACCAAGTGTGCACCATGCTCGCACACACCACACAATAGTGGACCATTGTAGCATGGCAGCCTACACACGCACCTTGGCAGCCACATCTGGGCTGCGTGAGCAGCCCAGCTAGCCGAAGGGTGTCCATTTGGGCAGTCTGTGCCTCGATTTGCATGCACTTATCTCTTGATTTTAATCCTGATTTATGTGTGATAAAAATTAATTCTAAATTTACTTTAGAACCAATTTTGAGCAAAAAGAAAATAAAACAAGCCCAACTTAAATAAATTCATTTTTAGTGCAGAAACCAAAATCAGTTTAAGAACCATTCTTTACATTATTTTGGTTCATCTTGATGCTACAAAATTGAAGGGATATACTCCCAATTAATTTAACCATACATAAATTAATAATGAGATTTGGCAAAATTAAATGGGGTTGGAAAAATGAACCTATTCATCTAATGAAAAAATTTCCAACACTAACTTGTGTAAAATTGAAAAATTACATCTTCCAATATGAAGATTAATTAAATTTCATTTCAAGTTTTGAACTTTCAAAACTTTAATCAACTCAAAAATGATTGAATCCAAAAATTAGTTCAACATGGAATTTAGAAAGTAAGGTTCCAACCAAATAAACAATTAAAGATTAGATCTTTAACATTTTTAAGGGACTTCAAAATTACAAATTCACCATAAACGTTCACACTTGAAGCAATTGATTTGCAAAAATGTGAAATTTCAAGTTTATGTGAAAAATGAGCTCACCAAATTAAGCACCACATATGACTTCATAAACATGTTTAATAAGGTTTATTATTGCAGTAGATTAGTGATGCAACCATACATAAAATCTACCTTTAACATGCCATAATTAATGAAGGTTTAAAGATTTAAATTTTTTTGTCAAAAACGAAAAACCCCTTGAAAAATATGTATTTGGGTGGATTTTGGCTTCTAGACAGCCCTCAAATAGGGCTCAAAACGATTTAGAAAATCGATTCCACCCAAAATTCACTATTTTGGGTCGAAATCTGGGTTCGTGAGCTAAAATTAGTATAAATACGAGATTAAAACTAATTAAAACGAGATTCTAATCTAATTAGAAAGCAAAACCAGAAATTTAATTCCATTTTAAATCACCTCAATTAATTATTAGTTATAATAATTAAAATGAGCGCGGCTCTGATACCGCTGTTAGGTTTCGTAATGTCCGATACTACGCGAAATGAAACCTGCCCAAGACCCGTACACTAATTAATGTAACTAAACATGCAATCACATAATTAAACAACAAAAGAGAGAGAAAGAAAAAGGATGATCTTAGCCTCGACGCGTGCTTCGCTCGCTTACGAGCTTTTACTTGAAAGCTCTAGCTTCGCAAGTGCGTAAGCCTCTGACGGCTCGCACCCTCGACCCGACCCGAGCGGTCTCTACCCCGAAGGTTATTCGGGGCTAGACCAAGTAAATACTAGAGTATTACGAACTTAAAGGTTTTCTCACTTATAGGGAGATGCCTTATTGAGTTCAACTCAAGTGCTTTTTCCCAAACCCAAAACATGGGTATTTATTGATGTTACAGCTTAATCTTGACTGAACCCTTCGGGTCGCACCCCAATCGAGTAATTGATCAGAGACGACGAATCAATTCGAAGGATCAATACCTGATGCAACGACAACATTATTGATGTGGCATTAGCTATAATACCTATTGCCACGGTTTCCTATATCTAATGCCACGGTGCATATACCCTAATGTCACGGTTCCCTATACCTAATGCCTTACAATGCATACACCCTAATGCCACGGTTCACTATACCTAATGCCAATAATAATAATAATAATAATAATAATAATAATAATAATAATAATACAATTTAAATCAAAATTTTCAAAAAAAAAAAAAGATTAGAATTTTATTAATATGAATTCAAAGTTTGTACATTGTTATCTATAAGGAAAATTACAAAATTAAATTATCACTAGTTAAACAAAAAAAAAAAAAAAAAAAAAAAAAAAAAAAAAAAAAAACACACAATTATCATTTCTTTCTCTTGCTTCTCCAATTTCTCGTAAAGCAATTCATGAAGCATCTTCTTCAACTTCAGTATTATCCACCTCCTGCAATTGGTACACAAAGGGTAAGGCATAAGCTTTTATAGGAAACTTAAAAGGTGTATTGCCTATCTATTGGCCTAAAGGGAGTTAGACTAGCTCACTGATCAAATCGGTAAGGGGTCAATTAAGTTGGGTATCTTGGCTACTTGGATTAGGGTGATTCTATGCCTGCATTTCAATGTTTTGGAAGCAGAATTATAATTGCAGCACCTTATGCTTTTTGATATACAATGAAAGGTCTCGCAGGCGAAAACCCCAGTTATGGGAGAAGGCAGAAGCCCTATTGAAAGATTTCCCTTAGAAAGTACTGGACAATTGACTTGGGATAAGTAAAAGTCATCTTCCCTAGGAAGAACTAACTAAGAAACTAAAACATTAATACTGTTTCTAGCCAACAGGTTACAATACATAACCAAAAGTTACAACCACACTAGACAAATTCGGATACTTAAAAAATGGGCAAAGCTATAACTATATCAGAATGGGAATTTTCTCGGTCATCGTAGCTAGTAGTCGAATACATATAAACTTATGCAGTCTCGTACTTTCGTCTCGAGCCTGTACAAATTGGAAATATTACAATTCAAAATGTCTCATATGATATTATGATGAGAGTGGCTTCATATTGTTGTGTGGGTTTGCTACTGATAAGCTAGTGGTGGGTTTTAACCATTGAGACCGGCTGTTATGCTCTAGCCTCTAGCTTGCAAAGTGAAAACTTTTGCCCGAGAGTTAAGTCTTCTTTGAAGCCTAGAAACTTCTATCGATTTTAGGGATCTATCATTTGTTCTTCTTCTGTTTTTTTTTTTTTTTTTTTTTTGGGAAACATACTGTTTTGTTGCTGCTACTCCATGAGAGCTGTACTATGACGACTTATATAGAATCCATCCTATCTTAAAGAGTTTTGATGTATCATGATAGTGAATGTTATTTTTTTTCTTGCAAACAAATTCTTAAAACAGAGTTCATACACAAGACAGCTATAAAACAGAGTTCATACACAAGACAGCTATAAAACAGAGTTCATACACAAGACAGCCAGCCTGTTTCAATTCAAAACCTCTGTTCAAAAATTGAAACCAAATTGCCAAGGCAATGAATTGTTTAGCTGCCCTTGCAGGATTAACAATCACCCAATCATCCAAAAGAAGACACAAAGCTAGAACTAACCGTCAATCAATTTGCTTTCAAAATGTTCAAACATACTAATTTTCAACAAAATGAATGCCTACAAGATACTTCAATTTTCAGGGATAATAAGCTCCGAACAAATATCACAAAACCAATCAATAAAATGCAGTCCAATGAACTAAACCATTTGCATCCCCTATAAAGCAGCGTTTTTGACAGTAACCAATGAAGCTATCACACATTTAAAACACAAATGTACTAATAAAGTATTAACCTGAAGAAATGCAAAGGCACTTACATAATCCGGCAAGCAATATCCATGATCAATGGGAATGAGGACAGTCTGACCAGTCACTTTGTCCTTGTATACAATATATTCCTTGCATGCCTGTCTGCATTAGCCAACCTTATATCAAGCACAGAAATAGTGTTAGTACAAGTACCTTTACAATACTTAATATTGTATTTGTTTAAAAAAAAAAGCCAACAGAAACTTTAATTAGTCCAGAGACATCATCCTAAGTCATACCTGGCCCTACTCGAAGCAACATCAGCCATTCCATGATCTAAGTGGAACTCAGAAGATCCAGCAGAATTGGATCTTACGGTAGATACTATAACAATATCTGCTTCGCCACCTTCTTGAAACCCTTCAACTAAAAGTTTAAAAGCTTTTCATATCTTTTCCCAATTCTTCTCTCAATATCCTTAACTTTTGCTACACATTGAGATACTATACACACAAAAGTCTTTTGGTTGTAGCACTAAAAAAAAAAAAAAAAAAAAAAAAAAAAAAAAAAAAAACTGAACAGATCACGTATGATCAGAGCCCAAAGTAAAACAGGAGTAACGAACGGATGAGATAATAAAGTGTTAGAGATTCAAAGAATTCAACATAAGGTTGCTAAATTGAAAAACTTCCACTACCAACCATATTAATTAATGATGCAAAACATGGAAACTTCAGTTAACAAACCTGTTGAAGCCTAGGTAGACTTGACCGAATGTTTGGACTTTTTGAGACAATTGATCTGAATAGCCAATGTGAGAATGACTTAGATTTAGGTCCAAGGCAAGCAATAGACTTGAATTCAAAGGAATAGAAATATTCAGTGTGCATCTTTATTAGGTGCTTTTTAGTGGACCATTAAACTAGATTATTGGCCCCTAATTTAAGCAAGGTTATGTAGAGGAAATGGGACATGGGCTAAAAAAGTTTGGACTTTTTGAGACAATTGATCTGAATAGCCAATGTGAGAATGACTTAGATTTAGGTCCAAGGCAAGCAATATACTTGAATTCAAAGGAATAGAAATATCAGTGTGCATCTTTATTAGGTGCTTTTTAGTGGACCATTAAGCTAGATTATTGGCCCCTAATTTAAGTATAATATATCATATTGGAAAAAAGCTTTATAATAGACCAATCTCTAATCTTAACATCTATGTACATGTTTTGAGCAGATGTAAGAGCCACTTTAAGAATTTGAGCAACCCACACAAAGAATATACAACTTTGACGAACAAAAATAGCAGTACTCATCAATGAATAAAGGTCACCTAATAGAAGTATAATAAAACCAAAAAACAAAAATCCAAAAAGAGAATTAGCAATAGGTGATTTGACTTGCTGCATGCAGGGAGATGAAGTGTCTGCAAAGTTTATAGACTGCTTCAATTTCATAGCAACTACCTACATAAACTCAATTAATAAAAAATAATAAGGCATTTAGGTCAGTATTTACACAATGAACCTAGAACAAGCAAATAATGAATACTGAAGAAATATCACCAATATGCAATAATACATAAAACTCCAAACTATTGCAGCTTTAGTCAAGAGGGATCTAAAAAAGAGACACTTATTGGAAGCAGCACATAATAATGGGTTACAAAAGATGTGGTTGTCACTGAAAGGCTAGCAAAGGATGAGGCAAATAATACCGTATATTGCTCTGCACGCCTTTGCTGAGAAGCCAAAAATTGTAATCTCATGGATGCAACTGTATGAAGCAAGTCCAAAACGTAAACAGATATTGCATTGCAATATGCACAAAGAACCTGGAACTTACGAAATTACAGCTCTTGTCATTCAGTAGATCAACTCACTTTACTCATTAAACAAAAGCATCAACAGAAGCATATTATCATCTTTTAGTTATAATCATAATTTTCAGGTCGTTAGTCCACTAAATTGATTTTGGGAAAGGCTAAGGTTCACACCAGGCAACAAATTAACAATAATGAACACTCACCTATATGATCAAGGAGGCACATTTGATATTGAAAGCTTGTCAATATCACTCATACCAATTCAGAATAGTAAATAGCAAACTGATATTTGATGACAGCCATATACACATGCAATTATCAAAAATAAATAGTCAGAATCCGAAATATACATACATAAGAGAGAAACAGGGAAAAAAAGTTCACACAAATAATTCACAGCTCACAAAAATGGATATAGCAATTAGAAAAAAGTAATAAACAAAACAGAACAATCATCATAGCTAATACAAAGAGTAAATAAACTAGGATCTCTGAAGTCTTACCCCATGAATGAACCAAATCAACCACCCCAAATCAATATATCTTCTTATCCATTTATATGAAATTCCCCCAAAAAAACCCCATTAGACTACTCAAATACAATGTTCAGTACTGCTAGGTTTCAAAAATAATAAAATAAAAAAATCAATATTGCTAAACAAAACCCATTAGCCGTTTAATTCCAAGAGTTACCAGAGCAGAAACTTCACCTTCCATGGCATCAAATACAAATTCCCAAAAGCAAAAGCAAAAACTTCAAATTTAATTTTCAAAAACGAAAATTCGTTGTATACCTTGAAAAGAATTTCGAGCAATCAGCTTAAGGAAGGGACATGCAAAAATGAAATTGAGACCGCTTGTTCCGCTATCAGCCACCACCGCCTGACCGCCGCTATCAGCCACCACCTCCTGATT
This sequence comes from Chenopodium quinoa, assembly GCF_001683475.1. NCBI lineage: Eukaryota > Viridiplantae > Streptophyta > Magnoliopsida > Caryophyllales > Amaranthaceae > Chenopodium > Chenopodium quinoa. Next base: position 3,568,910 of record NW_018743979.1, on the reverse strand, counting down.
GCCGCCTTTGTCTACTTCCTCATATTTATTTGCTTATTTTCAACTTCGAATTTTTTCGTGATTTTCACCTCAGAATTTCGAAGTAATTCTGGAGCTGAAGCAAATATGTGAATGTGAGAAGATGGGAAAACTGGAGAATTTGGGGAAATGGAGAAAATGGGAAAAATTGGAGAAAATGGGTGATGTGAGAATGGGTAGATTGGGTACTGTGAGAACTGTGAGAATCCGTGAGAATGAGTTGTGAATAAACATGTGATGTTCAAAATATTTGGTGAAAAAATTAGAGGGAAGAAATGCGCACTTTTAAAATTTTCATGATACGACATATTCCATTGCATTAGCTCTCATTTTAGTTATAATAGCTAGGCTATTGCAACGGTTTTTTAGAGCCGTGGAAATAGATCTACCTCTAAGAACATTAGTTTTAAATCCGTGGCAATAGCCTACTCTATTGCAACGGCAATTAAAATACCGTTGTATTAGCCTTTATTAGGCCGTTGCATTTGGTCAAAAATGTAATAGTGTGACAAAACCTTAAAAAGAGATCCTCTTGTTAATAGTGTTAATATTATCCGATTCGATAATATTGACCAAAGTTTGGACACGTGGGTGGACCTTGTTGGAGGAGTTGCATTTAAGGCTCTTGCTCCGTTCGTGTTCGTGCTAGGTTAAAAACACGCTTCAAGGGTATAAACGTCTTTTCCCTCCTCTCTCTCTCTCTCTCTCTCTATTATGTGTTTATTATTTTATTAATTATATGTATGTTTTAGTTTAGTCGCTTTAATTTATGCATGTGGTCCTTGGGCGGATTTTGGTTCCGCGTGATGTTCGCACACCGTAAAATCCAACAGCGGTATCGCGGGCCTCATGCATTTAATTTTTGCGACAAAAATTAATTAAGGTGATTTAAAATAAATTTAAAATTCTGGATTAGCAACCTAATTAGATTAGGATCTTGGATTTATTAGATAAAATTGTTTTATTGTTAATGTATGACGAACCCAGATTTTGACTCAAAAATAGTGATTTTTGGGTGGAATCGATGTTCTAAATCGACCTTTACCCATAACGTGTTTCAAAAATGGCTTCCAGTGGTCAAAATTTTCCCAGAAATGTGTTTCTTGAATGGTTTTTTTCTTTAGAACTAGAAAAGTTCAAATCGTTAAATCTTGATTAATTATTGCATATAATTAGTGGATTATGGCATTAATCAACTGCAATTATATTCCTTAATAAGCATGTTTTGATATGATTTGGTTGCTTAATTTGGATGGCTCTAAAATTTACATAAACTTTGAAATTGTTCATTTTTGCAATTAGATTGCTTAAAATGTATGAGTTTATGTTAAATGTGATTTTTAAACCCATAAATAGTCAATGATTGAATCTTTAATGGTCTATTAGTTGAATCATGATTTGCTAAAATCCAAAATGAACATTCTTTGAGTTTTAATCATTTTGGAAATTGATTAAAATCATGAATGTTCATATTTATCCTTGAATATTATTCTTCATTTGAAAGTTGAAATATTCAAATATCCATGATTATTTGTTGGATAAATTATTATCATTAGATGATTGATTAAATTATTCAACTAGTTTCGTCAAATTCATAATTAATTTTAATCTTTGGATAAATTAATTATGTAGCAAGCCCTTATAGTTTGATTGCATCAAATTGACCTAAAATAATTAAAGAATGGTTATTAGAAATAATTTTTGTTTTTGCAGTAAACTTGGATTAATTAAGTTAGACTTGATATTAATTCAAATTGCTCAATTGTTAATTCTAAAATTAAATTTGGAATTAATTAAAGTCACACAAATATTTGGGATTGAAAATCCCAAAGCACACAAAAATCGAGGCTTGAAGCCTCGAGCTCCACTCTTGGCCTACAACGGCTGCTTGTGCAGCCTGCATTAATGTTGTTGTCGAGGTGCGTGATTGTATGAGGCTGTGTGCGAGCAAAATGTGCGGAAGGGGTGTGTGTGATGCGATGCGGCCAGCACCACTTGCTGCGAGCACTAGAGCACACAAGGGGCGCTGCTAGCACCAGCAACAGCATGCAAGCATGCTAGGCATGCTGTGCAGTTGTGATGTTTGCGATTGCCTTGGTACGCTGATAAGCTCATGTTGCTAGCCCCGCACGCAAGGCAAGCTAGGCATCCTAGCAGCCCCTAGCCTTTGGCATGGGAGGTAGGTGCTTGGCTTAGTTTTTGCGGTTTTGCGGTTTTTTTGTTTAAAAAACGAGGCTAGGCCTCGTTTTTTCATGTAATTGCAAATTTATAATAAAAATGACTTGATTCTCTTAATTAAAAATTAATCGAATTAATTTAATTAAGTTGGATGTGGAATATAGTAGGAGCTTCATTAGTCGGTTTTGAGCTCGTAAAGCTTTAATTATGCTTATCATTATTACGTTAGTTCACATAATTGGATAAACACTTGACTAATTTTAATTAGGAATGTTAATCAGATTAACAACCTAAGTTAGTAACTAGTGCGCTCTTGTTTGATACAAGTTTTGTATTATTGCTCGTATTGTTTGTAAAAATTGCATGGGCCGTTCACTTTAGAAGTGAATGGGTGAATGGAATATAATAAATGTTCTTATGCTGGATTTTACAAAAGTGAATAGTATAGCCCAACTAGGATAGAAAAATATGTACTGCGTTCCGTTATGTATTTTTGTAAATCTAAATACGGAATGCGTGACGTTAATTATTTTTGTACTTAGTTAGTTTAGATTACTCCTAGTATCTAGTTCTTGCATGCTTGATGGTGATGTCAAGAAAGATGGCATTTCTTTGAAGATGGAGCCTAAAGGTGCCAAATGCCCTTGAAGATTGAAGATTGGATGCTTCAAGATATCTTTCAAGGGGTCATGCTAGTTCACAATGCATTTTATATATGTCGATTTATATTGCTTATATATCTTAATATTTAGATGCATGTTTAGGAATTCAATGTTGAATGACTAGCTAAGTTCACTTAAATCAAACCAACATAGAAACCCTAAGTCCCAAAGAAAACTGAGTTAAGAAATTTCCATTCCAAAATGATACTTACTAAAAATTTGAAAGTAGGTGATGGGTTACGCCAAAGCAAGGCATCATCACTTTCTCAGGGACGTAAGGTATATTAGATATAAGTGTTAGTTTTGGTTAAACTCAAGGTATATTAGATATACGCATAAGTTATATTAGATATACGTGTTAGTCCTTAGATATTGTGGCAAACGAGATTAGTGTCAAGAATGCATTGGATGCGATGACTTATCAAACCAAGAATAGTTTAGAACTATTAGCGATTGGACTGCTTACCTTCAAATAATAAGTGTCAAGACAAGACAAATCATGCTTAATCACTTATTGATTTTTGGGATCTTGGAATCGTTTTGTCCTCGCCTAAATGGGACAAACTTATAAATGTGTGAATAAACGTCAATAAGATAGAATGTTGCAAGTATGCTTTATATTTCAAACTTATTGGTTTATGAATGGTTATTCATTACAATTCTTTTCATTTATAGTACAATGTCTGCAACTAACACCAATAACAACCAGTTTTCTCTCTGCTTAATTCTCGACAGGGAGAAATTGAGTGGAACCAACTTCCTCAATTGGCAAAGGAATTTGAGGATTGTTCTTATGCAAGAACAATAGGAGTACATACTTGACGAAGAAATGCCTGCCACTCCAAATGAGGAGGTAACACAGGCTGCCCTAAACCGATGGATTGTTGCTAACCGGGATGTCAAATGCATCATGCTAGCTACAATGTCTCCAGATCTTCAAAAGACATTTTTTGAGAAGGAGATGACTTTTGAGATCATATCTGAACTTCAGAATATGTTTCAAGAGAAGGCTAGGACCGAAAGGTTCGAAACCCATCGGCAAATTCTTGAGAGCAAGCTCAAGAAAGGAGAGCCCATTAGCCCTCATGTACTCAAAATGATTGGATTATTTGAGAACATGGAGAGGCTTGATGAGGGTTACTCAAACGAGATGGCAATTGACATTATTCTCCACTCGCTGCATAAAGGTTATGATCAATTCAAGATGGACTATAACATGCAAAACATGGAAAAAACCCTCACAGAGCTTCACAAAATGTTGAAGCAGGCCGAGAAAACGCTCAAATATGAGGGGAAGCATGACGTGCTTATGGTAAAAAAGGGAAAGCCATTCAAGCGATCTGGCAAGAAGTAAGGCTATAAGGGGAAGGGTAAGAAGACCATTCTACCTAAGCCAAAAGCTACCAAAGGCGACAAGCAAAAAAAGATAGTCTCTTCTCCGTCCGACTCCGAATTATTTTACTGTAAGAAGAAGGGGCATTGGAAACGGGACTGCCTCAAGCTCAATAAGGATAAGAAGAACGACATTGTTGCTTATGGATCAAGTATATACGTTATAGAACTTAACTTTGCTAGAAATGCTTCATGGGTATTAGATACCGGATGTGGCTCACACTTATGTTCCAATTCTCAAGGACTAAGGAAAAGTAGAAAGCTAGCGAAGAGAGAAGTTCAGCATCAGGTAGGCAATGGAGCAAGGATTGTTGCCGTATCCGTAGGAATACTCAGTTTGTCTTTGCCCTCGGGCCTTGTTTTAGAACTAGATGAATGTTATCATGTTCTAAATATTCCCACAAACATTATTTCAATTTCGGCGTTGGTCGCCAAGGTTTTTGAATTTCGGATAAGGGACAATAGTTGTTTGTTTTATCTTGATAATGTTTTTTATGGTACAACATATTCAGAAAATGGTCTTTATGTGCTTTCATTAGACAAACGGGTTTACAATGTTGACAATGCCGCTAAAAGGGTTAAGATAATTGGGTCAAATCTAACATACTTGTGGCATTATCATCTAGGCCATATAAACATGAAACACATTAAGAAACTTCTTAACAGAGGCATTCTTAATTCATTTGACTTAAAGTCATTTGAAAACTGAGAAGGATGTTCACTTGGTAAGATGATAAAACAACCCTTCTCCAAGTTAGGAGAAAGGGCATGTGAATTATTGTGTCTCAAACACACGGATGTATGGGAACCAATGAGCACAATTGCTAGGAATGGTTATCGCTATTTCATCACATTCACGGACGACTATAGTAGATATAGTTATGTCTACCTAATGTTGCATAAATCTGAATCCTTTCAAAAGTTCATAGAATTTCAGAATGAAGTGGAAAATCAGCTGGGTAAGAAAATCAAAGCCCTTCGATCAAATCGAGGAGCCAAGTATTTGAGCTACGAATTCTACGATCATTTAAAATAACATGGTATTCCCAGAATTAACACCTCCCAAAACTCCATAATGGAACGAAGTGTCCGAGAGGAGGACTTGAACCTTGTTGGACATGGTTCGGTCCATGATGAGTCTTGCCGATCTTCCTATTTCTTTTTGGGGACATGCACTTCAAACTGCTGCACGAACACTAAACCATGCTCTGTCAAAAGCTGTCAAAAAGACTCCATATGAATTACCGACGAAGAAACCTCCATGGTTGTCTTTTCTTAAGATTTGGGTTTACGAAGAATGTGTCAAGAGACACATGACTGGCAAGCTTGGAAATTTTAAAAATGTTTCTTTGTGGGGTGTTTAAAATAAACAAGGGGGTATTACTTCTAAAACCAATCTAAGAACAAAGTATTTGTTGCTCGAGATGGTGTCTTTTTGGAAAAGGAGCATCTTTCCAAAATGACAAGTGGGAGGAAAATCGAACTTGATGAAGTTCGAGAGGATGAGCAATAAATCGAATCTGACAATCAAAAGGGCTTTGGAAGAAGTCGTTGATAAAATTCAGAGTCAAACCGATAATGTTAATGCTCAACCTATAACCCTGCGAAGGTCACAAAGGCCAAGATCTCAACTAGACAGATACCTCGGTGTTGTCTTAACCAAGAATCAAGACATCCTAGTTAGGGATGGCGATGGGCCAGCGACATACAAACAAGCTATGATGAGCCCTGACTCTGCTAAATGGCAAGAAGCCATGAAATATGAGATGTACTTCATGTTTGAGAATCAAGTTTGGGACTTGGTTGATTTGCCCGAAGGCTACAAACCTATCGGTTGCAAATGGATTTTCAAGTTGAAAACTGACAAAAATGGAGTTGTGTATATATACAAAGCTACACTGTTTGCAAAAGGTTACGGGCAAATTCATAGTGTTGATAATGATGAAACCTTTTCACCAGTTGCAATGCTTAAGTCCGTCCGGATTATCTTTGCAATTACCGCATATTATGGTTATGAAATATGGCAAATGGATGTCAAAATTGCCTTCTTCAATGGAATTTTGGAAGAGTTTGTGTAGATGACATAGCCTGAGGGTTTTGAAGATACAAATAATGTTGGGAAGGTATGCAAGCTTAAAAAATCCATTTATTAATTAAAGCAAGCTAGCAGGAGTTGGAATCTACGATTTGATGAAGAAATTAGCAAATTTGGCTTCAACAAGAATCTAGATAAGTCTTGTGTATACAAGAAGGTTAGTGGGAGTGACATTGCATTTCTAGTCTTATATGTTGATGACATATTGCTCATTGGGAACAACATTCCAATGCTGGATTCTGTAAGGACTTGGCTTGGAAAGTGTTTCTCAATGAAAGACTTGGGACAGGCACAATACATATTGGGCATCTAAAAGGATGATTGGATTAAGCCAAAGTACTTACATCGATAAGGTTCTAGCACGGTTCCAAATGGAGGGCGCCAAGAGAGGCCATCAACCCATGTCTCATGGTGTAACTCTCAACAAGAGTCAGTGTCCAAAGACACCTAATGAGCGAGAGAGAATGAATCAGATCCCATATGCTTCGCTAATAGAATCGATCATGTACGCCATGATATGTACAAGGTCGGATGTATCATATGCCTTAAGCGCTACGAGCCGATACCCATCAGAACCGGGAGAGGCACATTAGACTGCGGCTAAGAATATCCTAAAGTAACTGAAAAGGAACAAGGATAAATTCCTGGTCTATGGTGGGAGTAAGGATTCGGTTGTTGAAGGTTATACCGACGTGAGCTTCCTGACTAACAAAGACGACTTAAGATCACAATCTGGATACATATTCTGTCTAAATGGCGAAGCGTTTAATCGGAAGAGTGCTAAGAAAATCATTGTTGCAGATTCTACAACTGACACTACTAGAAAACAGGCAAATTTTGACGGACTAGTTCCGACAGACACGAAATTCCGTCGGAAAAAGAAAAATTTCCGACGGATTTATGTTCCATCGGAAATTTCTAACGAATTCAACAATTCCATCGGAAATTTCCAACGGAAATAAAATATGTCGGAATATACGTGCTTTCTGATGGATTTTTCCGTCTTAATTTACAAATTCCAATGGATTTATAGTCCGTCAAAAATTTCCGACAGAATTTTTCGTCAGAATATAATTAAAAAAAATAAAATCCTTTTTACCAAACCCTAAAACGCAGTCCCTTCCCCCTTCTATCTCCACCTCTCTATCTTTCTCTCTCCTCTTCTTCTTTTCTCTTTCGTTCTCTACTCTTTCTCCTTCACTTTCTCTACTCTTCTCCTTCTTCTTTTCTCTCTCCTTCTCCTTCCCTTCTCCTTTTCTTTCTTTCTCTCTTCTCTTCTCCTTCCCTTTCTCTCTTCTCTTTCCTCTTCTCTTTGTCGCCGGCGTGGGGTTGGACTGTTCACGACGCCGATTGGTCTTCTTTCTCGTCGTTGTGGAGGTGCGCTGTTCTCTACAAAATTATGGTTATTCAAATTCGACCATGAAAACTCTAGATCTAGAGTTCTCATGGCCGAATTTAGCCATATTAAACCAAATTCGAGGTGACATTCAAAGTCAAATTTGATTTTAAAGGTATGTTTTCTTGTTTTTAATTTTTTTTTTTTAATTGTTTTGTTAATTTTTGGGTTGTGGTTTTAGTTTTGGGCGGTTGTGGTGGGTTGATTTTGGTGGGTAGTTGGTCAGAATAAGTAGGGTTAGGGTGGTAGTTCAGGGTTTTTTTGGGTGGGTTTAGGTGATAGATCTGGGTTTAGTTGGGTGGTTTAAGGTGGGTGGGTTCGGATTAGGTGGGTTTAGGTGATAGATCTGGGTTAGTTGGGTGGTTTTACGTGGGTTAAGGTTAGGTTAGTTAAGGTGGTGGTTCTGGTGGGTGGGTTCGGGTTAGATGGGTTAAGGTGGTGGGTTAGGGTTAGGTGGGTTAAGGTGGTAGGTCTGGTAGGTGGGTTCGGGTTAGGTGGGTTAAGGTGGTGGGTTAGGGTTTAGTGGATTAAGGTGGTGCGACTGGTAAGTTAAGGCAGGTTAATTGGTTACGCGTGGTGGCGGTGGGGGCTAGAAGCGGTGGTGCGTTGAATTTATTAAAAAAAATTCTTCGTTGGAGTTTCCGGTGAATCCTACGAAAGTGAGTTAGTGTATATTCTTGTCCCCTTCTTTTCCTTTTTCTTTATTTGAAAAAATCTTTCATCCTACTCCTACTTGCTTTTGTTTTCGCTCGAGGATGAGCAAAAGTTTAGCTAGGGGGAGTTTAATGAGTGCCATTTATGGCACTCAAATGGAATTATTTTGGGATGATTTTAGTTGCTTTAATAGCTTTATTTATGCTTTTTCCTTAGTTTTAGTCTTTCATTCTCTAGTTGGTCTCATTCTAGTCTTTTCTACCTTTTTCTTATATTTTTGTAGATTTTACCATCTTTTCCCTTTTACTACTTTTCCTTTTTTTATTTTTAGGACTAAGGTGAAGTCCAAGGCCCTTCATGGTGATTCCTCGGGTTAGAAGATGCTCAAAGTGCAAGGTGGAAGCTCTCGTGTAGCTCACAAAGTAAGGGATGGCTTACTCCAAGATTTGATGCTTACGCCCTCATGCTGCACTCACATGAAAGTATGGTGTTCAACCCACCGTAAACTCATTTTAAGACTGCCATCGCCAATGACGATCAAGAGGAGCACACCCCTTACATTGAAGAATGCACGAAGGACGTCCCCTGTTCTAGTGGCGGGGGCGCGCATTCATTGAGCGCGGGCGTGCCACCTTAGCTCCCTGTTTTGTACCCCATTTTTCGCGACCGCACATTCCGGAGAGAGGGCACGCCTGTACGGGTTTCTTTTGCACGTCCACTTTATCTCTCCTTAGTTAGTTTTACTATATATAAGTTTTCCTTCTAATTTTAGAGAAAGAAGTTTTTTGGAGTTAGTTTTCTAGTTCTTAGATTTTAGAGAGAGAAACTTGAGAGAATTAGATGATTTCTACATTTGATTTCCTTCTACTTTGAATGCAAGCATAATTCCTTCGATTTTATCAAAGTCTGTAAGACTCTTCTTTTTCTTAATTCAACCTTTTGCATTTGATTATAATTAATTGTTGCAATTTCAAGTTTATTGATTGGTTTGATTCCTTATTGTTTGTTTTGCAATGATGATGATGATGATGATTTTGATGATTAGTTTAGTTTGGTTCTTCAATTTCAACATGCTTAGTGAGTAGATTCCTTGCTAGGGAGATGGTGAAGCATGCATGAATGATGGATTATTGCTAATTGATGGATTTTGATTGATAGAATGTTGTGATTAAATTGGTTGATAGAATTGTGCATGTGGTTGAATTGTTAAGGAGTAGCTAACCTTGATTTCCAAGCTAGATTGCATTGTGATTCCTAATGACACGAACCATTGATTTAAGGATTGCAATTATTGATTAAATTTGATTTGTGATTCTTCTTGCTAGTCATTCATAGAGGAAACCTAGTTTGACTTCTAGGAGATAACCCTTTGAGTTCTCTTAATTGCAATTACTATCCTCCTTTACAACATTTGGTTGATTAATTTCCCCTCAATTCGAATAACCATCATGATAGTATGTGGATCCTAATCCTTAGTGCTTTTTGAAAGGAATGGTGTCCTTTGAACAAGTGTATTTTTCCGATAGAGGGTTCGGAATTATTAGAAGGCTAATTATTCAGTGAGGTCAAGTGATCGGAATGCCTAGCTGGAGGTCGCTTTCGATCAGTAATATTAATATATTTGTTAATATTACAGCTTAATCTTGACTGATCCCTTCAGGTCACACCTAATCAAGTAACCGAACCGAAACGACGAATTAATCCGAAGGATTAAATGAGTCATTAGAGTATTACGAACAAAGACGTTGGATATCGAACTTAAAGCGTCGAAACCGAGCATCGTAAGTCGAGTCGAATTTAGAATTCGACGAGACGAGAAATCAAGCAAACGACAAATTTAAGCTAAGTCGTAGCTTCGCATTGGCCTAGCCATGCGAAGGCTAGGCTAGCATAGGGCACCAACCGCATCACATGGTTGTGTTGCAAGCAAAGCATGCATGTGCGTGCTAGGATTGCTGGCCGAGCATGCTTACGGGGTTGGTGCACCTGGTCGCACGCATGCTAGCAGCTGGCGCACCATGCGTGCTAGTGTGCTGGGCCTCGCACTCAGCCGCAAGCATAGCAAAAGCTAGGCTACGCCTAGCACGAGCATCGCAGCAGCAGCGTGCTTTGCGTGCGTGTGCTGTGGGTTGTGCGTGCTTGCGTGCTGAGTAGCGCCTAGCACAAGCAGCAGCTAGCTAGCGATGGCAGCACAGCATGTGCGTGTGCCGCACAGCAAGGCTTGCTAGAAGCAAGCCACAGCTTGTGCGTGTGGCTGCTCTTGCGTGTGGTTGGTTATGCGTGTGAAGGCATGTGTGTGTGGGTTTTCTTGGGGAGAAAGGGGAGGGTGGACCCCCCTTGTGGTCCTCACCTAACCCCTTGCTCACCACTTAACACTTGTCGTTTGTTGGTTCACTTGCATTTCAATTTTATTTTTGAATTAAAATATTGAATAAAGTGCATTTTACCAACTCTCCCACATTGATGGGAAATTGGAATTCAAGAGTTCCCTTCCCTATAAATACCAATAGTTTGGCATTGGGAAGGGACACTTGAGTTGTGAACTTTAAGGGATCTCTAAGAAGAAAATACCTTAGTTCTAATACTCTAAGTTCTTTTGGTCTAGCCCCAACTAAGCTTCAAGGTAGGGGTCGTTCGGGTCGGGTCTCGAGGGTAAGAGCCGTCGGAGGCTTGCGCATTTGCGGAGCTTTACGCTTTCAAGTACGAGCTCTTAGAAAGAGCGAAGCACGCATTAAGGGTAAGATCGTCTTTTTCTCTTTCTCTCACCTTGTTAATCAATTATGTGATTGTTAACTAATTAATATGCATGTTTAGTTACTTTAACTTGTGTGCGGATTTTGGGAGGGTTTCATTCCGCATAGTTTCGGACACTACGAAACCCAACACTTCTGATATTGAATTCCCTCTTTAGTCTAGTTGTTTAAGACCATAGTTAGTCATATTCAACATCCTTCTTATTCTTCGAAATAGCTTGACCTTAGGCTATAGTAACTTTTCTCCCATTCCTCGTTGTTCGACCCTTAACTTACCTTAAACTCGATTTAGGATTGGTCGAGTGTTTATAAATTAGACACCTTTGTCAAAAAACTATCGTAAAACCTTACTCGTCAAGATTTTACCGAGCTTAAAATGATTTCCGTAGATATCTTCCTCTAATGGTTATATCACGCTTAGAGGGTCCTAACTAACCATCTTTGGAAATTACGATCGTAATAGGGCCGATCATCAATCTAATGTGATCGTAATCGAGCTATCTCTTTTCAATATGATCGTAATCAAGCCGACCATCGCTTAATGTAATCGTAATCTGGCCAATCTCCAATCAAAGGTGTTCAATAAATAAGTGATCGTCATCGGGCCAATCATAAACCAAAATGTGATCGTAATCGGGCTAATCATCAATCAAATCAGGATCTTTGGTAAACGCCTCAATAATTTGTTCATCAATTGCTCATCACGAGGCTCAGGAAAAATCAATTGCTGATCACGAGGCTCAAGTGAATAATCATAGTCCAACAATTCGTTTTGTAGGATTCAAATTTTTTGATCTTCTTCATCGATCTATGTAAGTTTATCAGAAGCTTGGTCCACCAAGGCCTTAATGTACCTGCATCTGTACTTTGGACTATAGGACTTTGCTCTAATTCAACTCGACTTGATGTGATAATGTGTGTGACTCAATGTGCATAAACTCAACTCAATGTGACTCAATGTGCATGAACCGTGTGCATTTGTGTTGTGCTTGTGTGACTCGAAAATGCAAAAAAGGAAAAAAATTTCCGTCATTTTTGTTGAGGGTATCCGACTTCCTCCCAAAAAGAAAATTTGAAAAATGGGAAATCAAAATGAGTGAGTGTAAAAAATATTAAAAAAAATTCCTGAAAAGAATTCCAAATCATCAAGGATTAATCATGGTAAAAGATGGTAAGGAATTTGGGATAAGGTGGGAAAGGAAAGTTTAGTTCGGATCAAAATCGAATGTAATATGGAATAGTACGAGTCATATTAGGAATCAAATCAAAGAGTTGTACAAACGCATTCCATCGCAGGACGTCAGGTTCCATCGCACCGCATCAATGCTGGCGTGGCACGATGGGTCTTGTTGTCACAGCGCGATATACATATCGCGTCACATGGGTTTCGGGGAATCATACTCCGAATAGAAATATGTTTTTGTGTCGACTTTTGGTTATAAAAAGCCCCCGAATTCGTCATATCTCAGCATCCAAACTCTAAATTTTCATAATTCTTAGCTTTCATCATTTAGCAATCAAATTCTAGTAATCATGGCTAAAAATTTTACTGAGATCACTTGTGAATGGTGTCGGTATTTGACCAATGGTGAGCGAAAAGAGCTTGAATATTTTAACATGAATGGCCTATTGGGTCTCAGGAGTGTAGAATTTGATAGTGATTTCATTCATGCTGTAATAGAATATTAAGACCCCAACTATCATTGTTTTAGGCTAGGAAATGATGAAATTAGCCCTATGCCGGAGGAATTTGGAGCTATTTTTGGCTTTCCTTCTAGGCATCTTGCTATAAACCCTATAATTTGTGAGTATTATTATAAGGATTTTGAGCGTTTTTATAATCTTAGGGAAGCCGATTTAAATTCTATAGTTCTTGGAAAAGAAATAGATCTAAGAAAATTTGCATCATTTTACTTTAATAGACCTAAGTCTAGTTCTTTTCACATCTATAGAAGAATAGCCTTTTTATTTTGCATGTTTAGTCAACTTTTGCTCACTAATGGTAGTAACCATACGGGTCAAGCCATATTAGCAACAATTATAGAACAAGTTGATGCTGGAAGGAATCTCATGCCTGCAATTGTTGGAGAAACCATGATGAGTTTAGATGAATTGAAAAAGGATCCTAAAGAACCAATTCGAGGATCTCCTTTATTACTACTGGTATAAAATCAATACTTTTAATTAGATAAATCAAAAATATTAATTTTGCAATGTAACAATAGTTAATTTCTATGCTTGCAGATTTGGCTAATGGAGCGACTGGGATTGATTAATCCTCCTGATGATGTTGAAAATTACACTCCTATTACTTGTGAGAAGGAAGAAACGCTTTTCCATAAAGATGGGCTATCGGGAATTTTTCAAACTCGCGATTTCTCCATTAAGTGGGAAGTTCCATAGTGGAATATTGAGTAGATGAATGGAGTCAACAATCAAGCTCTCTGTCGCATCCCAAGCTTATCAAAGTTGACGTTTTATTTCCCTTCTAGAGTGATGAGAAAATATGGACTTGCACAAACTATCCCTTCCGGTGACAAACGTCGTCCTCATGAATATTCTGTTTCGAAGAATGTTGAGAGGTTTGATGATTATTGGTACGCGAGACCATTATGGACTGTTGTATCTGATAGAGTTCCTCCTCCACTGTCTCGGGAATACAAACAATGGTTACTCGCTCGAAATCAAAAAGGAAATGAACAAAGCTCGAAAATCAAACTCTAAGGGTGTAGAGAAGAGTAACATAAAAGACCGCCTTGGAGACAAGAAGGCTCCACCTAAAGAGTGTCTGGGCTCAAGAATTGAATTCAAGACTCCTATCATGCCTAAAAAGAAAGGTGTTATAGAGGGTAAAGGGAATAGAAAAGTTATTCCTATAGCAAAAGAAAAGAAAGTTTAGGTTGAGAAAAAGGTAGGGGTTTTTGCAAAAGGAGAGACTTCTTCCCCAAAGGTTTCACTTCGCTCATCTAAGGGCTTACTACTGGTAAAAGAATTATCAGATGATGATTATCAGATGATGAAGACACAGATAAGAACTGGAAAAGGTCTCGTAAGGAAAAAGAAGAGTAGATTTAGAGTATTGCTTTGCTTTTAATTTCATTAGACAATTTCAATTTGAAGTTAATTTTATTTTAAATAAGGCATAATGTCATTAATAATGTAGTTTCAATTTTTCAATTATCAATGCAATTTTAGCCTTTAATAAAATTAAATTCATTCCAATTCAATTTTATTTGAAATAATTTCCCAAGTACAAAAGTTGGGAGCAATGCAAAGACTTAGGTGATACGTCACATCACACATATATGCGTTCCCGTATTTCGTCATCCATGACTCGCATTGTTTGTAGCAACCTCTTCAACTGGAAGCTGCAGCAAAGGTCCGCACAATTTTGTCATTGACAAAACCAGTTATGACTTGCTAAAAATTTCGAACAATTTTAAATTAAACTACTCTTTTTGGGGATCCTAAATATGAGTCCAATTATTCATTCTTGACTTCGAAGCTTCTCAAAAATTGGTTTACATTTTCATGTATTTTGTTAATCATTTGTGATTATGTAATTTGTTTCAGAAATAATCCGAATACTAAATTGGAAAATTTTCGAACCAATTCGAATATTGAGAGATCGCAATTATTCGCACTTTACTCGACTTAAAAAATCGAATTCTAGCGTGAAATGATAAAACTCTCACGGTATGATGGCCAATGCGGCACGACGACCCTGTCGCGGCACGTTGGTCCTATCGTGGCACAATAGCTCTGTCATGGCACGATGGTCCTTGTTCTTTTCTTGCGATTTCAGTATTGGATTAATGTTTTTTCAAAGGCGCGATTTTAAATGCTTAAAGTGGTCGCACCCTACGGAAGGGTTGCCTACGTATCCTTAGTATTAAGGAATCAGGCCAAATGTAGCTCTCTTGGGTATAAAACTCGTTAGATTATTGGTAGAACTTCTTAATTTTGTCAAGGTTTTTCATACTTGAGAATTCGTTGTCGTCCATATCTGTTAGTTTAGCCGCACCTCCAGACAGGATAGCTTTCACGATGTATGGTCCAGACTAATTAGGCCTAAACTTGCCTCTTGGGTTTAGTACATTCTTTCTGAGTGCTTTCAACATCAAGTATCCTTCTTTAATGTTTCTTGTCTTGACCTTTTTGTTAAAGTGTCTAGCCATGCAATTTTGATAGCATTGGACATGATATAAGGCTTCTAGTCATTTCTCATCGAGTAGAATTAGCACTTCATATCGTGCTCTTGTCCATTCAACCTCGTTAAGTTTACTTTCCAATGCTATGCGCAAGGAAGGTATTTCTAGTACTACAGGTTGTACGGTGTCCATTCCATAGACCAGGGAGAATGGCGTAGATCCTGTGGATGAGCGGATTAACGTGTGATAACCCCAAAGAACAAAATGGAGTTTAGCAGGCCAATGCTTATAATTCTCTGTCATCTTTTCGATGATAGTATTTAAATTTTTATTGGTTGCCTCTACTGCACCGTTTGCTTGAGGTCTTTATGGAGAAGAGTGATGATGTTCAATATCATACTTTTTAAGAAGATCTTCACACTTCGCTTGAAAGTGAGTACCATTGTCGCTTATCATTTCATATGGGACTCCATATTGACATATGATGTTTCTTTCTATGAAGAGTGCCACATGTTTTGCAGTGAGTTTCGCATATGATGCTGCTTTAACCCACTTGGTGAAATAATCGATGGCAATGAGGATGTATTTATGGCCTCCTAATCCAGGTGGAGAGATTTTTCCAATGATATCTATTCCCCATGTTGAGAATGGCCATGAAGATGTGTACGTGTAAAGCAGAGACGGTAGAACGTGTTGCAAGTTAGCATATATTTGGCACTTTGCACACCTCTTCACATATTAATGGCAATCTCTTTTCATGGTAGTCCAATAATAGCCTTGGCGCATAACTTTCTGGACTAGCATTTTACCATTCATGTGTGTTCCACATGCTCCTTCGTGGATGATTCTCATTGCCTTTTGCGCCTCCTTTTTGCCTACACATAGGCAGAGCTCTTCCTTTAGGTACTCTTTTATGGAGTTCACCATTGATGGGTACATACGATGAAGCTAGGAGTCTCAAAGAGCGTTTTGCTCTCTTGCCAGTATTAGGTGGATATTCCCCTTTAGTGACATAGTTGAAGATGTCCATGTACCATGGTTCTTCTTTGTCCTCTTAGACTTCTTCTTCATCCTCAAGGGCTTGGACATAGGCGGGCTTATGCCTTTTCTCTATGGTTGGAGGCATTTGCTCGGTTTCCTTAGGATTTCTAACCATTGAGGCTAGTCTTACTAAGGCATCTGCAAATTGGTTCTCTTCTCTTGGCAGATATGTGTACTCTACCTTGTCAAGTTTATTGGTGAGAGTTTCCATGTAAGTTTGGTATGGAGCTAGACTTTCACTCCTCACCTTCTACCTCTTGGAAATCTGATTGATGATAAGGAATGAGTCTCCAAATATTTGAAGCTTTTTTTACTCCAAGTGTCAATGCTGTTTTGAGACCTACCACACATGCTTCATATTCTCCTGCATTGTTGGTTACATCGAAGTCAAGTTCTATTGAAATTGGGATGTGCTCTTCATTGGGTGACACTAGTTAGACTCCTACGCCACAACCCTTTTGATTGGATGCACCGTCATAGTATAGTATCCAGGTGTCATCCTGGGTGACAAGTAATTCTTCATTTGGAAACTCATTTTCTTGCACTGGTGTCAAGTCTTCTAGTGGAAAGTCAGCCAAGAAGTCAGAAACTATGGATCCCTTAATAGACTTTTGAGGCACAAATCTTAAGTCAAATTGAGCCAACTCTAGATGAAAAAGCTAATTTGGCACCGGTTCAAACCCCCCCTAAAGCTAATTGCATGCTTGGCACCAGTTTTGGTTAGAACCGATGCCAACTCTTAATTTCTTTGGTCCCGCCCGTTTTATTTGGCACCGGTTTTTAAGAACCGGTGCTATAGGGGGGGTGCCTATTTAATTTTTTATACTAGTGCAAGGTGACTATCCATCTTGATATTCTTCCATTAAGTGTGGACTTCTCGAAGAGGTATTTGAGGGGATCCATTTAAGACACCACATGGACGGTGTAAACGGGCATGTAATCCCTTAGCTTCTTTGTGGCCCACACCAGGGCAAGGCACAATTTTTCAAGTGGTGTATAGCGAACCTCATATTCAAGAATCTTCTTACTTAGGTAGTAGATGGTGTTTTCTTTACCATCTACTTCTTGCGTAAGCATAGCCACCATTATTTCCTTGGTGACTGTCATATATAAAAGAAGGGGAATTTCTGGCAATGCTGGTGCTAGTACAAGAGGATTTGCAAGATAGGATTTAATTCTATCAAAGGCTTCTTGACACTCATCGTCCCATACTACTAGTATATTCTTCGTGAGTTTCTTGAATATTGGTTCACATACTGTGGTAAGCTTTGATATGAACCTATTTGAAGGTTCAATGGGCACTCAAGAGGGGGGGGGTGAATTGAGTGTTAAGTAATCGTTAGCGATTTTTGCTTCTTTTCGGATTATGTGTAAGGAACCAGTTGTGCTGGTTCCCTTATGCAGCGGAATAAAACAAAGCAATAAAGAACACCACAGATTTAACGAGGTTCAGCCAACTCTGGCCTACGTCCTCCTATCCTAAGTCCTTTATTAATCTACTCCGAAAAATAAAGACAAAGAACACTCTACTGTTTCCCTACTCCGGGAACAAGTAAACCCCACACTCTACTCCGAATGTGCTCTAAACTTACCCTCGTAAGTTCCTAGTGTGTTTGAACTCACAAACACTCACCAAGTCTTCAACCCCTCTGTCAAAGACTTAATACAAGATCAAGAACTCTCTAATGATCTAACTCTCAAAAGTCAAATAGAGAAAAACGTTAAAACACTATTATGCTCTTGTATATCACTTAATAATTGAATTAGTGCTTTTAGCTCTCAAAAATAAAACTCTATTAAAATGCGTGAGAGTCGTGTCTGATTATTCAGAATAAGATGTGTTTTTATAGGTTAGTTAGCTAAACCCTAGTTACCTTAAATCATGCATATAAGATATATACGATTTATGGTAAGTATTTATCTTAATTGATTTGATCACAAGATAAAATCAATTTAAGATAAAATACTTCCTAGTTTTTAGCTAACCAAAAATATCATCTTATTCTTAGCTGCTTGGATATATTTTAAATCAATATTTTTCGGAAAATATCTTTTTATAAAATCTTTGTAAAAACGGCAGCTTGAATAATCTGTTCAGTTAACCTGGTTCCCTGGCCTGGTTCCCTGAACTGAATATGTTATGAAATTTGTTCCAAACCTTGTACCAAATTTCATAACGATATTTAATATACTAAAAGCACTTTATATACTCAATTATATAAGTTATACTACGGAGCATTTACATGAAGTTCCTAAATAACTCTTTGAGTGTAGTCTTCCTTCATGCATTCGTTAAGTCTTGAAAGCTTCCATGAATGAACTCAATTATTGACCAAAGGACCTTCCTTTAAGTTGATCGAAAATCCTTTCAAGCTTCCAGTCTTAGAAATCAACTTAGATACTGCACATTCAACAAAGTTAATGTACAATCCTAAATAAGTAACTGCCTTTCATAAAAGCAGTTTGAGAAAACAGTTTATACTGGTTTCCTACCAGTGCATAGCTCATTCATCATCTAACTGTTCCCTGTATAAAGATAAGTTAGTTCAACAAATATCTCATATAAGTAATAACTTATCTAGGGAAACAGTGTTCTATTTTAGCTGGTTTCCCCAACTGTATTGAAAACTTTCAAAGACCTGTTTCCCTTAGCTGTTTGTCATCATTCAAAACTATCAATCAAAACCTAAAGGACTCAACAAATTCCCCCTTTTTGATGATGACAAACATTTGAAGTTTCTGCACCTGTGAACATACTCAAAAGAAAGTAGTCAAAAACTTCAAGGACTCAAGACTCAATGGAACAAGTCAGTTAAGCCAACTGGTTCCCTAAACAGAAACAGAAAATAAAATAAAGTCAAAGTAAAAGTAAAAAGACTCAAAAGCGACTCAATCTAAACTAGTAAAGACTATAGGCTTCAACTTCAACTATTTTCCCCCTTTTGGCATCATTAAAAAGATATGCAAAAGTAGCCTCTCATGCATAAAGTAACGTGCTAAACCATCCAATGGCATCAACCATTATACAAATAAAGTGCTGCAAAAGAAGGTTAGATTAGTCAAAGTAAAGCCATGCCAACAATAAAGATCATAGTTTAATACAAACCATCAAAAGTAAACGATAAAGCCCAAATCCATATCAAAACAAATTCATGGATTGGGAGGAATAAAAACAGTCCAACAGAATCAGTTATTCAGAATATAATATAATAAAGGTAGGCTAAATGAAAAAGAAAACAGATTCAATCATCATCATCATTTTCATCATCTTCTTCCTCTTCTTCAGTGTCAGCCTCCTCAACTGCTTCATCCTGGTTCTCCTCCTCTTCATTGTCATCTTCCTGCTGGTCTGTTTGCTGGTCCTCCTCAACTTGTTCCTTCTCAATTCCAGAACTACCAGCAACTTGTTTCTCTAACTTGCTCATCCTCATAATAAAGAAGTAGATAAACTTTCCACTAAGGTCACTAACTTGCTAAGCTGATCCCCTACAGCACTCATCTTCTCTTCCTGACTCTCCAGCCTCTTAAGAATAACCTTCTGACCTGCTGGTTCCTCTGCCTTCTGTTTCTTCTTGGCAGGCTTAGGAGTCTCTACTGGTTCCTCCTCCCTAAACTTCAACACCCCAGCACTTATGATCAACCCCTTTTGTTTCAGAATACCTTTGGTAAACACTATTACAGGAGCAGTTGATCCACTAAGAGAAACATTATTCTCTTTAAGAAGCTTAGTTATGTAAGAACCATAAGGAAGAGAATGGTGGGAGGAATTATAGCAATTCATCATATGGTTTATCATTAGGGAAGGGAGATTTATCTTAATCTTATTCATCAGCAAATATATAAGCACCATTTCCATGATGCGCACAAAACCCCTACCTTGTGCTCGAGGAATAATCATCTTGTTACACAGAGAATGAAGAACCAGCATCACTGGTTCCTTCAAGCTACCAGTTTTAAAAGTTCCAGCTTTCTTTGGAACTTTCCCTCCAAACACAAAGTCATGCACTTCATCTGGACTGACCCCAATAAGTGTGGGCCATCCATCTCCAGAATACTCATCAAAACCATCTCTGGGTATATTCAACAACCCAGCCAAACTTGCAACAGACACATTTACTTCAACATCATTCACAGCTGAACCTAACGACCTATCCAACATTTGTTTCAAATTTACATAAAACTTTCTAACACCATCAATATTAGCATCACAGACATCAAACAAAGCCATCCAACCTTGATATTCTAACAACTCTTTCACATCACTTAAGGCACTTTCATCAAAATAACCAACTTCTGTTTTACAACCAGATAGCACAACCCTAGAACCTAAATCAGTCATACCAACAGATGGAGATTCTACTGACATACCTCTTGTAGACTTCCGTGCTGTTCTCTTTCGTTTGGAACCAGCAGAGTCCATCGACTGTTCCTCCACTACTACTTCGCCAATGTTTTTCAGGGAAGACCTAGTCACTCTGCTGTGAACCAAGGGTTTTGAAGTCCCCTTTTTCTGCCCAATAATCTGTAGATCCGCTTCTTCACTTCTAACTTCCTCCTCTTCCCTTTCTCCAACAGTATTGAAGAATTCTTCAGCGCTTTTGGGCTGGTCCCCCTGAGATGAGGCAGGTTCTTTGATGATGGAATCATCAGCCTCAGGGGTTTTGGGTAAAGGTGCATTTTTGGGAGGTGGAGGTGAGGGAGATTTAGAAGATGGAGACTGAGTTGGTGATGGGTTCTTTGTGGTAGTAGGAGGTGAATTGCTCGATAAAGTCGGAGCAAGGTTAGTTTCAGTGATGGTGGTCTCCTTCAATTGAGTGGACTCACTTGCTTGAGTCTTCTCCTTTCCTTTCTTAGCTGAATCCTTGGCTGATTTCCTTACCATTGTAGCAAACAAGCTTCAAAATTTAGTAGGAATTTGAGAGAGATGAAAACGGAGTGAACAGTGATTAGGGTACCACTTTTGAACGAGAGAGAGGATGAATTCAATGATGATGTGATGTGAAACTGTATCAATGTGTTAGTGTGTATTTATATTAATTGCACAACATATGAATTCCAAAAACTAGCCGGTTGAGAATCAAAATAAACGGAAAAGATAATTTCAAAAATTGAAAATTTAAAATATGGTAATTATCTTTTTACCAAAAAAAAATCAACCAACTATAAATTAGGCAATTAAATATATTTGCCTCTTTGTAGGATAAGAATAACTAAAATAAGATAATTCTTTGCAAGAAGAAATCATCTTATAGTAATCTTCCAAAAATAAAATATTTTCGGATGACATATCAGAGCTGAACTGTTGTTTCCTCTTGCTGGTACCTGTACTGAACCAGTCATTCTATTCTCAGCATGTTTCAAAATAACTTCTCCTGTTCTTATACAACAATAATCCACTTAGGTTATTTACACAATATTTGTAAGTAAGCAACATAGTTATATACACAATCAGTACAAAAGCATACCTATTCTAGCCAATCATTGAAGGAAATAATTGAAGCCAACTCCTAAAATCTAACTAGACCTAAAAGGACTCTTAACCTACAAAAGGACTCTCTACATAAAGGCTTTGTGAAGATATCAGCTATTTGATCTTCACTTTTACAAAACAACATCTCCACCAATCCTTTTTCCACATTGTCTCTTAGAAAATGGTGTCTTATCTCAATGTGTTTGGTCTTGGAGTGTTGCACGGGGTTCTTTGAAATATTGATTGCACTAGTGTTATCACAAAAAATAGGAACACTTTTATAAATAACACCAAAATCTTTCAGCTGGTTCCTTATCCACAGTAGCTGGGAACAGCATGAAGCTGCAGCTATATATTCTGACTCTGCTGTGGATAGGGCCACTGAATTTTGCTTTTTAGAACCCCATGATATAAGACAAGAGCCAAGGAAGTGTGCCATACCTGATGTGCTCTTTCTATCAACTAGGAAACCAGCATAATCTGCATCTGTATATCCAATGAGATCAATGGTACTGGCTTTGGGGTACCACAAAAATAGATCTGCTGTTCCCACAAGATACCTAAGTATCCTTCTAACAGCCTTCAAGTGAGATTCCTTTGGATTGCTTTGAAACCTAGCACACAAACCAACAGAAAACACAATGTCAGGTCTACTAGTTGTTAGGTAAAGTAGAGAACCAATCATTCCTCTATAAAGCGTAGCTTCAACATTTTTTCCCTTAAGATCAGCATCCAACTTTGTGGATGTGGGAACAGGTGTATCATAAGCTTTGTTGTTCTCCATGCCAAACTTTTTCAGCAGCTCTTTTAAGTACTTTTGTTGATGAATCATTATACCATCATTTGTTTGCTTAATCTGCAGCCCTAGGAAGAACCCTAGTTCTCCCATCATACTCATTTCGAATTCACTCTGCATAAGATTTGCAAATTCATCACACAAAGTTTGATTAGTAGCACCAAATAAAATATCATCAACATAAATTTGTACTACAATCAAGTGTTTCCCCCTGGTTTTTATGAACAAGGTCTTGTCTACTGTTCCCCTCTTGTAATCATTTGCCATCAAGAAATTGGACAGTCTTTCATACCAAGCCCTTGGAGCTTGTTTTAAGCCATATAATGCTTTATCCAACTTGTATACATGCTGGGGAAACAGTGCATCTTCAAAACCAGGTGGCTGCTCCACATATACTTCTTCCTTCAAATAGCCATTAAGGAAGGCAGTCTTCACATCCATCTGAAACAGCTTAAAATTCATGTGAGCAGCATAAGCAATTAAAATCCTAATAGCCTCTAGCCTAGCTACTGGTGCAAACGTCTCATCATAGTCAATTCCTTCTTGTTGATTGTACCCTTGCACCACTAGCCTTGCTTTGTTTCTGACTATAGTACCAAGGTCATCTAACTTGTTTCTAAAGACCCATCTAGTACCAATGACTGATCTTTCCTTTGGACGGGGAACCAGGTGCCAAACCTGGTTCCTCTGAAACTGATTTAGCTCATCTTGCATAGCTAGTACCCAATCAGGATCAGTCAATGCCATTTTATAGTCAGTAGGCTCTACATTAGACAGGAAAGAATAGAAGGCACAAAAGTTTTGAAAAACACTTCTTCTCGTATGAATCCCCTTATTTATATCACTAATTATTTGATCAGTGGGATGAGAAGATTTATATCTAAAACTTTTGAAATTAAGACTGTTTTGTGCTTCCTCATTAAGTTGGGAACCAGCATGTTCATGAATCTCTTCTTCTTCTGAGGAGCCAGGAGGATTCACATTCATGCTGTTTCCTCTATCATTACTTACCTCAGGTTCAGGGGTGGTACCTTCTTCTGTTCCCCCTGAACTCATTACCTGTCTATTATTTGAGGAACCATCAGGACTTGGTTCCCCTTCAGAATCCTCATTATCTCCATTTTCTTCTCTAGGCACTTCATCATTATCATCTGGTGGAGTATTTGGTAGGCCTAGATCTGCTTGCACTTCATCTGTGGGACCAGTATACTAGTTCCCCGTGAAATCCATCAATCCAATCACTTCATCAGGTTGTACCTGCGCAATCTCAGAAGACATGTTATCATCAAAAATGACATGGACACTCTCCTCAACACAAATAGTCCTTTTATTGAAGACTCTATATGCTTTGCTGTGAGAAGAGTATCCAAGAAAGATTCCCTCATCACTTCTAGGATCAAACTTATCAAGTTGATCCTTCCCATTATTATGCACATAACATTTACATCCAAAGACACGAAAGTATGTGATGTTGGGCTTTCGACCTTTAAGAAGTTCATAGGGAGTCTTATTTAACTTTGGTCTAATGAGACCTCTATTCAATATATAGCAAGCAGTGTCAACAGCTTCTCCCCAAAAACTCTTTGGGAGACCACTCTCAATGAGCATCGTCCTCGCCATCTCCTCAAGAGTTCTATTCTTCCTTTCTACAACACCATTTTGTTGAGGTATTCTAGGGGCTGAGAAGTTGTGATTAACTCCATGTTCCCTACAATAATCAATAAAGTTAGCATTATCAAATTCAGTACCATGGTCTGATCTTACCGAGACCAGCTTGTGGGTGAGCTGGTTCTCCACTTGTTTCACCAATGTTACCCATTCTTCAAACGTTTCATCCTTTGTGTGTAACATCATTACCCAAGTGTACCTGGAATAATCATCAACCATAACACAGACATATCTATGACCTCTTCGACTTTGTACTCTCATGGGACCACACAAGTCAATGTGTACAAGTTCGAAGGGTCTGCTGGTACTCAAAACAGTTTTAGGCTTAAAAGAGATTTTGACCTGTTTCCCCCTTACACATTCAGAACAAACTTTATCAGCTTCATACTTAATGTTAGGAAGACCTACCACTAAGTCATGTGCTTTAAGTTTGTTTAGAAGTGTTAGGCTAGCATGTCCAAACCTCTTATGCCAAATCCATTGATTATTGTCAGAAACAGCTCTCAAACAGATGGACTTGTCTTGAGGGATTTTATCTAAGAAGGTGATGTAGACATCATGCTTCCTGGTTCCCTCACATACAAGTTCTCCTGTTTGTGAGTTAACTATGTGACATAGGTTGGCTTGAAACTCAACTCTATTACCTTTGTCACATAATTGAGAAATACTCAAGAGATTATGTTGCAAGCCTTCAACATAATAAACATCATCTATTGCGTTAGAAAGTGTCTTACCAACCTTACCTAAACCAGTGATGGTTCCCTTGCTGTTATCCCCAAAGGTGACACTTCCTCCATCAAAGGCCACTAGTGAAAGGAATTGATCTTTATCCCCGGACATGTGTCTTGAGCAACCACTGTCCAAATACCAATAGGTGTCTCCCTTCACTCTAGCCTGCAAGAGTAAATCAAACATTAGTTTTAGGAACCCAAACACACTTGGGTCCCTTTTCAACAACATTAACATCTTGTTGATCCTTTCTTCTCCACACATACATTACACTCTTGCTGTTCTTATTAGCACTAATTTTCTTAGCTGGACATTCATGTATCTTATGTCCATTCTTACCACAATGAAAACACACGTGCATCTCTTTAGTCATGACATACTTACCTCGCTGATATTCTTTGATCCAGGTGGTTTCTCTGGGAGACCAGTTAGTCCTGGTTCTTTGTCTAGTATAACCAAGACCAAATTTTCCTTTGTTTCCTCCTGATGAAGTCAGATGGTCCAAGGTTCTTTGTGCATTCAGTAGCTTATCCACATGTCTATGACTGTCATGCAATTCCCTTTCTTTTGTTTCAAGTGTCTTAACTAACAACTCGTTTTTCTCTTTCAAAAACTCAAAGTTACTTTTTAAAGTTGCAAGTTGTAAGTTAAGATCTAAAACCATAGGGTCATTAGACATGTCAATAACTACTGATTGCTTTTCACTTTTTAGTTGATTAAATTCAGCATGTAACTTATAGATAGTACTTTCATATTCATTAATCATACTGCTGACTTCAATGCTAGTTCCAGTAGGAGAACCAGGGGGCTGAACAGCTTTAAGTGAAGCAATTTCTTTGTGAGAATTTTCTAAGTTGAAAGCCAATGTTTCAAAGGCCTTCAACAGAGAAGTTCTATTGCAAGAATTTGCTTTACTTATGACTGTTAAAAAATCAAGGACTTCACTAGTAGTTGATAAGTCTCTGGGGAACCAGGAGATCAAATCTTCTTCACCATCACTCGGATAGTCAAGTTCAGAAGATCTTGCCCTTCCTAGTTCTACCTTGCACTTGTCCAATTCAACTTCTAGTTCAGCAACTTGATTTTTCAAGTTATGGCAAACCATCTCTAGGTGATCACAACTAGCAATAGCAATTTCACATTCATTACGTTTTTCTTTTAATTCTCTTTTGCTAGTTATATAAGTTTCACCTAATTTATAGCATTCATCCAATAAAGAATCTATACAAGCGAGCATATTTTCTCTATCATATTCATGCATATCTATTCTAATTTGTTCAAGGTTTACCTTATGTTTTTGTAGTACATCCTTCTTAGCCATCAAGCATTTCTTGAAAGTACTAGTTCCCCCTCTGGTTCCTAGACCAGTGCTGTTCTCCTTGATGTTTGTGAAAGCAGTTAAGCAAACATCAGAACTAGGTGTATCTTCCTCTTCATCAGATCCTGAGTCAGATTCTCCCCACATAGATGCTATCATGGCATTCTTGAAAGCCCTCTTATCTCCAGATTGAGATTGCTTGTCCTTCCATTTTGGACAATCACGAATGATGTGTCCTTTCTCACCACACTTGAAGCAACCTGAAGGTGAGGAAGAGTTAGATTTTTTTTTATTTTTGAAATTCTTACCTTTGAAATTCCTCTTTTGATCACGAAGAGATCTTTCAAATCTTTTTGCAATCATGCTGATCTCATCTTCTTCTTCTTCTACTGTTCCCTTCAGTGCCATGCCTCTGGCTGGTTCCTTGTCAGACTTAGAGTCAATCAGCATCTCATGAGTCATAAGGGAACCAATAAGCTGTTCCAAAGACAAGGTTGACAGATCCTTTGCTTCATATACTGCTGTTACCTTAGCTGTCCATGTATCTGTTAAACTACGCAAAATTTTTCTCACAAGATCCTCATCAGAAAAATTTTTACCAAGTGATCTAAGATCATTAACAATAGTCATAAACCTACGAAAGCAATCATTGATTTTTTCATTTTTATTCATGGCAAACAATTCGTATTTAGACATGATTAAATCAATTTTAGATCGTTTTACCTCACTGGTTCCCTCAAACGCAAGTTCAAGGGTGTCCCATATCTCCTTAGCACTACTGCAACCAGAGATACGATTTGTTTCGGTCTCACCTATTGCTTGTTGTAGAATTGACATTGCCTTAGCATTTTTCTCCAGCAACTTGTAATCAGCAGTGACCAATTCGCTATCCTTCTTGGGAACCTGTTTCCCATCAGCTTCTGTCTTGAGAATGATATTAGGACCATTTTTAACTACGAGCCAGCATTCATAATCAATACCCATGATAACATTCTGGATCCTGTTCTTCCACCAAGCATAATTATTTCCATTAAACTTTGATGTCTTGTTGTCATAACCAATTGCACTTAATTCTTGAGTACTCATTCTTAACTCCTCTAGATGTTACTCTTTCGAGAAGCTTAGGCTCTGATACCAATTGAAGGTTCAATGGGCACTCAAGAGGGGGGGGGGGGTGAATTGAGTGTTAAGTAATCGTTAGCGATTTTTGCTTCTTTTCGGATTATGTGTAAGGAACCAGTTGTGTTGGTTCCCTTATGCAGCGGAATAAAACAAAGCAATAAAGAACACCACAGATTTAACGAGGTTCAGCCAACTCTGGCCTACGTCCTCCTATCCTAAGTCCTTTATTAATCTACTCCGAAAAATAAAGACAAAGAACACTCTACTGTTTCCCTACTCCGGGAACCAGTAAACCCCACACTCTACTCCGAATGTGCTCTAAACTTACCCTCGTAAGTTCCTAGTGTGTTTGAACTCACAAACACTCACCAAGTCTTCAACCCCTCTGTCAAAGACTTAATACAAGATCAAGAACTCTCTAATGATCTAACTCTCAAAAGTCAAATAGAGAAAAACGTTAAAACACTATTATGCTCTTGTATATCACTTAATAATTGAATTAGTGCTTTTAGCTCTCAAAAATAAAACTCTATTAAAATGCGTGAGAGTCGTGTCTGATTATTCAGAATAAGATGTGTTTTTATAGGTTAGTTAGCTAAACCCTAGTTACCTTAAATCATGCATATAAGATATATACGATTTATGGTAAGTATTTATCTTAATTGATTTGATCACAAGATAAAATCAATTTAAGATAAAATACTTCCTAGTTTTTAGCTAACCAAAAATATCATCTTATTCTTAGCTGCTTGGATATATTTTAAATCAATATTTTTCGGAAAATATCTTTTTATAAAATCTTTGTAAAAACGGCAGCTTGAATAATCTGTTCAGTTAACCTGGTTCCCTGGCCTGGTTCCCTGAACTGAATATGTTATGAAATTTTTTCCAAACCTTGTACCAAATTTCATAACGATATTTAATATACTAAAAGCACTTTATATACTCAATTATATAAGTTATACTACGGAGCATTTACATGAAGTTCCTAAATAACTCTTTGAGTGTAGTCTTCCTTCATGCATTCGTTAAGTCTTGAAAGCTTCCATGAATGAACTCAATTATTGACCAAAGGACCTTCCTTTAAGTTGATCGAAAATCCTTTCAAGCTTCCAGTCTTAGAAATCAACTTAGATACTGCACATTCAACAAAGTTAATGTACAATCCTAAATAAGTAACTGCCTTTCATAAAAGCAGTTTGAGAAAACAGTTTATACTGGTTTCCTACCAGTGCATAGCTCATTCATCATCTAACTGTTCCCTGTATAAAGATAAGTTAGTTCAACAAATATCTCATATAAGTAATAACTTATCTAGGGAAACAGTGTTCTATTTTAGCTGGTTTCCCCAACTGTATTGAACACTTTCAAAGACCTGTTTCCCTTAGCTGTTTGTCATCATTCAAAACTATCAATCAAAACCTAAAGGACTCAACACTATTTATGTATTGCAACCAGCCAATGAATCCTCAAATTTTCTTCTCGGTCTTGAGCGGTGGCATGGACATGATAGCCTTGATCTTGGTGGGGTCTATTTTAATCCCTCTATAGCTAATGACATAGCCTAGAAGTTTTCCTAAGGTAACCCAGAATGCGCACTTAGCTGGATTTGGCCTCATGTTGTACTTGTAGAGTCTTTCAAAGAATTTCCTCAAGGCTGTTTGGTGACCTGGGCGATCTTTAGATTTTACAATCATATCGTCCACGTATACCTTAACTTCTTTATGCATCATGTCATGAAGTAAAGTAGTTGCTGCTCTTTGGTATGTGGCGTCCACGTTTTTCAACCCAAGTGCCCCATGGTGTTACAAAGGTAGTCTTTTCCATGTTTTTATCTGCCATGAGAATCTGTTTGTAACCCGCGTACCCATCCATAAACGGGAGAAGTGCATGATTTGTTGTATTGTCTACTAGAATGTCGATGTGAGGTAGAGGGAAATCGTCCTTTGGACTGGCCTTGTCGAGATCGTTGTAATCAACATACATTCTTATTTTACCATCCTTCTTGGGAACCAGTACCACGTTAGCGACCCATTCTGGATACTTGGATACCTTGATAAAACCTACAGTTATTTGTTTTTGGATTTCTTCTTTTATTTTAAGTGCTACGTCGGGTTTCATTTGGCGTAACTTTTGTTTAACAGGTTTCATTCTCGGAATTAGTGGTATAGTATGTTAAGCAATTTCTCTGCTTATACCTGGCATATCTTCATATAACCAAGCAAAAACATCGATAAATTCAACAAGTAGATTTATTAATTTAACTCTTTCATCTTGACTTAAAGTTAGTCCAATTTTAACTTCTCTCTTCATGGTGGGATCT
The DNA here is from genome assembly GCF_001683475.1 of Chenopodium quinoa. Taxonomy (NCBI): domain Eukaryota; kingdom Viridiplantae; phylum Streptophyta; class Magnoliopsida; order Caryophyllales; family Amaranthaceae; genus Chenopodium; species Chenopodium quinoa. Next base: position 3,539,144 of record NW_018743979.1, on the reverse strand, counting down.
TTTGAGATGTTAAGAGTCTCAATTTCTTCAATTACTGCTATTTTATTCTCAAGTGCTTCCATTGCTTTAATTATTTCTTTGTCATTTTCATTATTAGTAAAGCAATACTCGTCATTTTGGGTGAGGAAATAACACGAAGAGTAAGCGAAAGAAGTCATATTATTAAACTCTTGAACCATTACATCAAAAGGACAAAAGGTCGGCGGGGACCTTGTTGCAAGTTATTCTAGGGGTAGACTCTAAGGTAAGATTGATACTAGGGGGTGAAAATACGAGAGACTTAGTAATCTCAAAGTAGAAGACTCTAAAGAAGACTCAAACTCAAACTCGGACTCGGACCCAAACGACTCAAACTCATCAAACATGGGGCCTTCACCCGTAGTTATGGCTATCTTCCTTCCAATTGGTATGGTCACTTTCATGGTCTTGCGCCATCCCTTGAGTAGTCCTTTCGCTAGAGTGATGAGCTTGGAGGGGTTAAAGTTTTCACTTTGTAAAACAGTTTATACTAGTGTGGAGTTGTCATCGACACACTTAGGCTCGTTTTTCTCATACCTAAAGAGAAGACCCATGACATTGAAGTCAAAGCATAGGGGTGTGCATTCTTTATAGGTAGGATTGGGAATCAAATCTAGAAAGTTGCAATCCAAGAAGATCTCAAATCCAGGCTGGCGTATTCCATCCCTGACAAGTGGTTCGGGAAATTCATAGCGTGGGTAGTCTTCTCCCTCTTTTATAAATTGTCCATTCAAAGTGAAAGGGTATGGATCTATTGGTATTGCATCTTTCTAGTTACGAGCTTTTCTTTGTGCAGCGGACTTGTCCAAGGATCACTTAAGATCTTCTGGAGTTGGCTCAAATCCAAGTCTAAAGTATCCCTCTTAGGGAGGCTAGGTAATCCCATGCGCTTGGCTATTTTTTCTTCTTTCCTAGAGTCATTCCGGGAAAGTGTCCTTGCCTTTTCAGAATAGCATTGACGACGAGATTTGAGTGAGGGTTACAATCAAGAGTGGTCTTTTCATCTTTGTCGATAAAAGAGACCTCTTTGGCGTTAAAGCCCCTTAAATCTTCATCATGCTCATCGTGCTCCACATGAATGATGGGTTTGTCAACCACTTTTATTCTCATTAGGGAGGCATCGATGATAAGAAGAATTCCTCCAACTTTAGCCTTTACTTGTTGGTGGAGAGATGAAGGAACGGCTTTCAGGTCATGGAGCCAAGGGCGTCCCAACAATAGGTTGAATGAAGCTTTAATGTCCACTACTTGAAAGGTGGTGCTATGTTCAGTGACTCCTGCAGTGACATTCATGGTGATGGTTCCAAGAGCTTAGCAACGAGAGTTGTCATAAGCCCTTATACCTTGTGTGGGTGGAGTTAAGTCCTCATCCTTTATTTCCAGCATTCTAGCAGTATAAAGTGGGCATACATTGATTGTTGAAAGATTGTCTACAAGGGTCATCTGCACATTCATCCTTTTGCATACCAGAAAGAGGTGTAAGGCTTTGTTGTGTTTTTCACCTTCCGGTGGTAAGTCTTTGTCAGAGAAGGCGATCAAATTGTTCGAGCTAGGGAGGTCACTTGTAAGAAAGCTGGCCAACCCTTCTGGATTAGTTTCAGAATCTACTCCTACTTTTGCTAGAGCATCCATCACTACAACTCTATGCTCATGAGATGAGGCTAGAAGCTTCCACACGTTTATCTCTAAATTAGTCTTCTTAAGTTGTTTGACTATATCATTGTCTTCTATGACGGACGTCGAAACTTATTGAATTGCAACCAGAGGCATAGTTGTGACTGGTTGTTGCACCCTTCCAGACCTTGTAAGTATTATGATTAGGGAATCTTCATCCCATATATAATCATTGTCATTGTGTGGGTAAAGTGCGGCAAGAGGTTATTCAATCATGTCCTCAAGGTATACATCTTCATTATCACAGTCTCAAATTCCAGTGACAATAGTATCATTAGAGGTAGGGATAATGTTATCTTCTTTTGGGATGTTTTTCTTTCTTAAGATGAAGAGCTTCTCCTCATATATGAGCTTTTGGACATAATCTTTAAACCGGAAATAATTCTCAGTCGTGTGGCCTCCAGATTGATGGTATTTGCAATAGAAATTGTCCATCCTCTTAAGGGATTCAAATTACTTTGGTTCAAGAGGCTTGACCATACCCCTACTATGGAGCATGTCAAAGGCTCTTTCATAAGTGGCGCCTATAGGCGTGTAAGCCTTCCTATTCCTTTTCTCTTGTGACTTGATAACGTTGAAAATAAATGGCTTCCTTCCAACGGTATTTAGTCCATGAGAGGAAGGAGAAGGGTCACACTAGCATTCAACGTTTACCATTTGTCTAACAAAATCTTGAACTATATCCTTTCTTTCAATAAGACAGCACTCCATGATTGCCATTCGTTTAATAAGATCCTCAACTACGGCCTGAATTCCATCAAGATTTTTATGGGGATTAGCAATGTCTTCGTTGGTAGCCTCACTTTGGAAATCGTTTATGGCATCGAAGAAGACCTCCTTTTCTTCTTCAATGGCAGCAACCTCTTCCATGGGAGGTTCTTCAATAGGCTTAATGAGTAGTGATGGATCAAAAGAGGTTTGATCCTCAGAAATAGCCAAGGTGTCAGAAAGTGGAGAAGTGTTGATGCTTGGCTTTTTATTGGCAAGAGGCATGGGGAGCTTGTTGTTATCGATCAAATATTGGATAGTTTCCTTTAGCTTCCAAAAACTCTCTGTAGTGTGAATCCTACCTTGATGATACTTGCAGTTGGAATTAGGATTCCAGTTAGGTGACCTTCTTTTAGGTGCAGGATCTTGAATATGTCCAATGGGAATGATGAGTCCCTTGGCATGGAGATGATCGAAGGCGGTGTCATAACTCATCCCTATAGGGGTGAACTCTTTTCTTAGTTGTCTCCTTAACCCTTGATTGTCCATAGCTAATACATCATTAAGATTGTAGGTGCTAACATTATTACTAGAGTGGGTGTTTTTGGAAGAAAAAGGATGGTCGTTCTTCTTTCCTTTTCAGCCACTGTTGTTACTATTGTTAGTAGCTTTCGATTTTATAAGGTCGTTTTCAATATCAATGCCTATGTTATAGACAGCCCTGAAAGTGTTCAAAGTTTGTTATTTTAAGTGTTTTTGATACTTTTCTTGAAGATTTCTAATGAATATTCTCACATATTCTTTTTTACTTAGAACTTTAATCATTTTGGCATCATTTTCCTTCCACCCATTGTAAAATGCAGTAAATTCCTCATTTTCCTTTTTCTTAAGGATTTAAAGCTCTCTATGATCAGCTTCTAATTGAATATTACATTCGTATCTATCAATGAAAACATGTGCAATACTATCCTAAGTAGCAATGTTCTCATAACCTATAGAAAAGAACCATTGTTGGCATACTAGTTCCAAGGAGAGAGAGAAAAGCGAGGGGAAGATCTTCTTGTCAATCCCCTTGATTTCCATGATTGTCTCAAAAGCTTTCAAGTTAAAGTAAGGATTTTCAGTAGCTTTGAACTTAGGGATGTCATTGGCAGATAACTTCTGCGAAAGAAGGTCTTTGTCCACTGAGAGTCCCTTAGAGCTTATGCCAAGGTACTTATAGTCATTAGAGATTTGACTTAGGCTCTCTTCGATACGCTTGATTGTCTCAGGTGGTACTTGCTTGTTAGGATGACCTTCTCTATTATAGTGGTGAGCCCTTTGACAAGCTACACAAGACCTTCCATGGTCTTTTGCAGTTTGTCAACCTCTTCTTGTTTGGCCGACATTTTCCTCTTTCTCCAAACCGTGTTCTGGAAGAAGGTCTCTTGTACGTAGGAGTTATCTCGAACTAAGCGCCCTTCTTTCCTCGACCAAACGCTGTAAAAATTAAACCATGGACTCTTTAATGACTTGACTCAAATTGAATCGTACTTTTATAGGGTTGAAAAGCAAAAAATGGGTGTATATTTTGTGGGAATCAAGTGAGGGAGACAACTTTTCAAGCAACATAGTTCATGTTGGGAGGATAATATCCGACTTACCGCCCCTAAAAAAATGACGGGAAACAACGCATGCAAGACTCTAAGCATGGTCATGGTGCAAAAAGACATGTACAATGTGTGTGAAGACTTGTGAGTGAAAGCGATATGTTCAAGACTCGTGTGATGACCGTGGGACTAGGCATGTGGTAAGACTCAAACAAGACCAGGGAAAGACTAAGTATGTACATTAAACTGGTTAATCGTGATAGTGAGACTCGATGCGAAGACTCGAAAAGAAGCAGATGAACCATCGCGTGGCGATGGAACTATTTCCTGGTGTTAGCATCAACGCGGAGCGGCAAGGTTGTCGCAGCGCGCTGAATACCAACGTCGTGCGTCACAGAATGAAGTGACTTGCCAATAACTAGAACGTCACTGCAATCTGTTTTCAACGATTCTTTCGAAGGTTTAAGCTTATAGTCTTCTAGGTCGAGCATATTAGACTTTATGGGTTCATATTAATTAACCAAATTGATTAAGCAAATTCCTTTTAGTCCTTGGTTAGTAAGTTTAGACTTATGTACAAGAAACAAGTCAACACAAAGGGTTACATGGGATGCACAAGCAAGACATGCACAAGTAGTCAAGTAGTTACAGTATGATGCAATGAATTTGCCACCTAACCATGGATCTAGTTCTCTAAGGTCAAGGATTATGGTGTCCAAGAGGGTCCATGGTTAAGAGTCCGGATGCATCGCGTGGAAGCCTTACCTTAGAAGGATTGGCACGATGGAAGGGACCCCGCGAGATAAACTCAACTCCATGGTTTGGTGAATTCAACAAACTTGAATGCACCCATTATTGCACGGAGTGTTTATTAGGGTGGACGAAGTGTGAATTCCAAAGGGCTAAAACCATATGTAAAACACATATGGGTTCAGAAAAGTTGAAAAAACTTAATCATGAAGTAAAATCGTCGAGACAGTACTAGGATCGGGCCAATCGCGAAGACAGATTGTTGGCGCAGAATCGCCATATCGTATCGCTGGACGGCAGGGTCCAACGTCCGCCTACAGCATTGTGGCGATGCGACAGTGTTGTCATGCGGCGTTGGTCACCGACGCCTCGCGATGGTTCTAATGCTCTGTGGCAGTTTCAATTTTTGACGTTTTTTCCGATTTTTCGTATCGTCTTTTCAATTTTAGTTATGAAAAATATTTTCAGCCTTTCCTACGTGTATGTCCTATGTTTTTGACGCATTACGGATGGTCTTTTCAATGCGAACCTTTTTATTCTTATGCCACAATGTTAATCAAAATTAGGCACATAAATATCTAGAATTTTTCAAGTCTCATCCACTCATTATAAATCAATTGCTAAAGTAATTTTAGGAATCAATCTAGAAATCCTTCCCAGCAGAGTCGCCAAAAACTGTAGGGAATTTTTCAACTCCCACCCTACTGTGGTTCATGACTTTAGGCATGGCGGTGTTCCAAGGAAAGGAAGCTAGAGAAAAAGAGTCGCCAACAAGTTTTGAGAACTTGTAAACCGTTCACGGGTGTGAAGGTTACACCCCATTCATGATCACGGAGATCACTAACTCCATAGTGGTCCGGAACCATGACTGGATGTTCTGGGATGATGGTACGAATCCAACCTAAAAGAGATTGAACCCACCCTAAATAGGCCTCTACTCAATTCTTATGATATTCATGTGCGCTTTCCAATCAACATACATACATCAATTAATCCTAAACCTGTTTAATCAATGTTGGTTGATTATTAATGCACAATCAAATCTATTATTTGTGATCACTTGAATTAAAATCATATTAAGCCTAAACCAAATTATTAATTATCTTATTAGGCGTACTTTCAAGTACAAATTCCCTTTAAACATACAAAAAGGGGCATGATCAAGCAATAACAATAAATCAAGAATACTCAACCAACATATGATTAATACAACAATCATCATCATAACAACATCATCAAAACATCGTTAGTAGTAAGATCCTAGGCATGATACTAAATGGATTAATAACAAATCCTAGCATGTTACTAATAATAAGATCAAAGCATTATCCTAAACGTGATACTAAAAATCATAAAAACATCCTAAGCATGGTACTAGGAATTAAAATAACATTGTAAGCATGATTTCTACTCCAAAATCAAGAGAATAATAAAGTAATCGAATTACATACTTTGATGCCTCAACCTTCTTGCTATTAAAACAATACACACGTTAGTAAACTTCAAGAAAGTTAAATCAATAAAGTAAATAAATCAAATATGAATTGAAATGTAGATTTGGGACCAAACCCTCAGAACTATCAACCTTTCACGTCGAGGTTGGAGGCAACGTCGAGGATGGCTTAGAGTATTCGAATCTTGTGAATGAGGTATTGTGACTGATTTAGGAGAGTATCAAAGATGTGTTTAGACTAAGGCTAAGAACATTGGAATTAAGAATTCCGGGTTAAGTGTAGGATGATGATGATGATTGTTGATGATCTGAAATAGGAAAAACGGCCTCTATTTATAGGGAAAAAAGAGAGTCAAAACGATCAGAAAAGATTAGAATTTGGAACGGAATAAAACTGCTCTTGACGCGGGGCGACATAATTGTCGTGGTGCGCCAGTGTCCATTGCGGCGCGATGAACCTGACGTGTCGCGTTGGTTCTGTCATTCTGCGATGATTTGTAAAGATAAAAAAGTTGTACGGAGTTTGATTTCCAATAGAATTAGATTTATGAAGTATATCCGAACTTCTTTTAATTTGAACGTGATAAGGATTATCATATGAGAAGTTTTATTCGGCTTCGAACTCTTTTGATCTTTATCTTTTCGGAATGGGAAGATTAGAACCTTCTAAAGACTTCTAGAAGTTCCTAAAGAATCCTAATTGGATTAGGAATATGGTATTTGGACCCTCATATGGTATTAGGTTCGATTTAGTATTTTAGCCATAACTTATTCGTTATAAGTCAGATTTGGGCTTATAATTATCGTTGGAAATCTCTTTTCAAGCCCCATTCAACTAAGCAATAATTGGACTGAGAACACAGACCAAAATAATCTAGTTTGGACGTTTTTATGAATAGGACACGAAATGAATGATTTTAAGGACACGAAATGAACGATTTTGGGTCTAACACGAAATGAATGATTTGGATTAAAATATTTTAGGAAAGGTTAGGAATATAGTCAAGGCTTAAGGAAACTTCACGAGACTCTTCAACTCTTCACCGAACTCGTTAATCAAAGACGTGAAAGGTACTCATCACTGGGTTTGGTTTTTGAGGAGATACAATCAGGTTTCTACAAGGATGCCTATGCTAAACTTATTGAGGAAGGGGAAAACAAGAATAAGAAAAGAATCATGAAATCTTGTCATTGGAGCCTGCCTCGTGCTTTGTGTTTATCATCACTTGGCCTTCTTGCTGCTTGGAGAAACATGAAGCCAATTCGAATCAATGAGGTCTTGAATGCAATCCTTAAGGGTGAAGCATTCTTCGGTAGTGTGACCATTGCCTCGATGATATTTGCAACAGGAGTTTAGATTCCAATTAGGAGACCATCTTGCCGGTACTGGATCTTGGATTGGACCAATGGGATAAATGAAGCCTTGGTCATGGAGGTAGTCCAAAGCTTCATTATAAGTCATTCTTATTGGTGTATATTCGTCTACGGTCCATTTTACCCGCAGCTTAAGAGCATTGAGTTTTTTCTTTAATCTTTGATAGGAAGAAGAAGAAGGAGGACAATCGTTCTTTTCATTCTTCCAATCATGGCGATAAGTGTTTTGTTCAATGACTGATATCCGATTTACAAGGTCTTCCACTATACTCATAAGCTCGGCAATGGAATCTCGAAGCTTATCAACGTCTTCTTTTAGATTTGCTGAGTTTTCCTCGATGACATCTAAGAAAACTTCTTCATCCTCCTCAATCATGGTCACTTCCTTAATAGTGGTTATATAGAATTCTTCAATCATGGGCTCGTCAATAGGTGTAATGAGGAGAGAAGGATCAAAGATTATCTAAGCTTCTATGATGGCTAGAATCTCAAAAAGTTTGTTATCAATGATCAAATCCTGGATAGCTTCTTTGTATTTCCAACATTGCTAAGTATCATGGCCTCTTAATTGGTGGTACTTACAGTGTTTATTAGGATCCCACTTAGGTTTTCTGGCCTCCGGGACAGGATCTTTGATGGGTCCTATGGGCATGACCAGTCCTTTGCGGTGTAGTCAATCGAAGGTTGTTTCGTAGCTCATGCCAAGAGGAGTAAACACCCTTTTCGACCTTTGGATTCGTCGCTTAGGAGTGTCTATAGCAAGTACTTCATTAATGGGAGAGGAAGAAGAAGGATAGTCGTTCTTCTTTCCTTTCTCATTAGTTTTTAGCAATTCATCCTCGATCTCAATATATATGTCATAGATTGACTTGAAAGTACTTAAACCCAAGAATCTAAGGTGTTTCTTGTATTCGGGTTAGAGATTTTTTATGAACATTCGAACAGCACCACGTTCATCCGGAGCTTTGATCATCTTAGCAAAAGCTTCCTTCCACCTAGTATAAAATTCGACGAAGCCTTCATTGTCCTTTTGCTTCAAGATCTTAAGTTCTCTTTAATCGGTTTCGATTTGGATATTACTCTTGTATCTATCTATGACGGCATTCATAATATCGTCCCAAGTGGAAGTCCTCTTGGAGTCTACGAAAAATAAGCATTGTTGACACACCGGTTCTAATGAAAGATAGAAAATTAATGGGAAGAGTTGCTTGTCAATCCCCTTGATTTCCATGATTGTTTCAAAAGCTCTCAAGAAAAAGTAAGGGTTTATCTATGGGCTTGAACTGAGGAATAATGTCAGTGGTAGAGAACTTGTTCAAAAAAAGCTCCTTATCTAGTGAGATTCCCTTGGTACTCATATCAAGATACTTATAATCATTGGAAACTTGGCTTAGTTTCTCTTGGATGCACTTGATAGTCTCAGGCGAAACTTGTTTATCGATATTTTCAGCTTTTTCCACTCGAGTGGAGAGCCCCTTAACAAGATCAGCAAGAGTATAAATGGATTTTTAGAGAGTCTCGAAGTCTTCCTTAGTGGCCGCCATTAGCTGTTTCTTCTTTTTTTGAACCGTGCTTTCAAAGAAGATCTCGCGAATATAGGAGTTGTTTCAAACAAATTAACCCTCTTTCCTTAACCAAAGGCTGTGGAAGAGGAAACCATGGGCACTTCTTGTCAATCACATGGCTCGAAATCGATTCAACATGTATAGATAAGAAAATTCCTGAAAGAGCATAGTGCATGAGGGAGAATGATATGTATGGGGAAAGCATGTAGGAGGAAAGTATGCAGGAAGGTATATGTGTATAGGGAAAGTATGTAAATGTGGAAAGTGTCTAAGAATGAAGGTGTATTTATGGAAAGTTATGTAATGGAAAGGCATGGAGATTTCGGGGATTATGACGGACCCTCAACTCAAATGACAGAAAAAGATGACTCGTACATGGATCTAAGACATTGTCATGGTAGACAAGGTGTGTGTGAAGACTTGTGGGTGTAAGTGATATTTACAAGACTCGTGTCATGACCAAGTGACTAGACATGTGGTTAGACTCATACAAGACCAAGAAAATATTGTTTGTTGAAGTTAAAACTGGTTAACCATAGTAGTGCGACTCGATTTAAAGACTCTGAAAGAAAGACAGAACCATTGAGTGGCGATGGGACTGTCGCGTGACGATGGCTTCATCACGACACGACAAGCTTGTCATGGCATGATGGTTACCATTATCATGCGCCACAAATCTAGAGTGATGCGCCAATATTGGAGCATCACAATGATTTGTTTTCAGTCGTTCTTTCGAAGGTTTAGGCTTAAAGTCTTCTAGGTCGAGCATATTTAGACATTATGGGTTCATTTTAATTAACCAAATTAATTAAGCAAAGTCTCTTTAGTCTTGGGTTAGCACATATAGGTTGTATATAGACATATGTATAAGAAACAAGTCAAAACAAAGGGTTAGTTTAATCATAAAAAAGGTATGCACAAGTAGTCAAGTAGTCACAAAATGATGCAATGAGTTTGCAACCTAACCATGGCTCTAGTTCTCTAAGGTCAAAGATTTTGGTGTCCAAGAGGGTCCATGATTAAGAGTCCGAATGCATCGCACGGAAGCCTTACCTTGGAAGGTTGGTGCGATGGACGGGACCCCGTGAGTTAAACTTGACTCCGCGGTTGGAGAATTCAACAAACTCGAATGAACCCTTTTTGCACAGAGCGTTTATTAGGGTCGATGGAGCGTGAATTCTCAAGGGATAAAACCACATGTAAAACACATATGGGTTCAAAAAGGTCGAAAAAACTTAATCAGGAAGTAAAATCGTCGACACTATACTAGAATCAAGTAAAACGCAAAGATAGAGGACTAGCGCAGAATCGCTAGATTTGTTGCTGGACGGTAGTGTTCATCGTCCGGTGACAATCCTGTCGCGACGCGACGGGGTTGCCGTCCAGCGTTGACCGTTGTCGCCTAGCGACAGTTCTGGTACTCTTCGACAAACTCAATCTTCGATATTTTTTCCGATTTCGCAGCGTCTTCCCGATTTTAGTTGTGAAAAATATTTCCGACCTTTCCTATATGTATTCCTAAGCTTCGACGCATTACGGATGGTCTTTCCAATATGTACCTTTTTATACTTATGCCACAATGTTAATCAAAATTGCACGCATGAACATCAAGAGTCTTTCAAGTCTTATCCAGTCATTCTAATTAATTGCCAAACAAATTAGGAATTAATTAGAAATCCTCCCTAGTGGAGTCGCCAAAAACTATAGGGAATTTTTCTCACCCTACTGTGGGACATGTTTTTAGGCATGCCGGCGATCCTAGGAAATAAGTTAAAGAAAAAGAGACGCCGACAAGTTTTAGGAACTTGTAAACCGTTCACGATTGTGAAGGTTACACCCCGTTCACAATCACTGAGATTGCTAACTCCATAGTGGTCTGGAAACATGACTGGATATTCGGAGATGATGGTACGAATTTGACTTTCATAAGAGGTCAAACCCGCCTAAAATAGGCTTCTACTTGATCCTTATTGATATTCATGTGCGCTTTTCGATCAACATACATACATTAAATTAATCCTAAACCTGTTTAATCTATGTTGAATTGGTTGATTATAATGCACAATTAAATCTAATACTTGTGATCACTTGAATTAGAATCATGTTAAACCTAAATCTAATTATTAATTATCTTATTAGGCGTGATTTCAATTGTAAATCCGCTTTAAACCTGCAAAAAGGGGTGTGATCAAGCAATAGTAACATATCATTATTGATTATCAAGCAACATATAATTATCATAATAATCATCACCATGAAAATATCGTTAGTAGTAAGATCCTAGGCATGATACTAAACTGATTAATAACAATCCTAACATGTTTCTAAATAATTAAAAATACGATTCTAAACATGATCTAGTGATCGAAGCAATAAAAATAATTAGAGTAAATAAAACAAAGAATTAAATACTCACTCCGAATGTGCAACTTTGAATACTACATCATGAATAAATTGTTAATAACTTCAATAAAAATAATAATTCACGAGACTTAAATTAAAGAGTTAGAGAAATTAATATCACCCTCGGGATTATACCTTCACGCCTTGGTCAAAAAGGTAGAACCTTCGAATCTTGTGTTTGGACTTTGAATTACTTGAATAAGATTAGAAATAACCTAAGAACAATAGAAATTGTATGTCGAAGCTTAAAATCTAAGCCTTTTGGGATGATTTGGGATTGATAAAATATTTTTATGGTTGTCAAATTCTCCACTAAAAAAAATCAGAAAAAATGGTGATATTTATAGGCTTAAAATCGGGTGAAGATAGATTTTTGAAAGGAGATAGATTTTCGAAAACACGTAGCGAAGGATAGCAGTTTTACGGTTTTTGTTTTTATCATAACTTTTTATCCAGAAATCAAAATAAGATAAATAATATATATTTGAAAGCTCTAGAAGTATCTTTTGTAGAATGTGAGATATGATCGAAATAGTGGAACGGTGTCGGTTTTGGATAGAGTTTGGTATTTTAATCATATCGTTTCATTTCTAATCGAAATTAGGCTTATGAAATACCATTGGAAAGCTTATTTCAAGGGCTATCCAACCATCCAATATTTGGATAAAAAATTATGTGGCACGAAATTCAGTTTTGACCGGTTTTGGGACTGGAGTTGTGAAAAGGGAAAATGGCTAAGCTTGGGCTAACGAAATGGATGAAATGGCTCTAAAATGATTTTGGGCTAGAACAAAAGGACTATTCAAGTAATTCTTTTATCCATTACGCGAAGTGGACCAAATTAGGCAGAATGAGATGTTATTTCGTCATCGGACTTTGGTTGGGGAGACACAATCAGGTGTCTACACACATAAATATATGCATCTTATCATATCTTCTCTCTGTTTTTTAAGCGCCCCATTTTAACTGACATATTTGCAAATATGGAATTTTATCGATAATCTCTTTAATATTATGTATAAATTATAAAAATTTAATATTAAATAATGTTGAAATATAAAATTCCCAAGCAAGACAAGTAAGTGTCCCACGTTATGAAAAATGACAGAGTTAATTACTCTATATAAATTATAGCTAAGGAGCTATTATTCCTCTTGTTATATGGTTTTAGGATGGTTATTCCTTAGACTTGTGAACTGAACTCCCTCTCTTGATGATGGGTGCGGCCCACAACCGTATTTAACATGGTACTAGCAATATACTCACGGTTAAGTATCGTTAAACGCTTAAATATACTCTTTGTCATGAGTGTGTGTATGTGTGGGGGGGGGGGGGTTGAGAAAATGTGCTCTAGCACCACGAAACATTACATGTGACAAAATTAAAGGGTCAGTAATAAATGTGTAGTTTGAGAGAGTTACACTTCGTCAACACTCCACATCTTACATAAGGTATTTTAATACTGTCACATATGATATTTTATGGGAATAAAGTGCATTAATAAAATAAAACAGAATTAAAAGGACATTATATAACATGCATTGTTTGGGAGGTTTATTCACACTCCCCTTCAAATGTAAGGTCCCTTTAATTCTATCACATGTGATGTTTCTTGGGGTCAAAACACATTAATAGATTAAAGAAAAGAGAGTTAAACACTTTATAATGCTAAGGAGCTACTCCTTCTATTGCCATATATTTTGGGATAAATTTTGGTAATAGCTCAAACCTGTATTTAACATAAAACTATATATTGAGACAATTTTAACAAATACCAAAATAATTATATTTACTTTAATTCATATAAAGTACGAACATCGATAAATATGTTTCAAAATAGTTGAACTTGAAATTTGACTTTTTTGCAAAATTCATCCATTAACTTTTATCGTATACTAATTCAATTCTCAAATTTGACTTTTTTGCAAAATTCATCCATTAACTTTGATCGTTTACTAATTCAATTCTCAAATGTTATCTAGTAAAATGTTGTTATATTAGTATAAATATATGAAGTATATATTTTTATAATATCAAAACATTATACTTCCTCCGTGTTTTTAGCTAATACGATTACACTAATTTTATGTTAACTGGGATTTGTGATGTACAACTATGATAAACATAGTCATCATGTAGGATCTTGTTTTAATTGTTTCAATGTATATAATATTAATATCAACGTTTTATAATTTTAACTTGTTGATATTTAAGGATGTTAATCGTAAAGTTCGTGCGTGGACAAGCGTGATAAAAGAAACATTGTCTATCTAAAAGGAATGGAGAAAATAATACTTCCTCTATTCCACAAATATTGCAACAAGGAAGAAATTACGCATCCCAAAGCACATTTTATATGTTAAATATCTATAATTATATAAGAGTAAAATTATAAAATTTGATATTGTGAAAGTATTTTACGAGACGAATCTAACAAGACTTCACATGACTATATTTTACTTTACGTATAAATCATAATATATGATCAAATAAGCGTGATGAATAGTATAAAAGTTAAGTTACTGCAATATTATTATAACGGAGGAAGTATATAATAATTTATATTTTTATATACATTTTTAGTCGAAATGTGTCATATATTATGAAACAAATGGAGCATCATGTGTACAACATCACATTTCATGTGACATAATTTCGGCAGCCAAACTCTTTGACTAGTCCCTTCACGAAAATAATACAGTACAAAAATAAAAAGGATACATTAAAGTTAGGTTTTTCATTAATATTGCACCAATAATTGCATTATTAATGGGAGTTATGGGAACATACAGTATAAATTATGTCACTTCCATATAAACTTCATAACAAAAACTCACCCAAACAATTTTAGGAAGAAAGGAAAATAAAAATGGAATTTCCTCCACTAATCCAAATTTCAGAGTGTTTCATTAAGCCAAAGTATGAAACAGAAGAAGCTAAGAATCCTTATTACTTATCTCCAATGGATTTAATGTTTCTTTCTTGCCATTTGTCAATCGTAATGAATTCATTCATGGGTAAGTGTCCTCTATCGCTCTCCTATTTTATATTCCTCCATTCTTTTAATATTGTCACGTTTTTAATCCTGTTTATAAAATTTTACAAACCGTGCACCATATCCCATTTGACACTACAGATATCTAATACAATGTATATCTTTTTTTGTTATTAACTGTAATTATTATGGACAAGTATTTATATGACTATATTTTTTCTTACGTTAATACATAAATTACAAACATATATGGTCCTAAGAGAAATAGAACGACGGTGTTAACCGAGTGGTGGCTGTGGCCGGAGGGAGAAAAAATAAAAGAAGGGAAAAATGGGTAATTATAATGACAGCATGGTGACTTGGACAATAAACTGAATTATTGATAGTATCAAAGATCATTGAAAGCAGTAGTTTTGTTTAGGGGGTAGGACACATGGGAAAGATGAGAAAGTTGAGCAAGGCAAGAAAATCGTACGAATATGCTGAATTATTGCACATTTATTTATTTATTTATTTAATTTTTCTTGCATGGGGTTGCAAACTTTCAAAATTTTGAATGTTTTAAAAAACAATTGTGCCGTTTAAAATTATTCCGATCCGTAGATGGTACTCCCCTTTTTCTTTTTTTTTTTTTTTTTTTTTTTTTTTTTTTTGGCAAACGCTAAGGGAAAAATGGGTAATTATAATGTTTTCAAATTTATTTTGGGGTAATGCTTAAAACTGCATATAATAGACTTGGTGAGTCATTTAGGGGTATTAATCAGGTCTATTTCAGGTCGGGTACATATCGGGTTAGCTAACATTCGGATTGGGTCGGGTTAATTTTTGTTTCGAGTATGGCTCGAGTCAGGTGTCGGATTACTTTCGGGTTGGATATATTCGAGTCATATTTGGGTCGGATCAAAATCGAATCGGGTCGTATTCGAGTTATTCTATATGTGGATTAAGCTCAAATTGATAATTTTATATTTTGTTATTGTTATAATAAGAACAATCAATTTGATTTATGAGTTTGGTTACGATTGGAGATGAACAATTTGAGTAATTTTTTACACCAGACATTTATAGTTCGGTTATAAGATAATTTTAGTTCGGGACACTTCGAGTATTGGGTCTGTTCGAGTCAACTTTAGGTCGATTCAATTTTGGGTCGGGTCATTTCGGGTATCAGGTCAACTTCGAGTCAAGTACAGTCAGGTCGGGTCAATCAAGGTGTCGAGTCAAGATCCGGTCGACTCCATTTTTGGGTCAATTTCGAGTCGATATTTTTTGGTCAATTTCAGGTCACGAGTTAGGTCATTCGGGTCGAGCCATCGAGTCTGGGTCAAGATTGACATGTCTACATATAAGCATTAAATACATAACCTAAATTCGTGTAAATTTATGACAAAATATGTGTATATCAGTGTAATTAATGTTTATTATTTAAAATTTTTTTTACTTTTATAGTATTAATACATTGATTACACAAGTATTTAGAAAAAAATAAGCATAATACACTAATTTACACGTATTTTGGTCATGAATTCCTAAATTTATACAATTTTAGGAAGTGTATTTAATGCTTATATGCAACTCTTGCATTGCATTTTCCTTTATTTTGTACTTATGTCATGCCGTATTATATAAAATCAACAATCTTGCAAAACAAATCTACAAAGATTTTATATATATATCCTCTCATATAAAAATAAAAATAAAATAAAAAAAATAAAAGTAGAAAAGTTATTAAAACAATCTAAATTTTTTTTTATACACCTGGATGTAATAAGGCGCACCTAAGGGTAGTTTGTTCTCATTTTAATGAGCAAAAAATGACCTTGGGTGCACTTACCTCTGTGTGCACCTAGGTGTATATGAAAAGTTTCCCAACACAATATGTAAAGATTATACATGAGAATAATTTTTCCTTAGTCCGCTTAATAAAAACTTTCAAAATTATATTTTTCAATTTTGAAATAAAAGGTAAACGGGCAAAATTAAACTATTTTTTAATTACACTTTTATTTTTGGCAAATAACTGCTCTGTTCGGTTTTTTAAGTGTTACACTTTGATCAACACAAAGTTTAAGGCAAATTATTTTGAAGGGTCCGTGTGTTTTATTTTAATTATCTTATTTCATAAAGTAATTTTAGATAAAACAAATTCAAATATTAAGGTAAAATTGTCAAAAAAAAAATACCTTTTTTTTAAGTCAATTTGTGAACTAGTTCATTACTTTAATTTGTTTTTTTTTGGTCAAATAATACCATGAATTACATCTATATTTCTTATAAATTAAAAAGCAATCGTAATACAAAATATGTGTCACATCACCCTTCACATGTATTAGAATTATAACCATCACGTAATATGCCACATCATGTTTCAATGTATGGGAATAAAAATATATATCACAAGGTTTGAGCATAAAACCAATAAGAAATGAATTGATAATCTTACCATCTTTGCTATCTTTAATTATGTTTCATATTCAACTATAATACATTAAATACTTTGTATAAAACATCAATTCGAGAGTGCTTATTTAGTTTCATTAGTTATTATTGTTCGTTTACCTTTTTTTTTTTTTAATAATTTTGTAGCTCAAATAATATTGATTGATATTCAAAGTGAAAATCATGTGCACCGCCCAAACAACACACTTGTTTTTGTTTTAAAAATGACACTTTAATGATGGATTCCGACCAACAAGTCAAGTTTCCAGCATTTGACTTTATCTTTCCATCAATTTTGGTCACAATAGAGCTTGCATGAGCCACCCAGGCCAATGAAAAATAGGAATTCAAATCATTTTTACTTGAATTCTATCATCTCCTCATTCAATGGAGTGCATCACACGCACACAAAGTTGGAGGGAAAATGATAGTCAAACGCCAAAAATTTGACTTTTTGGCCAAAATTCGTAATTAAGTGTCATTTTAAAACAAGAATTACTTCAAGGTATAAGTTGACAAAAATAAAATAAAGTAACAAATTGACTTGAAAATACAAATAAATTAATTAAATTAATATCATACAAAATCAAATGAACCAAACAAAGCCTAAAACTTACTTCTTATTGGTGGTAAAAAAATTCAATTAATTTTGCCGCTTAAGCTGTTTAATACTCTGTATGTTTCTTAAAGTGCTTGTCAAAATTGTGTTTTAAAACGGAGGAAATATAATAAAGTGAGCAGAGTCTGGTCAGAAGTCATAAGTTGGTCTCTTTGAAATTAAGCAATCAAAGGAGGTTGTTTGTTAAATTAAAACCTTGTATTAACTGGTTTAAGGGTATAACTCTGTCAAATAAACCCATTGTCAATTTCCTATCAAACTCTAACCTTAATTATGTGGAATATTATCTTATTTTATATACAGGTCCAATAATCCTAGCAATATATTTTTTTTTTTTTTTTTTTTTTTTTTTTGAAAGAATAATGCTAGCAACATTAAACAACTTTACTATATACACCAATATAATTAACTTTAATTACTTGAGCAATATCAACATAGCTAAAAAATAGTAACTAATTTGATCGTATTTTGGTTTTGGACCACCTAGAGAAATCATTACATACAATTTAGTTCAATTTTCTGTATACATTTTGACATAAATTGTCTGTTACTTTTACCATTTTTTGGCTATAGGTTTAACCCACCTCCATTTGAAGAAAGATTCTTCCATTTCTCATCAGAAACAATAGCAAAACTCAAGGCAAGGGCTAATCAAGAAATAAGCAGCAACAATACCGCAATTTCATCTTTTCAGGCTCTCGCAGCATTTCTCTGGAAATCTATTATACAAGCGAAAGGACTGAAACCAGACCAGCAAACTCACTGCAAGTTAGCTGCAAATAACAGGACAAGATTAAACCCGCCGTTGCCTGAAGAATACTTTGGCAACTCACTTATCATACTAACATCAACCACGACAGTTGGAGAATTGTTCAAACATAACTTAGGGTGGACTGCATCATTGGTGCAACAGTCAGTGGTTGACCTTACCAACAAAACTGTAAACGATTTTGCAGATTCGTGGTTCAAGTCTCCTTTCGTCATTAGACTTGATCAGATGATAGAGAAGGATGAAGGCAACTCAGTACAAGTAGGAAGCTCGCCTCGATTTAACATCTATGGGAATGAGTTTGCAGGACTTGGGAAACCTATTGCTGTTCGCAGTGGGTATGCAAATAAGTATGATGGCAAAATTACTGTCTACCCGGGATTTGAAGGCAGAGGAAGTGTAGATGCCGAGATAAGTTTGTCGAGTGCTTACATGAGAGCTCTTGAATCTAACAAGGAGTTCATGGCTGTTGTATCTTCACCATAAAAGATTGAAAGATCGTAGTTACAAGATCGGGTTAAGCTAGCTTACATCCTGCATGAGTGTGATAAATCTGCTAGTAACAAATATATCATGCGATTTCTTATTAATGTTGAAAACCTTATTTTATGTCCTTTATATATTATGCATGATTTATCTGCAGAAAGTAGGAGAGGATGGAAACCAAACAATAGATAACATTGGTGCTCAGATTATATGATTCAAACATTTGGAAATTTAATTTGGTTTTCAGATAATGTTTATGCATTTTTTTTCCATTTGATTGATTTGATTGTTGATTATTGGCTTTTAGCTTAATGGTTTGACCAAAATAGATGGTGTTTGGTAAACTCAATTGCTAGCCTTTCGCTAACTATGAAAAATGATACTACGTATTAATCAAAACCAAATAAATTCATAATGACTAAATAGAAGTAAAATTTAGCTTTTTGATTTTGGTTTAAAGCAATCATTTTAGGTGGCTAAAAATTGGTTTTTGCCAAACACTTCTTTTTTCTTTTTTTTTTTTTAAAGTGAGCTATAACTCAGTTAGTTAAAGCTTCTCTCCCGATTCAAAAGAATCCTGAAATCATTTCTCATTACCCGCCCTTATAACTATCTAAACATCTTTAGTTTGTTTAACCAAAAGTTTTAAAAAAAAAAAAATTAAAAGAGCCAACTATTGATTTTGATTCAGTTATTCACTAATCAAACACCCCTTCATCTACAAGCCTGTAACTTTCTAATACTTGTATTAAACATATATGAAGACTCCACCTTGATGGGCCTTAATGCTTTTGTTTATTTATAAATGATGGAAGTCAAACCCATGTTGCAATATGTTATATTATCTCACAGGCTGTGCGTGGACTATGCAAAGTGGACTATGCAAAGTGGACTATGCAAATTGTTCTATATGGCTATTTGTAAAAAGCCCAATACGTGTGATAAGTTGTTACTTTGGACTAGACGAATTTTTGGACTGGATAATTATTTAGTCTTGCATATATATTGTGATAATATTCTGATTATTTATCTCTAACAAATTTATCATGTACTATGATAAGATATTTATCTTTATTCTTATCTAACTAATTTGTTTTGCAGATTTCTTAAGCATAAGGATAATAATATATTATCTTAAAAATATTCTGTTTTATCAAAATATTCGATTCAAGGGATAATAAGTTCTATATTTAAATTTGACTCTGTTCTTATCTAATGCTAACCGAACTGCTTGAGTTTAAATATTTGTTTTGCAGAAATCCCTTGAAGATAAGCTGAATATTTCTGTTGAACGATGAATTTGAAGCCCAAGAATAGTGCAAGACTTATTCAAATGAACGTTAAAGGTTCAACGGCTCTTCAAATTCACAAATAAAAAATTCAAGCCTCCTCTCAACTCTATAAATAGCGTGCAACTCTTCACAAGAGTTCAATCAAGTATCAATCGAGTATTATCAAGCTTCATACTTTATTCAAGAGTTGTTAAATACTTTTTTTCTAGTTTATCAAATACTTTATTTTGTAGTTAGATTGAGAGAAAAGAAAAAGTATATCAAGAGTGCTTAAATTTTGTTATCAAAAGAGTAATATACTATGAGTAGTACTATAATACTCAAAGTATAGTAAAAGTAAGGTGTTTCGGGGTTTTCTGATATCCTGCGGGAGAGTTACAATTCCAAGTCTGGTATCCTTGCGCCTGTACCTGCAAAACAACGGAGACTCCTTGTGGTGGGAGCTCCGCCTCCGACGGTCAAGTTAGTACTTGTTTTGGGAGTAATAAGTGCGGAAAAGTAAAGGTGGGATATCTGGTTCCTTAAGGTGAGGAGTGATCAATGTGTTTTGGCTTCCCTAGGTGGGAGTAATTAATTGTTGAATCCCCTTTAATGAGGACTAATTAGTGTATTTATAGTCTTGGGAAGTGTGCCTAATTCTAGAGTTTTTGGTAAACCCTGGAGCTGACTGGCTGGGCTTCTCCCAGGAAGTGGGCCTAGGTGGCCTCCTTCCAAGCTGGCAATCAATGGGCCACATGGCGTGGCTTGACTGGTCCATGGTGGACAAATGGTTGTGTGCCACGTGTCAGGCCATGAGAGGTCCAAATGGATGACACTTGGCAGGACCTGATTGGTCCACGTGGCGTACACTGATTGGGCGGGAAAATCCCCTAATCATTTGCCCCTCACAGGTGGCACGTGACTGGTCACATGTCACCTGTGACAGGTGGCGGCCTGTAACATGCAACGGACTGCTACAGGTGTGGCCTTGTGATTGGCCGAGAGCTTTTTCCCGCTCATTTTTGAATTCAGAAGTGACCCTTCGTATTCTCATTTTACCCTATATAAGGGCATGTTGACCAAGTCTTTTGTTCACATTTGCGAACTTTGCAAGAGAACTCTCGGACCCCTGAACTTGAGCTCTGATTTTCTAGACAACTGACTTCACCAGCCGCCTGCTTTTTAGACGCCTGCTCAATCAAGCACCCTTTCAGAACTTAAGTTTCAGGTAACCGTCTGTTCCTTTTTTCTTTTTCTGCTTCGCTTTTGCACTTTTTCTTTCTTTTTGAAAATGAGGCCTCAAAAGCATCCGGCACGGCCTAGGTTAGCAATCAGCCGGTCAACCGGGGACGGCTGAGTCTAGGACTAGGGGTGCCAACTGCCCTGCGGTACTTCAAACTTTGCGTAAGTCCCGGAATCCAACTGTCTTTGTATCTATGCAGGACAGTATGGCAAGAACAAAAAGAACAACAAAGGTTGGAAGCTCTGATGACTCTTCATTCCGGGTTTAAATTAGTGAGCTGTCGGACCAGCCGCCGAACACCTCAAGGACCCAAGGTGGTTCTGCTGCAGAGAGCTCTGAGGAGGGGGCCAAGGTGGTCCCTTCCCATTTTTCCGTTGACCTAGCTGGTTAGCAGTCGGCCCCCTCTGAAGAAGAGGGGTCGGCCCCCTTAGAGAGGGAGGAATCGGGCTCTTCTGAAAGTGAGTCCGAGTCCAGCTCTTCAAGCCGTCTGTCTCCAAGTTCTGAAGAAAGACATTCTCGCATGGATGAGGCAAGGTTATCTCACTCAGTCGAAAAGGGGAACGATTGGGCAGAACCATTCGTCTCTCATAGGGAATTGCACACCCCTTATTATTGTCACGTCCCAAAGGGCCGAATCAAGGCCATGAAAGACAGAATGGAGACCTTTCGATCGGACCATGTGATGGGTCCGGATTTTCAATTATTCGTGCCAGATGCTGAAGATGCAGTCGTCTGGTCCGAGGGGTCCAGTTATGGGGACGCCTGCTTTGGCTGCTACGAGGCAGCCATCAAGGCCGGCCTTCGATTTCCCTTGCATCCGGCCGTTCAACAAATCCTCGATGGGTACGAGGTGGGGTTATGGCAGTTAGCCCCTAATTCCTGGTTTAACATCCTTGGCTATGTAGCCGGATGTGAAATGCATGGGGTGGAGCCGAATTTTGAGGCGTTTGCCCATATGAATTATTTAAGCCGAACCCCCAAGGCAAGCGGTACCGACTGGTACCAAATAACAAACCACAAAGGCTATTTGATGACTAGGGGGAAAGAAAATAAATGGAAAGATTGGAGAAATACTTTCCTCCTAGTCTCCAGTCCCGACAAGCTCCTGAACAAGCGGTACAATAGGTGGAATAGGAATCCGCCTCTTCTTGCAGGCGGCCCTAGCATGCCGCCTGTTCCTCGCAAGGCCAAGGAGGAGATCCTTGACCAAGGACTCTTCAAAGTAGAGTTAAGAGCCTACTCTACTACTAGGGTACGAGAGCAGGTGCCTTTAAACTGTGTTCCCAGATTTCAGTGGCTGTATGACAAGTACTTTTTGGCCGCCTGTGGCCTTAGTAGTCGGACCTCCAGAGGTAGCCGGCTTCCCGTGCCTCTACATGTATTACTTGATTTATTTTTGCATTTTTCTCACTCTTTGTGGTGTTTTCTTTCAGCCAAAGCTATGGGCCAAATTTCTGCTTCCAAGAAGGCGGCTGCTTTGCTGCGAGCCTCGATCATGAGCTAGAGGCGGACCTCTGTTGACTCTCCTGCCAAGGAGACGCCCATAGTAAGTTCCTTCTCTTCCGAGTTTCACTTTGAAATCTTTTTTGCCAGTACTGACTTTCTTGTGCTTCTGTAGGCGGGCTCGTCCAAACCATCTTCCTCCCAACAGCCTGACTCAAAAGTTCGGAAAACGACTGCTGGGAGTACGCATGGATCTGCCAGGAAGCAGTCGGCTGACAAACAGCCGCAAACCCCACAAAGTGGGGGTAAACTAACACAAGTCCCTAGGGACAGCCGACCTCCAAGAGGTATAACCGGCTCCTTCGGACCTTGTTAAATTTTTCTTCCTTTGATATTCTCTCTGGTTCTAACAATTTGTCTTTGAATCCAGGCGGCCCTCAAGACCCAGACTTGGTCCAAATGGCCAAGTCTATGGTTAAAGCCATCCCTCTAGAGGAGCGGGATGCGGTCAGGGGAGTCGGCACCCTTGACTTAGACGGAATCATGGGTCTCCTCTCTGAGGTATACTTATCATTTTTTTTTTTGTAAAATGTTGAATGACCTTACCTGCTGCCTGTTTTTGCAAATCTGACGCCTAGTGCTTCTTTTTCAGACCATGCTTCGTGTACACGGCCTCTGTAGGCCGATCAGCGCCAAAAACAAAGAGGTATAAGCTGCCAAAGCCATGGCCGCCTCTGACTTTGACAAGGCAATGTTTCAAATTTCCCAAAATGAAATTTTGACAACTGATATTCTTTATTATCAGGCTCAGGCCACTTTGGAGATTAAGGGCAAGTTGGAGGCGGCCAACAAAAGGAACCAGGAGCTGGAGCAGGCGGTCAAGAGCCTCAAAGACGAGCTGCATCCGCTCAAAAACATCGCCCATAAGGCTGAAGATCTGCAGACGTCTCTGGACACACTCAAGGAGCGCTTGGAGAAACAGGAGGCAGCCATCACAAAAGATCTTAATGCGAAGGCCGAGACTGAGAAGCTGGCTCTAGCCCAGGCCATGATGGAGGACTCGGCCAATATCATGAAGATGACCTGGTCGTCCCTCTTCCCAAAAGCTAGCTATGTCGCATGGGATAAGACATTCAATGCTTGTACTGAAGAGTAAAACAGAAGAATCATGCAGCAGGCGGCTGATGAGGACAAGAAGGAAGAGGAGGCGGCCGGCTCCAGCTCAGAAGAGGAGGAAGAGGTCGTGGCCCTGCAGCCGATTGAGGTGGATGCGCATAAAGCTCCTGCCCCTGAAGACGAGACAACAAAAGGGGATGCTTCAAAGAATCAAGCGTCCATCGTTGAGCTTGATCAGGCGGCAGTTAACACCGAAGCCCCTCCCAATGCTTAAAGCTTTCATTTTTCAAACTTTACTCCGGCCTGCGTGCTGTTTGTTTTTGTATCTCTTTACCCGGCCAAGGGGTCGGGGTTTATGAATATTTTGCCGGTATTTATGGCCGACTATTTATTTATGAATGTGGTGACCATCTTTCGGTCGTTTTTGCTCACTGAATATTGTTTATGCTTTATTTTTGCCAAGTGTAGAAGATCCTTGACATCCGCTTGCATACCATACCGACTATTTCGGCTAAAATGCTTTAAAATTTGTAACTTATGGTAATCGTCAGCCAAAGATTGCGAACAGGCACTGGGTACCGACTTCCTATGCCCCTAGACGACTGGTTGTCTTGGCTCCAGATTGGCGATCAGTCGGCCATTTGCTCAGTCGGTTCCCCAACGTATTTTGGGAAACACGTTAGGTTTGTCTTAACTTTTTCAAGTTAGAAAGGAACAGGCCGCTTATAACCAGCCCGCCTGTTTATTTAAATAGGAATAGTTCTTGAGTCTCTGTTTGGCAAAAAAACAGTCGGCCTACGAACCAGATTTTCAAACATGTTTGGATTGAAAAGAAATCATCTAAGTAGGGGTTGTGGTACGAGAGCTTTTGTTTGCCTTTGGACAGGCGGACTCGTCATACCTTTTTGGATCCTTACTAAGTATGAGAGAGTGACTTATGAGTAATCTTTGAGATTACTCATTCGTCAGCTTCTGAGTTTGAGTAGTAGAGGTACCAGGCGGCGGAGGCCGGCTGATCCCCTTCATTCGCCAATTTTTGTTGGCTTTTTACTCAAGAGGTACCGGCTGTACTTATCCCAAGTAATACAGACGGCCATCCGACGCGGATGTTAACTGCTAACACTTGTTTGGTTTAGTGTCTCAAAAACGGCTACGTGGTTGCCCTTGAGGACAGTCATCTAGGTGCCGTGTAATTAGTTTATAGAGCAATGTTCCACTCAAAAGGGAGCTGCTCTCTGCGACGAATTTCATCCGGAGGGATGCCGCCGGACGCCTGCTATGATGTTGGGACAGGTTGTATTAGTTTAAAGATTGGATTAGTTGGCTGGGCGCCTGGTCTGATCATTCGGCCATAGGCCTTAGGTAGTTCATGACGAACTAAGTATAGGAGAGTAGCCAACTGTATAGCTACAGGCGGCGTGCCCCTCTTAATTGAATGCATATTTGAGTAAAATGGAGAGTAGCCAACTGTTTTACCAGTTGGCATGCCCCTCAATTGGTGAGAAAATGGAGAGTAGTCGGCTGCTAATGGAGCAGGCGGCATGCCTCTCTGTGTACAATATAGATGAAGTAAAATAGCAAAATTTATTAGTAGCTCTCAGCTATTTACATCATTCAAAAATAATACTTCTTTAAATTATCTACATTCCAGGTTCGAGGCAAGGGTTGGCCGTCTGGTGTTTCCAGGCGGTAGGTGCCGTCCCTGACCTCTTCATAGATTCGGTAAGGTCCTTCCCAGTTAGGAGTTAATTTTCCTGACTCATTAGCCCTACCGACTGCTTCCATCTTTCTTAGTACAAAGTCCCCCACTTTGAGTGGACGCCTGTGCACTCTTTTGTTATATGACCTTATCATTCTCAGGCGATAGATTCATGGCGTAGGGCTGCATTGCCCCTTCGTTTCTGGGAGTGAATCCAATGCCAGGCGCATGGATTCCCAATTTGCCTCTTCGTCATACAACATTATCCGAAGAGTCGGCTCGTAGTGTTCAATTGGTAGAACAGCTTCTGCCCCATAAGTTAGGAGGAATGAAGTTTCTCCAGTCGCCCCTTTTTCAGTCGTCCTAATGGCCCAGAGAACATGTGGTAGTTCATCTGGCCATAGGCCGCCTGCTCGTTCAATTTTCTTCTTAATACCGTCTAAGATGATTTTATTGAAAGCTTCCACTTGGCCGTTTGCTTGTGGTCGGCCGACTGATGCAAAGCAGTGTGAGATGCCTTGGTCTCCCAGCTAATTTTTGAGAACAAGTGTCTCAAATTGGGGACCAATATCAAAAACCATAGACATGGGCACACCAAACCGAGTGATGACATTTTTCCAGATAAATGAGATTACATCCTTCGTCTTGATTCCCTTAACAACCTCTGCCTCTATCCTTTTGGTGAAGTAGTCCACTGCAACAAGTATGTACTTCCTGCCGCCTGTAGCAGGCGTATAGGGACCTAGGATATCCATGCCCCATTTAACAAACGGTAGCGGGCTATAGATGGTCGTGAGATCAGTAGTCGGACGGTGGATTAACTTGCCAAACCTAAACCTTTGGCACTTGTCACATTTTTTCACCATCTCCATGGCGTCTGCTTCTAAAGTAGGCCAAAAGTAACCTTGCCGCCTTGCCCGTTGAGCAAGCGACCTGCCGCCTACGTGTGAGGCGCAATACCCTGAATGTAGATCTTCTAGGACCTCTCGTCCTCATTCCGGGGTCACACACTTTAAGAGGGGCTGAAGATAACCCTTCTTAAAGAGCTCTCCCTTGCAGATTTTGAAGTTGGACGCCCGATTTTTCAGCAGGGCCGCCTGGGATTGATCATCCGGTAAGGTGCTGTCTGTGAAATATGCCCTGATTGGGTCCATCCTGGTTGAACTTCGATCTAGAATTCCAATAGGATTTTCTTCAATACTTTTCTTTTCCATAACTTCCTAGAAGACGGTTCTTGGAATGTCACAGGAGGCCGAGGATGCCAACTTTGAGAGAGCATCCGCCTGGTTGTTCTCGGACCTGGGTACTTGATTTAAATGAAACTCCTCAAGTGACCCAGCCGCCTGTCGTACCGCTTGCAAATATTTAATCATGGTCGGATGGGTTGCTCCGTATTCGCCATTATACTGACTTACTATCAACTGTGAGTCAGAGCAGGCGTCTTTTCTTTCCCCAGCCGCCTTACACATGAGGATACCGGCCAGTAAAGCTTCATATTCCACCTCGTTGTTTGAGGCTTGGAAGTTAAAATGTAGAGCATACTCGTACCTGTCGCCTTCTGGCGACTGACATGACGCCTGCTCCACAACCATTCGAAGTGGAGCTCCCGTCCACATAGACCTTCCAGACTTGGTTTGGAATTTGAGAATTAGAGGGCCGAGTCATCTCTACAATAAAATCAGCAAATGCTTGCCCCTTTACTGCTTTTCTTAGCTCAAATGTGATTTCAAGGCTCTGAATTTCTATCGCCCATTTGATCATTCGGCCTGACGACTCCGTGGTTGTCAGTGGCCGCTTGATTGGCTGATCTGTGTATACGACGACTGAATGTGCCAAGAAGTAGGGCTTCAATTTTCTAACTGCCATGAAGAGGGCAAGGCCGAATTTTTCCACTAGGGGATACCTCAACTCGGCATTCTTCAACACATGACTAACAAAATAGACCGGGAGCTGACAACCGTCTCTTTCAGCAAGGAGGACGGCACTTAGAGCATGGTCAGACACTGCTAGATACCTGTAGAGCACTTCTTTGTTCAAGGGACTGACCAGCCTTGGTAAGGAGTGCAGATGGTCTTTCAGTTTTTGGAAGGTTGCTTCAGCATCCGACCCCCATTCGAACATAGCTCTTTTCTTGATTTCCTGAAAGAAGTAAAGGCATTTATCGCCTGCTCGGCTGAGAAATCTTCCCAGGGCCGCCAGGCAACCTGTTAACTTTTGAACCTCTCGGACTGTGCGAGGCGACTGCATGTCTATGACCACCTGCACTTTCTCGGGGGTCGCCTCTATACCTCTCTGATTGATGAGAAATCCGAGAAACTTCCCAGACTCAACCCCAAAGACACATTTCTTGGGATTGAGCATGACATGGTGCCGCCTGAGTGTGGTGAAGGTTTCTCGGAGGTCGGCCAGATGGTCCGTATGAAGCTTGGATTTCACAATCATATCATCTATGTATGCTTCGACATTCCTTCCAATTTGTTCAAAGAAGACCGTGTTTATCATTCTTTGGAATGTGGCTAGGGCGTTCTTCAAACCAAACGGCATGACCGTGTAGCAATACAACCCTTGGTCAGTGACGAAGGTCGTCTTCTCCCGATCTTTCTTCCACAAGGGGATCTGATGAAAGCCAGAGTAGGCGTCCATGAAGCTCATTAAGGCGTGGCTGGCTATTGAGTCGACCAAACCGTCTTTGGGGCACGCCTTGTTCAAATCAGTGTAGTCCACACACATTCGCCAGGTACCATTTGGCTTCTTTACTAGTACAATGTTTGCAACCCAGTCAGGGAAATAACATTGCCGAATGAACCCTGCATCAAGCAATTTTTTAACCTCGACGGCAGCCGCCTGACTTCTTTCTTCACCATGGTTCCGTTTCTTTTGCCAGACCGGTTTTTTTTTTTGGATCCACAGCTAGTTAATGCACATCTAGGTCCGGACTTATACCTGGCATTTCATGAACCTCGAACGCGAATATATCCTTGAATTCCTTCAAGAGTTGGTGAAGATCATCACCCAACACTGTAAGAGCAGTCGTCCCAACTTTGATTGTTCGGTCAGGACGTGAGTCTTCCATGACGACATCCGTATGCTCACCAGCCGGCTGAGGGCAGAATTCGTCTGACCGCTCCTCTGCTAGTGATTGTTATCGTTTTTCTTTTCTCTCGGCCCCCAGTTGGGCAGCCTTTCTTTTCTTGCTGCCTGCTGCAGGCGCATTCTCCTTGATCTGTTCAAGGTCATTGTTCGCTCCACTTGGGCCACCAGCCGCTACAGTGGGTTTAATATCAGAGAGATAACACTCTCGTGCCATCTTCTGATCTCTCCTTAGGGAGCCGACTGTTCCATCATCCTTCTCAAACTTGAGAAGCATAAAAGAAGGAATAATGACATCTTTTGAGTTGTTTTTCAGGGTGGGTCGCCCCAGGATCATGTTGTAGGCCGAGAGCTCTTCCACAACTAAGAACCAGACCACCATGTGACGGCCCTCCCCTTTCTCACCCAGGCGAATGGGTAAATCCACCCGCCCCACTGGGTGTACGACACTTCCTCCAAACCCTACTAAAGGGTGAAATACCGGATGTATGCAGTCAGGTTAGTACTTGAGCTTTGCCAAGCACTTGTTGCTGATGAGATCAGAGGAACTGTTGGTATCTATGAGGATCCGACCAACTCTTTGGTTGGCCACTTTACATTCAATGACAATGGGGTCGTCATGCGGCCCCCTAACACCTCCCAGGTCCTCTTCTGTGATAACAATTTCTGGGAATGTACTCTTGGGGGTCTGTCCTTGATTGACGGAGTTAACATCCAACCGCCTGATGTTATCTTTGTTGCCCCTAATTGTGGGACCGCCTCCTGCGAAACCGTCTGCTATAGTATAGACAACGGCGTCATCAGTATCAGAACTGTCAGCTGACCGGTGATTTTTCTTGGCCGACTGCTTCTGTTTGGGGGGAGCATTCCCCTTGGGCTTCTCGACGTAGGAGTCAAGATCGCCTTTTTCTGCCAGGCGGTCCAGGTAGCACATGAGGATGATACATTCATTGGTTTCATGACCAATGTCTTCGTGAAAATGACAGAATTTATTTTGGTTCCGATTGCTCGTATAACCTTTCATGGGGGTCGGCTTCTCAATTGAGATCCGACCCTTGATTTCATTGAGGATAGCTTGGCTATCCTTGTTGAACGTATACTTGGGAGAGTATGGTTTGTATTCTTTTTTCTTTTTCTGGGACGGCTGTTCAGAGGAGTCGGCCGCCCAGATTTCTTTTCTCTTCTTGTCATCTTTATTTGCCGACTGCTTTGGTCGGCTTTCTTTTTTATCGGACCTCCTTCCGTCCGACTGCATCCCAGTATTACACAGGTCAGTCGCCTGTATGTAGGCCTCAACCTCAATTAAGGCTTCTTGAAGGGTAGCAACCCTCTTGCGGACCAAGTCAAATTTGAAGGTCGACCCATCCTTGAGACCTCTGAAAAAGTCAATGTAGGCTACCTCATCCGGCAGCCCTTGTATCTGAATCCTCATCAGGTTGAACCGCCTGATGTAGGAACGGAGTCCCTCCTTCTCTCCCTGCTATATGGTCCCTAAGTCAAGGGTTGTCTTTTTAGCAGGGATATTCATGGAGAAATTGGAGGTGAACAAGTAAGCGAGGGTCTTGAAGTTGTTCACACAACTAGTCGGCAGGTTGCCGAACCATTGTTGAGCAATTCCCTTCAGAGTGGCTGGGAAGCACTTGCACCAGGTGGGATCATCCAACCCTTGAAGGTACATCAGGTTGGTGAAAGCCATCAGATGGTCTTTTGGATTCGTAGTGCCATCGTAGGCGCCTACTAATACATTCTTCACTTTGGCCGGCTGGGCGGCCTCAATAATTTCCTTAGAGAAGGCGGACGTCTGTTCTCCAAGTCTAAGCAACCGTAGTTGCCAGTCCAAAGGCTGGATGTTTCTCGCCGCCTGCCCTCCAAATAGAGGAGGCTGCAAGAAATATTGTTGTTGCGGCACGTATGGCTGGTGTGGCACATGCGGAGCCGACTGGTTTTTATGGGATCCGGACCGACGGGAGGTGCCACCTGTCTGGCTCTCATAATTTGATTGTGAATACCTCATGGAGATATTGTGCAGACTGTCTTGAAAATATGAAGTGCAGGCCGACTCTGACAGTCGGTCACTCTTCTTCTGCTCTAGCAACAATCGAGCATCAGAGTACATTTTCTTTGACCCATCCGCTTGAACATGACGGATGGGCTTTCTCTTTCCTGGTGACGGGAAGTGGTACTTCGTCCAATCGAGTACAGGTGACCGCCTAGCGCCAAGCTTTGGGTAAGGGGTTGTTGTGCGATCAGTAACTGGTCTCATCTTTCCAGAATGGGAGGACTTTCTAGCCGACTGTTTCTTTGCAGGAACAGGCGTTTTCTTCTTAATCAACTCTTGGATCTCTCCCTTGAATCCCCTCATGAAGGTCATGAGTTCGTTCCTTGTAATGGGAGCAGATCCCTCGACCGCTTGTTGATGATCAAGCGGCTCGCTGGCTGGTTTACTAGATCCGGCCAGGCAATCCTCCCGTTCCCTCCTCTCGGTGGGACGGGTGCGTCGGGCCCTTAGGGTCCCGTCTGAGGCCGTGTGTGTCTCCACCTCGACCTCATTATCAGTATCTTGGTCTGAGTAGACCTGAGGGTCGTCCACTGGACGCCTCTCTTCTGGATTCGATACAGACTGTGATTCCATCTCAAAAGTACTCTCCCCACAAACGGCGCCAAAATGTTTCGGGGTTTTCTGATGTCCTGCAGGAGAGCTACAATTCCAAGTCTGATATCCTTGCGCATGTACCTGCAAAACAACGGAGACTCCTTGTGGTTGGAGCTCCGCCTCCGACGGTCAAGTTAGTACTTGTTTTGGGAGTAATAAGTGCGGAAAAGTAAAGGTGGGAGATCTGGTTCCTAAAGGTGAAGAGTGATCAATGTGTTTTGGCTTCCTTAGGTGGGAGTAATTAATTGCTGAATCCCCTTTAATGAGGACTAATTAGTGTATTTATAGTCTTGGGAAGCGTGCCTAATTCTAGGGTTTTTGGTAAACCCTAGAGCTGACCGGGCTTCTCCCAGGAAGTGGGCCTAGGTGGCCTCCTTCCAAGCTGGAAATCAATGGGCCACATGGCGTGGCTTGACTGGTCCATGGTGGACAAATGGTTGTGTGCCGCGTGTCAGGCCATGAGAGGTCCAAATGGAGGACACTTGGCAGGACCTGATTGGTCCACGTGGCGTTCACTGATTGGGCGGGAAAATCCCCTAATCATAAGGTAGCTTTTTATTTCTGGGATTGAGTTGCTAAGGTGTAGTTGGGTGGCTGCGAAAAGAAGATGGGAGATCTTCTAGGTGCTTTAGGACTCTAAAGGAAGAAATAAAAAGATTTAAAATCCTACAGGTTGGACAACCCTAGGCGGAGACGTAGGCACATTTGCCGAACTTCGTAAAAATATCTCTGTCTCTTGTCTCATTTTGTTTGCTTTAATTTACTGTTTTTTATTTCTGTTTTAATTACACAAGTTATATTCTGCCTAAGTTTCAAAGTTTGTTTTTTAGGTCTTGAAGTAAATCTTAAAGCCTTGACTCTGATTAGTGAATTAGTTTATTCCGCCTTGAAACTGATATCAAAACCTTGAGATTTATAATTTTCGAAAAGTTCCCATACTCTATTCAACCCCCCCCCCCCCCACCTTTTCTAGAGTATACTTGTTATCATTCCATCACCGTATTGATCCTTCAATATATAAATAAATAATTCGTTCCTTGGAAGTTGGATCAACAACATAAACCATTGATCACTTAAAAGTAAGTCATTGACACTAGAGTTAACTCAATTCTCGTTACAACGTCACTTGCCATGGGCCATGCTGGCTCTTCAGAGAATTGGCCCAACTAAGAACAAGCTCATTTTAAACTCAATACAATACGACATAGATACACTGATGCGCCATGGATTGCGCAATAAATCATTTTTAAAATTTGGCAATAGTTTGATGGGCGAATTTACTTGTCGATCCTTTTTTCCGAGCAATTTACAATAATTTAAAAATGACAAAAGCTAACAAGCATTTCTAGACGTTAAATAAGAGAACTAAAAGTGAAAATATTAAAGTAAAATCAGTCAATAACTATATACTAAAAGACACACCAACAATGACATGTGTCATTTTCTAATATGTTCCTTAATTTTTTTTTTCTAAAAAATCTATTTAGGAAGCAAATCTTTATACATAAATAAAATATTACAAATTTTTACATAAATAATACATTTGATATAAACTTCCATATAATATATTGACCAAAAAAAAAAAAAAAAAAAAAAAAAAAAAAAAAAAGATTTGACATGTAAGATATAGAATAATATTTTAAGTTGCTTGATTATTGATTAATTAAATATTTACGTAAAAAAAAAAAAGTGAATTAATAGTGTGTATAAAAGAAATCTTTACACGGGTTAAATACATAGTTTGAAAAAATTCACTTGGTTAACAAGATAAAAATGACATCAATTTGTTGGTGAAATATAGAAAAATATAATATTGTTAAATGCGTATTTTAAAATACCTATCTGGCTAATAGGCTCTTTTATAATATTTTAGATAAATTTATGTTTTATAATAAAATATAGTTTTAATATAAGAATACTTATTAAAAACTACCGTGCATGGCTTGGACCTAACCTAGTTAACATTAATTACAACGACCGACACGTAATTTTATCAAGAATTCTTAACTTATTACTATTTTAAATATTATGCTAAATAATTATTTAACGTCCCGAGGCGCTCATTAACAAGATCCGTTAAAAATTACTATCAAGAAAACCTGATAGTTCAATACAACACATGAGTAAGTTGTGCAAGAATCCCACTTTTGTAAGATCCACATGACACAATTTTTCCTTTACGCCTTCTCGACACAAGCCGCTGGGCCGTGGGAGTACGAGACCTGTGGGTCTTGCACATGGGCTTACATGGCCCAGTTCATTCCTAGCTCTAAGGGTGCAATATTTTCATTTGGCCCCAAGCTCCCAAAGAAAGCTGATCGAAGTGAAATACTACAAACATGAGCTGCTACGTGGGTAAATCATGGCCCACCTAATCATACAAGCAAAATTGGTTACACAATTCTAATTATTCAATTCATAATAATTGAGATCAACATTACATGAGCATAATTTAGGAAACTCTAATGGCACCTTTTAGGTGCAAATTTGCTTCAAATTTATAAAACATCCGTTGATCATTTAAGCACCATTTGAAATTGTAGACAAGTCAAGCAAGCACCTTAACCAAGTTAACAACTCATCAACTAGGAAAAAAATTACTACGAGTAGTATTTTGTTGTGTCGAGTAAACTATAACGACAATGATATAAACAGTGTAGGATTGTGTGGATAATCAATTAAATTAATTGGTTAAAGTTTTGAAGGATGATATATTGATCATCAACCACATACTAGATCATAGATTTGAAACTTCAATCAATTGAATTTGTTATTCATATATTTTTTGATAATTACTCAAACTACCAAAGAACTAAAAAACATGAACTAGTATGAGTTTGAATGTTTGATTATAAATTAAAATAAAATTCTACAACTATTTTTTTTCCCCACAATTTGAATAAATCTGAATAATAATAGTAATAATAATAATGGTCGAATTTACAATAGTAACCCTTTCAATTATCGGGCCAACTTTCAACTTTTGTCTTCGTGAAGAGCTTCATAGATATTCAAACTCCGATCGGAATTCGGGACGACTCGGTGGTTAACTAAATTATCCCCACTTTCCGCCATCACAACGCATTCTATCTCACCCCAAATCGCCCCTTTCTCCTAAATACAATTTTTTATATATATAAATTAAAAAATCCTACACTAATTAATTCATGTATATTCAATAAAAAATTAATTGCCCAAATCAAAATTAATTCAGGCATAATGTGAAGTCGTTTAGATCGTTTGATACAAGAATTTCCGCGTTTAAACTCTAACGAGTCATAGCCAGGTCAATTCAGCTCAGCTCAACTTGACAAGACGAGCTCATTACTACCAGACAGATTTCTCGAGCAAAGGACGAGAATCAGCAAGCGACCCACGGAATCCAACGTGGCAAAAAGATGATCGTTGGAAATCCTCAAGATTAACAAACCGGCCTTTGGAATCAGACCGGTTTAAGAACTGGATGATTTCCTCGAACAAATATTCATCACAAGGAATAGAGAGCGGTCCGGTTTGGTTTACGAATCCGAACTCTTCTTCTGCTTGAACCAGTAGTTTACGAATAACGGGGTGATTAAGGTAGCTCGCTCGGACAACGAAGCGACGGGAGTTGGAGCCGACGGTGACGGCGACGTGACCAGCGGGGACGTCGGAGGGGATGCGGCGTTGAGCGGCTTTGTTTCGCCAACGACGGAGCATTTGACGGAGGCGGACAATGTGACGGATCTTGTTACATTTTTGGAACCCATTATTATTATTATTTGGTGATGATGTTGTTGAAATTGAAGACATGATTGATTGAAGAATTGATTAAGGGTGTAATTTGAGGGAAGATTATTATTTTGAGAAAAGTGAATTGAAGGATGATTTAGTGAAGGTTGGTAAATGAGGTTTGAGTTTGAGTTGGAGGAGCAGCGCGTAATGTAGTAGATAGCTGTAGTCCTCTGTTGTCGGAGTGCGAGAGGATTTTGAGGAGGAAAAGTGAAGGTGATGAGAAGAGGGAGTTGAGAGAGACAGGGTGTGCTACTTTAATAGAAGAGCACACTTTTTTTTTTTTAGCCTCCTTCCTTTTTCCAGTGTTAATTTAATTTATTTTATTTTATTTTATGATACATTTAGACTGCTCCGTATTTGTTTGTTTATGAGGACATTAAGGCTTTGTTTGGTAAAGTGTTTTTTGAAGAACTTTTAGCTTATTGTGTCCTATTAGAGGTTTGATTATTTAAAAAAAAAAAAGAAAAAAACTAATTTGGGTGTTTGTTAAATACCTTATTAAAAATATACCTTATTAAAAAATCTTTTTAGGCTCAAAAAACTCTTTTTCAAAAAAAAACTTATTGAACAATTAGATTTTTGGCTTTTAATACACTAAAACAGCTAACAATTAATAGCTTTTTACCAAACACTTTTACATAATCAGTTATTTACAACCAGCTAGTACAACCGGCTATAACAATCAGCTACCAGCTAATTTCCAAATAGGGCCAAAATGACTATTGCCATAGAAATAGTTTTAGTTGTACTCTATAAAGTACTACTAGTTGTATAATTCCTAAGTTTTAAAATTTTCAAGAAAACATTTATAATTCTTGTAAAAATAAATAAAATTATGAATAGCGTGCAGATATTTATACCCTTGAAATGTTTATTTATTTATTTTCTCTCATTGATGTAAAATGTCTCTTTTATACCGCTAAAAAACATCTGTTTACATATTTTATATCCCTAAGATATCTATTCACATATGTTTTTTTTTCTCATAATGTTAACTAGTCAACCCCTAATTTTGTGGCATAAGACCAAACCGAAAAAGCTCCTCACACATGCTTAGCTATGGCGTGCGCATTGCTCGCGTTAGCTGGCCTAGTTATGTAAAAATTATACTTTGTAATATTTTGTGTTACTAGAATAAAGCAAGATAGCTAGATAATTTTTGGGCAAATTTGCCTAGCCAAGTTAATTTAAAAACAATCTAGTGTCTTATCATAAATTTTCATTAATTAAGCATATTTAAACAAAGTTATGTTTAAGCATATTTAAACAAAGTTATGAATTATATTAAATTCTTCTATGATATATAATGATGGTGATATGCATGAACATAATGGTTTACATGTAATTACTTACTTTAAACTAATAAAAATATTTATAACAATAAACTTTTACTAGTTTACAAAAGAACTTGTCTCACATCGATAAATGAAAGAAAAACGGTAGAGTTAATTCATACTCTTACTTAAGCTATACCATGTCAGAAATCCAACTTCACCTTGAAATCATTTTGGTTAAATTGAAACTATTTTTACCAAAGTAAAATTATCTTTAATGGTTAAACCTTATTTTTATCGAAGCTTATTATATTTGTTCTTTAAAATTACTACTTTTATGATTAAAAGTTATTTTAACTAAACTAAATTTACTTTTATTAAACTTTACTTATTTTTACTAAAATAAAATTATTTTTACTAAATATTATTTGAATAAGATAAAGTGAATAGGGTCGCCCTAAGCCTTAATAGCCTTGGTTTTGTGTGGACATTATGGATGTAAAATTAAATTTCTCATAATTCTCACATCTAAGTGTTTTTATTTTATATTTCTAAGTTTGATTATGAATACTTATCTATATCTATACTTAAAATTAATAAAAAAAAAAAATTGAAAAAAATAAATAAAAATTAAACCACCACGATATGTTTCTTCTTTTCATTTTACTGTACGGAGTTGCATGCTCAAGAGGTGTAATTCATTATATCGTTTGGCGTTAACAAATTTTTTTCCCTGACTTAGCTTTCATTTAAACAATTTTATGTATATCTGGGTGCAAGGATTTTTTATGCCTATTCAATACATTTTTGCTCATTTTAAAATACTAAAATGAGCACAAAAAAAAAAAAAAAAAAAAAAAATCCATCCTTTGGGTGCACCTATCTCTATGTGCATCCGGGTGTATATAAAAGGTTGTGGTTTTTATTTGTTTCATCAAGTATATAAGACCTAGGCTAGAGAATCTTGGTGATTAGGAAACTATCCTTAACATCTTACAATTTCTCATCAGATAATATACTTATTATCTTAACAACAACTTTTGTGTGCGGCTGGCCACGTCGTGTGGCCAGCTGACACACACTAAGTAATAACCCTTGATCGACGAGTAACCTCTCATCGAGTAACTCCTGACCGACCGAGTGACCTCTAACCAACCAAGTAAACCCTGACCAATTAACCCCTAACCAACTTAGTAACCCCTGATCGGGTGAGTAACCCCTAACCGAGTAACCCCTGACCGACTGAGTAAGCCTTGACCGAGTAATCCTTGACCGACTTAGTAACTCTTAACCGAGTGAGTAACCCCTATATCACTAATTAATAAAGTAATCCTCATAATGGTTGGTCATACGGTCTGACCAGACACATATAAAAGTTTGTAAAATCCTAAATATGTTATTTTTAAAATCATATCTTAACAACAAAAAATATCTTAATTAAAGATATTACATTATTACTTGCTTAAATTTAATGAGAAAATATATCACACAAATATATTCTCCTATATTGATGTTATCATATATTTCTAACACCATCCTGCATTCATAATAACCGTAACATGAAAGTTATGATTGAAATTTCTTATCTTTGTAAAAGTCAAGATGCTGAAATTTGGTGATATCGCCTTCAATTATTGTTTTGTGATTAGAACATCATTCCTTTCAAACTCATCAACCAAACATAAACGACATTATTTTCAAATCCATAATGTTTTGATTTTTCTTAGAGAAAACCACGCTCGTCGCTCACATTAGGTATTAGCTAGTTGTTTGAAGCAAACCAAGCTCAAATTTGTGATCGACGCTCAGATTAGGTTTGGTTAGAGGTGTCCACCGTGCGAGTCGTGCGAGCTGGGTTAGGGTTAGGTGGGTCGCGGGTTGGGGTTTCATGACACACGGCACGACACACGTAGGGTAGGGTGGGCCGGGTCGTGGGTTGGGTCGGAGAAGTTGGACACACCAGGGTTAGGTTCGTGGGTTAGACGAGTCGTGGGTGGGTCGAGCTGGGTTTGTGGGTTAGACGGATCGTGGGTGGGTCGAGCTGGGTTTGTGGGTTAGACGGGTCATGGGTGGGTCGAGCTAGGTTCGTGGGTTAGACGGGTCAAGGTGGGTTAGTGAGTTAGGGTGGGTCGAAGGGTGGGTTAGTGGGTTAGGGTCGGGTGGGTTTGTGGGTTAGGTGGGTTAGGGTCGGGTGGGTTAGTGGGTTAGGGTCGGGTGGGTTTGTGGGTTAGGTGGGTTAGGGTCGGGTGGGTTTGTGGGTTAGGGTCGGGTGGGTTCGTGGGTTAGGTGGGTTAGGGTCGGGTGGGTTTGTGGGTTAGGTGGGTTAGGGTCAGGTGGGTTTGTGGGTTAGGGTCGGGTGGGTTCGTGGGTTAGGGTCGGGTGGGTTGTGTGGTGTTTTAATTTTTACAAA
This sequence comes from Chenopodium quinoa, assembly GCF_001683475.1. Lineage (NCBI taxonomy): Eukaryota > Viridiplantae > Streptophyta > Magnoliopsida > Caryophyllales > Amaranthaceae > Chenopodium > Chenopodium quinoa. The sequence continues at coordinate 3,500,329 of NW_018743979.1, read as the reverse complement.
ATTAACAATTTGATGGCTTGCTCTTAATTAAGATGCCTACGTATCCTTATATTATAAAATAAGGAATCAAAGCCAGCGTAGTTCTTATATTGTACTTCTTTTGAAATTTGGGGGGGGGGGGGGGGCTTGGACCTATCTTTAGAAAACTAAAATTTAATTTTGCAATTAAATTGTAATTTTCGAAAAATAAGTTGCCTACGTATCCCGAAAGAATCAAAGCCCACGTAGTTCTTAGCGTACCTGATTTAGACTTTTCTAGCCACCCATGTTTGTTGCATCATCATCCCCGGAAGCTGCATCATCCGTTGACGACTCCAATATCATCACAGGATCATCTTCATCGTCTTCGTCTTCCTTTAAACCTTGAGTTCTTCTTTCAGCTTGATCCCAATCTTTCTTACAAACACAAATTTGAATGCTTTCCGGAGTTAAGCGAGATCTTTTTTCATCTAACACTCTTCTACCTGCACTAAAAGCAGACTCGGAAGCAACAGATGAAGCGGGAACTGCAAGTATATCTTTTGCAATTCTCGCCAATATAGGAAAACTTTTTTTATGTTCTTGCCACCATTTTATAATTTGAAAGTTGTTGGTCTCATGTTGATATGACAAATAATCATTAATAGCAAGTGTTGAAGAAGATGATGATGAGAATGATGTAGATGCTTTGTGTTTTTTTTTCATAACTTTATCAAGAAAACCAAATCTAGAATCGGAAGTGCTAGTAGTAGTTGGTGTTGCCAAATCAAAACCATAAATAGATGCATAATGATCATAAAGGTCTCCCAAAACAGATTTGCATTTGTTAATATATTCACTAACATCATAATCGATACTTAAACTTGTATAATAAAATTCTAAAAGATTTTCCAAACCTTCAGCTTTGACACCGGGGTCAAGAATAGCAGCAATTCCATAAATGATTGGAAATTCACTAAAATAAGTATGCCACTTACGTTTCATGCTATCAAGAACGGGACGAAGTCCATCAATCTTCATATGCTCTTCGATGGTGTGAACAACTTTAACACACTCAATTATGACTAAATGAACGTTAGGCTCATAAATATAAGAGAAAATATGAGTTGCACTATCAAAAGCATTTAAAACATCACGAACAAAAGAAGCATTAGTCCAATGACTTTCGGTTATTAACTCAGTAGGATCAACACGAGTCTCATTGTAAAGTTGGGTCAAAATATCACGATACTTTATAGCATCACTCAACAACTTGAAAGTAGAATTCCAACGGGTAGGGGTATCAATAGACCATTGTCTTTTCTTAAGACCTCTTTCTTTACACATAGCTATGTACTTTCTTCTAACTGACTGAGTAATCCTAATCCATTTTATAACTGTTCTAATTGGGTTTAGCAATGGTTGCAACTCAGCGAGACCCTCTTGAACAGACAAATTCAAAATATGAGCACAACATCTAACATGCAAGAGACTACCACCCAACAACAAATTCAACTCGGAGTCATTTTTCAAATAGTCAATACACTTTGTGTTTGCAGTTGCATTATCAAGAGACAAAGAAAAAACTTTATTATTCAAGTGAAATTCTTTTAAACAATCCAAAATACGAACTTTGATGTTAAAACCGGTATGCCTTTCTTCCATAGCTTGAAAACATAGTATACGTTTTTGAATAAACCAATCATCATCCACCCAATGAGCAGTAATGCAAAGAAAAGGTTCGCCAAAACTAGAAGTCCATGTATCACTTGTAAAACTAACACGACCATCAAAAGTACGAAATAATTCAATCAAACCACTCCTATACTTATAATAAGAAGTTTGTGTATAACGTCTTAGGGTATTTCGGGGGACACGAGTAAATGCAGGTTGTAATGCAACTTTATTAAAATGCTCAACGTTTGCATTTTCACCGTAACTAAAAGGGTATTCATTAGCAATAACTAAAGTACTCATTTCATCAATCATTCTATCTTTATTATAAATGAAAGGTGTACCTCCGCCGGGTTGGTTCATGTATCCACCCAATTGTGTTTGGACGCCACCCCCCGAAGGACGGGGGCCATTTTCGAACAAGTCGTGTTTATTTTGCAAATGCCGACTCAAGGTTCCGGTTCCATCTCCCGTTTTCCAATTATATGACTTGACATTTGCACCTAGCGCCTTGCAAACTAGGCATGTACACGTGAACCTCTTTGGTTGACCAGGTTGCCATCCCGGGGGTGTGACCTCAACTCGTTCAAAATGTTTCCACACCCAAGAAAAATGTGCTCGACCTCTACTTTCACCGCCACCACCTTTCATAAATCAAATTATTAAAATTAATTTTTAAATGCTATTCATGAAAATAAGCTTTTAAATTTTAAATATTTTAATTATACTTATTTAAACGCATTTTTCATGGTAATTAACTAATTGTAAATCATAGAAAATTGGAAACTAAACTAACTTTATAATCATTAATAATAGTTTTTTTAAATATTCATAACAATAAAAATTTAATTAGAAATTACCTTGAGATGAAGGTTGAGATGTTGGTTGCGATGGAGGTGGCATAGTTGAACTTGATGATTGGTGGGACTCGTGGGAGAAATGTTGTGGTGGAGACGTTTGAATATTTTGCCTATCTCCTAAACCATAATCTCCATATTCATTGACAAATTGGTTTAAATTTTCCGTATTAATTTCATACGAAAAATTTGCACCACCACTCCTTTGGCTACCACTTCGACCACCACTTTGACTCCTTCCCATTCCTCCTCTTGAGCTCATTTTTTTTTTGTATGATTACTAATTATAATATGGAGAAGAACTTTTTTTTTTTAGAATCTTAAGAATACTAATAATAATATTAAGGAGATTTTTTTTAACAAAAATATAACTCTATATAACACTTGAGAATTTGAGAACAATAAGAATTTTTAAGTAAGAGAGAAAGAAAGCTTGAATTTGTGTGGAAATTTGAGTGAAATGGAATTGGTATTTATAGGAAAAATAGAATGGATGATCATACACTTAAAAAACTAGCCGTTAGATACAAAAAACTAGTCGTTAGATACAAAAAACTAGCCGTTTTTTTTTTAAAATGGATGTTAGGCCGTGCGGGCCGTGCGGGTCGTGCGAATTGTGCGGGCTGTGCGGGCCGTGCGGGTTGTGCGTGCCGTGCGGGTTGTGCCGGCCGTGCGGGTTGGGTGGGTCATGCGTGCGGGTTGGGTGGGTCATGCGTGCGGGTTAGGTGGGTTGGCTCGTGCGGGTTGGGTGGGTCATTCGTGCGGGTGGGCCGTGCGGGCTGGGTTGTGCCAGGTGGGTCGGGTTAGGTGGGTTCACGGGCTAGGTGTGTCGAATTAAATGAGTCAAAACGGGTTGTGCGATTTGGGTCGAATCAAACGGGTTAAACTGAGCTGGGTTGAAATGGGTTGTGTCGAAAATTTTGGACCCACGACACAACCCGGATTAAATCCGAGCTGTGCCGGGCTGTGCCAGATTGAAACCGGGTCGGACCCACGTGACCCACCAGACGTGCGAGTTAGGGTGGGCTGGGTCCAACCCGGCCCACTGACCACCTCTAGGTTTGGTATTTCTAAGCAAAACCACACTCAATACAAAAGGTATTAGTTTTTCAGAATAAAACCAAGTTCAAATCCATTTAACCTTGGCCTGGTTTCACAGCACAAGAGAAATATTTAACTTTGTCTCATGATTTTTTTTGTTGGTTAAATAAATACTTCCTTCATTTATTATTACTTGCCCTATTTTTCTTTGAAAAAAAATATTTTAATAATCCTAATTATGAACGATTTATTTCTAATAATCTCAACTAAGATTTATTTTTTAATAATCCTAACTATTGGGTTAGTTTGCCTCTAATAGTCCAGCGACCTGCTGAAAGAGTTTTTTTATTTTTTTTCCTTTTGTTTTAAATTGCCACGTGTCAACACGTGAATGGTTCGAAATTAAGAATTAAAAAAAAACAATATAAAACATAAAAAGAAATAAAAATAAATATAAACCCCAAATTTCCAGCCACCCATTCCCCAACCCCTAACCTCGCCGGAACCCTAACCCAACCCTCAATCTCGCCAGAAACCGGCCGGCCAACCCCCTTAACCATCTTTAACGGCCGGCCGTCCTCCACCAATCATACCCGACCCCCAAAACCACCAAGCCAGCCCTTCCTGACCCCAAAACCACCTTGAAAACCCCCGTTAGCCATTTTCGTCACCATCCTCGGCCCTCGAAACACCGCTGCCGACATTCTCGACCACTTACCCTCCCTTCGCTGTATCGTCACCTACACCATTGGTGTCAACACGACTTTATCGACCTTGACGAATTTCGCCGCCGTCGCATTTTCGTCGCCAATTGACGTTTTATGCTGTTGGTTTGCTGAAGCACTCCGGCCGCCCGTTGTGTTGGTTTTGGGGGTTGGGAGGGGTCTGCCGGCCAGCCGTTTTAGGGGTTTATAGGGGGCGGCCGGCCGGTTTCAGGTGGGGTTAAGGGTAGGGCTAAGGGCTTGACAGTGGGGGGAAGGGGAGTGGCTGGGTGTTTGGGTTTTTTCTTTTCTTTTTTTTTTTTTAAATTTCTTTTTTTCCTTTTCTTAATTTTTTAAATTTTGGACCAATCACGTGTCGACATGTGTCAAGGTAACCTGTTATAACAGGTCGTTGACTTGACATTGATCGGTTGGGACTATTAGGGGCAAACTGACCTCATAGTTAGAATTATTAGAAAATAAACCTTAGTTGGGATTATTAAAAATAAATCGCCCATACTTGGGATTATTAAGGTGAAATTTTCCTTTTTCTTTTGCAATCGTGTTTCATTATTTGTTTCATTTTCTATTTTAGAAATTTTTAACGATAACTAATTTCCTCCCCATTAGTGGTTTCCTCATATCAAATTTTAGTAATTTTTATATTCTCTCTTCCCTCACTTATACTGGCTTTTTTGGTTTTTTATATTTTTTTACTTTTTATTTTTTTTAATTTATTTATAATTCAACCAACCCTACTTCTATCATAAAATATTATATTTTTCTATTCCTCCTAAAACTCCGACTACTCCGTATCCGGATAAATAGAGCAAGTAATAAAATAAAAAGGGATTACCAAATAAAATACCACCAGCATAACCCCACAATTTATAACAACCTCAAAGATGACTCGATGAGTAATGTTGGAGGAAGCTCACTCAAACACTCAAATCAAATCACATCCATCATCAATCTTGTATGCCTTATACTGCCTCCGTTTTATAATAATAAACCTAAGACGATATCAAATAGTGAAAGTTAGAATTTACTTGTATAATTTAGTTATTGTGATTGTTGGTAAAATACCTGTCGATTTAAAAAATAAAGAAGATGAAAGGGAAAATACATGATTGACGATCTCAAAAATACAGTTGTGCCGTTGAACATAATCTAATGCATTAGAAGCGAAATACGCTACCACTGGTACATGTTTTCTGATGACGCACGCCCCCCAATGTTAACACAACTCTCCTCATAATTCGTGTACCCGAACCCGAAGAGTGGAATTACTCAAGAAATGTTCATATCTCAAAGGGTAGACTTATGTTTTTGTTTTTAGGGTTTCAGAGATAACAAATTGTCTATATCAATTTGGGGTTAAAGATGGTATATATATGAGTAAACAAGAAAAGGAAATAAAAGAAATATCCTGTCTCATACTCACACGCACACGAGAAGCCAAGCTATCGCTCGTAGGATAGCTCGGCCTTGCTGCACACACACATGCACCGAGCTATAGCTCACTCGCTTGAGAGCTATAGCTCGGCCTTGTCGCAACTTTGTGTGCAACCGAGCTATCGCTTGCTCGCCTGCGAGCTATAGCTCAGCCTTGTTCTCGTGTGTCGTCACCAAGAGATCGATAACTCTCTAGGTAGCTCGGTAATAACTTTTTCCGATTTGCATTACAATTGTTATAACTCCAACAATGATATCATTCAAACACTAGATGTTTGCATTACCATATGATCATCTCGACTAAATTACTAATAATATTACCAACCATTCAGATTACAAATCAACTAAATTACAAGTTTAGATTCTAGATAAATATATTTACGTGAGAAAAAAAATGTTTACGTATCGTAATCGGGACTCGTTACTATTAAAATGTTATTTGGTAACTGAATCTGTTAGTAAATTATCAGATCGGATACGGATACGAATTTGAATTTTGATTTTCGATTTTTCAGATAATTTTGCTCAACCGTAGATAAAATAGAGTAGGTATTTTATATTAGCATAATTAAGTTGTTTTGATATAACATATTTAAAGGTGTCAAAGATTGACCAATTTAAGTAAAACAATTGGAATAAAACGTGATTATGCTAGCTCTAGCTAGTCACCAATAAATAGCTGGCGTTTTTTCTCCTCTAATATTCAAGTTCTTAATTTAAGTTGCAACAAATCATTAGCCTTCTTTCTAGTTCTAGAGCTAAAATCATTGGAGTTGACATACTCCACACTTAGACAAAGACAAAGTAAACATAATTTAGTGGTTGCAAATATTTTAAAACATTAGAAAAAAAAACATTACTACTATAAAATAAATTAAAGAAAAAAAAAAAAAAAAAAAAAAGATGGGCAGGCGCCGTAACACACAGCTAAGATGATAAGAGTATAGGACTAATAACTGTCATTAGTGCCCCTTCGTGCGGACTATTTAAGGGTATCTACGCTTAAGCTTAGCCTAAAATCATTTTTATTGACATAAGGTCGTTTAAGTAAATTGTTTCAGCTCGTTTTGTGTGCGTCTGACCACACCGTGTGACCGCTTGTAAAAGAACAAAGTAACTTCTATAACATTGATCGAATAACCCTTTTAATACTAGTCGAGTATGTAACCCCTTTAACACTGACAGGGTAACCCCTACAACACTAACAGAGTAATCCCTATAACACTGACGGAGTAACCCCTGTAACACTAACGAAGTAACTCCCATGATAGTTGCACATACGATATGACCAGCTATATGTAAAAATTTGTGAAAGTGTTTATACAAAATTTAATAAAATATATTATTAAATACTACTAAACCAAGCTTTATAAGCTCAAATTTGACGAGAACTTATTTATAAAATACTACTAAACCGAGCTTTATAAGCTCAAATTTGACGGAAACATAAATAAAATACTACTAAAACGAGCTCTACTAGCTTTTACGAAACAATGGGGGACTAAAGTGTCCCCTTAAAATTTCGGTGCACGAAGTGAGATGAAACTCGAAACGAAAATCTCACCCATATGCGCAGCTGGCCCCTCCTTTTTCATTACTTTTATTTTCAAAGAAAATCTCTCCAGCTTCGTCAACCACCAAATGGAGAGAGAAGATTCTCTTTGTAAAGCATTTTTAAACAAACCATTTTCTTCTTCTTATATTGTACATGCCCCACAATCCCATGTGCAAGAGTACCCCATTTGGTCTTTGGTCCTACTTTTAATTTGAGTTCTTATTCATTAATTCATATTACACTATTTTATCTAATGTTACACACTTGTTAAGTTGTTATTGTGTATGATATTGATAGTTTCTAGTTAAATATTTATCTGATTCCAACTAATCTGAATTTGAGTCAGAAGTCAAATTAGGTTAAATTTCGAATATCAGAAATCTTCTATGATAAATGTTGTTTCATGCATGGTAGCATGCATATAAGATTGTCTTTTTACTAAGATTGAACAACTCCTTTACCAATAGATCGAAAAATGTATGTATTGGTGGTTCAAGTTTGCTAAGGTAAGGTTATGAAGAATATTGAATTGTCTTCCTCTTAACCAATAACATTTCCTACCCAAATTAGATTGGCCCCCATTGGAGGGTGACATGTGGCCTCCTATTTGTATGTTTGGAACGTAACAAACGCCAAAATTTGGTTCAATTTTGGATTAAGGTGAGAGATGATATTTTATCTTTGTTTATTATTGTTATGCAATTGGTACTTTGTTTTCGATCTCTTTCTTTTTCTATTGGAGACAGAGGAAGATTATATGGTCTACATAACAAAACAAGATAGCTAGCCATCTTAATTGTGATTCAATTACTTCTCTTTGTGTGTTTTTTATTGGTTAAAGAGGTATAAAGACAATACATGCTAATAAACTCAAGCATTATTCATTATACTTGAGATCTATGTCTTTAGAGATAGATAATTGCTCCATTTGAAGAATATTTGAAGCAGTCATTCGATTTCTCATTCCAATCAAGTACTACAATATGGTTGCAGACTTGTATTAGAGATAAACTTATTATTATTACTACATGTATCATTACAGTGGTAGTATAGATAAATGAAAATTGTACAGTTGTTATCTTTAAAATAACTACTACTATACTTAATTTTCATTGGTCGATTTCAAAATAAAATTGATCATCATGTTGTCTTGACCCTTATATATAAGATAATGATATATAACATAGAGAAACTGTTATACTAATTAGGTCAGTTTTATCTCCCTATATACATTCAAAAGAAGTACACCCTACGCTTTTATAGTTGACTTACATTTTCATGTTTAAGTTATATTTATGTGTAAAGTATTTTATTTGTATAAGTAGTCATAAATCATTACTATATTTAAAGAATGTAACCAGTTTTTCATTTATTTTAGAAGTGTATATGTATTATATTTGAAATCTCATCCCAATAGATCTATCATTTCACCGTTTGCAATTTTTGCATCATAAGATTTATGATTGATTTAAAATACAAAAAGTATTAGTCAAAGTGATCATCACCTTATTATAACTACATATTCTTTGCTACAAAAATGATAGATAATTCTTAAAGAGAAACAGATATAGGCATAAATTATGTTTCATTAAATTAGGGTTAGTACTCTTTGATAAATTATTAAGAAAATTAAGTTAATTAGAACCTAATGAGTTGCCCTCGAACCTTAATGGACCCACGTGTGTTTTTCATGGTACATCCCCTTTTGTACAAAATTGGTCATCTTCAATCCAAAGTGCCCCTATTAATATGTCCCACTTGTTAGGATTTAAGGATCATGTCATTAATTGCGCAAATCTAGTTAATGTTAAAAGTTTAAAACCAAACAAAAATTGGTATATTTTTTGCATCTCTACCTTACACACAAAATCGACATAAATTTGTCACATACTATGATTTTATGCTATTTTTTCAAAAAATTTCACTAATTCAAAGCTTCTAAATTTTGTTTTGTTTAGGCAGAAAATTATATTAATTAATATTTTGTAATTGTTCCTTAATCTCCGTAATTATCTTTTTTAAGATATTGAATGGATGAACTAAAGACAAACCTCCTACTCTAAACTAATGATGTGTACCCATAAATTGATTAATCACTAGGGAACATGATATAAACTCTCACATGATGCATCATTATCACTAATATGAAGTAATACTCTTTTCATCACCAACATTATTTGTTGTATTATTATTTCAATCTATTAACATTATTTTATCAAAATACGTACATACACATTTAGCAATTAGGTGTGTCCTTTTCCCTCTTTCTCCTTTATCTATTTTTAAATGTTATATAAGGGTCGGACTACTGTTATAGTGTACTCTGTATTTACTGTTTTTTTTCGTTTTTTTTTTTACTTGACGCGTTTTGACTTTTACACTATGTTAATTATGACTTGAAATCTAGTACAATGACAAAGGATCGACTTCAAACGCACATATCTCTTAATCTAGAAGTGATATTGAGGTGATTCAAGTTAGAGGTGATAGCTTGTTTCAAGAGGTTTCCAACGATAAGTCATATGTCCAATTCAAATAAGAAATGAGAAAGTTATGACCATTTTACGAAGGATTAGACGCTGGGGAAGAGACCTGGACGTGCTCTACATAGCACGTCCGTGCCTAGCGAGTTGCGTGAAGGCATTTTGCTTCCTATTTTAAAGGTACAATTATGACGGCTACTAATGATATTCCTTGGGGAATAATTTAGGGTTTCTTTAGGTTTTCTTATGTTATATAAGGGGCCGTTGGGTAGACAATTAGAAGTGCTAAAAATTGATTATCCTAACCAATTCAAGTAAATATGTAACTCCACTTTTGAGAAATATTGTGAGATGGAGAGTATTGTATCTCTTTTTGTTATTTCTCTTGTTCATCCTCCATGAAGGCTATAAGAAAATACTATCCCTTACCCTGTGGACGTAGGTCATGTTGATCGAACCACATATATCTGTGTGTTCTTCTTAATTATTTTCACTATATTTCTCAAATTTACATATTATATATTGTTGTCTATGTTCCGCGCATATCAAGTACATAACCTAATTCAATCGATCCTCATCAATTTCCTAACACACTAACTATTCACTTTCTCTCTTTTGACCATCTTTTGTGAATTATATGTAAGAAAAAAAAACATATTCATATTTGACCTTGTTAGAATCGTTTCAATCAAAACTACCATAATATATAACTTTTATAAATTTAACTTGTGGAGAATTAAAGTTATTAGTGGTTGAAGTTTTACATTGATAAGCATGATAAATAAAACAGGTCAAGTAAAAAAGAACAGAGGATGTAGAGTTTAGGAGGAAAAATTCACTCCAAAAGAAAACTCTACTTATACAATCTTTGAGCGATTGAGTCACAGTGCAACACGTGGCATAGTTAACTTTTACAACCGGTTTTGACCTGTTTAAAATTGAGATCTCCAAAGGTTGTATTATAAAAAAATAATAAGTTGTTAAACGACGCCCTTATTTTACCAGGCAACGCTCGCATTTAAATATGAATGGACAAACATACTCTTGCGTGTATTCCATGTTTTTCTTCCCTCAATCTAATATTCTCTCCTCCCAACAAATCACCACCGACCGAAAAAAATTAGGAGTTTGGCCTCCACCCTAAAAAAATACTTTAACTCCGGCGATATGTCCAATAACCTTGTCCTCAATCGGTGGTGGTTTGTTGGGAGGAGAAAATGTTAGACTGAGTTAGAGGCCAAGGAAAAAAAACATAAAATACACGCAAGGGTATGTTTGTCTATTCATATTTTAATGCGGTAATTACCTGATAAAATAAGGGCGTCATTTAGCTTGTGACTATTTGAGTTCAACCTATAATTTATGATAATTTTTTCCCAAAATTTACGTAACTATTACTCTGTATGAGTGAAAGGAGCACAAATCTTCGAGAAATTACTAGTCTTAGTCATTTCAAATGTAGACATATATGGATAATTCAAAACATATTGAATTACTAATCTTGCTCATAAGGAAAAAGCTAACAAGCGTTTCTGAGGCGTTAGATAAGAGAACTAATGTAGAAATATTAAAGTAAAATTAACATTAATTACACCGATCGACGCGTGATTTTATCATGCATTTTGAACTCAATACTATTTAAGTAATATATTAAGTAGTTATCTAGTTTCCCTCGCTTGTTAGCAAGATCCCAATAATAATAATAATAATAATAATAAATATAATTGCATTTAATCGTATCGATACTCTTCTTGAAAATAGAGCACAAATAATTTGAAATAGTTGACTTGTAATATTGAATATCTTCATTATTTTTCTCAATCTTAATTTACAATAATCATTTTACAAATGCTAAGTCATCAACAAAACAAATTAGAGTAACAATCAAATCAAAAAGAAGGAAACATAGAAGGTGATGGACAGGTGGGGATTATTAATTATGGGACCCTCTTAATCCTTACTTTTTAAGCATAATCTAATTTTTATCTAATCTAATTTTGATATTAATAATTTTTTTTAAAATTTATTTATAAATGAATGCAAAAGAAAAAGGTACGTAACAGTGCAGAAGAAAGTCGTCAAAGTACGAAGTGTTGCTTAGTTGTACTTAACGGCGTTATGATCTCAAACTCTCAATGCTTACGTCGTCTACTTTACATGTACGGATCATTTTTAGTTGGATGGCTCTTAATTAGCTCGAAATTAAACATGATTATTTAATTAATTAGTTGTTTGAAAAGTGAAGAGTTAAATTTGATTGAATTTAATTAACTTTAATTGATAAATCTATGTGTTTGGGTCCAATTTACTCCAATTGGACCGGTCCACAAATGATTCAATTACAAAACCCAAAAGAAGGTTCAACTCTCCTAATATATGCAAAGTTAGTCAAAGCCCCGGTCAACACGGCAAGCCCATTCGACCTCAAAACCCAATTTATCCATTTGAGTAAGGTATAAAAGCCTTGACCTCTCTATCTCTCATTTCATTACTTCAAGCCTCAAGCATTAACTCTCTTGCATAGCTTTCTCTCTCTAAACGCTGTACTGACTTCGACATCAGTGGGGCTTTCCTCGGCAAACCCCCGAGACCAGTTTACGTGTGTTTTTTGTATAGGAAACCCTCGTCCCAATCATCACTTGGGCCGAGTCCACTCTTCAGCCCACAAGTAAGGTCCAGACGAAGGATCTATTATTTTCACCTGAAACAATTTGGCGCCGTCTGTGGGGAAGACATTCAAAAACAACCCAAAAATCCACCATCTTAGGAACATGACTAAAAGCGGAAAGAGTGTCAAGAGCACAAAAAAGAATGGTCCTTCTTCCTCGAAGAAGGTCCCAACTCCATCTTCACCCTCAAAGAAGGGACCACCTTCTTCATCATCATCCGAGGCCACCTCGTAAGGGAACGCTGCCTCGGACAGGTCACCACGCAACCCGCTCAGCCATCCAACTCTTGGCGGCCGAGCCGGTTAAATGCTAGGAGTCCAACTCCTAGCCGCTATTCCCAGTCTCGCCCAATGGGTACGGCCCAAACGGGCCCCACTTCGGAGGAAATGACAAGAGCCCTTGCTACCTTCATGGACTTCATGAAGGCTCAAGCGAATCAACATCTCCCACCTTCTGCTCCCTCGGTGCACGTTGGCTTCATAGAGCAGCCAAGGTACCTAAGGAGGAGAACAGGGCAAGAGGAGGGAGAGCGAGTTCCATCTTTCAAGGAGCTCGAGCATTGGGACGAAGATACTTGGAGAAATGAACGGGAAAGAAAAAGAAACCCACAGTTCTTCGAGTGGTTTGAACCTCGAAACTTCAAAAGCAGCAACACCGCATCCACGTGGCAAGAGTCTGCTCGCCGAAACGTTCATGAACGTATCGGCCCCAGGGAGGGGAGCGTGCATAGTCGCCTTACTTACCCTGAAGGTACTGCATATTACCGCGCACCGTCCCAGCCGAGGACGAAAACCACTTCTACCTCTTTGAGAGGGGGAAGCGAGGTCCCAATGGCTGGGAACAAGGAGAAGGCAGTGATGGTTCCCTCCAGTTCCCCATTCCAGAGCTGGATTCTGGAAGAACATGTGCCGACGGTGAAAATCCTGGCACACATCATATATGATGGTACTTCGGACCCAAAGGACCACATTGCCTCTTACGAGGGGCACATGTACCTAAACCCCAGATCCGAAACGACCTGGTGCAAATACTTCCCGACCACTCAGAAGGGTGTTGCACAAGCGTGGATCACCAAAGGAGTAAAGGAGGGTTCGATAACTGGTTGGAATGACCTTTCCAACAAGTTCAAGAGCAATTTTTCTACGGCAAACCGCCGAGAGAAAAACAACTACAGAGCTGATGAGTCTGCAGCAGGGGGAGGAAGAAAGCCTCCGAGACTATCTAACTCACTTCAGCAACGAGTCGTCCAGAATCACAAATCTGGACCAAGGCCTAGCCGTTTTTGTGCTGCGGAACGGGCTATAGGCTGGAAAGTTCCTCGACTTCATGGTCATGCATACCCTGCAAACCTTGGAGGAAGCTCTTGATGCTTCGGATAAGTACATCTGAGTTGAAGAGTGGAACAAAACCAAGTCCCAATCTCAAACTAGGACTGGTAAGGCAAAAGGACAACAATCCGAGGGCCAGGGCCAGAGGAAAGGGAAGGCGAAAGCCTCAGAACCGTCCTCGGCGACCGAAAAAGAAAAAACCCCATTCGTAGGGAAATATGAATCCTACACTCCTCTCGCTCTTTCGTGTGCTAAAATTTACAGCATAACAAAGAACGAGAAGAAGTGGAAGAAGTTGAGGCCTCTTCCATCGTGGCATCAAAATAAAAATAAAGACCGATGGTGTGAGTTCCATAAGTCTCTTGGACATCACACCGAGGACTGTATCCAGCTGAGAGATCAGATCGAGGATATGATCCGAAAGGGTTACATGAAAAAATATCTCGCGAATCGCCGCGAAGAGAAAAAAGCCGAGCAAGATTGTCGGCTGCAACTGGATTTCAACTGGAAAAAAGACAAGCCGCAGGATGAAGAGCATTCTGACATCCTTGTCATTTCTTAGGGGACGATCTCCCGAAACGCTCAAAAGCGCCACTTAAGGGGTCGGACCCATCAAGTCAACCATGCCTCCATCCGAGGTCCACAGTCTCCGGTGTCGAACATTACGTTCAAAACCGAAGACTGCCGGGGGGTGGCATACCCCCATGATGATCCACTTATAATCTTCACGGGGATTGCTAACCATAATGTCTGGCGAACCCTCGTCGACGGTGGTAGCGAAGCAAATATCCTGTTTTGGGATGCTTTGGACCAGCTGGAGCTGCAGTCTAAGGACCTAAGTCCAGTACCCTACCCGGTATCTGGATTTAACGGTTCTGCGACATATCCGGATGGGAAAATCATTCTTCCTATCACCATCGACAGAGATCGAGCAGCTCGGAACGTGATGGCCGAATTTTTGGTCATAGACGTTTCATCTGTTTACAATGTGATCATGGGGAGACCTATGATCCATCAGATTCCAGGAGTGGTCTCCACGTACCATCAAATGATGATATATGTTTCCGAGAAAGGCCACTTCGAAAGAATTTATGGAAGCCAAGAGGCTGCCCAAAATGCAACTACCTCAAGCCATCCAAAGAGCGTCGTGAAGACAAGGATAATGAGGAAAAAGAAAAAGAGAAAGACCAAAGCACCAAGAAGTATAAAGGCTTAAGTGCTTCGGCCCAGGGGACCCCTGCCCAAGAAAAATCTAAGGGGAAAGGAAAGGCTGGCTCCTCATCCGAACCAAAGGATTCGGAAAACCAGCCGAAGTCTGGGACGCCTGCCGACATCGACAACATGCCAGATTGTGAAGAGTCCGATTCCAAAACAATGGAGCTGGACTAGCAGATTGAGTCAACAAATTTGATCGAAGGAGACCTAGAAAAATGTGTCCGCATCGGGCTCGGGCTCCATTCGAACATCCGAGTTGAACTTATCCAACTCCCTCGAGACAACAGAGATGTGTTCTCTTTCTCAGTAGCTGACATGCCTGGGATTGATCTTAACCTCATCTCCCACAAGCTGAACGTCGACCCCACCTGTCGACCGGTTAAGAAAAAGAAGCTGAATTACTCTGCCAATAAGAACTAAGACATTGCAGCCGAAGTAAAAATACTTCTTGATGCAGGTTTCATCGAACCCTGTCAATATCCGGAATGGCTGACCAATGTGTTGATGGTTCAGAAGGAAAATGGCACCTGAAGGATGTGAGTTGACTTCAAGGACCTAAATAGGGCTTGTCCGAACGACTTCTATCCCTTGTTCAGGATCAATCAGCTAGTCAACTCGACAAGTGGCCATACTCTGCTTAGTTTCATGGACGCATTCTCGGGGTATCATCAGATCTTCATACATCCCGATGACCGAGCAAAAACAACATTCGTTACAAACGCTGGGGTGTACAACTACAAAATGATGCCCTTTAGATTGAAAAATGCCAGGGAAACATATCAAAGGCTGGTTGATCAGGTCTTCGCCGAGCAAAAGGCCGCAACATGGAAGTCTATGTTGACGATTCCATCGTCAAAAGCAAAGAGGACAAGTACCATGTCGCGAACCTGGCCGAAATCTTCGCCACCCTTAGAAAACACCAAAAGAAGCTGAATCCGAAGAAGTGTGTCTTCGGCGTGAAGTTAGGAAAATTCCCAGGCTTCATGGTCAAAGGGGGATTGATGCCAATCTTGCCAAGGTAAAAGCAGCGCTCGATCTTCCTGAGCCAAAAACAAAGACGGATGTTCAGCGCCTCGCTAGGAGAATGGCAGCCCTGCCCAGGTTCATCTCCAGAGCCTCGGACAAGGGGTTTCCCTTCTCCAAAGCGATGAAACTCCCAAAAACCAAAGAGCTCATTTGGGTATATGAGCAAAAAGAAGCCTTCAAGCAACTCCGTGAGCACCTGGCTTAACTCTCAACGCTGGCTTGCCTAGCCGAAGGAGAAACTTTATACTTATACGTGGCAGTTAGCCCTGCCACCATAAGCTTGGTTTTGATGAAGGAAGAAGACAAAATCCAGAAGCCGATCTACTTCGTCAGCCACACCCTGACAGATGTCGAGACCCGCAACCCCTTGCTCGAAAAAGTTGCCTATGCAGTAGTGGTAGCCGCTTGGAAGCTGACGCCCAATTTGATTGTCATCAAATAATGGTCTTAACTGATCAGCCGCTAGAAAAAGTCCTCAGCAAAGTGGAAAAATCTGGTATGATGGCAAAGTGGGCCTTTGAGCTCACTGAGTTCAACATCAGCTACAAGCCGAGGACGGCCATAAGGCACAAGCTCTAGCGGACTTTCTAGCCGAATGTTTGTACCAGGAAACGCTAGACAAAAGAAAGAAGACCTAGACCGTTTTTACGGATGAATCTTCCACCATAAATGGTTCGAGGGCGGGTATAGTACTTACCTTGCCTGAAGGCAAGTCCTTCGAGTATGCACTCAAATTTTCATTCCGAGCTT
Source organism: Chenopodium quinoa (assembly GCF_001683475.1). Classification (NCBI taxonomy): domain Eukaryota; kingdom Viridiplantae; phylum Streptophyta; class Magnoliopsida; order Caryophyllales; family Amaranthaceae; genus Chenopodium; species Chenopodium quinoa. The sequence goes on along the minus strand of NW_018743979.1, from coordinate 3,483,617 downwards.
CGAACAACAAAGCAGAATATGAGGCAGCGATTGCTGGCCTAGAGTTGTGCATATCGTTGGAAGCCGAGCATATCTGCCTGAAAACAAACTCACAACTCGTCGCAAATCAGATCTAAGGCGAGCGAGGCGAAAAAGCCCTCAATGATCGCTTACCTCGCAAAATTCAAAACGATAATTGCGAAGCTATGAATTTTTGAAGTCGAGCTGATCTCAAGGGGTCAGAACGCACAAGCTGATGCACTCTCCAAACTTGCAAGTTCAACTTTATCCGAGCTGAACCGATCTATTTATGTGGAGGTGCGGCGAGAAAGAAGTGTCGACGAAGCACCTGAAGTCTGCTGCGTCGCACATGAATTGAGCTAAATGGATCCCATCCTAGCTTACAAACTTCGGGGAGAAATTCCCGAAGACAGAAACTTAGCCTCCAAACTGAAGCAAATCAGTTTAAGATTCATCGTCTTCAGAGGAGAACTGCAGAAAAAATCCTTCTCAGTCCCACTGCTGAAATGTTTGGGACCAATGGATGCTGATTACATCCTTTGGGAGATTCACCTTGACATCTTCGCAAACCACATCGGGGGGAGAACAATGGCCCACAAGGCATTAAGGGCAGGTTATTACTTGCTCACCATGATCGTAGATGCTAGGAGCTGGTCAGAAAATGCAAAAAATGTTAAAAAATTTTGCACCAGTTATCCATTAGCCAGCCCGAGATCTCAGCCGATTTTGAATCCTCTTCCATTTGCTCAACGGTTTCTTGATATCTTGGGGTCGTTTCCTAATCCTCTATACCGAAAAAGGTGCTGATAGTCAGCATCGACTATTTCAGCAAATGGATTGAGGCCGAGGCAGCCTCGAACATCACAGAGCAAACTGTTCGGAAATTTATCTGGCAGAATATAATTACTCGCTTCGAAATTCTGAAGGTCTTTGTCTTTGATCATGGGAGGCAATTTGAAAATCTGCCACTGAGGCGGTGCACTGACTAATTCGACATCAAATTGGCCTACTCTGTAGTTTGTCATCCACAAAGTAACGGTCAAGCCGAAACAACAAACAAGTAGATTCTCAACGCACTCAAGAAGAGGGTTGAGGATCAAAAGTCCAAGTGGATAGAGGAACTCCTAGGAGCTCTCTGGTTACTTCGGACAACCGTAAAAGAGGCTACGGGACATTCGCCATTTGAGCTGGTGTATGGATTAGAAGCCGTTATTCCAGTGGAAATCGGCACAGAAAGTCTGCGGGTGCACCACTTCTCCGCCGAAGAAAATGAACAACTCATGAAAGAATCCCTCGATTTTCTGGATGAGGTCAGAGATTTGGCCCGAGACAGAATGGCTGCATACAAAAAAAGAATCAGCAAGTTCTACAACCAAAGGGTCAATGCAAGACCACTCAAGATTGGGGGATTGATTCTTCGGAATGCTACAGTAGTGTAAAAAAGCCGCATTCATGGGAAGCTCTCAGCCACTTAGGAAGGACCCTATGAAATTTATGATGAACTTCAACCTGGAACCTACCGACTTCGTCAGTTGGATGGAACAGAGCTGAAGAGCCATTGAAACGTTGATGTACTGAAAAAATATCATGTATAAGCCCTTCGAGGTAGAACAATTTATGTAAGTACATCTTTTGGAATTAATGAAAGGCCACCAAGCCAGCATTCTTATCAATTTTTCAAGTTTCTATTTTCTATCTTTTATGTTTTTTGAAAAAAGGTTTTCCTTCGACACTGTCCGAAGTATAGCCCTACAGTGGCACTGTGATTGTGCTTCAGAGGAGTTATATCTGAGGCATTGCACACTGGCATCGTGCTTCGGATAGTCATTCCCTTAAATTTTTTTTCATGGATCGAGAGAAAATCGCTCTTAGAGTCTAAGACTTCTGAGCAACGAATTCATAGATTCTAAAAAAAAAGAACAGAAAAGAAAAAGACTTAAACTTCAAAAATTTTGCGTAGTACAGGGCAAAACAAAGCAAGATTTCGTCTATGCGAGTAAAACCAAGCAAACACCTTAGAAATCAGAAGATTAAAACTTCAGATTTCTGGGGGACAAGAAACATTCAGCAGCCCCTCTCTTCCAACAAATTGGGGACCAGATAAGTCAAGCCAAAGCTTAACACTTAGAAAATGTTTGCAAAATTAACAAAGAGAGTAAAGTGCAAGACTAAGTAAAAAAGGCAAGGCAATTGGATGAGAAAGCAGTGCATCTAAAGCAATTAGATTATGCTCGGATCACCGAGCTACATCAAGTCAAATCCAGAAAATTTAAGAAACCAAATACTAATTGACAGCCGTCCACAAGACGGATAAAAGCAGATGCTAAACTAAGTACAACTACTCAAAAACTAAATAAAGAGTTTGTACATTAAGGCAAGTTGAAGCAAAAGGAACTAGAGGCAAAAACAGGTATATTATGAAATTAAGAGCAAGTTGATCCGCAAGATTCCGTAGACGACTGCCCGAGTTCCTATGCTTCAGCATTCCCAGGATCTAACTAAGAGGTAGCTGCATGTTGACCAGCAGAAGTTTCAGCTGCAGCTAAGGACGAGGCAGGTTGAGTAAGGGCCTTCTCAGACTCTTTCTTCTGAGCTGCTTCTTTCTCTTTCCTCGCAGCTTCTTCCTCTTCTCGAGCCGCAGCCTCAGCCTAGCGAGTCAGAAAATATATCTCAGCCTGGCTACTAGAGGTTAAATGAACGTCCTGCCCATTAGAAGCCTAGACTTACACCTGATCCTAGTCAATGAGGATCGGCGTGGAATGCTAGACGCTAAGCTACATTGAATCCATTCTTAAAACCCTCGTCATACTGGGCTTGGGTATAGATCCGGACTTGTAGGAGCTTTTGAGCCTCCTCTAGCTCAGTTTGAGTCTTGGCAGCCTCTTCCTTCTAGGCCTTCAGCAGATCTTGAGCCTCCTTGAGCTCGTTCTGAAAACGGGAGGATTCCACCTGTTTGGCGTTCAGCTCGTTCTAGAGTCACTAAACTTCATTTTGAAGATCAGCTTGCCTTCTCAGCGACTCTTCCTTAGTAGCAACAGATCTTTGCCTGAAATCCTTAGCCATCATCCGCTAAGTTTCCTCTTGTCGTCACTGCGTATCCTGAATCCGAGACTCGATACCAGGTATGTCCTCAGCCCCATACTTCTTCAAAAATTTCAATCCTTCCTCTAAGACAGGGAATATATGATCCTCCAGATTCTTGAAGACAGTCTCTAAGTCATTCTTGGCTGCGGCAGCCTCTTCTTCAGCAGCTATGGCACGGAGCCCAGCAAGATTAGCTCGGCATTCGGCCTCGTCCAGCTTACACTTCGGCTCCTCGTTCATTTTCACTGGCAGAGTGTGGTTCTGAATGATTTGAATGATTTAAAAGCCAATCAGCCAAAGTGAAAGAGTTATATATATTTATATATATAAAAACTTAAGCAAAAAAACTTAAGTACAAGGGACTATACCTGCATCAGCAGCTTCTGGTTCTCAGCAAAAGGATTAGGCACCCTCACACTAGGCTCGGCTATCCCAGCAGTGGCCCTAATTGACCAAGTCTTGGCCTTCTCCAACTTAGACTGGCCGGACAGGTCGCCGAAGAAGGCAATAGCAGAATCGCGATACGACCAGAGAACATTCATGAGACCCTCAGGAACATTGAGAAGAGGAGCTGATCTGAACCCCATGTCGGCAGGAAAGAATCAAAATGAATTGTCAACAGAGGTTGAAGGCACACCGACACCCTTCACAGCCTCAGCTCAGGCATCCTCCCTCGGGCCATCACCATCATCGAAGCCCTTCGGTTTCTCACTCAGAATCTCCACGTCTCCTAGGGTTGATGCAAGAGAAGAGCATTAGCCTCACGCTGAATGTCATCAGTAAAAATTCCTTCCCGAGGAGGGGATGAGGGCATGGTCTTCTCTCCGGACTTAATCTCCTAGACGCTGACCTGCGGCTCAGGAGGAGGAGTTTTTTGTTGAACCTCTTCCTTAGCAGGGGCCTTAGGAGAAGGAGGAGGGGTCCTTTCCTTAGCCTCTTTCGGCTTCTTTGTGGTTTCTTCCTCCTCTAGCCGAGGCTTTTTAGCAAGAATTGGGGCAGCCTGAAATTGCCCTGGTCCAATGACAACCCTCCTCTTCGGCATGACCATATCTTCATCCGTAGATACTTCCTGAACGGGATCAACAGGCTTGTCCTTGTTCTTCTCTTCTTCGTCATACTACAGAAGAAGGAACAGGGGGGCAAAGATCCATATAAGTACCAAAAATAAAAAAACAACAACACAACAAAAATAGCAAACGAGTCAAGTTAGGAAGCTCACTAAAGTCTTGAGTAGACGCTCGTCTTCGTCTTCTTCCTCTTAAACTTCTGGAGCAACTGTTTCAGTTTTCTTGGCAGTAGGAGTAGAGGTCCTAGGAGCAGTGGAAATTCTAGCTGCAGAAGAAGCGCGAGCCGCAGCGGCTTGCTCTTCGGCAGAAAGAAGGAAATAGGGGTCGCTCTTATTCCACCAATTTTTGTGCTGTTGATACTCAGCCGCGCTGACTACCTCAAACCTCTCTTCGTGCAAGCTGATAGGCCGATCCTTCGAGTTAGTGATCTTCGGGGTGTTGGTGATCGGATTCCTCTCCTGATCGATTCCGAGCACTTCGTAATTGATGTCGGAATTCTCTTCGTACAGCTCTGAAAAGACAAGAACAACAGTAAGCTTCGCCAAAGAATATAGGCATCAAAAAGCAAAGGAAATAAAAAAGAAAAACGATTAAGTCATCGGCCCCAGCCGAGCTCCTTATCGCCTTGGTACTTTCGGCTGAGGCTCACAACAACGAGCATCGTCTCTTGGAAGATGTATTGGTAGCAGGGTAGCCATGTAGTGGGCATGTCCTTCATTCGGCGTGTGGCCCCACGCACTGTGGTCCAGCCGAAAAGTGGCATCTGCTTCACGCTTCGGAAAACTCATCAGGGCCGAAGCTAGGCATACTTCAGGATTTCTTAGATACCTCAGCGCACCAAATTAGTTTGGATGGTCTTTGTCTTGGGGCGCCCTTACCCAGATCGATTGACCTTCCAGTCTTTATCCGAGGTATCGTTCAGCCAGACCGAAAGGTAACCCATCTCATCTTCAATCTGCCACCAACCGGGGCCATTAAATCTGTTAGCTTGGGTGTTCGGGACCAGTTTGTGCATGCAACGGAAACAATGAATGCTCGACGTGTATCCGTGAAACAGGCACACCCAGAGATAAGTCATCACCCTTCGGAAGCTCACGGGAGTAAGTTGACACAACGAGATGTTATACCTGTTCAGCACCGAGGTTATGAAGGAGTGAAGTGGGAACCAAAGCCCGTACTGCAACTGGCGAGTATAAACCCCAATGTAGCCAGGTGGAGGACGGTGAATCCTATCATCGGCAGAGGGCACTTAGCACCAATACCCATTTTCCTCCATAATTCCGTAACAAACCTCAAGTTTCTCGGCGAAGTAGAATTCGGCGTTGTTTTCAATCCACCATTTATAAGGCGGAGACGACATGAGGCCGGCGTTTTTATTTTCATCTAACCACTCCCTTTCCTCGGGAGTCAAATCCCTAGATGCCAAAGCCGTGCTTCGGCCAGAGGTGCTAGCTTGTCTCGAAGCACGAGGCGGCAAAGTAGTTAAAGGGACGACCCTAATTGCGGAGCCGCTAGAAGCGGCGGCGGCACCAACCCTATTCCTAGGGTTCAGGTTGCTGTGGGGTGGCATCATCCCAAAGGGACGGTTCAGCCGCTAAGTCAACTGCGGAACCTCCGTCTCCTCTTCATTATTCGGCTCAGCCTCCACCTTTTGCTTTCCACGATCGTCGGTCATTTTTTACGGTGGTGGTGCGATAAAATGGAAAAAAGGGGGGGTACTAAAAAAATCAAGAAAACCGAAGAAAATTCTTGGAAAATTACCTTGATCAGATGCGGAACTTGCCAATCTGTAAGTTCGGAGCAAAAAATTTCAGTTTTGAGCTTCATATTGCTGAATACGAGTGAGTATAGAAAAAAGGTTTAGCAACGATGATTCGCGAGAAGGAATTTGAAATTAGCAAAAGGAAATGAGGAAAGAATGTGGGACGAGTGGCTTAAATACCTTCCAGAAATGGGAATCTTGGGAGTCGCGCCACTAACACCCCCACTAACTCCGCTTCAATGCTCCACCTCTCCGTCTTCTTCTCTGATTAACCGCCCATTAAACCGTCCAAATCCTCAATTAAACTCCAAACTGCCGTTATTGCCTCAATAACCGCAATTAATTAAGTGCCAATCATTCATTTATTCCCTCCATTCTGCAAGTCAAAACCCAACTCGTCAAACTTCCGAATCGGGTCTGGGGGGCAAGTTGTTTGGGTCCAATTTACTCCAATTGGGCCGGTCCACAAATGATTCAATTAGAAAACCCAAAAGAAGGTTTCAACTCTCCTAATACATGCAAAGTCAGTCATAGGCCCAGTCAACACGACAAGCCCATTCGACTTCAAGGCCTAATTTATCCATTTGAGTAAGGTATAAAATCCTTGACCTCTCTTTCTCTCTCATTTCATTCACTTCAAGCCTCAAGCATTAACTCTCTTGCATAGCTTTCTCTCTCTTAACACTGTACTTACTTCGACATCGGAGGGGCCTTCCTCGGTACAACCACTGAGACCAGTTTACGTGTGTTTTCTGTGCAGGAAACCCTCATCCCAGTCATCACTTGGGCCGAGTCCAATCTTCAGCCCACAAGTAAGGTCCAGACAAAAGATCTATTGATTTCACCCGAAACACTATGTATTAGTCATCGTACTAAATCGTGCGTGTTCTTGTATAGTAGAAATTTCAAAGCCAACTATTGATAAAGTTTCACGGGCTTCATAGAAACAAATTTCATTATATTATACTCCATAATTGATGTAGAATATGAATACTTTATAGATCAGAGTTGTTTTACCAAAGAGCGAGGATTGATTACTAATCTGACTAACGGTTGAAAATTAGGTCTAGCTTGTTCTATGTAATTATTGCCTCTGTGTTTAAATAAATGAAACGCTTTTTCTTTTGCATCCGTGTTTAAATAAATGAAATGTTTTGTTTTGTAGTAACTTCTCTTTATTTTTTTAACAATATTCTCTCAACTTTTTAATAATATTATACTAGCTAATGGTCCCTCACAAAACCCCTTACTTTCTTCTTTCTCCTCAAACTTTACCCCACTACCTATTATTTTAATAAATTTAATTAACCTTTCCAAGTCCGTGAAAATCAAAACGTTTCATTTATTTAAACACGGAGGGAGTAATTTATGTATTTACAATGCTTGTAACTTTTTTTGGGTAACTAGAATCTGTTGTACGTTAACTCAGTTGAGTTAGTAGACAAGAATTTTTAAAAGTGGGGGAAAGAGGCCGGGTAACGAAAACCCCACATCAACTTGACTTGTTGGCTATGATAAATGGGGACCTAACAATATGGTTCTCCCCCACAGCAGGGTTAAGGCAAGGATATTACCACTTCTATCTGTGCATGGAGGTAAAAAATTTTATGGCTCAGACCAAGAGAGAATTCAGGGTGTCAAAATCAATAGAAGATGTCCAACTTTTTCTCATATCTTCTTTGCTGATGATGCTCTCTTCTTCTTCAAACTTGGAATCCAAGAGTGCAAGGAATTGAGAAAATGCCTAGATGATTTTTGCACAATCTCTAGGGAGATCATAAGCGCTCAGAAATCTTTTTTACTCTTCAGCCCAAACACGCCAACAACTTCATAAGAAACCTTTGAAAGTTGGAAGTAGGAACACTTTGGTTCCTACTTGGGTTGTCCTATGGAGGTAAATGGTACATCTTTAACCCACTTCAATTTAGTTTCCAAAATAAATAGCTAAAAAGCTTCTTTACTAGAAACACAATGCTCTCTCACAAGCTGTAAAATTGATCCTAGTAAATTTAGTACTAATGGCCCTTTCATCCCATATCCTGTTCCTATACTTCATCCCAAAGAAGATTCTAGGAAAGATATACTTTGTGTGCTTGATTTCTTTTGGGCCTTCTCCATGGAGAAAAAGTCTATTTACTGGAGAAATAAGGAAACGCTACAATAGTAAAGAAGGCAGGAGGACTTGGATTGAGAAATATATCTATGTACAATAGTACATTATTTTTTAATCAAGCTTGGAGAATACATAAGAACCAACAACTTCTAGTGAGTAAAGTGATGAATGGAAGATATGGCATATCCCTAGTAGCAAGAAGTCTCTCAAGAAAGCCCGCTCAACGCAGCTGACTAAAGGTGAAACTAGAGTCGTTAGGCTAGCCTTCCCAAGTCAACCAAATTTATAAACCAAACCTACTCCTAGTATAGGGGCAAGTCCAAGTCGATCCACGAGGAATGGAGGGTCTATCACTATAGTCTATGTGTCAAGCTACCTCGAAGCAAATGTATGAATGTATAGTGTACTAAGCTAATTAAACAATGCAAGTAATAGAGGAAAATTCAATCACAAGAATTCTAGGGATTAGGTTCCACATGTAATCACGATAGAAGTGCCAAATTGGGGGTGAATCGAAGCAATAGGCGTTACAAGGACTAATAACAATTGCATTCAACGAGTTCAAAAGGCTATCAAGACTAATTGTCAAGCTAGGTTTCCAATATGGATGACAAATTAGTAGAATAACAACTCAAACAAGTTGAAAAATAACAATCTCAAATCAAGTGGTCATGTTATCAAGATCATCAATGCAATCAAGTTTAGAACTCTAAGTTGATCAATCGTATTATGCTAAACACATACACAAATTCATCAATCAATTTAATTACAACAATCTATTGATCAAAATCCCCAAATTAGCATAAAACTACCAATCAAACATTCTTCCCCTTCAACCTAGCAAAGAAATCTACTCACTAAGCATATTAAATGGAAGAAAACAAACAAAGTTAATCATCATCATTATCATAGTTGCAAATGTAATCAAAAGTGGTAATCAATTAAACTAATCAAGTTCAAACAAGCAAAATAAAAAGGAAATTTCATCAAAAACAGGAATTAAAAGCAAAGACAAAAAGAAATCTTTTAAACTTGAAGATTAGAAGGAAATCAAACTTGAAATAGATTGAATTGAAGATCAAATGTTAAAGTTTACACTTTCTCTCTCTAGTTTCTCTCTCTAATTAGCCTAACTAATCTCTTTCTAAAAATGCTAAGATTGAATCCTCCCCAAAATTAGAAGGTCCGTACATATATATAGTTATATGAGAAAAAGAGTAAAATCAAGATAAAACCGCAAAACAAGGCTGCTTGGGCATACAAGTCTTCTCGCCCGAGCAAGTAGTGTATGCCCAAGAATACCCACAATGTTGATTGGCCGAGCAAAACTTGTTTGCCCGAGCTGCTGCTTGTGCGCGAGGGAAACTCGGGTGGCTGCTTGCTTAGGAATACATGGGCCGCTTGGTCGAGCAACTTTGTACGCCCAACTCAGATTCAAATCTCCTTCTCTAATGCTTGGGCACGCAATCTTTACCTAAGCGGTTTGTCCAAGCATCCTTGTGTTTACTTCTAACTTGGTTTGCTTACTATATAACTTCCTGGACTTGGTTTGGTTGACTTCCAAAGCTCGTGTTGGGCTTCCTCCTTGACACTTGAACCTCAAAAAATCCAGACATACCTTTAAAACAAATCAAACCAAACAGAAAGCAAGAGAATAGCAAAGAAATGCATAAAAAAGGGTAATAAAGCCGATAAAAACATCCATTTCTCTAACTAACACACAAGCACGCGAAGCAAGCATTATTACCTAATAACTTGAAATGAAAGGCTAAAATTGAGCATAAAACTACGAAGAAAACTACCCTATGAGTGCCATAAATGACACTCATCAAATTCCCCCAAGCTAGCCTTTTGCTCGTCCTCGAGCAAAACAAAAGCAAACAAGGAAAATGAAGGGTTTATTTAAATAAAGAAAGAGAGAAAAGGGGATGGGGATATACACTAACTCACTTACGTAGGAATCATGGTCCCCTTTTAGCTAGTGACAAGCCATTTAAACCTCAAGTTCGCCAATGAGGACGAGTGATGATCTCGTAAGAGTTTCCAAAGAGCTTAACCCATAACTCTTAAAGTAAAACGAGGCAAAGCATAAAAGGAAAATGAAATAAAAAAGAAAAAGAACACAAATGCTTTTAAAATGGACCTTTGCAAATGGACAAGCACAAATAGATACAAAGCTTTCTAAATAAGCAAGGGGTTGCACGTTCCAAGATATCCAAGGTTGATTGAAACATAAAATATGCTAAGCATAGAGAACTAACAAAACACAATTCACCTTCATCCCAAACAATCTTTTCGCATTCTCCTTACTAGTTTCAAATCCACCTCAAGTGAGCATCTCAATGATTCCTCGAAGGAACCGGAATAGAAAAGATTTAGAGATACTCGACATCTTAACTATGCAAACTCGCTCTATAGGCTTGACTCCTATCTCCCTCCACTGACTTGTGAATCAACCATAAGGGTCAAAAGGGCTTTGAAGGGTTGTAAGGTAAGGGAAAAAAGGGATAAGGTAGGCTAAAATTTGAAATTTGGTGGTATACCTAAATTGTGAAGTAAAAAATGGTCAATTCTTAGTACCATAACCAAGGTATCACCCAAAATTCAAACAAAAATACCAACACCCCCAAGCTTATTCAACACCACATCACAAAACTATATACAAAAAGCGTAGGTACACTTCCCCCAAGCTTGAAAGGAGCATTTTCCTCAACGCACTAAACGAAGGAGGAAGCAACTACATTAAAATCTTTTTGAGAATTTCATTTTTTTTTCTAAAGCTTTTGCTATTGCTCTTTTTTCACTTTATTGCTTTGTCCTTGCCTTTTATAACTTTGGACGGATTTTGTTACGTTGCATTTGCCTTTATTCACAAACTATGTACAAAATAAAATTGGTCATCAAAAGAACCAAACATTCATGTATAAATCTCCATAAACACCAACAAACCATGGACCATATGCTTCACAGAAAAAACCAAAGATGGACATGAAAATGAAACAAATGGCTATATAGCTAGAGATATGGGTAGAAAAGAAAGGATAAGGCTAACAAGGTTGGCAAGAAGGAAAATGTAAACCCAAAACCAAAAATGTAAGAACTAAACCTAGAAAAAGAGAAATAAACACCCCGAAAAGTTGCCTTTGTCCTTCCCAAATGGTTCGGTCGCAATCTTGGGAAATAAAAATCAAGTTCTAGATAAGAGTAAGCGGTAGTCAAGGATCCATGCCACTCATACAAGAGGGGTAGAAGGTTAGAAAAATGGGCCTCACATGGTTGTAGCAAAAACACACGTTTGGCTTCAAATCCACTATAGGATACAACACCTTCTTACCACAAACAAGTAGACCAGGGTTTCAAGGTCTCAAAAGTTCTTAACAAGCTACCTTAGCATACCTTATCCTAGAATCAACTGAGCATACTCTCCAACTGTGTAAACCGTCATCGTTTAGGAAGGTAAACATCTAAAAATGCAAGTCCAAAAGATATTTAGTCCAAGGCAAAAGCAAATACAAGACACAAAGAAAACTTTACCTCAAATGAAAATCTTTTTGTATTTTAAATTTTTGAATTGTTTTTATATTTTTTTCAAAAGAAATGGAGAGAAGAAAAAAAAGAAAAGAAAAGGATGATCATAATGGGGCTCTAGGTTGAGTTTGGTATTTCATTCAATCAAACCTTCATATCTTTTTCTTTTCCAATCGGAATTGGGATTATGATATATCATTGGAAAGATAATTTCAAGGGCTATCCAACCATTTATAATTTGGATAAAAATTATGAGGCACGAAATTCAATTTTGAACGTCTTTGAATTCAAATAGAACAAGGACTATAAAAAAGAGGAGTTTTATTCAATTTCAAACTCTTCGATCTTTATCTTTCATAAAGGATAGATTAGAACCTTCTAGAGTCTTCTATAAGCTACTACGGAATCCTAATTGTATTAGGAATGTAATTAAGGTAATCGGATCCTCCACATGATCATTGGGTAGTAGGTAAGATGGACATAAGGTCCAGTTTGGGCACAGTTTAGTATTCTGGCCAAAACTTCTTCGTTATAAGTCAGAGTTGGGCTTATAATATATTTTTAGAAAGATATTTTCAAACCCCATTCAAATACACAATAATTGGACCAGGATTATGAACCAAAACAAATTGGTTTGGACGTTTTTATAAATGGGACACGAAATGAATGATTTTCAAAGACACGAAATGAATGATTTTGGGTTTAAAGACACGAAATGAATGATTTTGGTTTAAAACATTTGAGGAAAGGTTAGAAATGGTTAAGGCGTAAGAGAAATTCACAAGACTCTTCAACTCTTCACCTAACTCGATAATCAAAGACGTGAAAGGTACTCATCACTGGGTTTGGTTTTTGGGGAGACACAATCAGGTGTCTACAACCCTCATTAGGGTTCCAAGGCTTCCATTGAGGCACGGGGCCTTGTTGAACCGGGAAGTAAGGATAGTTGGCATATGGTTCAATGTCCCCTCGTTAAACATGCATGGCATGAATTTGATTATCACAATAGGCATGTTATCCAAAAAGGCTTGGTTGCTAGAGGGAAGTTCTTGTCCCCTAGCAATTGAGTCCAATTGGGATTGTAGAGTTCTGAAATCAAAAGACGATGGAACATTATCATGCAATGTAGGTATAAAAGAGGTAGAAGAAGAAGGCTCACCACCCTCATGGGATTAGGGGATATCATGATGTTGTTGTTGGCGAGTAGAGGAAGGAGGAGCTTGAGTGACGGATCTACGAGAGCCTATCTTGAGGGAGGAAGGAATTTTGTGTTGCTTGGTTCTGAATGGGTATTCAAGTTCATGGTGAACAATGACATTTTCTTGATTAGGGCCAAGGCACCAATCAACATCTTGAGAAACTTTCCAAATGTAGAGCGTATTGTTTTCGGTTTTCTCAAGAAACTTAGCCTTGATCATTGCCCTTGTGTGAAAATACATGGCACCAATGCCATTGTCACCGCGGTCTTCAACATGAGGCATATTGGCGAGCATGGAAGCAAAAACATCATTGTTATCAACGTGTATCACAATAATAGTAATCATGTCACCTAATTGGATATCACCACCCTTAGGGGTTTCATCCCTAGTCTCAATGAACCGTTGAACCAAAGCATCAACAAAATTTATGTGGCCGACCAAACCCTTTGGCTTGGTAGCCATCCATAACTAAGCTAACTCCTCATGTGAAAGAGCACTGATGGACCATTTAGAGTGGAAAGCATATAGTAAAATCCGAGAGAAATAACGAAGCACCATGTGTAAAATGGAGGAAGCCTTTGAATTTCGTGATTGAAAATCACGCTCCACCGTAATCGACCTCCACCAAAGTGTTTCATCATAACCACGCTTCTCCCTCAAATATTCGGTCACGGGGAACTTTGAACTCTTATGATGAGTCAAGTTGAAAACTTCTAGCAACTTTGATTTAGCTATGCAATGGTCGGTGTTGAAAACTTGGAATGAAAGGTACTCAATCGATCGTTTTCCTTCAAGAACATTTTAAATGCTAAAGGAGGCTAAGAACTCATAAATGATTCGCTTGTAGGTGAGGGCATACTTGGATAAGAAGCCGTCCAAGCTAATATTTGAAGCCAAACGCTTCATCTCCGTGTCGATGAAGAATTTTTTAGCCTTCGCATCACAATAGAATCTCGTAGGACGCACGCTTATTTCATAAAGCTTTTCATATAGAGTCCATTTTTCCATAGTAGAAAATTCAATTCCCATAGTGTCTTTGACGGTAGGGGGGGGGGGGGAGGCACAACCGGCCTAGAATTGGAGGAGCTAGCTTCATGACAAGGTAGCTTGCCATGTGGTGCCATCTACAAATCAAACAACAAAGTAGGCTTGGTAAAAATAGGTAAAATGATGAATAATAGCAAGCACTTATAAAGTGGACTAGTATAAAGCACATAAGCACCATAACCATGGCATAAGAGAGTCACAAATCCAACCAAATTTGAAAGAAATTTGCAAATGAACGATCATAGTATGGTGAAATAACATGCTTAATCAACAAAATCATACCAATTATATCAACAACAAGCATGCTAGTGAATATAGTCTTAAGAAACATCCTCCATGAAGAACAAGAATATATGACAATAGTGTATTCATGAAAATTAAGCAATAATCCAAACTAAGTATGAAAATCATATAAAAATCATCATCACACATCAGTATTATCAATAACCAAGCAAAAGGAATTCACAAATAAAGCATACTCAAAATTGCTAAAACTAGGGTTCTAAGTAGTAAGGTAGAATCATGAAAAATTCAAAGAGAGTAAGGAAATCATACCTTAATCAAGCAATAGAACCTTAAAAATGCAACTAGAGTAGATAAAAAATCCCCAAATGCAAGCCTTGAACAAGAAACTCACCAAAATAAAAAAACCCCCAAATTTTTCAAAAGTATGAAAAATTTGCAAATTTATAAAAAAAAAAGTGAAATTTGTTTTTAAAGATGATAAAAATGAAGTAAAATGATGATTTATTAATGAAATAACAAAGAGAACAATTATAATGAAATTTGGAGTGAAGGGTGAGGGTTAGAGAGAAAAGAGGAACGAAATGGTTTAAAAACAACAGCTGAGAAATGCGAAAATGGGCTGCAATTCCGCTGCTACTGCTATTATGCTCGTGCAGGTTGCTTGGGCAAGACAGAGCCACTCGGCCGAGCAAAACTTGTTTGCCCAAGCAGCCTACGCGTAAGGCTGGGCGCTACGGGTGCGTGCTCGTGCTTGGCTAGCTGCTTGCTCGGGCATAAAGGGGCTTCTCGGCCAAGAAAAAGAGTATGCCCAATACAGACGCAAATGTATAATTTTGAAACTTGGGAAAATTCGAATTATGCCCAAGTTGCTTGCCCGAACTCCCAATTTTGCAACTTAGCCAATTTTCGATATTTTTAACCAATTTCAATCGTCACCAACACCTTATAACTCAAAAATTCACCGTACAAAAATCAATAGAAACAATTAATCATGGAAAAATGCCAAAATAATAGAAAAGGAAATAAAAAAAAAATTGAAGAAAAAGGTTAGAAATCTGGGTTGCCTCCCGGAAAGCGCTCTTTTAACGTCATTAGCTTGACGTTCTCCACCTATCAAGGTGGTTTGTTATGAATCATCTTATGAGCAAGGCCAACGAAAACACCATCGTAATAATGTTTAAGTCTATGGCCATTGGCTTTGAATTAAGAAGAGGAATCCAACGGAGATATTTCAACTACTCTATTAAGGAAAACACGTTAAACCAAGAACGGACCATTCTACCTAGACATAAGTTTTTCGGGGAACAACTTCATCTTAGAATTGTAGAGGAGTACCTTGTCGCTTACACAAAACTCTTTCTTCTCAATGAGCTTATCATGTACTTCCTTAGAACGGGCCTTGTAGATTCTAGCACAATCATATGAATCAAGCCTAAGCTCTTCTTTCTCATGAAGATCTAGCCACCGTTGCTCCCCCGTAGTTGCCAAATCAAAGTTGATGTTCTTGATCGCCCATAGAGTACGGTGCTCAAGTTCCACCTGGAGATGACATGATTTGCCATAGATAAGGCGATACAAAGTAGTGCCAATAGGGGTCTTGAATGCCGTTCCATAGGCCCAAAGAGAATCATCTAACTTCTCCGCCCAATTTTTCCTATTCCTTGCAACCGTTTTTTCAAGAATTAATTTGATTTGACGATTAGATAGGGAAGACTGAATCGTTGATGCACCCCATGTTTCCTCAAAATCTTTTGAAAGGCTTTGTGCACAAAGTGTGATTCATTATCACTAATCACCGCCCTTGGAACTCCAAACCTCGGGAATATAATCTTCTTGAACAACTTCAATACCACCTTGTGGTCATTAGTTGGGGAGGCAATGGCTTTAACCTATTTTGAAACATAATTGACCGCCACAAGTATGTATTGGTTTCCATAAGAAGAAGGGAATAGTCCCATGAAATCAATGCCCCACACATCAAACACCTCTAGTTAAAGAATAGGTTGTTGAGGCATTTCATTCCTCTTTTAGATGTTTCCGGTTCGTTGTCAACGATCACAAGTTTTTACAAAACCCTAAGTATCCTTGAAGATATGTGGCCACCATAAACCACATTGAAGGATCTTAGAGGTGGTCTTTGAAACTCCCGTATGACCACCACTAGGTTCGGTTTGGCACATCTTCAAAACATTAGGAACCTCCTCATTTGGGACACATCGACGAAGCATACCATTAACTCCACGCTTGTATAGAATAGGATCATCCTATAAATAGTGCCTAGACTCTCTTTTGAGCTTCTTTCTTTGATTCTTGGAGAATAAAGGCAGAAACTCTCCACATGCAAGATAGTTTACCAAATCGGCGAACCAAGGGAGCTCCTTCACATCTATAGCATACAAGGAGTTATCAAGCATACTATCCTCAATAGTTGAACCATCATCATGGATTTTGAAGTCTTCAAGCCGAGAAAGATGATACGATACTACATTTTCCGCTCCCTTTTTATCCCTAATCTCGATGTCAAAAATTTGGAGCTCAAGTACACAACGAATAAGCCTAGGCTTTGATTCCTTCTTGGCCATAAGATACTTAAGAGCCGCATGATCCGTGAATGCTATGGTTTTGGAACCAATCAAGTAATTCCGGAACTTCTCAAATGCATGACCAATAGCAAAAAATTCTTTCTCTGCGGTGGTATAGTTTCATTGGGCACCACTCAAAGTCTTGGACATGTAGTAGATGACATGAAGCTTCTTTTCAACCCTTTGACCTAACACACCTCCAATTGACGAGTCACTTTCATCGCACATTAGTTCAAATGGCAACTCCCATCTTAGAGCTTGGACAATGGGTGTAGAGATCAAAGCACTCTTCAATTTGTTGTAGGCTTCCAAACATGTATCATTAAAAATGAACTCGGCGTCTTTTTGGAGAAGATCATTGAGGGGCTTTTCTATGAGAGAAAAATCCTTTATAAACCTCCTATAAAACCCCACATGCTCTAAGAAAGACCTCACACCCTTCACATTAACCGGAGGTGGTAGCTTTTCAATGACTTCAATCTTTGTTTTGTCCACCTCAATACCCTTATGTGAGATCTTGTGGCCAAGGACTATTCCTTCCTCAACCATGAAATGGCACTTCTCCCAATTCAAGACCAAGTTCACCTTTTCATAACGAGCTAAACATCTTCCAAGATTTACAAGACAATCTTCAAAGGAAGTACCACCCACCAAGAAGTCATCCATAAACACCTCCATCTCCTCCTCCAGCATTTCTCCAAATATGCTCATCATACATTGTTAGAAGGTAGCGGGGGCATTGTAAAGCCCAAAAGGCATCCTCCTATAAGCATAAATTCCATTTGGGCAAGTAAAAGTTGTTTTTTCTTAGTCATCCGGGTGAATGGGAATCTGAAAGAACCCGGAGTAACCATCAAGAAAGCAATAATACTTATGCCTCGTGTTGGGTTTTGCGCTGTTCGACACCGTATGGAAACAAAACCCGATAATCAGATCGCATGCGTAATAGTTATAACATAAATAAAAGCACACAAATAAACACAAACATAAAAGAAAAGAGAGAAGAGAGAAAGAATACTCACCCTAGAAGCGTGCTTCGCTCAACTGACGAGCTCAGACTTGAAAGATTCAAGTTCCGCAATAGCGAGAACCTTTGACGGCTCACACACTCGCTACCGAACCGTAACTGGTCAATACCCCAAACCTTAGTCGAGGCTAGACCAAAAATAATTTAGAGTTTACGAACAAAGGTTTTCTCGCTTTTGGAGATCCCTTAGAGTTCACCAACTCAAGTGAAAATCCCAATACCTAATGATAAGTATTTATAGCGAAGTCTCCCCAAGAATTCCCATCATCTTTCAACGTGGTATAGTTGGTAAAAAGCAAAAAAAGATTTAATTTAATTCCAAATTAAATTAAAATGCCAAAACAATCACCAAACGGCAAGTGGCGCAAGGAGAGCAAGGGGTTGGGTGAGGACCACAAGGAAGGACCACCTTCCCTTGCTCCCTAAGGCAAACCGCCTCACAAACCATGTGCCGCCAGCTGGTACCCAGCCTTAGGCACCAAGTCACGCTTTACTGGCAGCCTGGTGCTCGGCTAGGCCTGCAATCCAACCCGCACACACGCACAGCCTAGCCAGCAACCTCGCATGCAATGCGGGTTGCTATGCTGTGTGTTGCCGCTACTATTGCTGCAAGCGAGGCCTAGCACGCCTAGCTGGTTGTTGCCTTGCTGGTGCACCTCCCCGCATGCATAGCTCGAAGGCCTTGATGCTGCGCCATGCATGCTTGGCCATGTTGGCCCTTGCGCTCTAGCAGCCAAGGGGTGGCTTGCGGCAAGGCCTACTAGCCTAGCCATTCCTTGCGGCAAGGGGATATTGCTAGCCTAGCCCTCGCATGACAAGGCCAATGCCAGGCTACGACTTAGCGCTGACTTGTCGTTTGGATGATTTTTCTGTCTTGCTATTTCTAAATTCGACTCGACTTACGACGCTCGGCTTTGACGCTCTAAGCTCGGAATTCGACATCTTAGTTCGTAAAATCTCTATCGACTCTTTAATCCTTCGGATTAATTCGTCGCTTCGGTTCGGTTTCATGATTGGGTGTAACCTGAAGGGTTCAGTCAAGATTAAGTAGTAATATTATTTATTCATTAATATTACTGATCGGAAGCGGCCTCCAGCTAGGCATTCCAATCACTTGACCTCACTGAATAATTAGCTTTGTAATTAATTCCAAACCCTCTATCGGAATAATACACTTGTTTGAAGGACACCAATCCTTTCAATCTCTCACTTGTCCTTCCGGACAAGTGTGCTGTTTGTGTACAACCTGTTTCCTATGTCACTTAATGTCTCTTCATGAACTATAAGGTAAGATTTTTTGTCATCTTTATTACGTCTTGAAGTGTTTCTTGATTTCTGAGTTCAACTATCAATAAGCAGATGATTTCTAAAATCAATTTGAGCACGACCATGTATTTTCACAGTCTCGCTCTTCGAGAGGCCTTGTTAACAACAAAGACATGTTCCCTACTGTTAGTAGGGGGACATTCCCAGTCTTGCATTGTCAGCTTCCCTTACTAAGAGGCCCTAGCCGCCCAACTGTTGCCTTTATAATCCCCTTGTACGAAAGACGTTTGACAACATCAAAGTGGACTAATACTCAAATAGAAGAACTAATGATGCTCATAGTCAAGGAAAGAGGTTCCGATAGCCATTATGAGTAATATACTTATGACAATTGTTAAATCTCTTAAAATATGCTCATAGGTCGATCCGGTATAGTTCCAAACTGATACATGTGCAGATGATTTATGACAATTTTGTCTTTGTAGCACAAGAAATGGTGCTATAAATCATACTGCACACTAATCTCATGCGGTTATTATTCGTCCAACTTTCAAATGACCTTGATTAGGGATAATTTCGATATGATATTTAATGTTCACTTAATAGGTGTTTCTTTATCCAAGACATGGTCTTGATACCCTATTTTGAATATCGTCAAATCAAATGGACTCATTCATTATTTAATTCTAAACCACAATTAAATAGTTTTGTGGAATAATTAGTAAATTTTATTCCCCTATGAAACTTTTAAACGTTTCATCTTATGATAAATGGTTTTCTTAAATGTTTTAAGAGTAATACTCTTAACAAAACATTTATAAAAATCACACCCATACCTAATATGCTTGATTTCTTTCATGCAATTGTGAATGTTGTGGTTCACTTATTGCATAGAGTTATGATTACTTTTCAAAACTTAGCATCTTCATTATAAACAACTCTCATAATAAGATGATAAAATTTAAGAGTGTTATGGATTATATGCGACTTAGGATTTATTGTCCAAGTGATGGATTCCATTCATTTTCATGATTTAAGATCTTGAACTTGACAACCTACAATCGTCAAAGTTAAACAATCAACTATCCATTTAACAACTTCGTTATTATTGCCTCTGAGGCAGCAATGTTCTCAACATATACTTTAGCAGATTTCCTAATGATGCTTTGCTTGGATTTTAGTCCAACTGGTTCACAATGATTTGGGATACCCTAACCATCGGTGATCATGGAAATTTACCTTAAATTTCCGCACATTGCACATGGATTCTAGTCCATGTTACCATTCTCAAGCCACGACGCATTTAAGCTCGTGCTTATAAATGGCTTTCTTGTCAAGGATCTGATCCTTGCTAAGGTTGTGCTCGCAACATCAATACTCATATTATATTTTTTTTCCATGCATCAAGAACTCAATCTTTTACTTAACCAAGTACTTTGGACGTTCTTGATCATAATCTAAAGATCCGTTGCTTAGATTCAAGTCGTTTGGTATTTTTATACTTGTCACGCTCTAAGAAGGCATGTCATGTGACGATTCCATATCGTAGCATACTTGATGGATTCAATTGCTGCAATATTCCCAATTTCACCCTATTCATGTGACTTTTAGCTCATCCAGTTTAACTAAGTCTTGTTAAACTGTTTGCTATATGATACGGTTGAAAGTCTCTACTAGAGTCTTTCTTGTTTGACTTAGTAGTTGCCTAGCTTGTACTTAGTTCAAACATGTACTTAGTTTTATACATATGGGTCGAAAACTTTTCAAGTCCTTCATTTTTAACACGGTAAATTCCCTTACTCGTTCAAACATTTTATTAAGTCTATCCAATAGATCTCATTTCCCAATATGTACTAGGTGTCGCCTTACCTTGGTCCATTGTCGAAAATACTTTCAAATCTAAGCATTTAGCATTTGATAGTCATTTCACAACAGAGTTCATAAACTTCTTGTTGGACCTTTACAAAATTGACTTTTGTCCCCACTAAAATTCTTATCTATAAGAATTTCTATGTTTCTCCATAAGCCAAACCTTTTACTAACTTTACGAGAAAACACATTCCAGTTCCTACATGTAATGCTTCTCTCAATCCACCAATGGATTTCTTGAGCTTGCTTTCAAATCTAGCATTATTTTGATTTACAAAACCCTTAAACTATATCCATAGTCTCTTCCAAAATCCCATTTTTTAGGAAGGCGGTTTCGATATCTATTTTTCCATATTTCATATACGCAATTTTGCTAGAATAATCATGAAAAGACTTAAGCATTCCGTTTAGTGAATGGGTTTTATTAAATGAACGCCGCGAATTTAATTGTAACCTTTTCAACCAATCTAGCTATGTATGCATATACATTTCCATATTTGTTAGTTTTATCCTTAAAAACTTATTTGCAATTGATGAGTATTTACCCTTCATGCAAATTAATCAAGTTTCAAACATGATTTACAGACATGGAGTCTTTTTTGGATTTTATGGCCTCTAACCATTATTCGGAATTTGAATTTGTCGTGGCTAATTTACAAGACACCATTACTTTACCATCAAATATTAAATAGATGCTTGTAAGTCTTAGGTTTATTTCTAACTTAATAGAAATTTATAGGATTCAATCCAAGCCTTTGGTGAATTCTATACCTATATGGGGTAATTGCATCAAACACTGAGTATCAAGGTGCTTTTAAAGCCCTTTAATTATATTGATCTTACTCCCACACTTCTAAAATTTTTGTGAGTAATGAATTCTCTTAAAAGGCACTTGTAAAGTCCTTTGAGTATTCTTGATCAATCATTCTCATGAAGCCCTTCTAAAGATTTTCGAGATTCTCATTTCTAGTTTGTTGCTGATCTCGATGGTCATTTAGTTCATTTTCCTCCCACTTATCGTTTTGAAAGTGTGTTACTTTCCAGAAAGACACCACTTAGAGCAACAAATACTATGTTCTCAATCAGGTTGTGGAAGTAATGCCCGTAGTCTCACTTGAATTCTTACAAAGAGACATGTATATTGTTTTTGAGTAGAAGTTTTTTGTGAAACAAACAGTTAACTCTCACTCGAGCTACCTTAGCCCTTATTGAGCCACTTAGCTCCCACTAAGCCAATGAGCTCCCACTGAGGCTAAGGGCCCTAGACATATACTTGAAAGACGCTAGATACTATTTCTATCCATAACTAAATATGATGTCCTTTCTTAGCTTCGACAATTTTGTTTAGTGTAACACTAGTCATTTGTGCAAATCTTTAAGAACTTTATAGTAAGGGATGTGATCCATCATCATTCGAGTTATTTCCAAATGGCATCGAGGTCTCTATCAAGACATACTATATTCTTTGTGGAGCTAATTATGAAATTCCAATTTCATAACCTTGATATGATCACTCTTGGCTCAAGCAAGCATCGCTCGATGTAATCTAGACGTTTTGATATCTTGCCTAGTCGATTTTATACTTCACTGAACTTTTGAGCTACTTAAGATCCAGTTTGTTCACATTTAATGAATATAGTCATATTCATTCAAATTCTTGTGAAAACGTTGAAGTAACATAATCCTCTTTTAGTTTTTGGAGTCAATTGTCTATACCAAGCACAATAGCTTTTTTCTTTGTGGATTGCAACAAGTAAGACTTGCTTGCCTTAGAACGATTCCGAATTGATCAACTATCAAGAGTCAATCTAATAGAGCCTTGAGTACATTCTTATCGATGTGACATTGCTAAAGATGTTTGGAATACAAATCATGTCCATGACTTGGACCTTATGAGTTTTCATGTTAGAGAAATGTTTGTTTATAATCAAGCATTCTTGACACATGGCTTAGATAACCATGGAATTCAAATAAAATCAACAACTATTGCTCTTTTAATTTGAATGTGAGTCTTTTCGTGTGTACACGGATCGTTTCTTGATTATGGAATACAATAACCATTTATTTTTTCCAGCCTTAGCTTTAAAAGGTCTTTAAACAAAGCAGATGACCTTACAACTGATGTAGCATTACTTGCTTCATTCCAAGCTTGTAAGTCAATAACTTAGCTTAACTTCAATGGTTTGAGGTCACTTTAAAAGTGGAACACTCAAGCAGTATTCAATACTTGTGAAGATAATGAGTTGCTAAGTTTAACTACGATAACAAGAACTCTAAGGTAGAATTGGAATCTCGAATTCCTTTTCTCTGTTCCTTGTTTCCTATATTTCATATCATACATCGTTTCATAACTTTAAGAACCATTTCTGTAAGTGTTTTGACTTTTATACTTTGTTAGGCATAATTGAGCATCTAATGCGCCGTAAAATAAAGTTCCATCTTTTCCTTTAATTCGTACTTGAATTACTACATCAATGAGTCATACTCATTAGTGTATGAAGCGAAAAGAAATGTTGGTTGTCAACTATTGACAATTTGAGTTTTTCAACTCAATGCTTCATGTTTATCAAAACTACCTAGTATTTTGAATATATGATGTCCAACCGTCCTTTCGGACTAAGCCATAAAAGTCATTTATGAGAAGTTGTTTTTAAAAAATGCCTTTTCTTTCCTTGAGAACCATTCTCAAAAGATTTCCTTTTATTAATCGTTGGAAACATTATAATTTGATTTAGAATTCTACAAATATAAGTGCAAAGTATTACCATTTATCAAGATAACATAATAAGCATTGAGATACATGAAAACTAGCAATTTCAATTAACTTACTAACGTTCTATATAGAGAGTTATAAATTTGTCCTAATTAGGCGAGAATAAAACGATTCCAAAACCCCAAAAATCAAAAAGTGATTAAGCATGCTTTGGCTTGTCTTAACACTTAATATTTTAAGGTAAGCAATCCAATTGCTAGTAGCTCTAAGCTACTCTTGGTTCGATAAAATGTCGCATCTAATGTTTTATTCATGCTTATCTCAATTTCCACGCCATTTAAGGGCTCCTTACTGATATCGTTGAGTTTAACCAAAACTAACGTGTATATGATGCCTTGCTTTGGCAAGCACACCAGCATACCTTACTTCCCTAGGAAAGTAGTAATGCCTTGGTTTTGGCATAGCCCATTACTATTCTCATTAGTTCCGTAAGTGCCATTTTGGAATGGCAGATTTAACTCAAAATTCTTTGGGACTTAGGGTTTCTATGTTGGTTGATTTAAGTGAGATAAAGTAATCATTCAACATTCGAAATCCTAAACATGCATTTAATATCGCAATTATATATAAGCAAAATATATAGGGCCTAAATAGAGATGCATTTGGAAACTAGCATGACCCCTTAAATATTGAATTTTCAAATCTTCAAGGGCGCTCATCGCATCTTCTTAGCTTCGTCTTCTTAGAAATGCCATCTTCGAGACATCACCACCAATTATTATGAACTTTTTTCTACGTCGAATCAGTTTATCAAAGAGTAGTACTTGAACGAAAGTGTTGTCCTTGATTAAACGCCCTTGTCTCCTTGACCAATCGCTGTAAAATTAAACCATTGACTCTTTTAATGACTTGACTCTCTTATTTTTTATTGGGTTGAAAAAGCAAAAAATGGGTGCATATTTTGGGAATCAAGTATGGGGATCAAATCAAGTTTTAAGAAAGATTGTTTATGTTGGGAGGATATTATTCGACTAACCTCCCTAAAAAAAAGATAGAAAGAACGCACACAAGACTCTAGAGATGGTCATGGTGAAAGACATATACAAGGTGTGTGCATTGACTTGTGAGTGAAAGTGACATGCTCAAGACTCGTGTAATGACCATGGATTAAATATGTGATTAGACTCAAACAAGGATTAGGTTAGGAACTCGGTTAAACATTAAATTAATTAATCATGAAATTAGACTCGACGTGATGACTTGGAAAGAAAAGACCGAACCATCGCATGACGATGGAACTGTCGCGGCGTGTTGGTTCCATCGCGGCGAAATATGACTATCATGTCGCAATAAAGCTGGCGTTCTACAGCACAAACCAAACTTCTACGCCAAAACTAGAGCGACAGTTTAATTTGTTTTCGGTGATTCTTTCGAAGGTATAAGCCTATAGTCTCACTAAGTCAATTATATTTAGACTTATTAATTCAAATTAATAAACCAATTAATTAAGAAAAGTCCTTTTAGTTAATGATTAGTTTGCTTAGATTTTATTTACAAACACAAGTCAACACAAGAGGTTACAAGTAAGGTATGCACAAGCAAAGAATGCACAAGTAGTCAAATAGTCATAATATGATGCAATTTGCAACCTAACCATGGCTCTAGTTCTCTAAAGTTCAAGGATTATGGTAGTCAAAAGAGGGTCCATGGTTATGAGTTCGGATGCATCACGCGGAAGCCATACCTTTGGAAGGGTTAGCGCGAATGGATAGGACCCTGCAAGTTGGACTTACTTCCATGGTTTGGTGAATTCACAAACTCGGATATACCCGTCGTTGCACGGAGCGTTCGATTGGGTAGATGGAGCATGAATTCCCAAGAGATAAGACCATATGTAGAACACATATGGGTTTAGAAAAGTCATAAAAACTCAATCAGGAAATAGAATCGGAGAGACAGTACTAGAATCAGTCAAAACAAGAAGGCAGACTCCTGGCTCAATGTCGCGAGTACTCGACGAGAGAAAACAGGAGCTATCGCGCAGCGACAACTCTATCGCGTCGTGATAAAGCTGTTGCATGGCGATGGATGCTGTCGTCTTGCGAAAGTTACTGCGCGTCACGGCAGTTTTCTGTGTTCTACGAATTTTCTGATTTTCGCAGTATCTTTTCGATTCTAGTTGTGAAATATATTTCCGGCCTTTCCTACGTGTAAAAATCCTATGTTTTTGACGCATTTCGGATGGTGATTAAGCAATAACAATCAATCATGAATAATTAAGCAGTGTATAATTGACACAACAATCATCATCGTAATCAAAATCATCAAAACATGATTAATAGCAAGATCCTAGGCATGATACTAAACAGATTAATAAAAAACCCTAGCATGTCACTAACAATAAAGATAAAAGCTTTAACCCAAACATAATACTAGAAAGCATGACATTAGGAATATTAATTAACATCCTAAACATGATACTAGGAATCAAGTTAAACATCCTTACATGATACTAGAAATCACAAAAGCATCCAAACATGATACTAAGAAATTAAAATAATATTCTAAGCATGATTTCTATATCAAGTAATCGAATTATTTACTTTATTTGATGTCTCGTGTCTCTTTCTATCAAAACAATACACACATTAGTAATTTCAAGAAAGATTAAATCAAACAAACCAAATAAATCAAATAATTTAAATATAGATTTGGGACCAAACCCTCAGAACTATCAACCTTTCACGTCGAGGTCGAAGGCAACTTCGAGATTGGCATAGATTATTCGAAGCTCGTGAAGGAGGTATGGTGTATGATATCAAGAAGGTGTTGGAATGTGTTTAGGTTAAGACTAGAAAGAAAGAGATGGAGAGAATAAACTTATAGTTTAGAGAGAGAGGGGATTGATGATGATTGTTGGTGAATGAAAACGAGGTAAAATGACCGTTATTTATAAGAGTCTGAAAAAGAGTCAGAATTCGACTCAGAGTAAAACAAGTTCCATCGCGGCGCAACAGGCTTATCGCGACGCGATGGTACTGTCGCTTAGCGATGTTTTTTTAAAAGATTGATTCCGTACGGAATCCGACTTCCAATCAAATTGAGATAATCAAATTTCTGTACGTATTCTAATTTTATCAGAATAAGAATCATTAAAAAATAATGTTTTATTCGGTGTAAAATTCTTAAGTATTTATTTTTTAAAAAACAGGATAGATTAGAACCTTATAGAGGATTCTAGAAGCTAATAATAAATCCTAAGGGATTTAGGATCGAAAACAAACTTCTTGAGGATTCTAAAGCTCATAATAAATCCTAATGGGTTTAGAAATAAGGTTAAAGTTAACAGACCCTCCACACAGTCATTGGGTCGTAGATAAGGCTTGGTTTGGGTTCGGCTTAGTATTTTTGCCATAACTTCTTCGTTATAACTCGGACTTGGGCTTATAATATATCGTTCGAAAGCTCTTTTCAAACCCCATCCAAATACATAATTATTAGACCTAGACTATGGACCTAAATAGACTAGTTTGGACGTTTTTATCAAGAGGACACGAAATGAATGATATTGGTTTAAAACATTTAGGGAAAGGTTAGAAATGGTCAAGGCTAAAGGGTAATTCGCAAGACTTTTCACCTCTTCACCTAACTCGATAATCAAAGACGTGAAAGGTACTCATCACTGGGTTTGTTTTAAGGAAGACACAATTAGGTGTCTACACCATCCAATGATCATGACATGACAAATCCACGAGGGCCCTCCGATAAGCCGCTTAGAAAGCTCGAAGGGTCTTCACCATGCCGTTCACGGTCTCCCGCGGAACCTGTTCCAATAAAGGAAAGTTCTAAAAAACGTATATGATATATAAATATTTATATATATATGCAAAACAAAACATACTGACTCGACCGTCTCTAGGACGTATAGTATGTCCTCATCCTCAGCCGCCGGAAGCGTCTCGTGGATCACCGATCCAAAGCGTCGGTGTACGAAACCTCTGCCTCAGGAGGAACCCAACCACCTAGCACAACCCTCTACAAAAAAAAAGAAGATAATAAACACAAACAAAATAAGGTCAATATCCGAACATCAAAAAATAAACATATAAATACAAAGAAAGAAAGATGAACCGGAACAAAAGCTGGAGAAGGAGTCAGCCTGGATGCAACAAAAGCCTGGTAAAAAGCCAAGCACAGCACTAGCTGCTTCGCAAGATAACCAAGGATCGCCTGAGCTCGATCCTCGGTAGACTGTAGGTTTGAACGCAGCATCTGGATCGGAGGCTCCGCAAGAACCAAAGGCTCATCGGACGAAAACTGCCAGACATTGCGCTCGCCTATAAACCACGCATCTGTATGCTGAAACAAGGAGACTCCCTGATAAAGCGCCCAAAAAATGTAGCGAACGCCTCCTACCTGGACAGCCTTTGGGACCCCCACGACCAAGCCCCAAGGGCAAAGGTCGACCTAAAAAATGCAACACCATGAGAAAAAGAAATGACCAAAACAAAAAATATGAACATATGTTGCAAACTTATACTCACCGACGCACGAGTCGCCGAAAGAATCCTCTGGCGACGGTTGCCGGCTACAGTAGCTCGTCTCTTCCCTATTTTGACCAAGCGTTGGCCAATGGGCTAAAAAAGGCAGGCAAGAATACCCCCGGGCCTTAAAAAGAAAATAAACGTGATTAACCTAAAAATCGATGGAAAAAATAAAATCACAAAAGAAATAGACGCGTACCTCAAGAATATGGCCATGCCATTAAATGAAGATCTAGGGCACCTCAGTAGCTGCCGGGGGATCCAGCACTCGTGTAGCCTTACCCATAGAAGTCACCCGAACCATACAGGCTGGGGACCAACCCCCGAAAGCTCTATCACCTCCCTTACTACCATGGGGCAGAGCGTCAAACCAACCTCTCAAGTCACCCGAACCGTACAGGCGCATGCTAGGCTCACTCTAAAAAAGAATTAATTATGATGGGTTTGAAAAGAAACAAAAAAAAAAACAGAAACAAATGCAAAACACTCACTATGCCACGCGAACCTCGAATTGATACATGATGGTCCGGTCCCATTTAAAGACCTACGGATCCCAATTAGGAGGAGTCTCCCAAACCAACTCCTCGTGACGACATCGCTCAACACCGACGTGTCGCTCTCGTCCTTCCTCACGTTCACGTGACACCCTCATTCGAGGGCGAACCACCTTGTCAGGAACTGGTCCTCCTAAGACCTCCTCAGCATCCTCAAAAGGGAGAGTGTCCATGCTATGAACAATCAATCGATGGGATTTCAAAAGTTACACGATTGAATATGTTTTTTAAGTCCTAAAAGAAACATAACGATAAATTCTAGACCCATTTTAGCAGCATAACGGCTGCAAAAGGGGAAAAACACTAAGTTTAATGCCACTTAATACTTGGGGGCTACGACACCTGCAATTGAATTCAGAAAAATAGGGGCTTAAACACCCAAAAAGGCAACCTATACTAGTTCAACTAATCATTCTAAAGATTATTTCTAAGAATCTTTGAAATTAGTAGTTTATGGATGAATAATAATCACTCAAATGTAGATATCATCTACTAAACAATTATTTTGTAGCTTGAAAATGGTAAAAGTATGAAAATCATACATTTCACGCCATTTTTTTAAACTCAAAAATTTCAAAACATGATTCACGAGCATAATTGTCGGCATAAAACTATAATTCATCTCATAATGAACAAGTATAACCAAATGAGCAAGCGAGAACAGGAAATTCGAACTAGAAAATCGAAGAAAAGTACGAAAAACGAACACAAACTAAGAAATGCTCATACAAGGTTCAATACTTAACGATTTTTCATGAAATTTGTTGTAAAACACTCCTTAAACATAGTATAATAACATGGAATAAACAATTTCAAGAATTGTGGGCCGACTCGAAAACCCCCAAATTCTAAATTTAGGGTTCTTAGGTTTGAATTTCCCCAAATTCAGCAAAAATGTGAGAAAATATCAAAGAAAACTTACATTGGATTGTGGAAAAAAGGATTTGGGTGCAAGATCTTCTTTCTTTAGCTTCAAAAGAGGGAAAAATCCGAGCTCTATAGAAAGAGAAAGGATAAAAAATGGCGAAAGTAGGAGAACAAAGAGCGAACCGCAAAATCGCGCTTCTCTACCTCTTTTTACTAATTTAAGTGTCACGCGCAACTCTAAGAGTTGCGTGCGGCATTCCAGCGCTACTCTGAACATTGCGCGCGCCTGGTAATGCGACCTCTAGAGTTGCGTGCGGATACTGGTCACTTAAAAAACCGATATCCGAATTTTGATCTGTTCTTAATTTTTTTTCTAACGGTTTTGTGCGTTGTTAGACGTTATAACACGCGAATTATCGAAATCCTTTTAATTTCTTTGCATTTTGTAGTTTATTTTCTTTGATATTTTTTTTACATCATCCTGCATGCACACCGTACTTTGTGCCTGCCCAAGCATACGTTCTGGATATTTCTTGGAAGACTACTAAAAAATATCACGTAATGGTGGTTAACGTAAAAGCTCCTATAGAAAGTTTTGCATTTTTCTTGTGTTTCCCTTAAGAAAAGCTACGTTTTTCGTATCTTTGTCGTTACTTAACAAAACTACTGCGTATCGTACAGCGTAAAACTGTATGGCATATGTGCTGCGTAAAATTGCACTAGCAATGTGAACTGCCTCTCGTCAAAAACGGTAGAACCCCTTTTAGGCATTAGCTTAACGAGTCGACAAAGCGCATCGACCATCGAGGTAGACAACCCCTATTGGAAGCAAATACGGTTAACTTGAAAGCTATCTTGCTTTACCGGACAGTTAGGGTGTCCGACCACCCCCTGTATAAAGAGCGGCCCCAACTGAAGCTGCACCTATTTAGACACGTGCCCCCAGTCCTGAGACACGTGACAAAACTGCTAAGAGAGTTATCGATTTTCTTCTCTCTCACTGGATTTGGATATGTGCCTCCAATCCTAAGATATGTATTTCTATCTTGTTGACATCGAATCTTTGTTTTGGCAGCGTATGTCAACCTTTTATTCAAAGTGTTAAGCTACGACGCCGAAACACCCCCCCATTTATCTTCTTTTAATTTGTTAAAATCATGGACTAAAGTTCCAATGACGGATCAAGGGACTTTAGACTGCCGATGACATATTGAGAAGGTATCATCCTCTTTTAATTTTCTTAAACCTGGTACCTTCTCATAACATGACATCACCTAGGACAACCTTTACTTGTAAAAGCGTTCTATACTTGCAAATGGGGTGAAACTAATGAGGTTTAAAACCAAACAAAACTACAAACCAAACCGAATTAGAAATGTGGTGCAGTTTTTTTTCTAATATGGTTTGGTGTGGTTTGAGGAATCCAAAGGCGAATTAATATGGTTTGGTTTCGATTTTAAGATTTAAAAAACCAAAAATCAAAATCCAATTCGAATTGTGGCCCATATCCAAATTATAGCCTAGCCTAATACTATATTCTACCCTACATATATAAAGCCAAAAAATAATAAAACTTGTGTTTTTTTTATGTCCTAGAATGTCATTTAATGTGGGAGATGTTGGAATGATTGACAAGTTAGATGGAGCAAGGAAAAGGATGAAAAATTTCGATGTGGTTCGATTTTCTTTTGAAAAACCGAATTTAAAACGATGTGGTTTGGTTTGGTTTCAATAGTAATATGGTGCGGTGTGGTTTGAAAAATCCAAAACCGAATTAATGAGGTTTGGTTTCGGTTTGAACTATAAACCACACTGCAAACCGAACTTTCACCCCTACTTGCAAAGGGTCAATTTAGATTATTTAGTGCACTAAAATTAGAAATTACCTTTTCTAGTCTTAGTAGCTACTTGTCTTGAACATTTAGCGAATGGAAAATAGTTTCAACATTCTCAACACTACTGAAAGATTCCTTATCTTTAAGGAACTTCGCAGAATGAGTCTCGAATTTATTTCCTTGACTAATTTGATCATCGTCTATTCTAGACTCAATCAATGTGGGGGCTAACTGTAGACATCTACTTTTGGTCCCCTGTCCCGACCGAAAGTGCTATGACGTTAAATAATTCCATATTTGTGCTAGATTGGAGTAAGAAATGCTCATGGACTCCTGATTAAGGCATAAAAAGATGCACTAGCTGGCTTGACCCAAACAAACTAAACTAAAGCTCATTAACACTAAGCCCGATTAGAAATTAGGCCTAATCCCGAGACTAAACCTAACTTTGGACATATTTAGAGCGCCTAGGTTAAAATCTAGGGCTGCTGCAGGAAAATCTGCGCGCAACTCATGAAGTCGCATTGGCCTAGTGCGCGCTACTCATAAGGTTACGCGCAACAGACAGCGCAACCATCAAAGACGTGCTTACAAAAGATTCAAAATTTCAAACATATACTGTATCGAATCTTACCATAGAGACACACGCAATACTAGTGGTTGCTCTGCCAGAAGCAGCGTAACTATTTCACTTGCGAGCGGACGTCGCGTGCAACCTTCACAGTTACGCGCGCCACCTACTACAACAAAATCTCCGAAACCTTAATCCTACCCATTCCCTATAAATAGAGGTTCAGTACGAGCTCTAAACACAAAGAAAAATAGCCAAAAGGTCAGTAGTAACATTTTATGAACTTATGCAATAATTAATCCTCTTGTCCCAAACACTAACCTATTTAATTACTTTGTTCTTACGGTGGAGGTTCCCCAACAAGACGGTGTCCATAAACATTCTAAACGAAGATCTAGTAAGGAAAAGGGGTAATTCCCGAGCACTTAGATAAATCACATTACTTTTTCTTGTCCTAAATCACTTAAATAAATTAATTAGTGTTGCTTGATCACTTAAAATAATCATTTAATTAATTAGTTTGACATAGTATTCTTTCGTTAATCAAGAATAGAATTGGACAAATTAATTGATTGTTTTATCACTTAAGCCAAGGCGAATCTTGTTTACTTTTGTTCTTTCACGAAATCGGACTAAATAAGAATAACGACATTCGTTGTAATGTAATCCTTATGTGATTAACATGTGTAAATAATATCAACTAACTTAGTTTTAGGTATCACGTTTCATATATTGTTTGGTGATGAAATTGTCAAAAAGGAAGAGCTAGTAGAGGCCCCGCACTAGGGCTAAGATAGCAATTTCCCCCTAAAGGGAACGTTATTTTAGTACCCTCGCTCCCAAACTCATTTCTGGTACAAGTAGACCAATTTGGGCACGGGTAAACTTATGATTCATGCTAAATATCCTTGAACTCTACTTGGGAGTAAGGCTTGAACCAGGTTTATGAGTTTTCCTAAAACTCGTTGGTGACTCTTTATTAGTTTCTTACAAAAAACGTAATTATAGAATTAATTCTAATTCAAGGTCCCCCAAACAGTCAGGAATTCAAATCCTAACTCACCTTCAAAAGTGTAAAGTCCTATGCTTTTAAAGGTCCATGGTAATAAAGGAAGTGGGATCCCCAACGACGGGATACCATCCTCACAATTTGCAATGGGCATTAGGATTCCAGTTGGGTGATCTCCTTTCTAGTTCTGGATCATGAATAGGTCTAATGGGAGTGATCAATCCCTTGGCATGCAGACGATCGAAAGCGGTGTCATAGTTCAGCCCAATAGGGGTGAACTCTTTCCTTTGTTGCCTTCTTGGTCCTTGATTGTCCATAGCTAAGACATATTTAAGATCGTAGGTGCTAACATTGTTACTAGAGTGGGTGGTTTTGGAAGAAGAAGGATTGTTGTTCTTCTTTTCTTTCCAGCCTTTGTTGTTACTATTGTTAGCAGCTTTCAATTTCATAAGATCATTTTCAATTTCAATGCGTATGTTATAGACGATCTTGAAAGTGTTTAAATTACATTGGTATTTTAGATGCCTTTGGTATTAAATTTCTCATAGATTCTTTTTCACTTGGAAATTCAATCATTATGGAAGAAGTTTCTTTCCATCTGTTGTAAAATGCAGTGAAACCCTCATTCTCCTCTTGCTTAAGGATCACAAGCTCTCTATGATCAGTTTCTACTTGGACATTACACTTGTACCTGTCAATGAGAGCATGCGTAATATTGTCCTAGGTAGCAATTTTCTCAGAACTTATGGAGAAGAACCATTGTTGGCCGACATTTTCCTCTTTCTTCGAACCGTGTTCACAAAAAAGATCTCTTGTATGTAGGAGTTATCTCGAACCAAACGCCCTTCTTTCCTTGACCAAACATTGTAAAAATTAAACCATTGACCCTTAAATTAATTAACTCTAATTGACTCGTACTTTTATGGGATTGAAAAGCGAAAAAATTGGTGCATATTTTGTGGGAATCAAGTAACAAAGACAAGGTTTTAAGCAACATAGTTTATGTTACCCCCCTAAAAAAATGATGGAAATCAACGCATGCAAGACTCGTGAGTGAAAGTGATATTTACAGGACTCGTGTGATGACCATGGGACTAGACATGTGGTTAAACTCAAACAAGACCAGGGAAAGACCAAGCACGGGGGTTAAACTGGTTAATCGTAGCAGTGGGACTCGATGTAGAGACTCGGAAAGCAACGACTGAACCATCACATAATGATGGAAATGTTCCATGACGTTGGTCGTATCGCACAGTGCTTGTGCCTGAAGCGCCGCGATGGAGACCCTTGTCATGCACCACAAATTCAAAGTAATACACCAGCGTTGGAGCATTACAACGATCCTTTTTTCAATTGTTCTTTCAAAGGTTTAAACCTATAGTCTACTATGTCAAGCATATTCATTCGTTAGGTTCATTTTAATTAACCAAATTAATTAAGAAAAGTCCTTTTAGTCCTTGGTTAGTATGTTTAGACTTATGTACAAGAAAAAAGTCAACACAAAGGTTAGTTAATGACAATCAAAGGATGCACAAGTAGTCAGAATATGATGCAATGAGTTTGCCACCTAACCACGACTCTAGTACTCTAAGGTCAAGGAAATATGGTATCCAAAAGGATCCAAGGTTAAGAGTTCAGATGCATCGCACGCAAGCCTTACCTTAGAAGGGTGGGCGCGATGGACGGGACTCCGCGAATTAAACTTAAATCCATGGTTTGGTGAATTCAACTGACTCGGATGCACCCATTATAGCACGGAGCGTTTTTAAGGTTGACGGAGCGTGATTCCCAAGGGCTAAAACCACATGTAAAACACATATGGGTTCAGAAAGGTCTAAAAAACTTAATCAGGAATTAAAATCGTCGAGATAGTACTAGAATCAAGCAAAACACGAAGATAGAAAACCTGTGCAAAATCACCAGAACCTGTCGTTGGAAGACAACAACTATCGTCTGGCGAAAACTATGTCGTGGTGCGACAAGTCTATCATTCAGCGATGGTCACCGTCGTCATGCAGCAGTTTCAATCTTCGATATTTTTTCCGATTTTTCGCAGCGTCTTTTCATTATTAGTTGTGAAAAACATTTCCGGTCTTACGTGTATGTCCTATGTTTTGACGCATTACGGATGGTCTTTCCAATGTGTACCTTTTTATGATTATGCCACAATGTTAATTAAAATTACGCATATTAATATCAAGAATCTTTCAAGTCTCATCCTCTCATTCTAATCAATTGCTAAACGAATTAGGAATTAATTTAGAAATCCTCCCTAGTGGGGTCGTCAAAAACTGCAGGGAATTTTTTACTCGCCCTACATGAGGTTCATGTTTTTAAGCATGGCGGCGCTCCAAGGAAAAAAATCTAGAGATAAAAGAGTCACCAACAAGTTTTAGGAACTTGTAAACCGTTCATGGGTGTGAAGGTTACACCCCAATCACGATCACGGAGATCGCTAACTCCATAGTGGTCCGGAACCATGACTGGATGTTCGGGGATGATGGTACGAATTTGACCTAAGAGAAGCCAAACTCACCCCAAATAGGCCTCTACTTGATTCTTATTGATATTCATGCGCGCTTTTCAATCAACATACATACATCATATTCATCCTAAACCTGTTTAACCTATGTTGGTTGACTATTAATGCACAATCAAATCTATTATTGGTAATCACTTGAATTAAAATAATATTAAACCTAAAAAAAATATTAAATTATCTTATTAGGCATGATTTCAAGCACAAATTCCCTCTAAACCTGCAAAATAAAAAAGGGTGTGATCAAGCAATGGCAATAAATCATAACAATCAAGCAATGTATGACCAATATAACAATCATCATCATAAGAACATCTTCAAAACATCGTTAGTAGTAAAATCCTAGGCATGATACTAAACGGATTAATAACAAATCCTAGCATGTCACTAATAACCAAATTAAAGCGTTATCCTCAACATGATACTAGACATCATAATAACTTCCTAAACATGATACTAGGAATTAACATAACATTGTAAACATGATACTAGAAATCAAAATAGCATCCTAAACATGATTTCTACTCCAAAATCAAAGAATAATAATAAGGGTGATTAAATTACTCACTTTGATGACTAAACCTTCTTGCTATTAAAACAATACACATGTTTGTAAACTTCAAGAAAGTTAAATCAATAAAGTAAATAAATCATATATGAATAGAGATTTGGCACCAAACCCTCACTATCAACATTTCACGTCGAGGTCAAAGGCAACGTCGAGTATGGCTTGGAGTATTGAGTTGACGCACCGCATTAGGGCTATTGTTGTGCGATGGTTCTGGCGTCGAGCACTGGTTCTAAAGGATAACAATGCCGTACGGAGTTTGATTTTTAATGGAATTGTAATTTTGAAAGATATTCAGATGTCTCCGTATCCGAATAGAACAAGGATTATCAAAAAGAGAAGTTTTATTCTATTTCGAACTCTTTTATCTTTAAAAGATAAATTAGAACCTTCTAGAGACTTTTACAAGAGTCATAATTGGTTTAGGATAAGGAATATGATCATATGAGGCCTAAATAAGATATTTGGACTCCTTATAACCATTGGGTCGTAGCTATGGTGGACCTAGGCTCGGTTTGGGCTCGGTTTATTACTTTTGCCATAATTTACTCGATTTAAGTCGGATTTGGGCTTATATTCAAGCCCCATCCAACTAAAAAGTAATTGGACTGGGAACATGGTCCAAAATAATATGGTTTGGACGTTTTTATGACTTGGACACGAAATGAATGATTTTTAAGGACACAAAATGGATGATTTAAGGATTAAAGGCACGAAATGAATGAATTTGGATTAACATTTAAGGTAAGGTTAGAAATATATTCAAGGCTTAAGGAAACTTTGCAAGACTCTTTAACTCTTTACAGAACTCGTTAATAAAAAATGTGAAAGGTATTTATCACTGGGTTTGGATTTTGGGGAGACACAATTAGGTGTCTACAAATATAAAATCCTAAACAAATCCATGATGCTGGTCGTAAAAATTTAATTTCTACAATTCAACAGTAGAAAACCAAGCAAATTCGTTTGAAAAGTTAGGAAATTTATACCATAGGAGAATAGATTATTGATACAACTTCTTGATATATTCTTTAAATAAAAAAAAGGAACTTTTTTATTGCTAAAATCATATTAAAATGGAGTTTGAAAGTTAAGCAACACAGCTAAAGAAAGAAAGGGAATAGAGATATGTAGAATATGAAAAGAGTAGTATTAGGTTTGCTAAAATAATTATGTAATTTCCTAAATTAGAAATGAAAAGAGGGATAATCTATGGGTGAGTGGGATTTTTAAAATTTTACTCAAAAAAATGTTCAAGGTATTACGTGAAAAGTACTTAGCAAGTTAGAAGTTGTTTGCTAAAATAATTTTTTTAAAATTTTAATTTTAATTTTAATTTTTTTTTTTTTTTTGTAATAATAAGAATAGAGAACGGTTAGGTTCCTAACCATTCTATATTTATTACTTTACAAACCTCCTGTTACAGATAAACGTGCTCTATAGTTGTAGAGAACACCTATCCTACTTAACCGTTCTATATGTTGCGTTTCCTATTCTAGTTTTTGTAGTAGTGGATGTTATCTCTTTCTTCCCTCCCCTCCCCCCCCCCCACCCTTTGTACCTTTGTTCAGAGCATTGTGGACAATGCTCCATTTTAGCTTGGGGGAGTAGCTATTCGCTAGCTTGTGGGGGTTATCTATCTTTCTTGGTGGTTTTATTGATCCATTGTCTCTTGATTGCTTGATTTATATCTTCCATACTTGCCATAGTCTAATATTGAAATTGGTTTTTCTATGTTTGGATGGCCATGAGCACCTTATTGAGTTGACTTTTAGTATATGTGGTTTTAATTGATCATGCTTTCTTCTTGCACAATTGTATATGCATTTATAAGTATTGTGGTTTTTTTTTTTTTTTTTTTTTTTGGTGAACATTTGTGTGTATAATATCTTTTCCATGGCATTCAAGGCAAGGTTTCAAAATGTTTTATTTCAAACTTGGACATAATCAGGCTATATCATTTAGAATACTTTCCTTCCTAGGTGTTAGAGATTTTCATGCACTTAGATGTCGGGGTTGGTTCACACTTATAGCATTGCTAAGGTAGTAGAACTTAAGGGCCATGAAACCTTAACTCACATGGTTTGTTGTAAGATGGATGTTGCTCTCTAGCTAGTTGAAGCTTTAAAGGTGATTTTTGCTATTCCACTGCCATCATACTTGTGAGGATGTCTCTATATTGTTCTAACCTTCTACATTTCTTGCATACGTGACGTTTGGATCCTTGAAATTGCTAGCTCATATCTAGAATTTGGCTTGATTCTACCCAAGTTCGAGACTGAACCAACTTAGGGGAAGATGAAGGCGATTGGGATTTTTGTTTTGTTTGTTTTATTTCCATTTATTTTTCTTTTGCAGTTGCTCAGTTAGTACCCAATTTGAGCCATTTTACCTTCTTTGGCCTAACCGCATTACAAACCAATGGACCTTTGCTTTATTTTCACCTTTATTAGTTTTTATGAAGCATTTCTGAGACTTTATTTGTGTATTTGGTTGAAATAAAATGAGGAAAAAAATGAAAAATAAGTGGAAGACTCAAAGTTTTGGTGCTTATGATTGTTTTTGTGTGTTGAATAATTTGAGCATATGAGAAAAAAAGAAAGAAAAATCAGCTCATAATTAAAAGAAGCGAGAACAAAGAATAAAAAGAGATGAATAAAAAGAGAAGAAAAATGTTGAGAAAATAAAAAAAATATTTGTTGTTTGGTTGAAAAAGAATAAGCTTTGGGGAGGAATAGCTTTGTGATCTATTGTTGAAATTTTTTATTTGAAAGTTGGTAGTTTTATTGAGTTTGAATTGATGGATGATCAACCTGCTTCACTTCTAAGTTCACCACCAATTTCCTAATTTATTTTCATACCCTTTACCCTAGCCTAAAAGCTTCAATCCATTTTAAGACCTTCCGAGCTTAGTGAGGTTGAGTCATTACCAGTGGAGGGAGATCAAGTCAAGCCTATTGAGCGAGCTATCGATGCCAAGATGTAGAGTAGCTTAAATGTTTTTCATATTTATTTCTTCCGGTTCCTTCGAGGAATCTCGAGATATCACCTTAAAAGTGGATGGGAAACTAGTTAAGGACGTGAATATTTGATTGGAGCTAAGGAGGAGTGTAAGTCCCTTTAAGTTCTCTACTCTTAGAATGGTTTATGTGTCTACCAACCTTAGCTATTCTTTTGCAAGACTACCTTTAATGTCTAGCAAAGATCATATTCTTGTACACCTAGCCCGTTGTTTGTGTTTGGTTTGAAATGTTAAAACTTGGGTTTTCTTGATTTTACCTTTTCCTGGAATGTTGTGTTGCTAAGAGTTGTGGGTTAAACCTCTTAAGAAACCCTCACGAGAGCTTACTCGTCCTCTTTGGAGACATGGGGGTTGAAAGGGCTTGATGCATACACTAAATGCATCCATGATTCCTATGGCAGTGAGTTAGTGGACATTCTTTCCCCCTCTTGTTTTCTTTGTTTGAATAAGTGTATCATCTTCCCTTATATTTTGTTCTTGTTTTGCTTGAGGACGAGAAAAAGCTTAGCTTGGGGGAATTTGATGAGTGACATTTATGTCACTCTTAGGATAGTGTTTATGCTTTGTTTTAACTTATCTTTGGTCTTTTTAGTTGTTTTGTTTTAATAATGCGTGCATTCATGTCTCAATGTGTTTTGGATGAAACCGTGTATATGTTAGAATGCTTGCCTTGATTGTGTGTTCACACTGTTGCCCTGCCTTGTTTCTTCCCTTGGTGTTTGTGCTTAGGTTTTTGAAGCCAAGAATTGCAAAGAAGAATCCAAGGAAGCACGAAAAGAAGTTTTGAAGAGAGAAATTGAAGGTGCGCGGGCACACACAGGAACGTCAAATTGCAAAATTAAGCCAGAATCTTGGCACAGGGGTGTCGCGGGAGCGCCGCCACGCCGGCTAGGGCACGCAACCCATATTTACGCGTGCGCGCGTAGCCTATGCGCGGGCGGCTCATGCCCCTGTTCGACCTATCTTCCATAGTTTATTAATACCCTTTGAGACGATTTGTACGGGATGATTAATTAAATCTTTTAATCTAGTTTTAGCACAGGGTCATTAGGGCTTAGTTGAGAGCTTCTCTCTCTAGATTTAGGTTAGATTAGTGTAATTTTGGAGAAAGAAAGTAAGAGATCTTCAATGGTGGGTTTTGGAGCTTGAAGATTCAACTTGTGACAATAGTTTTGGAGATATCCTTATTAAATCAATGAGTATTTCTTACCATCTTTCCTTTATTGCTTTTGGTATTGCTTTTTAATCATGTTGATGCTTGTTAATTTGTTGATTAAACTTATTTTTAGCATGATTAGTGAGTAGTTACTCGACTAAGGGGATGGTTGTTGTGTAGTTGGATCTTGAGCATGATTTAGGGTTTGGAATTGATTTATTTGTGATTAAAATGCTTTGTTTTCCATGTCTTACCAATTACTTCTCTTGAGTAGCCAATAAATTATTGTAGTTGGGTGGATTGAACTAGAGTATGACGACTGTGTAGTCTTGGAATGTCCTTTGATGATTTGCTTGATTTGTACCTCGATTGGTGTGGCTTATGACGACAGTGTAAGTTGCATTTGAGTTGAGAAATCAATTATCCCCGACAGGAGGTTAGATTGTGCTTTAAATAATTGACATGAGTTTCTTAATTCACATTTCAATTCAATTTCATGCCTTGTTTATGCTTGAGTGAATTCTGATCTTAAACCATTTCCCATAGTGCTTTATTTATTGATTTCTAGTCTATTTGTATTTCTTTCTTTGGTGTCTTCAGATTTTAGATTACACACTCTTTATCCCAAACTAGCTTAATTGTAGATGATGCTTGGTGGTGTTTAACTGTTCCCTGTTCTCAACCCCTATGCTTACCCTATATTCGTATTAGGTTTGCTGGGTTCTATAAATTCTATTTGATTTAGAGGTAGATAATGACGACCTATTTATTCCCTTATCATCAACAAGTTTTTAAGGAATTTGTAAACCATACACGGATCATAAAAAGCAACCACGAAAATGGACAACGATGGGCAACAACGATTAACCCGTGAAGGTTACACCCCATTCTTAATACATGAGATTACTAACTTCATATGTTTCTGAATCATGAACAGAGGATTAGGGATGATGTTACGAAGTGAGCCATAAATAGATATGGCAATTCAATCCGAGTTCGATTCGAATAAGATCCTAAACCGTTTAAAGATAGTCCGAATCTGAATCCAATAAAATAGATTTAAATCCGAATATGAGGTGATTAGACTTGGACTCTACGCAAAGTCCGATCGAGTTTGACCCGTATCCGACATGAGACAATATGATATAAGAAATTAAGTTTATTAGGGACAATACAAGTAATTATAGGTATATCACACATAAAAAAATAAAATAAAAAATGTATTCGAAGGTCCGAATAAACGGATCGAATTCGATTCCTAAAATTACGAGTCGGACCGGACTCGGACTTTTCGGATTCGGATCCGAGTCCATATTTCGTTTAGTAAACGAATCGGATTCGAAATTAGCCGCATCCGACCCGAACCGATCCGTTGTCATTCCTAGTGATGGGAACCACTTTGCCCGTATTGGCCTCTACTCGATTCTCATAACGAAAAGTATTTCTTACGATCTTAAAGGCATACAAATAAAGATTCAATTTGCTCCAAACTAAATTAGGCTAAATTGGGTGAATATCAATGCACACATAATTCTAAAATATCGGTGATCACTTCAATTAACAAAAAGATTAAAAAGGAACCTAAACCGATCGTCCAAATTATCTTATTAGGCGTTATTTTCAACTACATATTCCCTTTAAAAATGCATTATGGTGATC
Organism: Chenopodium quinoa; assembly: GCF_001683475.1. Lineage (NCBI taxonomy): Eukaryota > Viridiplantae > Streptophyta > Magnoliopsida > Caryophyllales > Amaranthaceae > Chenopodium > Chenopodium quinoa. The sequence continues at coordinate 3,441,790 of NW_018743979.1, read as the reverse complement.
AACAAAATATAATAGAATAAGTAATAATACTAGAAGCAATTTAACCATAATAATATAACAATTAATATATGAAAAAACATAATACAAAAATTGTTAGAAATATAATACGATCAAAAGGAGCATGATTCTTACTTTGATTGCTTTTGCTTGCAACTATAAGACAATAAACACATTAGTAACTTCAAGGAAAATAATAAATAATAATGAAAATCAAACTAAAATAACCAAACTAGAGTTGATTTAGTCCAAACCCTCAAACAGTTCTACCTTTCACGCCTTGGTTTAAGTACGGAGTCCGAGGAGTGCTTAAAGGATGAATGATATAGTTAGGAGGACGGTTTTTAATTCTAGGTTATTGAGAGGGAGAGAGTATGTGTGTTGGTGCCCCGAAACTCGTGAAATGAGCTTCGTATTTATAGAAGAAATGTGGGGGATGCAATTACGAGGCGCCGTTGAAAGAAAAGGTAACGTGACACGGCACAAGTTCCATGTCATGGTACTCGGTAACGTGTCACGGTACTTGTACCGTGACGCAATACTAAATTTTATCATTTCAAAAGAAGAAAACGCGTTAAGAAAATGATCTAGGAAAAATTGGTGCCGTGTCACGACACCAATTTTTCCTAGATCCTTTTCTTAACGGCACTGGTACCGTGGCGTGGTACCTTGTAACGTGGCACGATACACGTGTCGTGGCATGTTACCCTGCCAGCTTTGAAAAAATGTCGTTTTACTTAGAACATATCTTATTTCGACAAAATACTCGATAATTATGCGTCGTTTTTGTCATTTCGGACTAGTTTTAGGTTTACGGTTTTGCCTTGGGATTAATTAAAAATTAAGGAAAATGTTTAATTAAGGTTTAGGCTATGAAATGGATACTCGGATTAAACTTAGGTTTTGGGTCAAGCAAAGATTTTAAGCACTCCAATGATTAAATACTCAACCCGACCAATAATGGCAGTGAAAGGTTGTTCATTTTTCGGGTTTGGTTTTGGGGAGACATTTTTAGGTGTCGGTGTCTACAGGTACCCGAACCGTTATGGTTATCGGATACGGATCGGGATTTTCATTTTTCGATTTTTTGGATCGGTTACGGATCGGGATTTTCATTTTTCGATTTTTTGGATAGTTTTTCTCAGCCCTATACAGAGGAATGTGTAGGGTTGTTGAAGTCATGAGAAAGGGATTATGGTAAAGAGTGGGAAAGGGCCAAAATTTTCACACAGAACATGATTATTGGACACTAAATGGTCCTATTTCAATGACTGATTCAATGCCATGATGATAAACTGAATTATGGTAAGGTAGCCAGCCTCTTGGACGAGCATGAGGAATGGAAAACTAGCCTGATATGGAGACTATTCAAAGTGGAAGATAAAAAAAAATCCTCTACACCCATACAAGATTAGATGGAGAAGATTCTAAAAACATCATCTGCACCCATACAAGATTAGAGGTATGTTTGCATTTTAATCGGTTTCCTTATGTTTTAGAAGGCTATTGTGATGCTAATTAGGTAATCGATAATGATGAAGTTTCTTCTATTAGTGGGCGTTTTGGGTTTTTTGGGATCCCTCGGGAAACATAACATCAATGTTACTCGCCTGTTCTTCTAACACCTGCAGAAACACCAAATATTCTGTTACCGAAATATTCGCCTCCGACGGTCAAGTTAGTAATCGGATTATAGAGGGTTTTAGAAAGAGAAAGTAGAGAGAAGAGAGAGCAAATAGCAATAAAGTTCCTTAAATGCTTATGTCTCAATCACCCCTCCCATCATCAATGATTTGGGTATTTGTAGAAGTGGGAATGCGTGCTTTTCTAGGGTTACGTACCCTGGAAAGTTGTGCTTTGATTGGTTGTGCAATGACCTTTGGACACGTGACCCTTGGCGCGCCGCCATAGCAAGTATCTTGGGATTTGGGCTTTTCCTGTAATGACATATCCCTTTTCCTTTTCAGGTTTTGGTATGTTTCTACGTGTCAGTCTATCATTTGTACATATGTCACTCATATATTGGTCCACATGGAGGGGAATTTTTACCCTAAACAGTGGGTATGTTTTGTTTTGCATGGATCGGAGGTGCTATATCATGGAAGTCCTCAAAACAACTATGTTTAACTCTCTCCACCATGGAATTTGAATTCATTGCTCTTGAGTTGGCAGGTTAAGAAGCGGAATGACTAAGAAATCTCCTGGTCAACATACGTACCGTTGTGGTGGAAGACTTCATTACCGGTGTCTATGCGTTGCGACTCTCAAGAAACAATTGGAGTAGCTAACAATAGAAACTACAATGGAAAAAAGAGGCATATTCGTATGAGGCACAAAGTGGTGAGACAATTGCTCAAGAATGGATCGGAGTACCTTCATTACTAGACTTTACGAAGTCCAAAAAGAATTTGGCATCTCCTTTGACGAAAGGATTGGAAAGAAATCAAGTTAAATAATCATCGAGGGGAATAAGAATAAACTAAAGGCCATGTGATACATTACAATTGTCCTAGTTCCTATGGTGATAAAGTGTGTAATGTTTTGAGGTTGAGTTGTTTAACTCTTAATGGATTTGTGATATCCACCGTTGTATTTTTGTGAGGTTGAGTTGTTTAACACTTAATGGGTCATTGTGATATTGAGATGCATTATAGAACTCGCATATGTGGTTGTGAAGACTAGCCATCTTCTATAAAAGCATTGACCAATTTTCTAGAGTTTCCGACCTAAGGTGAATGTACTTGACTATAAAAAGCACTTCCTCCGTTTCTTTTTTGTCACGTTTCTTTAGTCACATTTGTCAATGCACAACCTCAAGCATTCAAATCTTTAATTATCGATAAGCAAAAATTATCAAAAATTGATATTTTGAAAATATATATCATGACGAATCTAACAAGATCCCACATAACTATATTTTTCATTACGTATAAAGCATAAAACATGGTCAAAGGAGAGTGTGTGAATAGTGCTAAAGTAAAAATGTGTCAACTAAAAAAAAACGGAGGTAATATATCTTATTACGAATTTCATGTAATTTTGGAGTAATTGATGTGTTGTAGGGATCTTGAGCTACTTCTTGGAGTTTTAAGGTTAATCCACTCCTTGATCAAGAGTTTAAGGGTTTGAAGTTTTGTCCACTTTCGTACTAGTAGTTCAATGTTATTGCCTCATTTTACTAACCACAAGGTTTCAAATTACCTATGTAATATCTAAGTTTTATGTACTAAGTCTCCTCTACTTATGCCAAAATATTGTCTCTCATGTTTTTTTCTTCTATTGTTTTGCTCTTCCTCCCTTTAGTGGGGGTTTTTGGAGTAAAGAGAATAAAAGACATGTTACTCGATCTGATTGTTTCTTTTCCAAGAGCTTAATCAGTTTAATCCGCATGTAGGTTATCGCCTATCACTGCACGTTTTCCCATGGGTGAGTTGTGGAATATATTTTTCCCATGTTTAGATTCATTTTATTGACTTTCTTCTCTTTTTTCTTCGATTCTCTTTCATGTGTAACCTCCCTTTGTATCTCCCTTGATTATGTGATTATTAGTGGTGATTAAATCTCCTTCTTTATTCTTATTTAATCACTTGTTGAGGCTGTTACAATTATCCTTTCGCTTTGCCTATAAATTGCTTGGAACGTTTTAGAAATTCATATACTAACACAAAAAGCTAAGCACTTAATCTTCTTTAGGCATAAATTTATTTGACTTCAAATTCTCACCCAAAAGTATCTTTGTGTAAGAGTGACGTGCAAACTTTAGGCAACGTGCCAACAAATACTACAATTGAGCACCCTGGTTGCGCTGAAATTTGTTTTCAAGTCAGTGATTATTATCACTGTAATACCCTGGAAATTTCCTTCTTTTAAAATACTCTTTTTCTCTAAAATAAAACATAAACTTAGGAAGTAACGAAAATATTACCACCACCGTGATAACGGCTAACGCTTTTCAAAGTCACACAGCGGAAGACTAACTTTCAAAAACTCAAATACAATAAAGTTTAATAAAACAAACTCAAACTTTAAAGCCCACTTACATTAAACAAATGACTTGGAACCATTAATGGCCCTTTAAAAACCAAACTAAAATATAAAAACCATAATTATATGTTAGTGTCAACAATTACATAAATAATCCAATACAATAAGAAATAAAACAATGAAACATATAACCCTCTTCGCTCAATCCCATCATGCTTGAAATGCTCCTTTTACCTGTACTTCTCCTTATTTCAACCTCACTACTCGCCACATAAAATGGGTCATAGTAGGGCTGATACAAAGAATATCCAACACAAACAAAAAAGTACGAATCAATAAAAGCTGAGTACATATGCACCAATAGGAATAATCACACTAACATGAATATCCTAGTAATAGAAAATAAGTAAATAAATGAATAAATAAATAAAACATGCTCGCCATACAACAAAAGTCAACTTACCTTTGACTCATGACTCTACTTTAATTTATTAATATATAGATTTGGATAACGCAACAATCGGTTTTCCTTCCTTAACTATCCTTTATTATTAAGGGGCCCCTCCCTTGGGAGCTAACCAAGTGAGTACTAACTAGTGTCACCATGTGACGGAATTCCAACACATAGTAATAATAAAAGAAAGTACAGTGTCCTGTACCCCTGTAGAAGCTATAAATAAATATAAAACCCTATAACTGCCCCTATATGTTCATACTCAAGGTATATACGTTCCAAGAGTTTTGGTGCGTATCCTCTTACACTTTACGTGATTTACCAATTTAACTTGTGATGACACCAACCAATCAATCAAAAACAAACATTAACCATAACCATAACACATACTTCCATTTCATTCTTGAATTAATTAGTGGGTGCATACAATTTATTTTAATTAAGGTTCCTTGCCTAGTTTTGTGCACAAAAATGCACTATTACTACCTTGGTGCATAAGATGCACTAATAAACTTCCTTGACTCAATCTCAACTTATATGAGTGAGTAAAATAAACGAACTTCTTGACTCGACCTCAACTTATGTGGGTGAGTAAATAAATAAACTAACTTTCTTAACTCAACTCCAATAACATATGGGTGAGAATAAATCATGAATCATGCTTAATAAATATAACTTTAGCTCTTTTCAATAAACATAAGCCTTTCTTATTAAATACATGCCTTCTTGATAATGAATTATAAATAATATAACATGATTCAATTACTTTCAACTTGTATCAAGCTCATAATAATAATTTCAACATAATCACATGCTTACATATAAGACATGGATAATCAAATCAATTCAACCAAGTAACACAACAACTTAACATGATACTAATCTCATACTTGATACCAAATTTAACTTCCTAACATGGTACTACGCATAATTAATACATCTTACGCGCATACGTACCTTTAATCGTCTTTCAAACTAGCCACAATGCTAGAAATTACTCAAACTTAAAGTCTTCTACAATACCAAGTGCATAACTCAATTAATCTCTTGCTTACACAAATTTTCAGCAACTTTTGAACATTTTATAACGTCTCTAATAAGCTGGAATTTTGGTTAAAGCCCTCAAAACTGTTTATTTGAATGGGTAATTAAAACCACAATGTAAAAACTCAATTATAGTGTTTGTATAAAAATTCCAACACACTTTTTAAGGTTTAAACCCCTCAAATTAATTTGAAAATTCCATTAAAACCAATCAAATACTTATTTTTATATGGGTAATCAAACCCTTTTCATAAAACCCCAAAATTAGTATTTATATAAAAAATCCAGCAATATTATTTTAATAAAAACTCACCTAAACTTTATAAAAACACCATCTTTAGGGCTAATTATTAACTATGCATAATGGGTATACAAAACCCCCAATTTGATTGCAAATTAGAACCCTAAACATCAAATCTTTAATGATGAAAAACCCCAACTTTAATACTTTATAAAATCTAAAATTAGAACACTTTATAATCTAAAATTTGTAATTTTTAATCATCAAAACATAATTACAAACATACTAATCATATTTAACAATTAAAATAAAAAACCCAAAGTACATATCATAGAAATAATAATTAAAACAAGAGGAAAGGGAGAAGAAACCACCGTGGGTGGTGGCCAACGACTGGCAGGTGCTCCACCAGCGGTGACATGGCTGCAAGGTCGCGTGAGGTGGATGCCAAGTGGGGTGCGTGAGTTTTCACGCATGAAACCCTAGAGAAAAGGAAAAAAATAAGGAAAGGAAAAAGAAGAAAAGAGCGAAAAAAAAAAAAAAATAAAAGTAAAAGGAAACTTACATTGAAAATTTGATTTTTGATCTCTTTGTGTGGCAAATTTTGCGATTTTGAGGGATATCTATAAAGTAGAGAAAGAAGAGTATGGTTGGGCTTAATAAATAAGTGGGCTTGAGTTATGAAATATTTGACCCACAAGGGTTCAAATAGTGAAATTGGACCTATTTAAATCAAATAGGGTAGGTCCAACAGGAGTATGTAGGACTAGTTTACATACGATAATTTAAACGAGTCCAAGTAATTAATAAACGTTTAGCCCAAAATATATTTTACTTTTACAAAACTTTATAATTAAAATACTTTAGCCCTTTAAAATATTTAATTAAAATAATTGAGCCGTTAAATATATATTTTATAAATACTTAAATAATTTATAAAATACGTAAAGATGCGGGGTATTACAATCACGCCACATTAAACTTCCTACATTGTTTGTAAGGCCCTTAGCCTTATAAAACAACACTAATCTAGTCTTTAACTTCATAACTAAGAGGTCTTTTGGTTCGTTAAACTAGTAGGTAGGTATGAATTCTAAACCCCATACTAGTTTAAAGTTGTTTGGTTTATTTCTTAGAATGGTTTTCACATTTCATTAAAGAAATGCACTAGGCGAAAAAAGGAAATAGGCACCGGTTCAAACCCCCCCTTTGGCACCGGTTTTGAACCGTTGGGTATTTGAGGGATGCCAAACCTCTAAATATTTGGCACCGGTTCAAAATCAGTGGCTATTAAGAGCTATGGCACCGGTTAACCGGTGCTAAATGAACTCTATGGCACCGGTTAACCAGTGCCAAAAGTCAAGGGCGCGCTTTTTTTTTTTTCTTTTTTTCTTTTTTTTTCTGTTTCAGCACAATAGGCACCGGTTTGAAGCCTGAACCAGTGCCTTTAACTTTTTTTTTTCGGCTATAAATAATAATATTAGTACTAATACTAATAATACTTAATCATGAGAACCTGTAAATCCTGCTGCCATTCCACAATTATTATATAACAATAATAATAATAATTATTATTATAATATTATAATTAATAATAATAATAATAATAATAATAATAATAATAATAATTTGTAAATTGGAATAATAATACATAGATATTAATTAATATATAATCTCAAACGCAATACTATTTACAAATAATACAAATTTAAAAAGTGTCATAATTACAAACAATTCTAATCGATAATGTAGTTAACAAGTTCAAATATAAATGATATTTATTACATGTTAAATGTGATGAAGGACGTCAACATGTCTCGGACTTCATTAACTTCTATGCTCATCAACGGACCTCCCTTTTGTACCTTGCAAAACTTGGAATAAACAAAAAGTATGTTAGAATTAATTACTTAGGTTATGCATAAGAAAATAGCAATGAAAGTGTTTTAGGGTTCATTTTCAACCAAAATGGCCCAAGTAAGGCCAATTTGACTACTATGATGCCTATTTTCTACATTTCTTGTTAAATGAACTCATTCTTTCTCATAACGTGTCATTATTACTTAGTTAAAGGCGCTTAGGGCTTGAAATCACAAGAAAATAGCAATGAAAGTGTTTTAGGGTTCATTTTCAACCAAAATGGCCCAAGTAAGGCCAATTTGACTACTAGAATGCCTATTTTCTACATTTCTTGTCAAATGAACTCATTCTTTCTCATAACATGTCATTATTACTTAGTTATAGGCGCCTAGGGCTTGAAATCACAAGAAAATAGCAATGAAAGTGTTTTAGGGTTCATTTTCAACCAAAATGGCCCAAGTTAGGCCAATTTGACTACTATGATGCCTATTTTCTACATTTCTTGTCAAATGAACTCATTCTTTCTCATAACATGTCATTATTACTTAGTTATAGGCGCCTAGGGCTTGAAATCACAAGAAAATAGCAATGAAAGTGTTTTAGAGTTCATTTCTAACCAAAATGGCCCAAGTAATAATCACATGTTAAGAGAAAATAAACTAAGTCAATGGCATACCTCATCAAGTTGTAGTGTGTATGTACAACGACTCACTATGTCAAACATGAATCTCATTACGTACATGCCGCAATCAACTCCGTTATCTTGTTGTGTGCACTAGTATAATAACAAAGTAAATGAATCAAACATGCATATATAGCAAATTCGTTACTTTTTACGTATTGTTATTACGAATATCATAATATCACGTGGCATTACCATCGGTGATTTCTATGTGGGACCTTGAGGAGCTTGACAATTTATCTTCTTCATAACACCGTAGAAAAGTAAGGTCAAATTTGATTAGTATGCCTAATAAATGAGTTTGGTTATGATAATCAACACTAGGTAGCTTTTTTTACTTTTGCAATATGGATTTCACGAGTAGCTTTTTTGGATGAGGCAATCGAGCTGAATCGAAAAGGATGATTGTGTTACTGGAAACACAAATCACGATCAGGGTCCAATGCAAGCTACATAAAATCACAATAGACATACAAATTAATTATTAGCCATGTACAACATATAATCAGGGGAAACAAATGAATTTGACATAATAAGACGTACTCCTCATAACATGGGGCCAATATGAACTTGTCTCCCGCACGCACTGATTCCTTGATACTCCGTTCAACATAGTACAACACGTCAGGGTGGTTGCCTAAGATTCTAGTAGTGGAGATCTTCTCGAGGCATAACCACCCAACTTGACACGGAGAATCAATGTCACGTAAGCGCTCCTGTTGTGCTCTACATGCATGATAAAAGAATGTTAATGGAAAAATAAACGACAATCAACACTAATTTGAATAACATACTTTAAGTGGCATTGAAATACCTCATGAATGTTTGAATGAGGGAAATTTTAAGCATTGATCCACTTAGAAATTCTTTCACGTCTTCTTTGTTGAGCCATGCAATTGCATAGTCATCATAGTGGAACAATACTTTAGGTAGTAACGGGAGTGTCACTAGGAAACAAAGCAACACGGTTGTGTAGATAAGTTAAATCTTTAGAGAGCGATTGAAGGACTGTGTCTGCAACAAGTGGAGTTGCTTGCATAGCTGAACCTCTCGAAGAGTTCTTCTTCGACGCTTTTTCACTCTCCGTCCGTTGTTCACTCCTCTTCTTTGGCACCGGTTGACCAATGATTTTAGGATGCTCCACCCTCCTTCTCTTTGAAGTTTGGCTTTTCTTCGAAATTTGATAAAGCAAATCACGCAATTGGTTAGAAAATAAATTCGTCCAACTCTTGGGAAGACAACTGGGCATAAAGTAAAGAGTAAACCCAAAATCTTACCTCGTTGATCAACCTTACCCAAGAACAAGCCCATTGCACAAAGCTACCTTTTGCTTCCCAGAGTGTCGTAATCCCATCCTCCTCTACGGGCACCGGTACTAGGATGTACTCGAACCCCGCAATCACAGAATTGATCCTAACCGAGTAATGTTGTGGCCTAAGCGGTCGCGAATGGACCGTACCACTAGTCGGTTGTGCACTAGCATACGCAACCAACTGCAAAGGTCCACTGTTTGATAGCCCCGGGTGTAGAAGTGCACAACGGGTCTCTTCCTGCAATAATTTGGAAGAAGAAATTAACACTTTCAAAGCGATTATGAACAACGCCCACACCAAAAAACAAAATTATAAAACAAAATCGATTTTATGATTATGTTAAGGTATTTTGGTTGAGTTTTAAGCATGTAACAACCTCTAATAAAGGAATCATAGCTGCTGTAAAAACAGCCTCTATGCCGTGTGTTTTTGTTGTACTTTTGCCTTGCTTTTGGGTGAATTTGTTGTGCAATAAACAGCCTCTGTGCCGTGTGTTGTGCAATCACAGCAAGAGCTCATCATAGACACAGTAATGGACAGACACAACAACTCACAGCAAGAGCTCATCACAGCTCACAGCACAGAACCAACAGCAACACAGCTCACAACAGGCACAACATGCAGCAACACAGTACACATCACAGCTCACAGCACAGAAACAACAGCAGTGAGCTCACAACACAACTAAGAGCACAGACACAGCTCATAGCAGGCCGCATAGTTCACAGGCAACACAGAATAGGCTCACAGCACAGAAGCAGCTCACAATGAGCTCACATCACAGCTCAGAGCACAGACACCGCTCACAGCAGGCAGCACAGTTCACAGGCAACATAGAACAGGCTCACAGCACAGAAGCAGCTCACAGTGCAGCTCACAGCAGGAAGCATGCTGACACAACTCACAACTCACAGCTCAACACACAGAAACAAAAACAGCAGCAACAAATCACAGAAACAGCACAACTCACAGCAGCACAACTCACAGCTCCACAGAAACAGCAGACACAGCTCACAGCACAGACACAGCAGCAACACAACATAGAAACATCACAACTCACAGCATCACAGCAGGCAGCACAGCTCACAGCTCCACAGAAACAGCAGACATAGCTCACAACACAGAAACAGCAACAACACAGCACGCTCACAGCACAACTCACAGCATCACAGCAGGCAAACGGCAGCATCACATCAACCATGAAAGCAGGCAGGCAGCAAGCACAAAAAAAAGCATGACATAAACATCATGACAGCATAGAAACACGACAATAATAGCACAAAAATAGCACAGAAACCGGTCTTTACATGAACGAAGAAACACGAAACACTTGCTGGAAATGAAGAACATTTACAAAGAAATAAACAAATTACCTGTAAATTTGGAAAGTCAACCGGTGTTAGATTATGAAGCTCCCTCGAGTACGCATGTGTAAGAGTACGACCCTGCACCGGTAAGTTCATCATGCCAAGTTAGATCTCACGTAACTCAATATACAAAAACTAATAGATATGAAACCACCTCATCATCGGCTCCATGTATCTCTTCATCGTCTCCATGTATCTCATCTTATCCTTGTCCTTGTGGGTGACTACATGAGTCGATCGGTGTAGTCGAGGGGAAAGGCATGTGCTATGTTGGGTACTAAGAGTGCCAAATGGATTCATCCCGTCCGTGCACAAATGGATTCATCCCAGCATGTGCTATGTTGGGTACTAAGAGTGCCAAATGGATTCATCTCGTCCGTGCACAAACCAAGCCTTAAATTTCTGACTTCATCACCAAATTCTCCAAACTTCATATCAAGGTTCTTCCATTGCGGGGAGTCGGCTGGATGCTTCAGCATTCTGTTTTTCTTTCTTCCCTCTGCATGCCACCTCAAGTTTTTAGCGTCTGTTGGGGTTGAGAATAAACACTTAAACCTTGGAATAATAGGAAGATACCACAACACCTTAGTAGGAGGTCCCTTCGTACCAACATTGCAACTCATGCGCTTATAGCGCGACTTCTTACATCGTGGACACTCCTCCAATTGTTCATATTCATTTCAATAAAGAATACAATCATTAGGACATGCATGTATCTTCTTATACTCCAAACCAAATGGACACATTAGCTTCTTTGAGTAATATTGAGACTTAGGATTTTCATTCCCATCAGGCAACATCTTACTTAACTCGGTCAACAAAGAAGTAAAACTACTGTCCGTCCACCCATGCTTCGACTTAATGTTAAACAGTGTTAGCACGCTTGATAGTTTGGAGTATTTTTTGCACCCAGGATACAAAGGCTTTTTAGAATCCTTCGATAATGACTCAAACACGTCACCTTCAAAACAACACATCATCTCATCCACCCCTTCATCCTCGACCTCATCCATATGATCATCCTCAAATCCATCCTCAGCACCATTATCAACAATATGTTCATCATTCTTGTATTCCTCGTCCACACGAATGTCATTGCTTCTATCATCATGCACATGATTCCCAATAACATCCCCACTGTACTCTTCTTCTTCACCATGTTAAATCCACACATGGTATTTAAGCTTAAACCCACGACAAACTACATGATCTCTAATGATATCAACACTATTGACCACCTTCACATTATTACAATCAACACAAGGACAATAAAGGCACTCGAAACCCATTCTGCGATGATAAGATGAAGCCCTCTCGCAAAACTCTTGAACCCCATCAAAGAATTCCAATGTATCACGTCTACCATACATTCAGCCACGATCCTTCTCCATTAAATAAATTGTCTCTAAACATGGTAACATATTACGAATAATGTATAATTGCTACATCTATTATATATATAAATCAAATTCAAACACACACCATGCATATAACATTCATATAGATACAAAAATGCATATATGCTTATGAAGGGTCGTTATCACTCCAACCTAACCCATCCTTGAATGTTTACTCTCACTAGTGAATGTATGTCGACTTTTCAATTTTAAGGAAAATCCGGCAGCATTTCCCCCCAGTTCTCCAAGTACACGACGTAGGTAATTACTTACCCACATATGTACCCAGAGAACATGGTGATCGAGGAAATGGTAAGCCAAAATGTTCCTTAAAATCGAAAAAAAAGACATACATTCACCACCTAAGTGAGAGTATACGTTCAAGAACAAGCCCAACCGGGGACAATTCAAGACTTTCTCTTAATGACAAAGCCTTGAACGGGTATCTAGGCATATGATGATGCAACCATTTCATATATTTAATGTTGTATTTATTTGTCATTATATAATACATAAGTTGTAATAGCATGAAAAAACTTTTATTAAAACAATAAAGAGAAAGAAATATATATAGCTTAGAGAAGTTTATAATTCATACCAATATAGCAAGTATAATGGATGTATTATTTCTAACTTCTCACTTGAGCTGAATGTGTAGTCTTCAAGCTTATAAACATGTGCTTCAACTCACATATGAATCTATAAAAACACAAAAAGAAAAAACAAAACAGAAAACAAAAGTTAGTAAGTATGAGAAATGGATAATAACAAAAAATAGGGGCAAGCCCTCAAAAGATACAAAGACTAATTAGCTAAGAGCATAAAACCAACCCTCACAACAATCCAAAACACCCACCTATACAAGTAACCTAACAACTAGGCCTACAACAACAAAAAAACACAACTGCCACAAAATAAAGGCAAGAACCTAACAAACCAAGCCAAGCCAAACAAACAAGCCTAAGAAAGTAACACCTAACCCCAAGCAAAAAGCAATCTGCCAATGAACACCCCCTAACGCCCAACACCACAAACAAAAACCATCAGCAGCCAAAGAAACAACAGCAGCCCAACATCACTACAAAGAGGCAAACCAAACATTCACTCTGACAAATAGGAGCAGAAAACACTAGAAAGAGCAAGACGGCCCCAACAGCACAAGACAAGCAAGAAAAATAAACTCTCCTCATGCATCAGGTCAGCAAACTGATTTTGATTGATGCAAGTGTATACACGGAAGGTACTAGGGAAATGGCCAACCTTCCCCGTCTATTTGCTTATGCTGGTACTACAAAACCAGAAGGAGCAAGACAGCCCCAACAACACCTGAACAAGCATGCAACCCCAACACCCCTAGGTACGTTACTAAACTAGAAACAGCAGCAAACAACAACAACAATAGCAAATAAGACTAATAAGGACTTACATTTGTGGAGGGGGAGTCGTGCGCGTTTAATGGAGGGGAAGCCTTGCGCGTTTAATGGAGTCAGTACGTAGCAATTGACAAACCCTAGATTACAAGAAAGTTACAATTATTAAACTAAAGACCAATTCCTCAAAAAACCCAACAATGGGTTTTAATTTAATAGAGTAAGATAAGTGAATGGAGGAAAGGTGGATATGGAGTACGTTACCTCGAAGCTGGGTCAATGGAGGAGAGGTGGATGCTTCAATGGACGAAAGGTGGATGCTTCAATGGAGGAGAGGTGGATGCGCTTCAATGGAAGAGAAGAAAGTGACGTGGTGCGTGCAGAAGCAGAGGGTTCAATGGAAGTGGGAAAGCTCGAAGAGGGAAAGCGTGAGAAAGCTGGAAGAGGGAAAGCGTGGGAACGAAAATTGAATGAATTGAAGCGAAGAAGACGTAGTAAACCGGGTTTTTTTTTTAATTGGCACCGGTTCAAACCGGTGCTATAAAGTAATGTTGGCACCGGTTTAAGGAGAACTGGTGCCAAATCTTTGATGTCTTTTGTTTTTTTTTAAGTTGGCACCGGTTCGAACCGGTGCTAAATAAAGGATTTGGCACCGGTTTAGGTTGGAACTGGTGCCAACTCTGAAATTTCCAATCCCGCCCAATTATTTTGGCACCGATTTTCAAGAACCGGTGCTAAAGGGGGGGTGCCTATTTCAAATTTTCTACTAGTGATGGATTGTGAATTTTATGGGATAAGGTGGGTTAGGGATTCTAGGGAGATTGGGTGGAGTTAGAACCCTTTTGATTTGAGATGTCATTTTAAAAATGCCTGATGCCCAAATAAAATAATAATGCAAATGGAATGGACCCTAAGCTAACTCCATACTAATCCATTCCAAAAGGTCCAACCAAATGACCTCTAAAAGATACTCCCTCCGTATTTTAATAAATGAAATGTTATTCAACTAATACACTTTGACTAATGTTTGTGATTTATTTGTGATTTATACATAAGAATAAACATAGTCTTGTGGGTACTTGTTGGAATTGTCCCAATAAGTAGTTTATTAATATTCAATTGTTATAATTTTTACAATTGATAATTATAGATATTATCAGTTACAGTATACCATTGGCATATATGCACAAGGGAACGTTTCATTTATTTAAACTACGAAGGAAGTAACTTCAAAAACTACATCTTTTGTATGTAAAATTTTCAAATAAACATAATTTTATAAGATACTTAAAAAGCTACTGTCATAGTGCCAAACAATACCTTCATTGCAAGCTAAGAAATAACCTATTATTATAGTTCTAATTAAGCACATTAAAACATCTAATAATTGATAGTTCAACAATGAGATCGAATTGAATTATCAGATAATAAATAGATTGCAACAATCTTGATCAGGATCATACAAGTCTTAACTTTGTTTGTAAGCTTAATTCTGAATTAATCTGCCTCCTACCACTAATCATAAGCACATGGCATATACTGCAATGCATGTAGCTGCTCCCCGATTCCTAATTCGTGATCATTGTTTAGCTCTCCACCTAATTATGTCACTTGTTAAGTTACATGTATCTTACTAAAAACATAAACTAACTAACAATAATCCAACAATTGGGAAAAATTAAAAAGTAGATTGAAATATTATCAATGACCTCTACAATTGTGACACCTATCAATCCCAATTATTTTAATGGGTCTTACCAAAGATCGAGATTTAGAGGCGCAGTCATTTATTTCAGATTATATGATCTTGCATTCATGCATGCATAAATATTTTGTTTAATCTCAACCTGTTAAACACAGTTTTGTGCCACCGCACCTGCAAATTAAGAGAGAGTGTTCACTTTCTCTTAGCCTTATAAAGTATTTTAATTCTCTCAACTTTTATCAATATGGGACGCTTACATGAGTTATTTTGTAAGATATACTTCAACACTCGCCCTCACATGTAAGGTCCCTTTAACTCAAGGATCATGATCCACTTCAATTTGAACCAACATACTTAATGCCATTAAAGGTCCCCAAACCATGGGTCTAGCAATACACTCAAGCCATTAAAGATCCCAAACCATGGGTCTGGCTCTGATACCAAGTTCAATACGGGTCTAGGCCGCACCTGCAAACCAAGAGAGAGTGTCCATTTCAGAAGACCAAAGGAGGTTCCATCAAAAAACCATATGGCAATAGGAGGTTTAGCCCCTTAGCCTTATAAAGTGTTTGACTCTCTTAACTTTTATCAATATGGGACTCTATAGACGCCCTAAAAATGTCTCCCCAAAACCAAACCCGATGATGAACAACCTTTTATTGCCATTATTGGTCGAGTCGAGTATTTAATCTCAGGAGTGCTTAAAATCCATTTTCACTCAAACACAGTCTACAAATCAGTCCAAGTATTTAGTTAAAGCATAGTCCAACCCTCATATCAGCCTAAAGCATTTTAATCTATTTTTATTTATTTATTAATTAAGGTCGGTTAATAAATATTAAACCCTAAACCTGAAATAAGTCCGAAATAGCTGAAACGACGCCCAATTATCTCGTACTTAATGTAAAATAAAAGATAAAAATGATTTTATACGGAATTCCAGAAAAATTTATCTGTCGTGCCATGGCAAAAATGTCGCACCACGGCAGGCCTTGTTGTACCTCGGTAGGCATTGCCGTAACACGACAATTTTCTTGACTCAGTTTTATCTTTAAACACGCTTTGACCTTCTAAAATGATATAATTCACTGACGAGCCACGTCACAATTATTGTACCACAACAGAATTGTCGTGCCGCGGCAGCCTTTACTGTACCACAGCAGAAATGCCGTGGCGTGACAATTTTTTTTTTTTTTTTGCGGAGTCTCATTTTTAGGGTTTCGGATCTCACCCCTCTCATTTTCTCTATAAATACAAGGTTGATTTCACAGTCTCAGGGCACCAAATAATTCTCTCTTATACTCTAAGCCTAAATAATTGCCCTCCTTATTCTCACAATTCGTCCCTTAAGCACTCCCCGGAGTCAGTACTTTACCCGAAATTCTATTCTCAAACTAAGGCGTGAAAGGTAGAACTGTTTGAGGGTTTGGCCCAAATCAACTTTACTTTTATTTGATTTAATTTCCATTTTATTATCATTTCCTTGAAGTTAGTAACGTGTTTATTGTTTTATAATTGCAATCAAATGCAATCAAAGTAAGGAATCATGTTTCTTTTGTTCCTGTTATATATCTAACGATTTTTTGTCATGTTTGTCATATTTTGAATCGTTAGATTTATGGTTAAATTGCTTCCAATGTTATTGTTATTCTATTGTTATTGTTGATCAATATGTTGCATGTTAAAGGTAATACGTAATTGAATATAATTCTTAATCAGATAATTTGGACGATCGGTTTATGATCCTTTTAATCTTGTTGTTTAATCTAGTGATCACAACATTTAGGATTATATGTTGCATTAACTTTCAAACAATTTAGCCTAATATTATTTTGGAGCAAATTGAGTCTTTTTTTGTATGCCTTTGAGATCGCAGGAATTACTTTTCACCATAAAATCGAGTAGAGGCAAATACAAGCGAATGTGATTTCATGACTCACTTCGTACCATCATCCTCGATCCTCCTTTCGTGGTTCCAAACCATGTGGAGTTAGTAATCTCATGGATTATGAATGGAATGTAACCTTTACGGGTCAATCGTTGTTGCCTTTTGTTGTCCCTTATTCGTGGTTGCCTTAAATGATCCGTGAACGGTTTACAAGTTCCTTAAAAACTTATTAGCAGCTCCCTACTTTCCTTGTCCGTAATTGTATAATGTCAATTCCCACTTTCTATTATTGCCAAGCATATTCACACATGATTAAGTAGGCGCGCATCGAACGACGCTTACAATTTGGCGACTCCACTAGGGAGGATTCTTAGTTATTTATCGATTTGAGTGATCGGTATTTAATTGAGATGAGTGGATGAGACTTGAAAGATTCTTGAATCGTATTCTTGTCATTAATTTGGCATCGTTGCATATGCATTGAAGTTTTAACGTCGTATTTAGGTTAGCCTCGTAGGAAAAATTGAATAAGCTGATTGCGATTGAAAAAAAAGAGGCACTACTAAAAAAAAATTAGTACCGGGCAATGGCAAAATTGCCGTGGCAAGGCACAAAATACTGTGACACGGTATTCCTTGCCGTGGCACGGCACTCCTCAAATTTTTCCAGTGGTTCTGCTTTATTTTTTCTCGTTGTTAGCTTCCTACGATTTTTCTGAAAACCATATTTGTTCTACATACGTTTTAGCCCCGGGGGATTTAAGCTCTATCAACGCGAAAACGTTCATGACAAGAAGGGTTCATCTGAGTTATTAAATCCACCCAGCCATGGAGTCGAGTTCGATTTCATCACGAACTTGCGGAGCCGCCCGTTGGCATACACCCTCAAGAGAGGCTGCCTTGCTAACGCGTCCAAACTCTTAACCATGGTACCCTTTTGACACCCAAGTAAACTTGACCATAGTGGAATATAGAACTTGACCTTAGGTTGTGAACTTCATTGCATCATTGTGACTACGTGCCCTATGTGTGCATACTTGATTGTTTAAATTCTAACCTTAATGATTGTTATTTGTGCTTTACTTTGTCTATAACTAACGAATGCCAACAGACCGTACTCACATAGTAAATAGCGCAAACTCTAAAATTGACGAAAAACTGGAAAAAAATACGCACAAAAAGAACCTGCAATTGGTTACCGTGCCGCGGCAGAAACGCCGAGCCACGACAATTAGTGCCATGTCAATACAACTTGTACCGCACCACGGTATAATTTTCCATGCCACGGTACGCAATTTTAAGTCCACTCAGTCTTGTTTTGGTCTTCCGTACTATCTTGGCCCTCGCGTCAGTCGTTTTGATACTGCTTACATGTCTAGCCATGCGATCATACCACGAATCTTATAACATCACTTAATCACTCACGAGTCAAGTATAGTCCACACACTTTATTTTTCGACTTGAGTATTGCACCATGTCGTTTATGATCCTATACTAGGTTCATGCATGCGTCTCCCTTTTTGTCCCAATAAAGAATGAGTGGAGTTTTTCTTACCTATTTTCAAAATTTTGTCTTTCCCCCTTGCATTCCTATTTTGAGCAGTGAGTCAAACGATTAAATGAATTTATTCTATTTTACAGCACTTGGTCAAGGAGTAAGGTTCGATTAGTACGGTTCGATTCACAACCATAACAACCTTTTAAACCTAAGAGGCGTGCAAGGAAACCTCTATCGTCTCCACACTACAAGAAAATAGCTGGATTTTGACCGAAAACATCGAAAAATCCGTCAGAAAATGGCCTTCCGTTGGAATCCTTCTGTTGCAATACCCTTCGTAGGATATTGGACGTTTTCCTAGGGAATTTCCGTCGGAAGCCACATTTATGCGTAGTACACTTGAGTCACTTGGTAAGATAAGACAAATGGATCATACTTGGGGTATTTCTTAGTATGATTTACTTCGACAAGCTTGTATTGTTCATGTATGTTCATTCCCCTACCACAATCCATCCAACTACACTTAAACAACATAGTCTTGTACTCTTTTTCAGGACCAGTGTTGACCAGTTCAATAATGTCGTCTAAAATGCCGAAGTACTCTCCACCATCCTCACTTGATACACACACGCCATAATTCATCGTAGATTTATGCTTTCCATGGGCATATGTATGGAAATTAAAGCTACCAACAAAAATCTACTTCCAAGTTCGAACACGCTTGAAAGGGCGCATGCACAACGCTTGTAGCACATCCGAATTTGGTTCCTCCTCAACAACCTATCAACGTTTTGAATATAACCATCACACTTCCCTAATTGAGTAAATTGAATAGCAAGGAATATTAAATCATAATTATGTCACGTTTAGACAGTTTATATCACCTTACGATGAAACCAATTAGAGAATTTAGCTTCACATTTCTCCATTACTTCTCTACGCAGATAAGGTCGAGTACTAAGAATGTAGTCCTCGAACTTCCTACGAGGCCAAAAATAATGTAAATCAACATTGTAATCATTTTAGTTGTTCATAGCTTTGAACACACTTCATTCTAAACATATTATACCTTTCGTATTCACCAAGAATGCTGGTATTTCGTAAACGAACAAATGAGCGCACTCGAGTTCTTTTTCATCTATAAACCGAGTTTTTCCCTCATTTGACAAATGACCGCTGTCCTCCGTGAACAACTCTGGAATTTCAGCGTCTTCCACTGTTGATTCCACGTCGGCATTCACATTTCGACTGAGATTTTGTGTTGTAGTGTCAACCGTCGCCTGAAAGTAGTTACTGCAGAAGTTTGCTATCTCTTCGGTGAGATAAGCATTGCAAATTGATACTTCAACTCGAGCCTTGTTTCCAATTTTTCGTTTCAAATGATTGAGGAACATGCAATCATAGTTATGTAAATGTATAAACACGACATGACATTGAATCTGATGTAAGAAATAGGATGTGCATGGGTCTTTGATTTACCTTTCGAACGGAAACATCCATCTATATTGAATAGGACCACATAACTTCCCCTCATATGGCAAATGAATAGGTAAATGCTCCATGGAGTTAAATAATGTAGGGGGAAGACCTTTTCAAGCTTGCACAGGATCTCAGCTATGTTTTTTCCAATCGCTCCATGTCACTAACTGATGTTGTATAGCAACACAAATCGCGAAAGAATTGGCTGATCTTTGTTATTGCATTCCAAATATGGCAAGGGAGCAATTCCCTCAGAGCAGTAGGCAACAACCTCTCCATGAACACGTGACAGTCATGGCTTTTCATTGCATGTAGCTTACATGCTTTCATATCTACGCATCTGCTCAAATTAGAGGCGTAACCATCGGGAAATCGCAGCTATTTAACCCACTCACACAAAACTTTTCTCTGAGCCTTGTCAAGAGCGAATGGAGCCCTTGGCATGAACTCTTTTTCTCTATCATCCTCCTGAAGATGAAGCTGCGGACGTTTACAATATTTGGCAATGTCATTTCGAGCGGATGGCGTGTCACACATATGCTTTTTCACATCCATTACAGTGTGAATTAACTTATCAAAGAAGTTCTTTTCAATGAGCATGACATCTAAGTTGTGACGAATAAGCAGATGCTTCCAATATGGAAGCTCCAACAGTATGCTTTGCTTGAACCACCCATTCTTTTCTTTTTTGAGGCGTTGAAATGACTTGGGCCCATTTGTAGCCTTCGGAAGGTCTTTCACACATTCCCAAAGCTCCTCTCCTGACATAATGTGTAGAGGTGCACCCTTTTTGACTTTGTTTTTGCAGAATGCAGTTCTACTATTCCGAAAAGGGTGATCTGTCGAAAGGAACTGGCGGTGGCAATCAAATCAAGAAACCTTAAAACCATGTTCGAGCCAAAATGCTTTGCTTTTCTTCATGTAATATGGACAAGCTTTCTTACCAGATGTGGCCTAACCGGACAACATACCATAAGCCAGGAAGTCACTAACGGTCCATAGGATGGCTGCTCGAAGATTGAAATTCTTTTTCATGGAAATATCACACGTATGCGCGCCAACTTCCCATAACTGTTTCAACTCCTCTATCAACGGTTGCATGTACACATCCAAGTTGCCCTTAGGGTTTTTAGGACCAGGAACAAGCAACAAAAGGAACATAAATTATCTTTTCATATACATTGAGGGAGGCAGGTTGTAAGGGGTCAAAATGACAGGCCAACAAGAATATTGTCCCCCAAACTTGCCATGAAGAGCAAAACCATCTGTATACAAGCCAAGCCGAACATTACGAGGCTCGGAAGTAAACTCTGGAAAGCAACTATCGAGGTGTTTCCAAGCTTCACTATCACTAGGGTGTGCCATTGTGCCTTGAACTCGAGGATTTTTCGAATGCCATGTCATTTCCTCCGAAATGTTCTTGGTTGTAAAGAGTCTTTGCAACCTGGGTGTGATCGGGAAATAAAACAAAACGTTCAAAAGCACTAGGCTACCCTTGGAATTCTGCTTGTATCGGTCACTGCCACACGCCCTACATGTAGACAGCTGAGCATCATCCTTCCAAAACAGCATACATCCTTTCGGGAAAACGTGAATCCTTTCATGAGGTAGTTCCAAGCCCTTCACAATCTTCTTCACCTCATAGAATGTGTCGGCCATATGGTTGTTGTCAGGAATTGCTTCACTGAGCAAAGAAACAAACCCATTAACACATCTGTGGGGAAGATTATACTCGTACTTTAGACTAGTGATTCTAGCGGTCATTTCTAACACAGAAAACGAACTCCCTTCGTATAATGGCCTTTCAGAAGCCTTCAAAAAATGCAAAAAATGCTTAGCTTGTGCATTAGGCTCCTCCTCTAATGAAACACAAGCCTGCTCGAAATTCCCTTGATCCTGACTATGACCAAAAGCATCAAAAACCATTTCACGATATTCATTGGACCGTCGTTCAGGAACTATCGGAAACCCTTCCCCGTGACACATCCACTCATAGTAATTAGGTATAAAACCCATGCGAAACAAATGAATTTTAACCGTTTCTGGATCCCAAAGCCGTTTGTTCTTACATTTAGCACATGGACACCTAACTTCATTCGGGTTACTACTCTCGAGATTATCTTTGACGTATTGAATGAATTCATCAACCCCTTTCACGAACTCTGGATTAATAGTTTGCTTAACCTTCCTTTCATACATCCAGCTATGTTCTGTTCGTTTCATGATTACAACTTCTACACAACTCACGCATATGTATAATAACATTAGTCATAAGGCGTATTTCCTAGTCATTATCCATCTAAGCGTTATGGAAATGCAAATGAGATTTGAAATGCTTCCAAAGGGTCCTTATCACTCCAACCTAACACATCCTTGTACATTTAATCTCACTAGTGAATGTAAGCCAGGTTTTCAATTCTATGGAAAATCCACCAGCATTTCCCTACAGTTCTCCAAGTACACGATGTAGGCGATTAAACACACCTACATATGTACCCAGAGAAAATTGTAGAGAAATGAGAGGGCAAGATATTCCCTAGAATCAATAACAAGGCATACATTCACCTCCTAAATGAGAATAAGCGTACAAGGACAGTCCCAATCGGGGACTAATCAAGACATACTCCTTATGTGTATGCCTTGAACAGGTATCTAGGCATATGATTATGCAAATGATTCATTTAAAAATATATACACTAAACTAACATACATTATATTAACAACACTAACATATCATAACATCATAATATTCAAATAAACCAAATCAAACAAAACCAAACTAATCTAAAATATCATAATGTTAAACCAATATAACATACATTATATAAAACTAAAGTAAACTAAGCTACATTATATTAAACTAAACAAAATTAAACTACATTATATTAAACTAAAGTAATCTAACATACATCATATTAAACTAAACCAAACCAAATTAACATATCATAATATTAAACTAAACTAACATTCATTACATAAAACTAAACTAAATTAAAATACATTATATTAAAATACACTAAACTAAACTAACATGCATTGTACAAATCCTATACAAAATTTAAAACTAAAAAAAAACATAAAAGGGTTTACTAATGATTCATTTAAGTCATTGAAAATAAAAAATTAAAAAAAAAAACAAAAAAAGGGGGAGTTAGGAGGAGTTACCACCAGAATTTTGTGGTGGTTTTAGTCGCGACGACGGAGGGGAAACGGCTGGAGGTCGCGTTGGTGGAGCTGGTGGTGGTGGATGTGGCTTCGGTGGTGGTTGTGTTCTACATTAGTGTTAGAGCTAGGGTTTCGGGTTTTTGTAAAAAAAAAAAATTAAAAAAAAAAAAAAAACCATGAACAAGAACACTAACCGCCGGTGGCGTCAACGGCGACAGCTGTAACCTCTGGTGGCAATAACGGTAGTAGTGGCTGCGGAAACAGAGGTGGTGAGGGTTAGAGTATCGAAAACAAAAAAAAAACCACAAAACAAAACATAATCCACTTACCGAACGCCGGCCAAGGTGGTGCGTGGCAGACGGTGGTGGCGCCGACCGGATCTTTCTTTTTCTCTTTCCCTTACAATGGTTCGAATTTCTCTCTCCTCTAAAAACCAGTTTCTGGTTCAAGGCTACAAAGGAATCCTATGATGTTCCGATGAAAATTAATTTCGTCGGAATTAATAGCTTCCGACGGAATTTTCCATCGGAAGATATTTTTTGAGGGAATATTTTGTCGGAAGCTTATAATTCCGACAAAATTAATTTCCGTCGGAAACATTCCCAAGGAATATTCCGTCGGAACGTATTACTTCCGACAGAATTAAATTCCATCGGAAGAGGTTCGAGGGAATTTTCCGTCGGAATAGAGATTTTCCGACGAAATATTCCGACGAATCAAAATGCATCGGAAAATCCAAATTTTCCGACAGAATTTTGGGCCCGTCGGAAATCACCCTATTTCTAGTAGTACCACAAAGTCTATCTTCACCATCTTCAGTTTACTTCCAGTTCATTCCAATGGCCACTAAAGAAGACATTGAGAACATTCACAAGTCCATCAACACACTTTCTGCCATGATGCAAACCCTCACTACTAGGGGTGTTCAAATTCGGGTACTCGGGTTTTCGGGTACCCGGAAACCTGGTGTAGACACCTGATTGTGTCTTCCCAAAAATCAAACCCAGTGATAAGTACCTTTTATGTCTTTGATTATCGAGTTAGGTGAAGAGTTGAAGAGTCTCGTGAAGTTCCCTTTAACCTTGACCATTTCTCACCTTGACCAAAAATCATTTATTTCGTGTCTTTAAACCCAAAATACTACATTTCGTGTCTTTGAAAATCATTCATTTTGTGTTATTTTTATAAAAACGTCCAAACTAGTTTATTTTGGTCCATAATCTGGGTCCAATAATTGTGTAGTTGGATGGGGCTTTAAAAGAGCTTTTCAGCGATATATTATAAGCCCTAATCCGAGTTATAACGAGGAAGTTATGGCCAAAATACTAAACCGAGCCCAAAACGAACCTTACCTACGACCCAATGACCATGTGGAGGGTCCATTAACCTTAAACACCATTCCTAAAACCCTTAGGATTTATTATCAGCTTCTAGAATCCACTAAAAGGTGAGAATTTATCCTGTTTTTGAAAAGATAAAAATTAAGAATTTTACTTCGGATAAAACACTTGTTCTTTAATAGATTTAATTCTGATAAAACTAGAATACATACGGAAATACAATTAGCCCAATTTGATTGGAAGTCAGATTCCTTACGGATTCTACTTCCCAAACATATCGCTGAACGATGCTTATATCATGCCGCGATATAATTGGCGTTTCGCGATACGATCAGTTTTACTCCGAGTCGAATTCTGACTCTTTTTCAGATCTTTTCCTTCTTTTTCTTATAAATAGAGGTGTTTTTACCCCGTTTTTTAATCATCAACAAGCTTGATTACCAAAAATCATCATCTTAATCCCTCTCTAAGCTATAAGATTTTCTCTCTTTCTTAGCCATAGCCTAGACACATCACACGCCATACGTCCTTTGCGAGTCTTGAATACTCCAAGCCCTTCTCGTAGTTGCCTTGGACCTCGACGTGGAAGATTGATAGTTCTAAGGGTTTGGTCCCTAATATTTATTTCAATTCTTATTTGATTTATTGGATTTATTTCTTTCTTGAAGTTACTAACGTGTTTATTGTTTTGATAGAAAGAGATTCGAGACATCAAAGTGAATAATTTGATTTCCCTAATATGTGTTTATTCTTTTGATATAGGAATCATGCTTAGAATATTAATTTTATTCCTAGTATCATGTTAGGATGCTAAATTAATATTTCTAATGTTATCATGCTTGCTAGTATCATGTTAGGGTGTTACTTTAATATTCCTAATATATGTAGACATCTACTTTTGGTCCCCTGTCAAAACTGGAAGTGCTATGACGAAAAATAAAACCATCTTTGTGTTTGATCAACGTGAAGAACACTTATGGATCGGTGATTAAGGCTTAAACACATAAAACAACTAGCTTAACCCAATACGAAATGAACCAAAGCTAACTAAAACTAAGCCCGATCAGTAATTAGGCCTAATCCCAAATATTAAACCTAATTTTGACGAAGTTAGAGGTACCTAGGTTAAAATCCAAGGATGCCGCAGGAAAAACCGCGCGAACCTCAAGGAGTCGCGTTGGCCTGGCGCGCGCAAGCAACAAGGTTGCACGTGACATCCAACGCAACCTCCAGTGGTGCGCTTGCGGAAGATTCAGAATTTTATAAAAATGTTGAATTGAATCTTACCATAAAGCCACGCGCAAGACAATTGGTCGCGCTACCCTCAGCAGCGCAACTCAACTACTTGCCCGTAGCAGCCGCGAGCGACCTTTTGAGATGCGCACGCCACCTGCTGCGGTAGAATGTTTAAAACCCTAAATTCATCCATTCCCTATAAATAGGGGTGCAATACGAAGCTTTGAACACACAGAAATTAACCCGAAAGTTAGTAGAAATCTTGTGACCTTATGCACTAATCATTCCACTTGTTCTAAACACTCACCCCTTTAATCATTTGTTCTTACAGTGGAGGTTCCAGAACAACAAGGAGTCCATAAGTGTTCTAAACGAAGATCTAGGAAAGAAAAGTGGTAAAATCCCAAGCACTTAGATAAATCACCTTTTCTTTTCTTTTTAAAACAACTTTTAATCAATTAATTAGTGTTGTTTGATCACTTTAAATAAACTTTAATTAACTAATTTGACATAGTATTCTTTCGTTAAACAAGACTAGAATTAGACAAACTAATTGATTGTTTTATCACTTAAGCCAAGGTGAATCTTTTTTACCTTTGTTCTTTCACGAATTTAAATAAATAAGAATAATGACTTTTGCGATGTAATTCCTACGTGATTAATGTGTATAAATAAAATTAAATAACTTAGTTTTAGGTATCACGTTGCATATATTGTTTGGTGATGAAATTGTGAAAAAGGAAGAGCTAGTAGAGGCCACACTTGGGCTAGAATGGCGGTTCCTGCCTAAAAGGAACGTTATTTTATTACCCTTGCTCCCGAACTCATTTCTGGTACACGTAGACCAATTTGGGCACGGGTAAACTTATGATTCATGCTAAATATCCCTTGAACTCTACTTGGGAGAAAGGCATGAACGAGGTTTATGGGTTTTCCTATAACTCATTGGCGACTCCTAACTAGTTTCTTACAAAAAAGCATAATGATAGGATCAACTCTAATTTAATGTCCCCCAAACAGTCAAGAATTCAAATCCTAACACGCCTTAAAACGGTGTAAAGTCCTAAGCTTTTAAAGGGCCATGGGCATAAAGGAGAAGGATCCCCAATGACGGGCACACCCTCCTCACAATATCATGTTGGTTTCTAGTATCATGTTTAGGCTAATGTTTTTATTTTGATTATTATTTAGTGACATGCTTGGGTTTGTTATTAATCCGTTTAGTATCATGCCTAGGATCTTGCTAATTATACTATTGATGAGATGATGATTATATTATTATGATGATGATTGTTGTGTCAATAATTATTATATTGCTTGATTATCTATTATTCATTGTTATTGCTTGATCACGCCGTTTCTTGCAGGTTTAAAGGGAATTTGTACTTGAAATCACGCCTAATAAGATAATTAATAATTGATTTTAGGCTTAATATGATTTTAATTCAAGTGATCGCCAATAATAGTTTTATTTGTGCATTAATAATCAACCAACGTTGATTAAACATGTTTAGGGCTAACTTGTTGTATGTATGTTAATCGGAAAGCGCACATGAATATCATAAGAATTAAGCAAAGGTCGATTTAGGGCGGGTTCAATCTCTTTAAGGTTGGATTCGTACCATCATCCCCGAATATGCAGTCATGGTTCCGAACCACTGTGGAGTTAGCGATCTCTATGATCGCGAACGGGGTGTAACCTTCACACCCGTGAACGGTTTACAAGTTCCTAAAACTTGTTGGCGACTCTTTTATCTCTAACTTCTTTCCCTTTGGATGCCACCATGCTTAAATGCATGATCACGGTGGAGATCAAAGTTGATGTTTGAAATATTCCCTACACCTTGGTACCCAGATTTACGGGTAGTTTAAAACTCGGCCCATGACTTGACCCAAGAAAACCAGGTACCCGGGTTTCGGGTACCCGATTTTCCCGTGTCAAAGGGTACCCGATTTTTCATATTAGTTTTTTTAAAAAAAAATCTTGGATCTCAATTTCATATAAGAAAGCAGTGTAGTTCTTCCAATTTATTAAAAAGCAAAATAGTATTCATGCTTCTCTAACAAAATGATCGTGGAGATACTAATATACTAAATTATTTTGGTTGTTGCATTTGCATCACCACCGCCAAAATTTAGCACAAAAAATATTACACAAAGTATACTTCATAAAAATGATAAAATCCATAACATTGTAGATCCATGTCACTAACCCTCAATTAATGGGGATTTATATGTAAAAAAAAAAAAATCAACAGACAAACTAAGATATAAAACCAACAATTAATTGTGAAAGAGAAGTTGAACCAAGTTATTAAAACAAATCAAAATCCCCACCACACTAACCCTAACAAAGCAAGAATCGTATACTAATACACTCGATCTCCTCATTGCTCGAGTGCTCGTCTTTTCTGCTATCTCTTCGTCCTTCGAACAACACAAGGCTAAAGGCTGCTGCTATCTAGGAATGGAATTGATAGATGATCGATCTTTTGGCAGGAGGAGAGCACGAGATGAAGAAGTAGATGAAGAAGGAGAGAGACGTAGGTCTGAGAAGGATAAAGGAGGCTAACCCATTGCAAGGAGGATAAGTTAGAGGGATAAGGGTTGTTGAATCATCTAAATAAAATAAAAAGGGTTCTTCCTTTAACCTAAAAAAGTTCCAAAAAAAAAGGAAGCAGATCAGTGGGTACCTGATCTATCAAAAATTCGGCACGTGACCCGCCAGGTATATTGTGGGTCATCGGGTAATCAGGTCGGGTCTTGCGGGTTGGGTTTTTATGAACATCCCTACTCACTATTAAGGTCACTACCATGGAACAAACAAATTTCACTGTTGCTACAGTTGACAAGCTAAAAGAAAAGGTAAGAAAAATTTCTGAAGATTTCACCTAAGTGGAACAACCTTCTACTGCTTTTGTTGTGAAGAACAAGCTCCTTGAAAAGTTCTCTACTGCTGACATACCAAAGTTCAAACCTACTGACAAGCTCCTTGAGGAGTTCCATTTGAAGGCTTTCCCTGCAACCATGGCTCTCAAAGGACTAGAGGTGGCACTCTTCCCTACAATGTTCCCACTCTCCTTGGAGAATGCTTGCTAACAGTGGTTTTATTTTCTAGATGCCAAGTACACTGCAACTTGGGAAGATGTCATCTAGAACTTCATGAATCGTTACAAATGTAACATTCAAACCAAGACTTCCGAACGTGAACTCTGTATTCTTAAGCAAAAAAAAACGAAAGGTTCACTGTCTATCTAAGTAGATGGAGAGAAACAGTTGTGCAAATGGTGGAGTCACCAAAAGAAAAGGAGATGGTTCGTCTCTTTATCCACAATCTGAATCATAAGTATAGGCCACATCTCAGATTCGTACCATTGAACACATTCGAAGCTGTATATGATATTGGCATTAATATTGAGGACGAGCTAATAAAGACTGCTGGTAGTAGTAACAATAATAACACTTGGAAAAACAAGAAGAACGACCTTCCTTCTTCTTCATCTTCTAAGCCCGAAAATACTACCAACAATGTAAGCCAGTACGATCTCAATGAAGTGTTAGCTCTTGATGCTCCCTTACCAAAGAAAAGGAGAACTTACACTCCTTTGGGAATGACTTATGATACCACCTTTGATCACCTTTACGGTCAAGGCTTGATTACACCTCTCGGACCATTCCTAGAGCCAAAACCTGAAGAAAAGAGTGCCAAGTGGAATCCCAATGTCCACTACAAGGGACACAATCGAGCAGTGTTGGAATTTGAAAGATGTTATTCAAGATTTGGTTGATGCAAACAATCTTCATGTCCCTCCAGGTGGCAAGAAGTAATGAAGACAAGGCGTATGAGGAGTCCTTCGTGCAAGATTTAAAGATTTCTTTCTTTTTTATTCATTTCCATTCCCCATATTATGTCTAGTGTAGGTTTTCCATTTCAAAGTTTCTATCTGTTTTATGTGTTGTGTTCACCTTTCCATTAATAAAATGAGCATTTTTCTTTTACATCTTGATCATATCACTTTTCAAAAAAAAAAAATCAATTGTCGAACCAAACACAAGGTATACCAATGATTCGAGGCACCCTTTGCAACCCATTATTTCCCCTTTAACCATCCACACACATTCCATATTCCACTTCTTCATTAACCACTTTGAGTCTCGTCTAAATTTTCCCTCATTTATTCAACCCACATTCATCTAACCTTGGAATGGGAAGGTGTATAATTCGTGTAATATTCAAAAGCAAGTTTAAAAAAAATAATAAAAAAAAGGCAAAGCAAAGCAATAATAAAACAATGTCTAAGGGCAAGTATTCCAATGTCTTTGATATAAGCACGTCTCGAATTGCGTCTCTCATCGAGTGCTTGGTACCATGCCTGAGAAACATGAATGCTAAGTGAGTGATGGACCGCATGATCCGGGATTGCCCACATTAATGATTATTAAGAGTTCTGCAACATATAAAAAGCAAAAACAAAGCTCAAAATGAAAAAATAAAACTTACAAAGTTCAAACTCTCAAATACGCAATTATACATCTTAGGGGGGCATACCTCGAGTCTTGATCCTTTTACCCCTTTCTTCTTTAAACCATTGACTTTAACCACATTACAACCCTTGAAAGTCCTCTTTGAGGTGTACATCCACTTGTGCAAAGTTCGGCTAAGGTTATGTTTGGCCTAATTCCTAATGGATACGTAGGCAACCTCACATCGAGGTGCGGCCACATTCATAATCACATTCTTGCATGATCGTGTCAAGAAATTTCCAATGCTCATCCCTATATCCATCTAGAGCTAGACTTGGGGCTTGAACCCACTTTATTTAGCTTACCCAGCCTTAAAAGTCATTATCTTAACTCTTCTTACATCGATTTTCTTAGCCATAGCCTTTACAGCCTCACCTTAGTATCACATTCACAAACTTCATTCACATATACATTGTCATTCTTCCCCTTAGGAACCCTTTATCATGAAATCTTGTTCCCATACCGCGCATGTTTCACGATAATAATCAGCAAACATCATCATCGTTCAAAAACATCAATGAATACTTGCTTAGCTTCCTGACCTAAGCAACATTCATACATTACATATTGTGCTTAGCTCCATGGCCTAAGCAATACCCAGCAATCACCACTATATACGTGCTTAGCTTCCAGACCTACGCACGTCCAACATTGTACACTATATATGATGCTTAGCTTCCTGACCTAAGGAACATACATCGACGATAAACTACGATTATGCTGTGCTTAGCTTCCTGACCTAAGTGCATTCATTAATCGTGTCACAGGATGTAATTGTCCTAAGCCTCCTGGCCTAAGAACATTCATCATGCATACATTATTTTCAGGACGAGCAATTCAATTTGACAAGAAGAAAATCCATGCAATTCACCTCGCTTTGCTCAACGAGGAAGGTCAAAAATTCTTCCCATTTTCAATCTTTTTTCTTTTAGGGAAGTTCAAACACTATTCTAAATTTTTTTCTTTTGGGGAAGTTCAAAAACTTTTTCAAAATTTCTATCGAGGGAAGTTCGAAAACATTTACTTCATTTTCACATCTTTCTTTTTCGGGAGAAAGTCGGTACCCTCCAATTATGACAAAAATGACAGAAATTTTTGCATTTTCAGTTGCTTGTGTCTGTGCACACACTTAAACTACACACACACAGTCACAAGTCATACACATGTCATGTCGTGTCAAGTCAAGCTCGGTCAAGTAAGTTGATCAAGTCAATCACACTCTATATGGGTCCTTTGGCAAATTCTATTTTGCAGGCCTCGGGTACAACCTCTATTCAGGGACAATCGAACAAATCATCATTTATAGCCTCTCTTCGCGGACAATTGGACATTTATCAAACACTCAGTGATCATCCTGAGGCGCGGACGATTACTCACATTCAAGCTTCTCAAGGCGCAGAGGCTTGTAATCTCTCATCATCAGATACGTTTTCCCGAGGCGCGGAAAATGGTCTATCATTGCATACTTCTCGAGGCACAGAGGTTTGCAATTGTGTCCCGAGGTGCGGACACTTAGTGTAATTCCCGGAGTATGGAATTTCACTTGTGAGATACTCGAGGCGTAGGAGCTCACGATAGGATTCCCGAGGCGCGGATACTATCTCATATCAGTCTTCCCGAGGAACGAAATATCATCATTCAGTAGGCTGCTCGAGGCACAGCAGTCTACGACGTGTTTCCCGAGGCGCGGAAACTTGTCACCTTTCATCTAGTGGATTGCTTGAGGCATAGTGATTCACGATAGGATTCCCAAGGCACGAATATTATTATTCATCATTATTCCCGAGGCCAAAAGATCATCATCTAGTAGATTGCTCGAGGCGCAAGAGTCTACGACACGTTTCCTGAGGCGTGAAAACTTGTCACCTTTCATTCAGTGGATCACTCAAGGCGTAGTGATTCACTATAGAATTCACAAGGTGCGGAAGATTATCATCCGGTAGATTTCTCGAGGCGAAGAAAGCTACCAAATATATTTGTTGTCGACACATTGGTGTTAGATACGCATTCTATCCTTTACTCTTTTACTTGTGGAACTAACACTTTTCTGCAGGTATCGACGTATAAAGAGTGATTTAGGATCATAGAACATCTTAAATCATTCTTCGTCCCTATCGACAACTTTGACTATCATTTTCGAAACTTACGTTTCTACAAACTTAGTCAAAGTGGGGGCTTCTGCAGACACCTAAAAATGTCTCCCTAAAACCAAAACTGATGATGAACAACCTTTCACTGTCATTATTGGTTGGGTCAAGTATTTAATCTCGGGAGTTCATAAAATCCATATTCATTCTACAAATCAGTCCACAAATCAGTCCAAATATTTAGTCAAAGCATAGTTCAACCCTCATTTCAGCCCAAAGAATTTTTATCTATTTCATTTATTTATTAATTAAGCCCAATTAATAAATATTAAACCCTAAACCTAAAATAGGTTCTGAATAGCTAAAACGGCGCCTAATTATCTCGTACTTAATGTAAAATAAAAGATAAAAATGAACGAAATTCCAAAAAAATCTATATGCCATGCCATGGCAAAAATGCCGCACCGCGGTAGACTTTGTCGCACCACGGCAAGCCTAGCCGTACAACGGTAGGCATTTCCGTGACACGGCAATTTTCTTGACCCGGTTTTATCTTTTAACGTGCTTTGACCTTCTGAAATGATAGAATTCACTGCCGAGCCACGTCACAATTACCGTACCACAACAGAATTGTCGTGCCTCGGCAGCCTTTACCATACCACAGCTGAAAAGTCGTGGCGTGGCAATTTGTTTCTCTATGGCGCCTCATTTTTTAGGGTTCCGGACTTTACCCCTCTCATTTTTTCTATAAATACGAGGCTGATTTCACAGTCTCGGGGCACCAAATAATTCTCTCTTATAATCTAAGCCTAAACACATGCCCTCCCTATTCTCACAATTCATCCCTTAAGCACTCCTCGGAGTCCGTACTTTACCCAAAATTCTATTCTTAAACCAGGGCGTGAAAGGTAGAACTGTTTGAGGTTTTGGCCCCAAATCAACTTTACTTTCATTTGATTTAATTTCCATTTTATTATCATTTTCTTGAACGTACTAACGTGTATATTTTCTTATAATTGCAAGCAAAC
Source organism: Chenopodium quinoa (assembly GCF_001683475.1). Classification (NCBI taxonomy): domain Eukaryota; kingdom Viridiplantae; phylum Streptophyta; class Magnoliopsida; order Caryophyllales; family Amaranthaceae; genus Chenopodium; species Chenopodium quinoa. The sequence goes on along the minus strand of NW_018743979.1, from coordinate 3,408,132 downwards.
GCAATCAAAGTAAGGAATCATGTTCCTTTTGTTCCTTTTATATTTCTAACGATTTTTTGTCATGTTTGTCATATATTGAATTGTTATATATATGGTTAAATTGCTTCCAATGTTATTGTTATTCTATTGTTATTGATGATTAACATGTTACACGTTAAAGGTAATATGTAATTGAATATAATGCTTAATAAGATAATTTGGACGACCGGTTTAGGAACCTTTTAATCTTGTTGTTTAATCAAGTGAGCACAATATTTATGAGTATATGTTGCATTAACATTCAACCAATTTAGCCTAATATTAGTTTGGAGCAAATTGAATCTTTTTTTGTTTTCCTTTGAGAGCGCAGGTATTACTTTTCACCATAAAAATCAAGTAAAGGCCAATACGGGCGACTTTGACTCCATGACTCAGTTCATACCATCATCTTCGATCCTCCTTTCGTGGTTCCGTACCATATGAAGTTAGTAACCTCATGGATTATGAATGGGGTGTAACCTTCACGGTCAATCGTGGTTTCCTTTCGTTGTCCCTTATTCGTGGTTGCGTTAAATGATCCGTGAACGGTTTACAAATTACGGTGTGTTTGGATTGAAGGAAATGGAGGAAAAGGAAGGGAAGGGAAATAGAGAGATGGAGTATCTTTCATTTGGATAACAAATGAGGAAGGAAGGGAATTGGAGGGGAGAGAAATGGAGGGATTAAATTGTAGGAAATTGATTTCTCCAAAAACAGACAGATTTGAAAGGAACTCACCGTTCTTCCATCCCTTCCCTTTCCCTCCTCTCCTCTTCTCCTCCCTCCCCTTCTTTTCCTTCCCCTTTATTTATCCAAACACACTGTAAAAACTTGTTGGCGGCTCCCTACTTTCCTTGTCTCTAATCGTATAATGTCAATTCCCACTTCTTATGATTGTCAAGCATATTCACACATGCTTAAATAGGCGCGTATCGAACGATGCCTACAGACGCTTACATGTGTTATTTTGTAGGATATACTTCAACACAACCATTAAAGTCCGGTTCTTTTCGCTTAATTTTTGCAGAAATATAATTGATTTTACTAAAATAAAATTATTTTTATTGAAATTGAATTATTTTTGTTAAAGTTAAACAATTTTTAATGATCTTAAATTATTTTACTAATTCGTTCTCTATTTATTCTCTAAAGTCACTTATAATTAAATTATTATTGCAAAACTAACTTAACTTATTTTTACTATAATAAAAATATTTTACTGAATTATATTATGAATAATGTGAAGAGAATGGGACCTACAGCTTATTTTTAACATGTTTTAGACAAAATTAAATTAAATAAGTTAAAATGTGTTTTTAGATAAGTTTCAATAGATTAATTTTTGGAAGACCAAATCACACACGAATCAAAAAAAAATTAAGACAAATTTTTTTTCTAAAACAAATACATTTGTTCATAAGTTCAAAACCACTAACTTTGAACAAGTTAAAACAATTTCAAATTCAAATAAGAAAATTTTTGATATAATAAGTTGAACCATATAGAGTTTCAAAAAAATAAAAAAAAAAAAAAAAAAAAAAAAAGACAAATTGTATATCAAACCACTAATTATTATATTCGGTAATATGTTGTTATTGCCTTATTGGTCTGGACAATACCCTATGTCATTACATGTAAAAAGATATTAACAATTTGGAAAATAAAATTGTAAAAAATAATACAAATTTTGAACGGTCTACTTAAAAACAAGTCAAAGTTTAGATTATTTCTAAATAATACAAAATTTGGGGGAACCGGTTAGTAACTTGATTAATAGATTATACGGGACACATATCAAAATTTTATTGGTTTAGCAATTAAATTTGATTATTTTTTTTTTTAAAGATTATTATTATATATATATTTTTTAAATACTCATTCCCTACCCAACCCGCACTGAGCCACCACTGCCACCCTACCCTCCTCTCGGCGTCGGCCGCGCCCAAATTCCCTCCTCCGACGCCAGCGCCGACCCCCTTTCCCGAGCGTCACTCCTTCCCCGGCGTTGACCTGAACCACTGAATCTCCTCCCCCAAAATCCTCCCTCCCCCGCAAAACTACCCAAAAACCCATCTCCCACCCTCAAAAAACCCAACTCGGACCTCCCGAGCCACCGATAAAGGTTCGGTTAAGGTCTTTCGAGGGTGGGACATGGGTTTTCGGAGGTTTTGCGGGGGAGGGAGGATTTTGAGGGAGGGATTTCGGTGGTTTTGCGGGGGAGGGAGTTCGGTAGTTCTGCGGGGGAGAAGGAAGGGGGTGATGTGTGGAGGAGGGGAGTCGGCACCGGGTGTGGGATCTAGGCGCGGTCAACGCTAGGGGGCAGGGAGGGAGGTTGGCGCCTGTGGTGGAGAAGGTGGTGTTTTTTTAAATGTTTTATTTTTGAAGAAAATTTTATAAAATATTTTAATTGTTAATTAACAATCATTAAAGTTGTTATTAAGAGTTAATTATATTGTTAAACGAGTTTGTTAAAAAGAAAAAATAAAATTAACCGGTCATTCAGGTTGCAGATAAAATAACTTGTTTATAGCGGGCAACCCTTAAAGTTTGTATTATTTAGGAATAATCAAAAAATTTACTTGTTTTTAGCGAACCGCTTAAAGTTTGTATTATTTCTCGAAAATTTTATAGTAAATGACGTGTACCGCTATGTACCACTAAAGCAATGTACCGCAATGTACCACTATTAAAATTGATTAAATATATTATTTATTTTTAGCATTTCTTAAGCATGATTTGGCTTTAGCTAAGATGGTGAATTGCATTATTTACTTTGATTAGTGGTTTAAGGATCAAATCTTTGTGCTCACCATATATTTTATTTCCCGTCTCATATTTCTAAATTTTTTCCCTCTAGACTACCTTCAAAAAGAGATATGTTAAATACTTATTTGATTTATTTTACATTATCATACAACCTATATAGATCACTCGTTCCACCGTTTCTTTTTTGTTGACAAGTTCCTTTAATCATGTTTGCCAATGCACAAATTCAATTATTAATATTTTTAATTATCGATAAACAAAAATTATAAAAAGTTGATAATTACAAAATATACATTGTAACGAATCTAACAAGATCTCACTTGACTATATTTTTCTTCACATATAAATCACAAAACATGGTCAAAGAGAGGTGTGTTAATAGTGCTAAAATCAAAACGTGTCAACTAATAAAAAAACAGAGGTAGTTTATAAAATTATTTATCAATTTTGAATCGGAAAAATGGAAAAGAATAATCCTACCTTTTAACACTTCTGCTCAAAATAATCCTACCTTTGAGTATTTTGAGAACAATCCCACCTTTAACCCTCGTCTTCCCAAAACAGTTCCTTTACCGGTATCTTAAGTTGATAACCGGTTGGGGGTGTTATGCCACATGTTAATTTTTAATTGGTTTTTTTAATAACTAAAAGAAAATAAAAAAAATAAAAAAGAACAGCCCCCTCTCGTTCCTCTTCCCTGTCCCCAACTAAACTATCCCCACACACCCACCCATTCCCGTTCCCGTTTGCCGGAGCCGTCCCTACCCCTTTCCCCGCCGAACAGTCACATCGTCATCCCCTTCCCCGAATTCTCCTCCTCTTGCTAATAAGTGATTGACTTCTCTGGCTCAAATCATTTGCACAAACCATCCAATCTAACATGTAACGTTGTGACTTCTAAAAGCAAATAAATTAAAGCTTCATTTTAATCATCTTTGTTTGGGGTAAAATTACCCCAGCCACGTGGCCCAATGGCAGCGTGACACGTGGCATCCGGCTATTGGTTAGCAGGGCTCCAATCCCCTGCTGACACGTGTCCTAGGAACCCTAAATGGGGAACCAATGCTCCCCACTATAAATAGTGGGGGAGTCCTCATTAATGGGGTATGAAATTATTCACTTACAATCAATTGGCATTCAATACTATCATAAATACATTTTACACTAAAACCGAGCAATCTTAATTGCGGAGTTCTCCCATTACGCGAGAAGTAATTACTCTTTTACGCACTTTCTTCCTCCCGTACATCACTGACTTGATCGTTGGAGGCGGAGCTCCACCCAACCGGAGTCTTCATGGTTTTGCAGGTACAGGCGGTCGAAGGGAATTCTTGGAATTGTAACTCTCCCGCATAACACATCAGAAAGCCCCAAAACATTTGGCACCGTCTGTGGGGAGAGTACTTCTGAGATGGCTTCTAACCCTGTACCACCGGATCAGGACAAGCGGCTATCGGCCGAGCCTGAGGTCTAGAAGGACCATGAAAGTGGTGATGAGTTCGAACTCAACACCTATGTGGCCCCAGACGGGTCCTTCAGAACAAAGCACACCCGTTCCAGGGATAAGAAGGAACGGGAAAACATCCAAGCTGCTCCAGGAAACCCAGCCGGCAACCCGGTTGGAGCTGCCCAGGCGGCAGAGGGCTCTGCCCCCGTCACAAGGAACGAACTCATGACTTTCATGAATAGTTTCAAAGGCGAAATCCAGAGCCTTATTCGGTCAGCTACTCCCAAGAAGAGTTAGCCGGCCAAGAAGCCTTCTTCTAGCAAGAAGGCTATTAAAGACCGGGTCCCTACCCCTCATCCAAAGCCAAAGGAGGGGGAGGGCCTCAAGTTCGATCAAAACCGGCTCCGCTTCTCGCAAGCGGAACCCAGAAAACCCATCCGGCATTTGCAGCCGGATGGTTCAAAAAAGATATTCTCTGACGCCCAGACGTTTCTCTAAGAAAAGAGAAGTCTGGCGTCTGCGTCGGCTTCAACGTCGACCTTTCCAGACAGTTTCCGTGACACCTCTAACAGGTGCACGGGAACAAGTCTAGGGAGTCAGACGGGCGAACCATCCGCCTGGTCTGGACCCAAAGTGATCCAACCTGGTCTGTTCGGTTCGCCGAATGGGCTGGGTGGATCCCCTTTTACCCAAACGGGTCCGTTTGGCAGAAATGTGCAGCAGCCGTTCCAACTCATGGATTGGCAGCAGCGCCTGCTAAATCTGGGAGAACAGCCCTCGGCGTTCTCCCCTGAGATCACCCAGGCGGCACAGCCGGCCAAGATCAAAAACGTGTTGGTAGGGGCCTATGATGGTACCTTCAACCCAGAAGATCATTTAATGGCTTATTCCAACCTCATGTACCTACAGGGGTTGGATGATGTCGTCTGGTGCCGATGCTTCCCGGCTACCCTAAAGGGCATTGCCCAACGGTGGTTTGGTAACATACCAGCCGGTTGCATCAACAGCTTCAAGACCTTGGCGTACTTGTTTACGTCAAACTTCTCAATGAACATCCCGGCTAAAAAGACAAGCCTCGATCTGAGGGCAATACAGCAGGGTGACAGAGAAGGACTCCGTTCTTATGTCAGGCGGTTCAATCTGATGAGAATTCAGATTCAAGGACTGTCTGATGAAGTTGCTTACACAGACTTCTTTAAGGGTCTAAAGGATGGGTCAACTTTCAAGTTTGACATCGTCCGGAAAAGGGTAGCCACCCTCCAAGAGGCGTTAATGGAAGCTGAAGCCTACATACAGGCGACGGAGCTTTGTGCTGTAAAGCAGCCGTCGGATTTCAAAAAATCTGACAGAAGAGACAGCCGGCAGCAACAACAACAGCCGGCTAAAAAGGAAGAAAAGAAGAGAAAGGAGGTCTGGGCGGCAGAACGATCTGGTCAGCCGGCTCAGAAGCTCAGACGAAAATCTGAACCGTACGTCCCCAAGTACGAGTTCACAAAGGACTGCTCCTCCATCCTCATGGAGATCAAGGACCGGATGTCTCTCGACAAGCCAGCTGTTATGAAAAGTCCCGTAGGTAGCCGGGACAAAAGCAAATACTGCCACTAATGGTTGCTATAGCCTCGGGCGGCTATTAGACCGTGTGGCCGATGAAGGGGCTCTAAAGTCTTATCTGCCCAAAGCCAAGGGCAACTCCCTGGCCAAGAAAGGGCAGGCGGCAAAAGCTGTTCTTGCAAATTCAGAAACGGATGAAGAGACTATCTTCACAATAGTAGGCAGCTTTGTCGGTGGGGGTCCCACTATCCGGGGCACCAAAGAAAACATCAGGAAGCTAGTTAACTCAGTTGAGGAGACCTAGGCGTCGAAAGACATATTTCCTGAGGTCCTTATTTCTAAAAAGGACCGGGGCAAGGTCAGACGGCCTCACGATGACCCCATAGTCATCGAATGCAAGGTTGCCAATCAGAGAGTTGGCCGGATCTTAATAGATACCGAGAGCTCGTCTGACCTAATCAGTTATCAGTGCTTGACCAAGCTCAAGTACAAATCCAGTAGCATGCACCAGGCGCCCCACCCGCTTGTTGGTTTTGGGGGAGGTGTAGTGCACCCGGTTGGGATCATAGATCTTCCCATCCGGCTGGGTGAAAAGGGGGAAGGACGCCACATGGTAATCAAATTCCTAGTTGTAGAAGAGCTTGCCGCCTACAACATGATTTTTGGCCGTCCGACCCTCAATGAATCAAAGGCTGTCATCGTTCCCTCCCTCATGCTTGTCAAATTTGAAAAGGACGATGGTGCAGTCGGTTCCCTTAAGGGGGACCAGAGGACGGCTAGGGAGTGCTATCTCTCTGACGTCAGACCTACCATGGCGGCAGTCCCGGCTCCAAGGGCAGCCGGTAAGAAAAGAAAGGTGGGCCAGACGGATCCCGTCAAGCAAGAAAAATAGCAATCACTAGCCAGGGAAAGGTCAGATGATCAACGACCTCAGCCATCTGGTGACTGCATTGATGTCGTCCTCGACGACAGCCGTCCTGACAGAACTGTCAAGGTTGGGACGATTGCTTATGAACAGTTGGAAGCAGACTTGCTCCAACTTCTAAGAGAATTCAAAGACATCTTTTCCTTTGAAGTGGAGGAGATGCCAGGCGTCAGCCCGGATCTAGCTGTCCACAAGCTTGCCGTGGATCCTAAAAAGAAGTCGGTCAGGCAGAAAAAGAGGGATCACGGTGCAGAGAGATCTCAGGCGGCAGCGGCTGAGGTCAAAAAATTGTTAGATGCTGGGTTCATCCGGCAATGCTACTACCCGGATTGGGTAGCAAACGTTGTCCTCGTGAAAAAGTCGAATGGTGCCTGGCGGATGTGTGTAGACTACACAGATCTGAACAGAGCATGCCCAAAGGACATTTACCCGCTTCCAAAGATCGACAATCTGGTCGACTCTACAGCCGGTCATGCTCTGATGAGTTTCATGGATGCCTACTCAGGTTTCCACCAAATACCCCTATGGAAAAAAGATCAAGAGAAGACGGCCTTCGTCACTGATCAAGGGTTATTTTGTTACAAGGTGATGCCATTTGGGTTAAAAAATGCACCGGCTACATTCTAGCGCATGATAAACACCGTTTTCATCAATCAGGTTGGCAGGAATGTAGAGTCGTACATTGATGACATGATAGTTAAATCCAAGCTACAGACGGATCACCTGCTAGACCTCCGAGAAACATTCACCACACTCAGGCGGCACCAGGTCATGCTTAACCCAAAGAAGTGTGTATTTGGTGTTGAGTCTGGGAAGTTCCTCGGATTTTTTATCGATCAAAGGGGCATAGAGGCTAACCCGGAAAAAAGTTCAGGCGGTCATTGACATGCGGTCTCCCCGCACTGTGAAAGAAGCCCAGAAATTGACCGGTTGCCTGGCGGCGTTGGGAAGATTTCTCAGCCGGTCAGGTGACAAGTGCCTCTACTTCTTCCAGGCCATCCGGAAGAGGTCCAGATTTGAGTGGGGAGAAGAGGCGGAAATGGCATTCCAAAAGCTAAAGCAACATCTGCATTCGTTGCCAAGGCTAGTGAGCCCCCTGCCCCGGGAGGTCCTTTACATGTACCTCGCCGTCTCTGATCATGCCCTTAGTGCCGTTCTCCTCGTTGAGAGAGACGGTAATCAGTTACCGGTGTATTTCATCAGCCATGTGCTTAAGAATGCTGAACTCCGGTACCCCATGATCGAAAAATTTGGGTTGGCCCTATTCGTCGTAGTCAAACGGTTGAAACCTTACTTTTTGGCTCACCCGGTGATTGTATATACAGACCAGCCGCTCAAGCGCCCAATGACCACCATCGAGTCATCCGGCTGAATGATCAAGTGGGCTGTTGAAATACAAAGCCTTGAGATAACTTTTGAACCCAGGCGGGCAGTGAAAGGTCAGGCGTTTGCCGACTTCATTGTCGAGATGACTAGGCCGGTGCAACCGGAAAATCCTGATCAGGTTTGGAAGTTATTCGTAGACGGTAGCTCTACGGTGAACGGCTGTGGTGCAGGCGTTATATGTCATTCTCCGGAAGGGGATAAGTTTGAGTATGCACTACGGTTCCGGTTCCAAGCCTCTAATAATGAGGCGGAGTATGAAGCCCTACTAGCTGGTATACGCATGTGTAAGGCAGCAGGGGCAACAAAGATTGCCGCCTGCTCAGACTCTCAACTGATTGTTAGCCAGTACAATGGTGACTACGAGGCCACCCATCCGGCTATGATCAAATACCTGCAGGCGGTAAGAGAGGAGGTCGTTTCGCTTGACGAATTTCATCTAAGTCAGGTGCCCCGGTCCGAGAATAATCAGGCGGATGCCCTTTCCAAGTTGGCGTCATCCGCCTCCTGCGATACACCTAGAACGGTTTTTTGGGAAGTCATTGAGAAAAGAAGCATCGATCATGACCCCATAGGTATCTTGGACCGAAGTGCCACCTGGATGGACCCCATCCGGGGCTACTTGGAAGACGGTACCTTACCGGATGACCCTTCAGCAGCAATGGCGCTCAAGAAGCGAGTTCTGAGCTTCGTCATGCATCATGGAGAACTTGTCCGGAAGGGTTATCTACAGCCGTATCTAAAGTGCGTAACCCCTGAAAGGTCTGCACGCGGGTTTTTGTGCCTCACATATAGGCGACAGGTCCTTGGCAAGAAGAACCAGACGGCAGGGTTACTTTTGGCCCACTCTTGAGGCGGACGCCATGGATTTGGTGAAACGGTGTGATAAATGCCAAAAGTTCGCCCGGCTGATACATCGACCGGCAACTGATTTGACAGCCATCGATAGTTCGGTTCTGTTCGCCAAATGGGGCATGGACATCTTGGGTCCTTATACGCCTGCCACAGGCGGTCTCCGATACATTTTAGTGGCAGTAGATTACTTCACCAAATGGGTTGAAGCAGAGGCGGTCAAAGGCATAAAAACATGAGACGTGATCTCCTTCATTTAGAGAAATGTCATCACCTGGTTTGGGGTTCTAATGTCTATGGTCTTTGATAATGGACCTCAACTCGAAACGCCTGTCCTCAAGAGCTGGTTGGGAGATCAAGGAATCTCCCATTGTTTTGCATCCGTTGGCCGTCCTCAGGCAAACGGTCAAGTTGAGGCCTTCAATAAACTAATCTCAGACGGTATAAAGAAGAAGGTGGAAAGAGTCGGTGGACTATGGGCAGAGGAACTACCTCATGTCCTTTCGGCCATCCGGACCACTCAAAAAGAGGCAACCGGTGAACCCCCATTTCTCATGACATACGGCGCTGAGGCGGTGCTGCCCATTGAACATTATAAGCCAACTCTTCGCATCATGCTATATGATGAGGCAGCCAACTAGAAAGCCATGCGACTTGCACTGGATGCTCTCCCAGAGCGAAGGGGCAACGCAGCCCTGCGTCATGAGATTTACCGCCTGAGAATGACAAGAGCCTACAACAAGCGGGTTCACAAACGACCCCTGAAAGTAGGAGATTTTGTGCTTCGCAAAATGGAAGCAACTGGTAGGGCCAATGAACAAGGCAAACTAACTCCAAATTGGGAGGGACCCTACCGGATATTTGAAGAAGTACGAGACGGCACATACCGCCTGGAAGCCCCAGACGGTAGAAAACTGCCTAGAACTTGGAATGTAGATAATCTCAAAAAGTACTACTTCTAGAAATTGTATAGTTTTTGTATATTTCTATACAACTAATGAGAAAGATTTATTGCATAGTGCTTACATGCGCCATGTCTTGTGCTTAACACAAGCGGCTCCCTTTGCTTATTTCCCATGCGCCCTGTCTTGTGCCCAACACAAGCGGACCCGGGAATTTAATGAACCAGCCGGTGACGCCCATTCGGGTGAATTCATCGAAGAGAACATCTCCCATTTGGGTGGAAAATTGTTCTGGTGATCAAAAATCAGGCGGCCCTGACCGCCTGATTGATCCATAGCACCAAAGAATTGCGGGTTAGCATTCCCAAACATGCATCCGGCCTCTTCTTTGGATCGAGTACCATTTTAGGCTGATCTCAAAACAGACAGCCGGTACCTAATGTCCTGCCTAATCAACTAAGAGAAGGAAGGCAGGCAAACATCTGGGTTAGGCCAAGAATCTATGAAGGGTGTTCTTGCAAAAACCTAACCGGCAATTGTTAAAAACGGTTGACACTTGGCTAAAACCTTAGCATTTGCGCTATAGCATATGGATAGCCGCCTGGCACCGTTTCGTCTATACCAGTCTCCTATCCAGGGGCAATTAGCTACCCGAACCCCAACAAGTCATGCGGAAACACATTCATTCAAAAAGTCATGCGGAAAAACATTCATGGTTTACACAAGGCAAAAAATAGAGTTGCTTGCGAAGACTCAGACGGTAATGGTACCGCCTGGGTTCTCTTGTCTACCCTCGCAAATTTCTTTGCCTACCTTCACAAATTTCTTGGCCTAGTTTGCGAAGACTCAAACGGTAATGGTATCGCCTGGATTCTCTTGTCTACCCTCGCAAATTTCTTTGCCTACCTTGACAAATTTCTTTGCCTAGCTTACGAAGACACAGACGGCGGTGATGTCGGCTGGGTTTTCTTGGCTATCCTCGCAAAAATTATCAAAGCAAGAAAAATGCAATATTCAAGACATCCAAAGCAGCAAAAGGAAAAGAAGCAAATTCATTCAAAACCAGACCTACCGGTAGAAATAAAGCAGAAAAAACCGGCATAGCCGGTGAAAATGTTAAAATTGTTTACAAAAAGATAAACCGGCAAAGCCGGTGAAAATATCAGTGCTCAATATAGAAGACAATAGCATAGTAATCCGATCCTTCCGGCGCTAATATAAGATAATGCACGGCGCGCAGGCCGAGAGGTCGTTGCTACTCTACTTCCACTGTTACCCGGTCGGCCTGAGCCTGGCTCCCTTCCGGATGAGTCAGGTCGGTGTTGGGAACGGAGCCGGGATCCTCATCCTCGACTGTCGTCTCCAAAGCAGCCGCTTCCGCCTGCATTCGCTGGAACTCGGCTTCCACCAATTGCTCATACGGTCCGGGCCCCGGCTGGCCCTCCTCTTCAGCCAGAATGGCCAGGTCTGCATACTTATAGGCGAGCTCCCAGACGTTGTAGTCTGCACCCGGGTGGATGATGGAGAACGTCGTCTTCATTCTATTCTGGCAGTCCTGCTCATTCTCCTCGATGAGCCGGCTCTGATCAGCCTCTAGGGTGGACTGGAAATTACGCTGAGCATCGGCAGCCTCCTTGACCAGGCGGTCATTCTCTAATTGCAGCCGTTTGCTGCTCTTCTCCGCCTGGTCGAGCCGCTTGAGGGGCTATTCATGCTTTTTCAGCTCGTCTTCAGCGTTATCCAGGGCCGCCTGGAGGTTGTCCAGCTTGAGCTTTTGCTCGGAGAGGGCCCGTTGGAGGGACTTGACCTGATCGGCATGTTGCATGATTATAGCTTTAGTTTCTAAGTCATGCACAATCATAGAATAGTGAGCAACGCTATGTGCGTCATCCACAGAATGTTTGGCTCTTCTTACCTCTTCCAGTTTGCGGATGTAGGCCTTCTTAAGCCCCTCCACGCGGAGCAGTGCCTGCAACAACAACGCAACCGGAATAAGTTGAAAGGCCGAATGGGTGTATTACAAATTATATGCCGGGTGGGCACTCAGTTACTTACATCAGCCAGGTTGACCATCACCCGGTCGGCATTGAAGGAGTTGATTCCAGGAATCGCCTCCTTCTCGTCCCGGGGGACGGCTTTCAGCATGGCTCGGGCGTATTGAGCAGCGTCCAGCCAGTGTGGTGAGTTATCTGCACCAGAAACAGACGGTGAGAATGCTGCGTACGCTCCACCAACGGACAGCCAGCTAATCGGAGAATCTCCCGGCTGCGAAGAGGAGTCAATTTTACCCACATGGGTATGTCGAGCAAAGTGAGGTCGAATGGGTTTGTACCTTTTTGGGAAGCCTTTTGGCTTCCAGAAGCAGAAGGACCGGTTGCGGTCCTTATTGGAGTGGCCTCTAAGGCCTTCTCAGTGTTAGACCCGCCTGGGGTCTTTATTGATTTACCGCCGGTAGTAGCCCGGTCGGTAGAAGCAGTTTTCGGCACCTTGAGTGCCGGTTCCTCAACAGACAGCCTTTGCCGGATCTGTTTTTGTAAAGAACGGGGAATAACACCGTCCTGAAACAAGACCACAAGCGGTTAGATAAATAACTAGCCCAAGCAACATCAAAGCCAAGCACATAGAGAAGGTCAGGCGGTCTAACCTTTTTAGCCGCCTGAGCAGCAAGTTTCTTCTCCAGATTCTCCTTGCGGATATCTGAAGCCTTCCTTGCGGGTGTCTTGGCGGAAGGTAGCATCTTCTTAGCTTCTTCTGCAAAACGAAAATACATCCAGTCAGAAATATGAATCTTACATTGCAATCAAGAGAAAAAGGACAGCCGGCAACAAATTAACCGGCTAGGGTTCGTAACCTTTGGTCTTCCATATTCCGCTAAGCCCACAGGCAGACAAGAAACACTCGTCCTTGAAAAATTCGTGTTTGGGCACCTAGTTCTTGGGTACCCTTATTATCTCTCCGGATGTGAGAGAGGTAGAGGTCAGTTCGAAGAAACCAGAGTCCAGAATGGCCACCCGGTCGGTATCAGGGACAGGGGGCAGTCGGCACTTCTGCCCCAAAAGCTCTAGCTTCCGTTTGTATGTCCGGTACTCCTTGTTCTCCTCTTCAGACGGAGCTTTGACCAGGTAGAACTGGTTCTTCCAGTCCGACCACTTGGACGGCTTGTCCAAGGTCATCATATATTTGGGGTAAGTGGTCAAGGTATACCAGGCCCTCCAGCCACCTGGGCTCCGGCTCAAATAGTGCATATGGGCAAACGCCTCCCAGCTGGGGTTGAGATCCTGCATCTCGCAGGCGGCAATGTACCCTAAAACGTTCACCCAAGAATTCGGAGTGAGTTGCTAAATGCCTAGGCCATACCCCCTAAGTATGGCCTTAATTGTGTGGTGAAGGGGGAAGCGGACGCCGGCTAGGAAAGCCGCTTTGTAGCATCCAAACAAGCTGTTAGCGTTGGGCTGGTCATCTTCCCATACAACCGTCCCGAACTACCCCGGCACGGTCATCTTGTACCCCTCACCAAGCGGTCGCCTGGTAATAAAGTTTAGAAGGGAAGACAGCATGAGGGTGCGGTCCTTTTGGGAGACGGCGATCATGAGAGGGTCGTTTCGGCTTTGCCACGAAGGCCTCTCCGCCTCCTCACTATCTTCTGATACGGTTAAGTAGCTGGAGCTACTACTCTCAACCCGTCCATCATCAGAGCCGGCTGGGGAGTTGGGAGCATCATTGGCAGCTCTTGGCTTCTCAGCCTCCTCTGCCGGGGAGGTCTCCTCGTTGTAGGAGCCCAGAATGCTATCGCTTGGGGTGGCGGGGGTACCGCCGGATGGTTCTCTAACCTCCCCGTCTGGGCCTCGAGTTTCAGGCGATAACTCGTTCGAGTCCCCGCCTCGGTAATTGGGGTCCATAGTTGTTCCCCTAATTCTGGCCATGGTGTCCTGCACAGACACGTAGTCGGTCGATACAGGCGTTGAAAAGGGGAAATTCCAAAGATCAGAGGCGGCAGATCCAGTTCTAGACTCAGCCGTACTAATTGACCGGCTGAGTTCATAACTATGGTCCGGGTACGGGTATAAAGGGTCCATCTACCTATGGGACTTGTAAACAAAAATGCAAGAAAAAGACGCAAACAGAAATACATGGAAAAGTAAGAAAGAATAGAAACGGTACCTAGAGTAAAGGGTTGAAAACCTCAACAAATTTCTTGGGGATGCTTGCGAAGACACAGGCGGTTTGAATACCGGCTGGGTTCTCTGAGGTACCCTCTCGAAAAACTTTTGCTTGCTTACAACTGCACAGGCGGTCTGAAAACCGGCTGCTCTTCAAACAATGAAGTCTCCGTGTGCTCTGAATTTCAAGTACCGGATGCTCTGAAATGCCGGATACTCTCAAAATTCAAGAAATTTCACGAAGTTTGTAAATGAGGCTTCGTGTGCTTCCTCCCCTATTTATAGGGCTTGTCCCGGAAGGCGAAGGGGCGCGACCCTTCCCCTTCTGCTTTTCCCTCTTCCTTCAGTTAGAATTTGAAGGGGTTTCAAAAAAAAAAAAAAAAAAAAAATTGTCAGCTCTCTTCTCAGGTGCCACGTGGCACCTTACCACGTCAGCACCTGAGAGGGCAAATGTTTGGGGTAAAATTACCCCAGCCACGTGGCCCAATGGCAGCGCGACACGTGGCATCCGGCTATTGGTCAGCAGGGCTCCAATCCCCTGCTGACACGTGTCCTAGGAACCCTAAATGGGGAACCAATGCTCCCCACTATAAATAGTGGGGGAGTCCTCATTAATGGGGCATGAAATTATTCACTTACAATCAATTGGCATTCAATACTATCATAAATACATTTTACAATAAAACCGAGCAATCTTAATTGCGGAATTCTCCCATTACGCGAGAAGTAATTACTCTTTTACGCACTTTCTTCCTCCCGTACATCACTGACTTGATCATCGGAGGCGGAGCTCCACCCAACCGGAGTCTTCATGGTTTAGCAGGTACACGCGGTCGAAGGGCATTCTTGGAATTGTAACTCTCCCGCAAGACACATCAGAAAGCCCCGAAACAATCTTAATCAATTTTTATTGCCTTCTCATCTCACATTAGCAATTTTGTAGACACTGTGATTGATTTTTTTGGACAGAAGTGTGAAGAAACTCAGAAGGTGGACGTAGTGATAATTGAGTGAGAAATTATGGTCGAGGTTTTTTTAAACTTGATCTGCGAATTAGATGGTGGTGGTGTGGTTTACTTGGGTTTCGAGGGGATGTAGCTTCGATTCAGAGGTGCGGCCATGGGTTTCGAGTTTTTCGGGAAGGAGGTTCGCCGATCCAATGGGGTGGGGACCTTGGGGTTAGATGAGAGGGGGTGGTGTTCCAGGAGGTGGGGTGACAGTTTGGGGTAGCGGGGCCAGTCTGGTGGGGCTGCGGGGAAAGGAAAGAGGGGTTTTTTTTTTGGGTGGTGGTTATGGTGGTGTGGTGGTGGCCATAGAAGGTGGTGGTTATGGTGTGTGTGGTTGTGCTGTATTTGAAAATAAAAATTTTAAAAAAAATAAAAAGAATTAACTTGTTGAACAGGTTATAGGTAAATGGGACTATTTTGGGAAGATGGGGGTTAAAGGTGGAATTATTACCAGATTAATCAAAGGTGCGATTATTTTGAGCAGAAGTGACAAAGGTGATATTATTCTTTTCCATTTTTCCTTTTGAATCCTTCTCATTTTATTAGATCCATCAAAGTTATAATTACTCATTCTTGTAAACTCAAATATTATTAATTCAACGTAGAGGTGATAAAAGTTAGCCCGGCCCGATTTTGGGCAGATTTTTTTGGCCCGAAATCGGGTTAGGCTCGGCTCGGCCCAAAAATTTAATTATTCTGGGGCGGGTTTGGGAATGTGTTTTTATGCATATTTAGTTGATTTTTTATATCCGGCACGAAAATGGCCCGAAAAGCCCGCACGGCCTGACCATTTTGGGCGGGTTTGGGCACAAAAATTCCGACTCGAGAAGTGGGCATAATTTTTTAGATTCGGCCCGACCTGCCTAATGATCACCTCTAATTCTATGTCAAATAATTTACAAAGTAAGAATAAAAAGGAAAAGGTAAATAATTTAAATGAACATTTCCTGAATTGTTTAAATTAGAGCTGTCAGTTTCTAAGCCGAACCATTAAACCCGACTGTTTCGAACCGATCTGAAAAGGAACTGAACCGTAAAAAACCCGTTTTCTGAAAACCGAAAACCAACCCGACCCAATTTTTTCCAACCCGAAACTGAACTAAACCGAATTAGTGCAAACCGTTTAATGAGCCGACCCGTTATCAAACCAAACCATTACAACCCGAAACCGAAAGCAACCCAAACCGATTACATTCGAACCCGATAGTAACCCGACCCATTTTAAGCCGAAAACTGTTTAACCCCGGTAAAAATCCAATAAACCAGAAACGTTCTAACCCGTAACCCGTTGTGACTGATGCGTATTATGACAGTTTATATTTAGTGGAAGGATTTGAGTAATTTTAATGGTGGAAATTTGAAGGATAGTCTTAGAAGGCAACGACTTCTATGTTTGATCTTAGAAGCAACGATCCTAAAACCCTAGTTAACAATTAGTTCGAAACTTAACAAAGTTCTCTTCGAGTTAAAACTCAACAATCGGATTTTTATTTCATAAACGTCTAACTATAATTTTTGACATGTATCAAATATATATAGGAAAAATAAATCTAACCTACTTGCCCTGCAAGCAAACTAAATAAAAATCCCTAATAATTTGTCACCAAAGAGCTCAATGGATGAGCCTCAGTGAAGGTGCAAGCTATCCCTGATAGCTTCAGGGACTACTACCATTGGGGTAACCTCAAACCCCATCTCTCTGAATTGAAAGGTTTTGAAAGAATGCCCAGCAGATGATGGAATGTCAGACGCTCTAGGACCCTCAACTCTTTCATCTGCCTCCTTGAAATCATCGGGTCTCCCCGACAAAATTTGCACATCATCGTCCTCGGAGTGCTGCACGATGAATGCATCAACTTCTCTCTGGACTTCAGCTGTGAAATCCTCGGCCGTATGCCGAGGAGACTCTGTTAGGACAGGAGGATTCCTTTTCTGCACTTCTTCCTCCTGATGCTCAGGAGGAGGGGGAGTCTTTTCCTTAATTACCTCGGCCTGGGTCTCGGCCAGCCGAGGTTTCTTACTTACAGGCTCAGAAATCGGGAATTCTCCCGGATCAACAACGACTCTTCTCAACCTCCTCCTTCCAGGATCTGCCATCTCTTTGTCTGAAGAGTCGTCCGAAGAAGAGGTTTTACCTTTCTAAGTGTCCTTCTTGTTTTCTTCTTCTTTGTCAAACGGTAGTAGAAAAAACAAGGGGGATAAAGGGTGATATTAGTAATATCATCAATAAAAAAAAAATTAATAAGGCAAACTCTTTCAAAGCCGAGACTTGACACTTGGACAATTTTCACGAAAAGGGAAAGTCTAAGCAAAGAGAATAAAGCAGCAAAGAAGCAAACAACAACAATAGAGAGAGAGAGGCCCATTAGCCGAAGCTTAATACTTAGGCGAATTTCACAAGGCAAAAAGTCTGGGTAGGCAGAGTAAGTCAGCCGAATCATTTCACAAGTTGAAGGTTCAAGCGAAATTCTAAGTCAAAACATGAAAGTTCAAAAGCACTTAAAAAGCTTACCGAACTCCTTAGCAACTATTCGTCTGAAGCGGTGAGCACGTTCAACCCAGCAACAAATGTTGACGGCTCAGCGTTGTGCTCGGAGTTGACAGCAAAAACCCCAGCCTTAACAGCAGCTGCAGCTGCAACAATTTGTTCTTCGGGGCCCAGCAAAAAGAACGGGTCCCTCTTCAGATACCACGGCTTCTGAGCGGAATACTCAGCTGGTTTAACGATTTCTAGCAGAGAAGGGCGCGGTGCGGGAGCCCTAGCAGATAAAGGGGTGATAGCAAGGTCACGCCTTGTCACCTTCCAAGCTGCGTTGATCCCAAGCCGGTTGTATTCCAAGCCGCAATTTCCTTCGTGCAGCACTGAAAAACCACAAAGAAAACAAAGGGTTATTCTGCATGAAGAAATAAGACTTTAACAGAAGAAAAATAAGCTAAGTAAAGACTTTTGGCCCCGAGGTTCTCACCGTCTTGAAACTTTCGGTTGAGGCCGACAGCAGCCAGTACCTTCTCTTTGAAGATATAATGGTAGCAAGGGAGCCAGGTCTCTGGCAACCCGTTTGTTCGGCCAGCACCCCTCGCGTTTGGCTCTCTCTTGAAGAGTTTCAGCAACTCCTCTTCCTCGGCAGAAAAATCATCGAGGCCGAGGATACTCATTTTCGGATCTGGCATTCTCAAATGCCTCGGCCCCCCATAATAGTTCGGATGGTCCTACTCGGCAGGAGCCCGAACCTAAATCCATTGACCTCTCCATTCCTTGTCCGAAGTGTCGTTCGTCTAAGTGGTCAAATACCCCTCCGGGACTCTATTCTCCGCCACCCAGGTCCATGGTTCTCATTGGACTGCTGGTTCGGCACTAATTTGTGCAACTTTCTAAAGACATGGATGCTTGGTTGAAATCCGTAAAAGAGACTGACCCATAGAAATGTCATAACTCTTCGGATGCTGACCGGGGTTAATTGGCACAAAGAAATGTTGTACCCGTTCAGCACCTGGATTACAAAGGGGTGGAGAGGAAACCTAAGGCAAAATTGCAGCCGCCTAGTGTATACGCCTAGATAACCAAGTGGAGGCCTGTGAATTCTATCTTTAGCTACGGGCATTTGGCACCAATACCCATCTTCCTCCATTATGCCGTAGCAGATTTCTATCTGCTCGGCGAAATGATGGAGGGCATCCCCTTTCACCCACCAGTCATAGGGGGCAGCAGTCATTAACCCGCAATTTTCAGGCGGATTTTGCCACTCCCCGGCTCCTTCAGGCAATTACCGAGGCCCGTGCCTAGAGCCGCTGGCTGAGGTTGTGGCCTCTTCCCAACCTCTGTACGACACCGAGGTCAAGGGAATTGAAGCAACAAGGGGCTCTTGGGGGGAAACCCTATCTTCTCTTCTTGGAAGCGAAGAGTTATGGCTGTGGCTGAGATGGGGCATTCGCTGTAAAGGTTGGTTGCGCCGAGCACCCAGCACAGTCATCTGAAGATCCTCCTCCTCACTCGAGGATCTTTCTCTCTCAATTTGACTTCTAACCATATTTGCGAGGAAGTGGATATTGGGAAAAAGGGCAAAGTGCTCAAAATAAGAAAAATCCAAACAAGTTTCGGGAAAAGTTACCTTGACTAGACTCGGAATTCGCCGGTCTTCAAGTTCGCATCAGAGAATTCTAGTTTCAGCAACGGAATTGCAGAGATTAAGGGCGACGAAAAGTTAGGGTTTTTAGTGAGTTCAGTGAACTTGAGGTAATTCGTGTGTTTGTGAGAAAATGATTAAGGAAAGTGGAGAGGGCGCTTTTATATGAGGATTTCAAGAATCAAGAATTCTAAAAGCCTTAAACCGCCAAAACCCCATGAATTCTCAATTAAACACAAACTGTCACACACGTTCCAAGTTAACTACCCACTAAACCCTCTATCTTCCCTAATTAATCTCCTTAATGGCAGTTAAACATCATTAATTGCCTAGATTCCTTCAAAATTCAAGTTTTTGTTATTTGTCCTTTCAAATTTGCAAGTCAGACCCAACCCTTCTTTCAGCCGAATCGGGTCTAGGGGGGCAAGTTGTTTGGGTCCAATTCATTCCATCTAATTGGGCCAATTCCAAGTAATTCAAATCAAGCCCAAAGCAAAGTCCAACACTCCAAATGCATGCTAGGATCAATAAAGCCCAGTCAGCGTGGTCAGCCCACCTGACTTCAAGGGCCCAATCCTCTTCATTTGAGTTAAGGTATAAATACCATCAATTACATCATTTTACATTCATGAAACAAAAGCTTCAAGCACTAAATCTCTTGCATAGCATTCTCTCTCAATTGAACTGACTTTGCATCGGAGGGGCCTTCCTCGGCAACCACCCCCGAGGCTAGTTTACGTGTTCTTTGCTATGCAGGAAATCCTCGGCTCTAGTGTTCTTTGGACCGAGACTAGTTTTCTCCACCCTAAAGGGCTTGCTAAAGGTCCTGTAGTTTTCATACCAAAACACAAAGTATTAGATTTGTTAGAAGAATAAGTTGTGCCGTCATAATTGTTGTGTTGCAGTTATCGTGGTCGGTGGTATTAATTGAGTTTTTAAAGAATAAAAATAAGTGTAACGCAAGTATACTAATCTAAGGTGATTGTATTTTGGTAATTAGTTTTTTTGTTTGCTTTATCAAAATATTTTTACTGCCTTTAGTACAACTTGTTGCAAGATTATTATTTTTGGAGATAATTGGCCACGAATAGGACTGTGATTATTTTGACATCATGAGTACTTTAACAAAGGAAGATCTAGATAATATGCTTGTTAATATGATGAAAATTTTTAATGCGAACCTTGAACGAATGAATGAGAAAATTGAGAAGAGTGCGCAAGAAATTGCTCAAACCAATCAAAGGGTCGAAACTTTTTCAACTCAAGTGGTTGGGGAAGGAAGAATAATCAACAATAAACAACCTAGGGGAATCATGAGAAATTTTCCAATTGACAATGATCGAGATTTGAAGTTGTTGGAACTTCTGGAATTTACAGTTGATGGGGATGCTGCAGACTTTTTAGATTGGGTTCGTCAGATGGAAAAGGTCTTCGACTACAAAGTTTTTGATGAGCAAAAAGCCTAAAAGGTTGCAAACCTAAAACTGGCGAGATATGCTTCTCTATGGTTTGAGAATTTACGTGCCAAGAGATTGAGAGAAGATAAGCCACGAATTAATACTTGGAGTGAGTTGAAGAGACAATTAAGGAAACGGTTCCTACCACCAGAATTTATCCAAAACCAATTCTTGAAGTTGAATCATCTTGAACAAAAGAGTCTTAGTGTTGTCGAATACACTAAAGAGTTTGAGAAGTTGTGCATGATTTGTTATTTGCGGGAAAAAGAGGAGATGAAGATCGGACGATACATAAAAGGGTTGACACCTTCGATTTCTCATAAGCTGGAAACATAAAATTATGTGTTCTTTGATGATGTCTTAAGGTTGGCAGAGAAGCACGTGAAAGAAAAGAAAACTTCTTATTTCAAGGAGAGGAAGTCATTCTTTAATGGTGAGGGTTTGAATCTCAACAGTGCTCCTAACTCTAACAATTCGAACAATGAAGGGAAGATGATTGTTGTTACTCCCGAACAAGTTGCATTAGCGAAAAAAGTTTGTTTCAAGTGCCAAGGCATGGGACACATTGCTAGAGATTGTGGTAACAAAGTGACGGTATCTAAGAAGGAATATAGAATGTTGTTGGCTTATCTTGATCAAGAAGAGAAAGAGAAGGAGAGTACTTGTTTGCTCAATACAGAGGAAGAGTTTGATTTTGAAGAGTTTGAGGGTCAAGAAAAGATTACTCCTGAACCTGAACATCACCCATATCGGTATCTTAAAGAGAGTTTTGCATGCTAATTTTGTTCCTCCTACTACACATGAGCAAAGGGAAAATTTGTTCCATACTATATACAAAGTAGGTGATAGGAATTGCTCGTTGATCATAGATACGGGATCGTATACCAATGTTGCATCTACTAAGTTGGTTGACACCATGAATCTTTCTACTAAGGACCATCCTACTCCTTTGGTGAACATGATGGAGATGGACTACATGATGGAGATGGACTACAAGTTAAAAGGCAAGCTTAATTGGTTATACAAGCTTAATTGGTTATACAAGCTTAATTGGTTACATGATGGAGATGGACTACAAGTTAAAAGGCAAGCTTTGGTGAACTTTTCCATGGGTTCATATTTTGATATGTGGTGTGATATTTTACCTATGACTGCTTGTTCTATACTCTTGGGTCGTCCTTGGTAATAGGACCAAGGGTGTTATTAAATGGTGTTACAAATGTTTATTCAGTGAAGGTTGGGGACAAGAGAGTCCAATTACATCCTTTACTCCCTAAGGCGCCACCTATTCAAGCTCCTGCTAGAGAGTTGTTGATTATGCCTAAACTTAACAAAAAGGAAAGAAGGGCTAATATGTTGTCATTTAGAAACCAACATCCTTTTGAGATTGGTGACTATGTTTTCTTATCTTTAAATGCTCATAAAATATTTAATAATTCTAGAGGTAAGAATGAACCAGTAAAAGAAGGACATTTCAACATTGTGCATAGGGAGAATTATGATACTTTTCAAGTACTTCTTGGAGCAGGATTTTGCGCTACTATGAGGGCTAGTGACTTGGTACCTTGTCTTCCGAACGAAACTTGAGGGCAAGTTTTTTTTAAGAGGGAGGGAATGATGTGAATCGAGTCCCCTTTCTTATAACTATCTTTATTGCTTTATTTAGGTACTTGGTTTTACCTTACTCTTAAAGTAGGGGCTTTATAAGTGAGTTTTAATAATATTTTTATTATTTTCTTAGTAGTAGTTATGGGGCCTTGGGCTTCCAAAGTTGTGTTAATCAATTAGTGGGCTCTCTTGGTTCATTAATCCTGTCCAGCGTTTTTGAGCTGGAGAGAGCTGAGAGGTGGTCCATTCGCGCTGCTGTGGGAATGACCGAACCTTTGGTGAGGGTGCCAGACCCTATTGCTGAGAACAAAAAATTGCTGATGCAGGTAACTTATACTCAAACATTTGTCTTAAGTATCAACCCCTCGCATTAAGCTTACTTTCCACTTCTCCTTTCTTATTTTTCTTTCTCTTTTTTTTTTACATCTCTTTTTCCTCGGCTAATGCATTTTCCAATCTTGACAGGCTGTTCACAACAATGTGTTGGCGGCTAGCCTAAATGAAGAGTTGAGGCTCAAGGCAGAGGAAGATGAGAACCGGGCCCGGCTTTATGAGCTAAAATGCAAAAAGGCAGAAGAAGAATCTTCTTCCAGCCTATCTCGGATAAAGAAGGTGGATGCTCAGCTCCGAGATTCCTGCCAAGGGATTAAGCGGACTGTTTTTCCCTGGATTGAGGAGGGTCATGCCGAGGATTCAGGAGTACGGCGCCTTTGACATTCTGAGTTTCAAAGCTCGAATTGAGGAGAAGATGAAGAAAGAGGCAAAACTTGGCAAGCTCTGGCCGAGGATTTGGAGATGGAGATAGCAAATCATGAGGCTGAGACTCAGCGGCTTATCAGCCATCTGGATGCTAAGGACTCTAACCTATTTTCCATGAGGTCTGGTTTGCAAGAGCTGAAGGACCAGTTGGCGGCGCAGATTGAGGAAATTGCCAAGGCTAAAAAAGAGGCTGAAAAGGCTAAGGCAGATCTCTTGGCTTCCAATGATTTGCTGAAGGTCTGCATCTACACTCGAGCAAAATATGAAGAAGGTTTTGACAATGGGTTTAATGTTGCTCGGTGCCTAGCCTTTCACGCCTACCCAGAAATCAACTGGGACCAGGTCAAGGAATGGGCGGCGGTCCCTAACCATCCGAAGATGTTGGTCGCCCATCCAGCTAAAGATGCGTACCTGGCTCGCCTCGCTGAAGCTGAATCCGAGGAAGATGGGGCGGAAGATGGGGATACGGCCAAAGAGATTGACACTGTTCACCCTGCCTCATCTTCTGCTGTTGAGACCTTGAAGGCTCCAGGCTCTGATCCAGCCAATGCAGAAGCATAGGGACTCGGGCAGTCATCTGCAGAATCTTGTGGATCTACATGCTCTTAATTGAATTAATGACGTAATTGCTTTTTGCCTTACTCTTTTGCTTCAGCTAGCCTTGCATTGTACAAACTTCTTTTTGCTTAAGCACATTTCTTCGACAGTTGTGTTTTCCGCTTGTGGGCGGCTTCTCTTTGTTCTTGACATTTGAAATCCTCACTTTATGGTTTTATGAAATTGGGATGTTTCTCAGCCTAATTCTCTTACTGCCTGCTTATTTCAGTTCTAAGTCACTTTTCTTGAATTTTCTTCAAAAATTGTCTAAGTGTAGAACTTCGGCTTGGAGATATGCTTGGCTGAGAATTTCTTTATCTGAGAGTGCACTGTCTTTGCTTGTATTCCTATTGCCTCACCCTTTTTACTCATATGCTTTAACTTGTGAAAATTTTTTCCAAGTACTAAGCTTCGGCTACGAACTTGCCAAAAGGGTGCCTCTTGCCCCCCCCCTAGAAATCTGAAGATGGTGTCTTCAGGATTCTGGAAAATCTACTTTGACTTTCTCGGCACAGCCGAGAGTTTTGCCTTGGTGAAATTTTTACAATATTCCAGCTTTGGCATTTCTGCTCATTTTTCTTTTTCTCTTCTATTTTTGTTTTCACAAGCTCTGATTTCTTGCTCAAGAGCTATAGACTCTGAGAGCAATACTCTTGTGACACTTTCAATTAATCCAAGGGAACGACTATCCGAAACACGTTATCGGGGCAGTGATCTATCCGAAGTGCAATGCTTCACTAGGAAATACCTCGGAAATACAATCACCACCCGGAACAGATTCATCTGAAGTGCGAGGCATTACTTACAATACTTCGGGGCTTTATCAGTTCCTATTTTTTAGGCTATGTTTCGGAAGCGCCTATGGCCTCTTTTCCCAGAGGAACAGATTCATCCGAAGTACAAGGCATCATTATGCAATACTTCGGGCTTTTATCTTTTATCCTCATCTTGGCAGGTTTTACAACTTGCTGAAGTATGATGCATCACTATGCAATACTTCGGACATCGTCGAACGAAAACCTTGAATTTTTGCAAAAACCATAGAAAACAGACAAAATAGAAATATAGTTGAATTTGAATAAATGGTGGCTCAAAGGCCTTTCATTAATTAAAGATAATGTACTTACATAGATTATTCTTCCCCGAAGGGATTTACACATGATTTTTTTTAGTACATCAGCATTCCAGTGGTTTTTCAGTTCAGTACCATCCAACTACCGAAGTCGGTATGTGCCAAGTTGAAGCTCATCATATATTTCATAGGGCCCCTCCCAAGTTGCTGAGAGTTTACCATGAATGTGGCCTTTTTGCACAGCAACAGCATTCCGAAGAACCAGGTCTCCGACTTTGAGAAGTCTTTGGTGGACTCTTCGGTTGTAAAATTTGCTGATTCTCTGCTTATATGCAGCCATTCTATCCCGAGCTGAATCTCTAATCTCATCTAGAAAGTCAAGGGACTCTTTCATGAGTTGCTCATTTTCCTCGGCTGAGAAGAGATTTACTCGCAGACTTTCTGAGCCAATTTCCACTGGAAGCACAGCTTCGGATCCATACACCAACTCAAAAGGTGAATACCCCGTTGCTTCTTTTTCTGTTGTTCGAAGTGACCAGAGGGTTCCAGGAAGCTCCTCTATCCACTTGGATTTTTGATCCTCAACTCTCTTCTTTAGAGCGTTGAGGATTTGCTTATTTGTCGCTTCAGCCTAACCATTACTCTGCGGATGACAAACTGCAGAATATGCAAGTTTAATGCCGAACTGGTCTGTGTACCGCTTCAGCGCAGATTATCGAATTTCCTTCCATGATCAAAGACAAAAACTTTTGGAATCCCGAAACGAGTGATGATGTTCTGCCATATAAATTTCCTGACGATTTGCTCTGTAACGTTCGAAGCAGCCTCGGCTTTGATCCATTTGCTGAAGTAGTCTATACCGACTATCAACCATCTTTTTTGATAAGGAGCATTGGGAAATGGTCCTAATATATCCAATCCCCACTGAGCAAATAGAAGAGGATTCAAGATTGGCTCAAGATCTCGGGATGGCCGATGGATAACTGGTGCGAATTTTTGGCATTTCTCGCATTTTCGGACCAGATCCTTTGCATCTGCGATCATGGTTGGCCAATAGTACCTAGCTCTTAGTGCTTTATGAGCTAAGGTTCTTCCCCCTATGTGATTTCCGCAGATGCCGAGGTGAATTTCCCGAAGGACGTAATCAGCATCTGTTGGACCCACGTATTTCAATAGCGGGGCTGAAAAGGATTTTTTCAGAAGTTCACCTCCAAAGACAACAAATCTTGAGCTGATTCTTTTTATCTTAGAGGCTAGCTTTTTGTCTTCGGGAAGGTCGTCTTGAAGTTGGTAAGCTAGGATGGGATCCATCCAGCTCGGCTCACGTGCCACACGGCATATGTCAAATTCTTTGTCCACACTTCTTTCTCGGCGCACCTCCACGTATACGGATCGGTTCAACTCAGTTAAAGTTGAACTTGCAAGTTTGGAGAGTGCATCAGCTTGTGCGTTTTGACCACTTGGGATCAGCTCGACTTAGAAAGTTCTCAGCTTCGCAATAACAGTTTTGATCTTTGCGAGGTAAGCTACCATTGAAGGCTCTTTGGCTTCATATTCGCCTTGGATCTGATTTGCAACGAGCTGAGAGTCCGTTTTTAAACACACGTGCTTGGCTTCCAATGCTATGCACAACTCTAAGCCAGCAATTGCTGCTTCATATTCGGCTTCGTTGTTTGAAGCTTTGAAAGAATATTTTAATGCATATTCAAAGGATTTGCCTTCGAGAGAGGCTATGACGACCCCTGCCCCCGAACCATTCACGGTGGAAGATCCATCCGTGAAAACAGTCCAGATTTTCTTTCCTTCGTCAAGAGTTTCTTGATAAGAACACTCGGCTAGGAAATAAACCAAGGCTTGCGCCTTGATAGCTGTCCTCAGCTGATAATTGATACTGAACTTGGTGAGCTCGAAAGCCCACTTCGTTAGTCTACCAGATTTTTCCACCTTGCCGAGGACTTTTTCAAGCGGTTGATCAGTTAGGACCACTATTTGATGGGAATCAAAGTAGGGCCTTAACTTCCGAGCGGCTACCACTACAACGTATGCAACTTTTTCAAGTAGGGGGTATGGAGTCTAAGCATCTGTCAGAGTGTGGCTGACAAAATAGATTAGTTGCTGAACTTTTTCTTTTTCCCTTAGCAACACCGTGCTTACTGTGGCCAGACTGACCTCCACATATAAGTATAAAGTCTCTCCTTCAGCTGGTCTTTCCAGAGCCAAGTGCTCACGAAACTGCTGAAAGGCTCGCTCTTGCTCGTCTCCCTAGATGAGCTCTTTTGATTTTGGGAGTTTGAGCGCTTTGAAGAAAGGTAGCCCTTTGTCCGAGGCTTTAGAGATAAACCTGGACAGACAGCCATTCTATCGGTTAGGCATTGAACATACCTCTTTGTCTTCGACTCGGGGAGATCAAGAGCTTCTTGTACTGACCATGAAGCCAAGGAACTTTCCTGACTTTACGCCGAAGACAAACTTCTTCGGATTCAGTTTCATTTGATGCTTGCGAAGGGTGGCGAAGGTTTCGGCCAGGTCCGTAACATGGTCCTTTTCTTCCTTGATTTTGACAATAGAATCGTCAACATAGACTTCCATATTACGACCTTTCTGCTCGGCGAATACCTGATCAACCAGCCTCTGATATGTTGCCCCCGAATTTTTCAATCCTAAGGGCATCATTTTGTAATTGTACGCCTCGGAACTTGTAACGAATGTCATTTTTGCTCAGTCATCGGGGTGCATGAAGATCTGATGGTACCCAGAAAATGCGTCCATGAAGCTAAGCAGGGCATGGCCACTTGTCGAGTCGACTAGCTAATCGATCCTCGGCAAGGGATATAAGTCTTTCGGACATGCCTTGTTTAGGTCCGTGAAGTCAACGCACATTCTCCAGCTGCCATTTTCCTTCTGAACCATCACTACATTAGCCAGCCATTCTGGATATTGACAAGGTTCGATGAGCCCTGCATCCAAGAGCTTTTTTACCTCGGCTGAAATGTCTTGGTTCTTTTGCGCGGAGTAGTTCCGCTTTTTCTGGTTAATGGGTCGACATGCCGGGTCGACATTAAGCTTATGAGAGATGAGGTTCGGATCAATCCCGGGCATTTCTTCTGCCGAGAATGCGAACTCGTCTTTGTTGTCCCGAAGGAGTTGGATTAGTTTAGCACGAACGTTTGGTTCAAGTCCCAGTCCGATGTTGACACACCTTTCAGGATTTCCTTCGGCCAACTCTATTGACTTTGTCTGGTTTTCCAGTTCCATAGCTTTGGCACCGGATTCTTTGGATTCCGGCCTACTGTCAATATCAACAGGCTTCCCAGACTCTGGCTGATCTTCCGAGTCTTTCGGCTCAGACGAAGAACTAGCCCCCCAAGATTTTTATTTTGTTGGGGCTCCTTGGGCCGAAGCACTTAAGCCTTTAGGCTTTTTCGCACAACGGTCCCACTCTTTTTCCTCCTCACAATCCTAGTCGCTGCGGCGACTTTTGGATAGCTTGAGGTGGTTACATCTTCAGGCTTCCTTTT
This sequence comes from Chenopodium quinoa, assembly GCF_001683475.1. Lineage (NCBI taxonomy): Eukaryota > Viridiplantae > Streptophyta > Magnoliopsida > Caryophyllales > Amaranthaceae > Chenopodium > Chenopodium quinoa. Next base: position 3,379,986 of record NW_018743979.1, on the reverse strand, counting down.
GGCTGCCCTTTATTTTTTCAGAGTGTCCCTCGTCCGAAACATATATCATCGTTTAGTGGTACATCAAGAAAACTCCCTGAATGTCGTGAATGAGGGGTCTCCCCATGATCACGTTATACACAAAGGAGGCATCCACGACCAGGAATTCAGCCATGATGCTCCGCACTGCTCGGCCTTTGCTGATGGTGATAAGAATAAGGATCTTCCCATCTAGATATGATGAAGAGCCATTGAATCCGGAAACCGAGTAGGGTAGCAAAGTTAGGTGCTTGGCCTCCATCTTCAGCTGGTCAAATGCTCCCCGAAAGAGGATATCCGCCCCTTGCCACCGTCGACGAGGGTTTGCCAGACGTTGCGGTTTGCAATGCCCATTACTATACCAATGGGTCATCATGGGGGTAGACCACGTGAACAAAATATTCGGCACCGGAGACTGAGGCGCTCGAAGCTCGGCATGATTCAGTTGGTGGGTTAAACCCCTCAAGTGGCGTTTCACTGCGCTCCGAGAAGTTCCCCCGGAAATGGCAAGAATATTAAGGTTGTCCTTGTCTTGCTGCTTGTCTTTTTTCCGAAGAAAATCCAGATCCTGCCGAGAGTCTCTCTCGGCTTTTTTCTCCTCGCGGCGATCCGCGAGGTATTTCTTTAGATAGCCTTTTCGAACTAGATCTTCAATCTGGTCCTTCAACTGGAGGCAGTCCTCGGTGCAATGTCAAGGAGATTCATGGAACTCGCACAATCGGTCTTTGTCCTTTTGCTGATGTCATGGTGGCAGCGGCCGAGGCTTATTGAATCTCCCCTCATCTCTTGTCGTGCTGTAAATTTTAGCGCGAGGAAGAGTGAGAGGAGTATATGAATCGTATCTCCTCGCATAGGGGACATAATATTCTTTCTTCGACTCGGCAGTCGAGGACGGTTTTGAGGCCTTGGCCTTCCCTTTCCTCGGTGCCGGGCCTTCGGACAGTTGTCCTTTAACTTTTCCAGCCCCTGACTAGGACATGGATTTCGTCTTGTTCCATTCTTCGGCTCGGATAAATTTATCCGAGGCGTCCAAAGCTTCCTCCAAGGTTTGCGGGGGATGCATGACCATGAAATCTAGGAACTTTCCAGCTTGCAGACCATTCCATAGTTCAAATACGGCAAGGCCTTGGTCCAAACTTGTAATCCTGGACGACTCGTTGCTGAAGCGAGTCAGATAAATACGGAGGCTTTCATCCTCGACTTGCTGTAGACTCATCAGCTTTACAGTTGTCTTTTCTCGGCGGTTAGTCGTAGAAACTTTGCTCTTGAATTTGTTGGAAAGGTCCTTCCAACCAGAGATAGAGCCTTATTTCACCCCCTTGGTGATCCACGATTATGCAACACCTTTGAGGGTTGTTGGAAATTACTTGCACCAGGTAGCCTCAGACCTGGGGTTAAGATACATGTGCCCCTTGTAAGAGGCAATGTGATCTTTTGGGTCCGAAGTGCCATCGTAAGTAATGTGCGCCGGTATTTTCACCGTCGGCACATGTTCTTCCAATATCCAACTTTGGAAGGGCGAGCTTGTAGGGACCATTACGGTCTTCCCCTTTTGCTTGGCTGAAGGATCTCGCTTCTCCCTCTTAGAGTGGTGGAAGTGGTTTTCGTCCCTGGCCGAGACAATTCGGAGTATGACCTGGTCTTTTCTGGGAAGGTGAGGCGGCTATGCACGTTCACCTCCCTTAAGCCTAAGCGTTCATGAACGCTTCGGCGAGCAGACTCCTTGGGCCTTAAGGAACTCCATGCAAACCGCCATGGCTCTAGCCACTTTCTCCATAGAGGGCCCCGATAGAGGGGTTTATTTTGGCTAGGACCGAGAATGCAAGCTGTTGTTTGGTGGAGGACTCCTCACATTAGACCCACTCGGCCTAGGTGAAACTGTTGGCTGTTGAGTGTGGTGCGAGGAAGAGTCTTTTGAGGCTTCCCTTTCCGGAGAATTGGGGGCTCTTGAGGAAGGAGACGATGGCTCCGGTGGTGGTGAAATCGGTTGATGTTCCCTCACCGTGATCATGTCTATGTCCTTCCTCTAGGGGGTAAGACCGCCCCTCTTTCTAGCACTTTTGGTGCTTTTTCCACTCTTAGTCATGCTTTTCACTAAGAGTGATGGATTTTCGGCTGGATTTTTTGTATCTTCCCCATAGACGGCGCCAAATTGTTTCGGTATGAAAACAATAGGACCTTCAGCAGGCCCTTTAGGGTGGAGAAGACTAGTCTCGGTCCAAAAAACACTGGAGCCGAGGATTTCCTGCACAGCAAAGAACACATAAACTAGCCTAGGGGTTGGTTTCCGAGGAAGGCCCCTCTGATGCTAAAGTCAGTTCAATTGAGAGAGAATGTTATTCAAGAGATTTAGTGCTTGAAGCTTTTGTTGCATGAATGTAAAATGATGTAATTGATGGTATCTATACCTTAACTCAAATGAAGAGGATTGGGCCCTTGAAGTCAGGTGGGCTGACCACGCTAACTGGGCTTTTATTGATCTTAGCATGCATTTGGAGAGTTGGACCTTGCTTTGGGCTTGAGTTGAATTATTTGGACTTGGCCCAATTAAATGGACTGAATTGGACCCAAACACTTTGTAATTTGGCATCAATTCCACTAACTCACCAAGCAAATTAAGAGCACACACCAACAAGTAAAATACTACGTAGGAGTTACGAGTACCTTTTGCACAAACACCAATGAATTCTGCAATTTAACCGCTTGAGTACGAACAACAAAATTATTTTTTTTTTTTTCTTATTGATCGTGTAAGTCGAGAGAACTTACAAAACGTGGCTCTTGATACCAATTTGATGCGGATTTTGACAGTTTATATTTAGTGGAAGGATTTGAGTGATTTTAATGGTGGAAATTTGAAGGATAGTCTTAGAAGATAACGACTTCTAAATTTGATCTTAGGAGCAACGATCCTAAAACCCTAGTTAACAACTAGTTCGAACCTTAACAAACTTCTCTTCGAGTTAAAACTCAACAATCTGATTTTTATTTCATAAACGTCCAACTATAATTGTTGACATGTATCAAATATATATAGGAAAAATAAACCTAACCTACTTGCCCTGCAATCAAACTAAATAAAAAGCTCTAATAATTAATTAACGAACCAAGAGAGCCCACGAATTAATTAACACAACTTTGGAAGCCCAAGGCCCCATAACTACTACTAAGAAAATAATAAAAAAATATTATTAAAACTCACTTGTAAAACCCTTACTTTAAAAGTAAGGTGAAACCAAGAGAGTACCTAAATAAAGCAATAAAGATAGTTATAAGAAAAGGGGACTCTATTCACATTAGTGACCGAATCGTTTTTAACCTGTAATCCGTTGAGATTGAACTGTTTACACCCCATAACCCGTTGACACCGAACCGTTTACAACCCGTAATCCATTATGACTGAACCGTTTACAACCCGTAACCAAATATGTTTATGATCTGATCTATTTCAACCCACTACTCAATAAACCCTACATATTAAGACTTAACTCGATTATAACCTGAACCATTCCTACCCATTATTTGATTAATCTGAGTCGACAATGATCCGAATCGATTTTAACCCGATATGATTTGAACTGATACCCGCTTTAAATTGGGTAAATTTGTTTTCAAACCGACTCCATTTAATTCAAACTGATTATGACTTGAACCAATAATGAACCGACCCGATTTCACCCGATCTGTTTTGAACCGAAACCCGTTTTCAAACCGACCCATTTTAACCCAAACTGATTATGACCCGAATCGATTACAACCCAACCCAATTAGGACCTGAAATGTTTTGAACCAAAACCCGTTTTAAATTGACTAAACCCGTTTTCAAACCGATCTGGTTCAACCCAAACTAATTATGACCCGAATTGATTACAACCTGACCCGATTAGAGCCCGACCCAAATAGAAACACAATAAAAAAAAATTAAAAAAAAAAAACCAAACCAAATTGACGCGATAATTTTCAAAACCGACCCAAAATCGACCCGCTAATAATTTCAACCCGTTATAACCGAAAACAGATAAACCCAACTCGAAACTGAACCATTTACCCGAATTGACACCCCTAGTTTAAATACTTTTCTATATACATTTAGCATGGTTTTCAATGCATAATGTTGACCATTAAAATTACTATAAATAATAAAAAGTTAATGAAAACTAACCCTTCCGTCCCAGACTAAGGCCTTGTTCATTTCACCTCATAAAAATAATATTAAGTAAAAATAATTTCAATTCAGTAAAAATAAGTTCAATTCAGTAAAATTCAGTATCTTTAAAGAAGAAATATAATAGAAAATCAATAAAAATAATTTCAGTTCAACAAAAATAATTTCAGTTTAGTAAAATTAATTTCAATTCAGTAAAAATAGTTTAAGTTCAGCAAAAATAATTTCTGTTCGGTAAAAATAATTTAAGTTCATCAAAAATAATTTCAGTTCAGTAAAAATAATTTCAGTTTAGCAAAAATAAGGTAAAGTGAACGGGGCCCAACACGTTGAACTTTTCACTCTTTATATATTTAACTTTAACTATTTTTTTTTTATTAACGTAATTAAGACAAAAAATTTCATGAGATATGTTGTTATATAGATATTATTATATAGTTTCATAATATGTTTTTTTTATTATTATTAATATCTAATTATATAAAAATAAAATTAAACTAGTGCATTAACATATGTGCAAAGTTTTACTGTGTCAATTTTTTTTTTTTTAACAAAGTTTTATTGTGTCAATTGTTTTAGAATAAATGGAGTATTTTTTGTTCCTTATATTGAAAAATCGCTACTCCATCTATATGACACGTTTTTACTTGTACTATCTATTACTCCTTTTATCCTAGTTTCTCCATTTCAAATTAGATGAAACTGTTAAACTTTTGACGATATTCACAAGATCTACTCTAACTAAATTTTGTGATTTATAGGTAAGAAAAAATTAGTTATGTGAGATCCAACCGTTAAAGTGAAAAAGGTGACTTTATGTGAAAAAACATATTAAATAAAATATAACATTCAATATTTGGGCAATCTATTTATCTTATTTTTACTTAATATATGTAAATAGAGGGTATTATTTAAAAAAAAAAATTAAAAAATTAAAAAAAAAATTGAATTTGTTATCACTTTTAAGTAAATTTATTATCAACCTAAACCCTTAACCCTAAACTCTTACTAAAATAGGATAAAATAGTTGTCCTACTATATCTATTAACTATTACTAAAACAAAACATTGCTGACATCATCACTGTCCACATGTCACTCACATAATAAATTTTTTCCCGCCTAAATGCAAGGATGATGTCATCTTTTTTTTTTTTTTTTAGCTACCATATTTAACAATTTTGAAATTTGAATATTGGAAGCTTCTACATTACAACTACAACCTATCAATTTATTTCTAAAAAATGAAATAATTGTAAATAACACACTAATAAATGGACTCTTACATTGAAATATGTATTAGGCGACGTTGAATGATATTATATCATAATTTTGATGAAAATCTAAAACTATAAAATTGCAAATATTTTTGTACAAGGTGCATAATTCTTATTTATATTTATCCATTTTTATAAAATAGATTTTATATAAACCGTGCATCGCAGGGATTCTAACCTAATTTTCAAGTAAACTAGGGATTCCCTCAAAAAAAATAAAAAAAATAAAAAAAATAAAACGATGTTAACTACAGCTCTACTAAAAACAAGGGATTTGTTTTAAAATATTCCATAATTTAAAAGTGAAAGAAAAAAAAACGTGAAACTAGGAATTTTTAAAAATTTTGAAAAACTATTTTTTTTTTTTTAAAAAAAAATAAAGGTTAAAAAAAGTCTTATAGAAAAAAAAAAAAAAAAAAAAAAGGAAAACGATTTAAAACAGTGAAATTCAATAAAAACAAATACAAAAATAAAAAAAGAAACCACAAAAATTGCACATGATGATCGTCGCTAAATTGGATTATGAAGCACTCAATAATCCTAGTTGGGCTATGTTTGCAGATTTTCTTGAATTAGATTAATTTTAATTAACATCTAAGAAGTCAAATTTATTCTTAATTACATAGAACATGAATTAACAGTATATGATGAAAGTATACAGATTAGGGTTTTAAATTAATGAGGAGAGATTAAAATTAACAAAAACAATTAAATTATACTTAGAAATTTAGATTAGGGTTATGTGTCAGATTAATGAAAGGAGAGATTATATTGAAAAAAAAAAACTAATATATTATCTCAATTGAATCTTCAAAGCTATTGAATAATGTTGTCCCCAAATCAATTTGCTTCAAGCTTTAATTGTGATGAATGAAAATAAGTGAAGGAGGTAGGCAGAATGAGAGAGCTGGAAAATATATAAACTGGAAAATTCGTGAGAAAAATAAAATAAATGGGGTTATTGGTTTTTTTTTTAATCTATATATATAATTTAATAATACATAGCAATACATAGCATTTACAGTATATAGCAGTATTTGTCATGTACTGTAGACTCTCCCATTATTTTTGATAATTTTTCCTAACAGTTTTTAGTTTAGCACTATTGTTGAATATATAGTTGGAAAATAAATGATATACCACAAAAAAATAAAAGTGTAACTGATAATAGCCAGCAAATATAATGAAAAATATTTATAAGTGTGTATAATTTCCATAACACATAGTATACTTTGGGTGAGGTGTTTCTACTTGTTGTACAAGTAATCACCATGACTCACTTACTTTGCATTAGTCATCATAATTTAGTCTGTATATCTATAATAACTAAACGCTTAAACAGGAAGAATATTATGGAACAAAAGGAGTATGCAATTCTAGAATACGAGCATTATTTAATACTTGTATAATGTATAATGTGAAATAATTTCTGCTGCAGCTGCAGTGTAATGTATACTACTCCATTACAAGAATTATACAACTATATTTGGGTGGATTGACTGTATGTAGTCTAACTGTAATACCGTAAGCAACTTGGTGAAGAATTCATGCAATATGAACAACGATAGTATGATACTTGTATTATTATAAGTTTTTTTTTTTTTTTTTTTGTGTGTGTGTGTGTTGGGGGGGGGGGGAGGGGGTGTTTAATTATTATAAAGTTAAATAATAGTCTTATCTTCATAATTTCTTCCCGAGTCATAAGATTCTACTAGTGCATGTATCTACCTATGATAATACTAATGCAATGAATTTCTTAGGTAAAACAAGTTGGATGCATTGCCTCGATCGAGCTATCGAATCTTAACCTGAAAATAGCTAATTATTTCAATATTGAATGGATGACTTGATTAAAACCCCTGGCCAATAACTACATTGGTTGTAGATAATTCGGCTATTGGTTGTAAAAAAGAAAAAATAAAAAATAAAATAATAATGTACACACTTTAAGAAAGCTTTTCCTAAAATTCATGACTAAATAAAGAAAGAAAAAGTGTAACTAGCATGATAGAGCAGACAAAAAAAAAAAAAAAAAAAAAAAAAAAAAAAGTGTAATGTGTAACCAACAAAAAAGGATGGGAAGTAGTAGAAATTTGTAATAATTATTAAGACATATAAAAAATTATGAAGTATTACGGTACAAATTTTCGTAATCTTATTTTGATGAATGCAAATTTTGCGTCCTCCACTAGTTTTAGATAGACTTATTATTCGTGATCAGTCTCATTGAAAGAGGACACATATAAAGGCTAAAAATAAGTCATTTTGATTAGTCTTGTGTAAATCAATTATATTCAAATAACATTTGCGAGATACGTCAACCATAAGGTATTAATCCAATTTGAGTTGGATGACCTCTCATTCCTTGGATTATTACAATCATCATGAAAATATTATCAATGTTAAATCATGTCATGTTCTTATCTAGTAGAGTTACTTAATTCAAATAAGAACAAATGAATTCGCATCACAATCATTAATCACAAACTTCAATTATAAAAAAATCATCGACTAAATTAGGTTATTTCGAGCCAAAATTAAATAACTTCAAAACCATTAAAATTATTATATAATATCGTCTAGTCAAATGCATCCCCTCTTCCGGCCTCTTGGCAAACCTTATAGTATCTACTCATAGTAACTGATAGCCATTCAAAAGATAATATTGCCTCCCATTATTTTTGTCAGGAGTTTTATAATTCTATTGTATTTGTCCAGACTCCTGAGATTTTAATTTTTACCAGATTTGAATTTATTAAATTCCTTTTCAATTTCATATTTTTATTCTAGAAATCTGCCAATAAATAAATAAATTTTGTAATGTTACACCTGACAAAATCACATGATCATCATCCTCTTTATACTGTGCACCACAAAATCTTTGCATAATCTTCACCAAATTATATTTTATCATATCACATTCGGTTTATTCCGTTACTCTAATAGTCTAATATCACCTTTTGTTGTTTTCCTTCTTCAATAATAATAAATAAATAAAATAAAAATAAAAGCTGCTCATTCACTAAAAAAAATGTATCCAATAATGTACAACACCTAAAAGGATGCGATCTCAAATAGATACAATACAGTAGCTACAACAAATACAATATTATCTTACATATTGATTGCTAAGTACAAAATTTGTATTCTCCATTTAATACTACTCTCTCCGTTTTTTAATACTTACTCCATTTTTCCATGTACGGAGTTTTAGGAGAAATTGGAGAAAGTAATAAAATATGGAGGTAGTAGGGTAAGTAGAAGAATATAAAATTGTAAAAAGCAAAAGTAGTTGAGAGAATTGGAGGAGAGAGAATATGAAATTAATAAAATATAATTTATGTTGGTTCCACTAGTTGAGAGAAATGAATTAAATATTGTAAAAACTTTACAAATAAGAAAATAGAGCAAGTAATTAAAAACGGCATAAAATAAAAAGTGAAGCAAGTATTTTACAAAGGAGGGAGTATAATGTATTTGTTGGAAAAGTGTATTTTCTTCATTGTATTGATAAAAAGGGGTAGCTTGTATACAACCCTATGTATGGTAAGCGCATGGGCTTGTTAAAAATACTTACATGCAAAAGCTAACACGAGCAAGCCCATATAAAACTAGGTCATAATACAAGAATTACATAAATCCTAATACCCCCTCAGATCAATTGGCACATGGAAATCGACTTTTTAATATTTTATTACTAACATTCAAAATCGAGTAAACATAAGTGGAAGGTACTAAAGTTTGCCATAAATTGCAATTTAGGTACCAAAGTTTGAGAAGTTGCAAACAAGGTATTGAAACAGGTAACCTCTTCTAATGACCTTGTACAACCAGTAAAAGTTAGTAAAAAAAAAAATAGAAAATGTAATTGACTAACACAAATTAATGAAGGTACTAATCTTTAAAATGATTTGCGGGAAATTGTTCAAGAAAATTTGCTTTACCCCATCCAAAGGTACTAATCTTGCAGTACCTCTTTACATAGAGATAACAGAAGGAGGCAAAAGAATTCCCAAGCAAACTGATGTCTTCAAAAATTCAGGGCCCTTCCTTGCTTCTCAAGTTCTCAGGCTTAATTTTAAAAGCAAGCTTAGTCTTTGGGCGAAGAAATTCGGAAAAGGCATGAGCAAATTGATGGTGGGTCAATTAATTTTAAGCGAAACCCATCAAAAACCGCCTCTTCCATTTATGGTGATGAGATGGTGTAATCTAGAAATTTGTTGTTCTTCGCTTCATCATCTAATTTGTTATGAGTCCCACAAGTTCAATTCATTAACTTTCACAGAAGTGGTTTAGTGGTGAGGATCAGTTGATCCCCTTTTAATTTTATTTATAGTTTTCAATTTTGTTGCTTCCGTTAATTCTAGGGTTTGCATTTTTGTAAAATTAATTAATTGATCATTTGCATACAATCTTTGATCAATCAGTTGATAATACTGAATTTTATTTATTTGTTATTGATTCATTTACATGTTTTTTATTCATTTGTATGATCGACTTAGATTTTTTAAATGCTCTGGTTTTACACTGAAGAAATAATGTGGGAAAGCTTGATATATTTTTTTTATTCATATATTTTTTTTAAAGTTAAAAAGGGAGTTAACCGGTTGATGTAAGTCACTACTGGATTTTTTACCTCCGATCAAGGTTTCAGTACCTTAATTGCAACTTCTCAGACTTTAGTACTCCAATTGCAACTTTTAACAAACATTAGTACCTTGTATTTTACTTTACTCATTCAAAATGAGTTGATTGTCCCATTCAAAATATCATCATACAAGAAATGACATTTGACCTCAATATGTTTCATTCTTTTGTGTAAAGTCTGAATTTTGATCAAAAGATAATCTAGATTAACTATCATAAAACATGTTCATAGCCCTCAGATGTTAAATCCCAAGCTTTCAAGCAACCCTTTTTAATCACTTGAGCTCACAAGTCAAAGTTTCAATTCCATGGATCGATATTCAGCTTCATTCCATGGATCAATTTTTCAGCTTCCACAAGAATAACATATATCTTTGACCTGATACTACGAGTGACCCGGAAAAACTAATCAACACTACAATAAACGATGTGTTAGGGAACAACTTGCATGCCCAATTTAATTAATTCACACCAACCAGACAAGCTCAAATCAAAATATGTATGTAAAAGAATACCTATTCCTAGACTATTTTTCATATATATCTGACCACTAGGGGTGGTTATTGGGTAGGGCTACCCAATGGCAAAGGGTCGGGCCTAATATTAAAGGGTTTTAACCCTTTAATTTTTTTAATGGACAGGGCTTTTAAAGGGTCGGGCCTAATATTAAAGGGTTTTAACCCTTTAATTCATAGGTAACTCCTCCATTCCACTTCTAACTTCTGTTTAGTGAGTCGATTCTGTTGTAGATGAATGCGCTTAAGCAATAATAGTGGTAGGACTTAGCAAGCCGCTTCTCAGAGTTCTCCATTGAAGCGCACTCAGAGTTCTCCATTGAAGCAGCTTTCCCCCAAATTTACCTTCTAGAATCTTATTCAATTTTTTAGGTTTGATTAATTGATTAGTTTGTAGGATAATAATTTTCTTGTTATTGTACTGCGATCATGTTGATTAATTAGTGTTGGAAATTTGATTTTGCTAGTGAATTGAAGTTGGGAAAGATTTTGTTATTGTCACGAAGAGGAAGAGAACGAGAAAGATTTTGTTATCATTTGTGATATTCAGCTTATAGCCGTTGACTCTGTATATGAACATCACAATATTCACAAGGTTTCATCTCTGATTTGGTCATGGGTCTGATTGATTTTGGGGGAATTTTGTTTTATTTTCCTTTTTAATTTCATTTTATTTATTATTATTTTCCTTTTTCTTCTCTGTTTTAAATATGAGTAAAGGCCCGCTAATGGCCCGTTTTACTTTTAACTCGACCCTGACCCGCATTGGCCCTGACCCGACCCTAACCCGCTAAATATTCATCTTGACCCGCAACTGACCCGCCCCGCTAATGACCCGCACTGACCCGCCCAATAACCACCCCTACTGACCACATATAAGGCTACCTAACTCTATGATCGCAATGCAGGCATGAAGAACTTGGGACACCATGTACACAACATAAGCTAGATCAAGTCTAGTTTATGACAAGTAAATCAAGACGACCTACCAATTGACATTATTGTTCCACGCTCTTGGAGAAGGGGTGCTCATGGAAAAAGCTGATTAATAATCTCGCTCCATAGGGTCCATAGGGACAGCATGTACACAACATAACTTAGATCAAGTCTTAGTTTATGACAAATAAATCGAGACGACCTACCAATCGATGTAGTTATTGTTCCACGTTCTTGAAAAAGGGGTGCTCATGGAACAAGCAGATTGATAATCTCGCTCCATAGGGTCCATATGTTCAACCAACTATCTAAGATACCAAGTACTGTGTCTTCTTCATTCAAAAGTTTCAGATTATGTGTGCTCTTCACATTTTCCATGAAGCAAATATTGTAGCAAATCATCTATCTAAGGGGTCGTTTGGTTTGGGTATTCATCAAAGGGAAAGAAAATCAATTGCTCTAATTCCCTTTGATGTTGCTTGTTAGGCATTGTTTTCCATTCCCTTTACCCTCTCCATTCCCCCAAAATCTTCCAACTTGATTCCCCACCCCCTAGGTTTTTACATTCCCTTTCCTTAGCCACCACTACACCACCATACCCACACCAGCCACCACCATCCTACCCTACCCCCACCACCCAACCACCCTCGCCGCACCGTCGCCACCCTTCGCCGAAGATCCCCCGCCCCTCGTCGACCCTCCCTCCCCTCCCCTCCCCTCCCCTTCCTCTGAAGAATTGTCCCTTCCCACCCTCGCAATACCCTAAAAACCCCTCCCTTACCCCGTAAAACAGTCAGCCGCCCCTCTCCCCACCCTCAAAACTCGAGGGAAGGGTTGCCGACTGTTTTACGGGAAGGGTTTTTAGGGTTTTGCGGGGGTGGGGAGGATTTTTCGGGGGAGGGGACAGTTTTTCGTGAGGAGAGAGTCGGCGAGGGGGATCTTCGGCAAAGGGCGGCGAGTGGTGGGGTGGCTGGAGAAGATAGGAAAGTAGGGGAATAGGTATTATGTGGTGATGGAAGTGGAGGCTTTGTTTTTCAAAACAAACAACATAGGGTTCGTTTGACATCGCTGCAATTTTCTGTTTTTTGGTTTTTTGTTTTTCAAAATCATATAATACATGTTGTATATTGTATTAAAAAATAATCAAACTTATTAATATCATGATAATTTTGAAAACTGACAACAAAAAAGTGGAAACACCTTTTTCTTGTTTTCTGTTTTTTGTTTTACAAAAAAAAAAAAAAACTGAAAACTGAAAACAAAAAACGATGTCAAACAAGCCCATAGTTAATTTAAAGGTTTTTCATTCCATTCTCTTTCTTTTTCTTTGTTCATTCTATTTCATTTACCCGTGCAAACTAAACGATCTTTAATTTGGTCCCTCTATACCACCAAAATTTAATCCATGTCATTGTATATGTGTTGGATTGACACTTCTTTCGATACATTAGCAGTTAGCTTTTCAGGATTCATTAGAGCACTCTCAATGGTGAGAGTTTTTTTAGCTCATGAACATTTTTTGTGAGGAAAAAAAATGCTCACAACTCACAATGGTGAGTAAAATGAAAAATAGGTAAAAATGCTCATGAGCATTTATTAAAAAGCTCAAAAGTTGAGCATTTTTTGCCATGAACAGTGTTGCAAGTGGGCCCCACACGCGTCAGAAAAATAAAAAAAAAAAGCTGACTCTAACATCAAAACGACGCGTTTTGATGAAGCTGCCTCAAAGGCGCGCCTCAAAACGCGTCGTTTTGAGTATCAGAAAAAAAAAAAAAAAAAAAAGGGAAGCTAACGCGTGCAGTTCGCTGGCGAATGAGGACGCGACACGTGGCAGCTGGCAGCAAGACAACCAATCAGAAAATACTAGCCGTTTTACAACGGTTATTTATGTATTTCCCAATTTCAGAAAAATATATTTTGTAAAAAAAAAAAAAAAAAAAATTACCAACGGTCATAAAATTAAATTCTCTATAAATAGACATGCATTTTGATATATTTTGATACAATTTCAAAAACACCTTAAAATCCTCCAAATTTTAATTTTCTTAAAAGTATTTTAATTTTGTAAAAGAATATTGCTATTGCAATTCATCCATATTGAGGTAAAAAAAAATTATTTAATTTTTAAAATCAGTTAAATATAAGTAGTATATTATATGTGATTTTTTTTAAAAAACAAATAATATTTTAGGCCATGTAATTATATTTGCAATATGTAATTATTAAGAAAGTTGTTTATATTTTGTCCATAAATTTCTGAATTTGTTGTTGCAATTAATTAATGGTAAATTTTTGTTGCTATATATAAATGTATTAACTTAATAAAATTAGTATATATGTGATTTTATTGAAAAAAAAAATTATAGGCCACGAAATTATATTGCATTATGTACATGTTCTTAAAGTGTTGCAAGTATTGGTTAATTATTTTCTTTAACATGTACCTGTAGTTATGTGTTAAAATTAGTATATATGTTATTTTGTATGGCATGTAATGTTATTGCATTATGCAATTGAAGAAAGTTGTTGATATTTTTTTGGATTTGTTATCATTTTAATTTGTTTTTTGAGTTAATGTTTGTAACGATATTGATCTTTTGTTTTTTGGTGCAGAATATTTTAATGGATCCAAACAACCCAAATTTCCGTCAACAACTTTCGGGTTTTAGTGATGATTTCCTAACTAATCCCGAGTTTCAGTTGTTCTTGCAAAGAATGGGCAATATGTCGACGCAACCACCTCCACTGCATCAGACACCCACTGAGGTTCCCCAACAAAACCCTGCTAATGAAGATCGTACACCTGAAACTGATCTTGGTAGTAACACACTATTCGATGAGAGCGAAGAGGAAAGCGTACCAGAGACGCCGCAGTATCCTCCTCCGCCAGTGCGCTTGTTGGAACCCAACCAGGTTCCTGCACGAGCTACCCGTATTTGGTCTGTGGCGGAAGATGAAGCTCTGATTGGGTTGTACTTGCAGATTAGCGAGGATGCTATTAAAAGTACAAGCCAAAAAGCAACTACCCTATGGCGCAATGTACACGCAGCATACCAAACTTTGCATACGCAGAAGCCGCATATAATTCCGCCAAGGCCTATTAAGAGTCTCACGTCGCACTGGAGAAGGTTGGCAGCGGACACTGCAATGGATATCTTGCTATGATGAGGCAGGTAGACTTCCGGAGGGAGGGAGTGGTTACAATTTAGAAGAAGATTTCGTATGCAACGACCTTTGTTTGTACGTATAATGAACAAGGTCGTTGAAGGTGATGTGTACTTCCAGCAGCGTAGGGATGCAGCTGGAAGGTTAGGTTTATCACCTCTGCAAAAATGTACAGCAGCGATAAGAATGTTAGGCTACGGCATGGCTGCGGACGCCGTGGATGAATACGTTCGGATCAGTGAGTCAACTGCTCGAGTTGCTCTTCAACGTTTTTGTACCGGGGTCATTAATCAGTTCGGAACCGAGTACATGCGAAACCCTACAACTGCTGAATTGGCCAGAATTATGCATCAAAATGAACTGCGTGGATTTCCAGGCATGATAGGCAGCATTGATTGCATGCATTGGGAATGGAAGAACTGTCCAACGGCATGGAAAGCGCAGTACGCCGGTAGGAACAAGAAAGCAACGCTAATACTGGAAGCCGTTGCAGATCAGGATTTATGGATATGGCATTCCTTCTTTGGGATTCCTGGATCTTGTAATGACCTAAATGTCTTATACCGTTCCCTAGTGTTCGATGAGGTTCTGCATGGTCGAGCTCCTCCGGTAAATTTTACCGTTAACGGCCATGAATACAACATGGCATATTACTTAGCCGACGGTATTTATCCGAAGTGGGCAACTTTTGTTCAGGGTATCACAACCCCTCAACTTCAAAAAGATAAATTGTTCGCTGACCACCAGGCTGCTGCTCGAAAAGACGTTGAAAGAGCATTCGGTGTTTTGCAAGCTCGATTTGCAGTAATACGAAAACCGTCATTGGCGTACGATGAGGACATACTGCGAGACATAATGAAAGCATGTATCATTATGCACAACATGATTGTTGAAGATGAGCGCCACAACTACACTCGAGCCGAAGTTCTAAGAGCCTTCTACGAAGAAGATCAACAAGAATCAACACCAGCATCAACATCTACAACGCCACCGTTTGAATTCAACGTAGGCCGACCTACCAACTTTGACTTCAACGCATTTCTACAGCGAAAAGCTTCCCTCCGTGACAGAGAAATTCATCTATCTCTGAAACGTGATTTAGTCGAACATATTTGGCAACGATACGGGCCCCGTAATTAGGGAGAAATTAGACGATGTAGTTGTTGTGTTTTTTTTATTTCCTAAGTTTAATTGCGCATGACGTTGCAAATTAATTGTTCTCTAATATTGTACCGCTTTTAAAATAAATAAAAAATTATGAGCTTTTTTTTACAATTATTTATAATAACATAAATAATTTTACGATAAATTTTAACGATAAAAAAGAAAAAAATAAAAAAAATAAGTTACACATAATTAAACTAGTTTTTATTTATTTGGAGTAATGTTAAAATATAAATGAAATAAATAAATAAAGAAGTGTTGTGTAGGAGAGAGAAAGTTATGGTGGGGTATTGAAAAAGTAAGACAGAGATAGTGGTGGGTGAACATTTTTTTTGCTCACCATTGGAAGAGGAAATATGAAAAAAATTTGCCCATGAGCAAAATTGATTTGTTGAGAGAGAAAGTGGGTAGAGAGAGAGTGGGTGAGCATTTTTTTTGCACACCATTGAGAGTGGTCTTAGATACGATTTCTAAAAGAAATGACCCGTAATTAGCTTTATATTTGTACCTTACAACCTTCCAGTAAAAAAGTTCACAATTTCACCTACTACTCCCAGACACCTTAGTCATAGTCTCATAGACCACCTACTCGTATATGAGATGAACAATAGACAACATAGAAGATGTACCAATGATAATGACATAACACAAATTATCAAGATAGCCTTCTCGGCATGGAAGGGCGAAATAGGCCGGTGGAAGACAGTACAAAATGAAGGTGCACCGCCGCGTACGGCATGTACTGCCAAAAATAGAACAATAAATTTATTATTGGCAACATTACAAATTCTATTTTGTTTTTTATTGTTGAAACTATAACATTTTTTTTTATCAACATGTCGAAACTCAAAAAGTTTTCAAGTCACCAAAGCTGAAGCTTCCCACATTGTGTTTCCCAATTCAATTGTCTCATGATCATTTGCACAATTTTTATGTACGTGAAATGTAGAGAGGAAAGAAAGCACTGGTTTAGTTTGGGACATACATGTGATAAAGTAGAGATAAAAAATTATAAAGTAAATAGGCAAGTTAGTTAGGACTTAGGACACCCCAGATAGAAAATGGAGCGGGTAAATACGATTTATTGCTCATCATTAATAACACTTATTTATTAAAGTTTAAAGAACTTGTGACAGGAGAATTATAGTATTACGTATTAAAGGTTGTCAATTAAAATTGACGCAAAAGAGTAGAAACCCTTAACCAAGCATGCTTGGTGGAGATGGTGGAGAATGAACTCACCTTATGACCTTGAGGTCACAAGTTCAACTATAGATCATCATATGCTTATATTTAGGAGTAAGTAATTTTCTTACCTTCCCCTTTACTCTAAAGTCTAAAGCATTGATGTATCATTGGGTTGGTTGACCTATATAAGAGTTTTTAGTTTTGTGGAATCCACCAAAAGAGTAAATAAAAATAAATAAGGACAAACCCTCGCTAATACTTTTTCTGCCCCTTATGGACGAAGGTGTTACTAAGAATAAATATTACTAGTATGTGAAATTTGTAAATATGCTGTAATAATTTCATTTGGGTCACTACATGAAAGGGATGGATGACCATCATAGATTTAGCATAATTCCTAAGAAGATATGTGTTGTTGATACTTTGATTAAGACATGGCCACAAATGATACATATATAATGGACAATATGGAGCATCGATTTATTTACAAGGGCCTTATTTCAAAGGAATCTTTGTCTATTGTGAATTGTGATAGCTCTTTAAACTTCTCTCATTGATTATTATTCTAGCCCTAAATAAATTGCACATGGAAAAAACATACTTGTCCCTTTTCATTTGGGACTTTTTATTTACTACCCCTAGAGTAGTCATACCCAATTATATTCAGAATTGTTATGGGCCTATACCTTTTGTTCCAAAGATAATATAATTTTGTTTATATTTATATCTACTTGATTGCTTCAATTTAAATCCATCCTTTCATACTTGCAAATCCATATATTTGCATAATAGGCCATTAAATAATCGTTGCAAATATTTGTTGAGCTTGTCTGGATGTTTGGGAAGATTTAATTAAGAATGATTGATTTATGGGGTTTAGTACTCCAGTGAATCTATTCCAAAAGTTATACTTTCCATGTTTTTATTATTTGGAGTATGTCTGTTTGAATCCTTAATACAATATTTGAGAAAATGATAAAGAAGTTAATCGGATAAATAATCAAAATAATTCAAATTATAAAAATCTAATAATCTTGTATTATCGGTTGTAAGGATATTTAAATTAATGTATCCATTTATGCTCTAATTTATTGAATTGCTTAAATCGTATGTAAGTCAATTGGGATTGTGTTGTTAGTAAAATAAAAATACTTAAGGTATTTTTTTAGCAAATTTCATGAAGCGTTAGTTGAGATTGTATGGACCTACAAAATGGCATGTATTGGGATTACTTAACGTACATGTGACATTTGATACTATACCTATATAGTAAATGATTATGTGATTGTCTGTTTGAACACTAAGTATCATTTTCTAGGATCCTTGTTTGCCAATAATAACTTTCAATTCATAGAAAGTGTACACTTTTTTAACCTTTTCTCGTATTCTAAATTTATAAGAATTCTTTTAATTAGGGACTCTACTCCTCACAATGCTAAAGGTGCACATCTATGCTCCAAATGCGAGCTTGTTGGATACCGTCTATCTACCTTGTGGATGTTGCACCATTTTGAGTTAAATACTCGTATGAGTCTATGCCACACCTGTCTTTAAAGAAAAACCCATTTTATAAGTTTTAAAGAGCTTGTTTATCTCTCTACACTTTTATCAATGTGGGACACTCACACGTACAATCTTTTATGAAGCCAAAGTGCATTCAATATCCCTTCACACATGTGATCTAATCTACTTTGGTCCATAATATATTAAAGCCATTAAAAGTCTTAACTATCAGCCTGACTTTGATATTATGCTAAATAATCAATTCAATCAAGAGATTAAACTAATAGTTGAAGGATCAAAATTGAATTTATACTCTATGAGTTAATTGCTTGATTTCCGCAATAGTCCAAACCGGTTGTATGTCAATTGTGTACCTAGCATTTCAACCAAATATGTACATTATTATTATTAGGGGTGAGAGAAAAATTAGGGTACCCTGAATCGGAACCGTAACCTATTAGAAACCGCAGGTTTCGGAACCGGAAGAAGGATACCCTGAATCAGAACCGGAACCTATTAGAAACCGCAGGTTTCGGAACCGAAAGAGGTTTCGATTTCGGGTAGCAAAATGGGCAACAGGTTCTAGTTCAGGTTCTTAATTTTTTTTAAATCAGAACCTATAGGGTATCTGTAACCTAATAAAAGTATCACTTAAGTACAGATTATACACCAATTATAACCTAATTTTTAAATAATAAATATCGAAATTACAATTATAAATATATGTTTTTAATTTGCTAAACAATTACTATTATTTGTTTTATTTGCGAGTTATAAACATTAAAAATTAGTGACCATCCAGTTTTTTTATAAAAAATTCTGCAAAAAGTTATTAAGTATATTACAAGACAGGGTACCCTAAATCGGAACCAGAACCTGTGGGTCTCGATTCTGGTTCCCGATTTCCAGGAACCTGTTCAACAGATTTCGATTCTCAATTTGTGGAATCTGTTGGTATCGATTTCGAAAATTTTAACAGGGTACCCTATTAAGCTCACCCCTAATTATTATTGATTATTTAATGTAACTTTTCAATCAAAACTACCCTATTTAACGACTAAAAATATAATCATCGGTTATGAATTAATCAAAGTGAAGTAGAATGCTTTAATGCATAATCTTTGGTATGTTGATTGACTAACTACTACCGAACAAGATTTTCAAGATTACGATCATCTCGTTCAATTATTATTACCTGAAGTGCTCCCACACTTTCTAGTCTCCCACCCTTAGTCTTTGAAGGTCCCCATTGCACACCAATTACCAATCATTTTGGTGAGGTCCACTCAAGATTTACTATGATCAGGCTGCTTTTAGTAATTGCTTCCAAACGGCGTGGAATATTAGTCTCTCTCAAGTCGGCACAAAAATATTCAACCTACATTATTAATGTCTCAATAAAGAATATACCCTCAATGTCGATTACGTAGAGGAGTCAATTCAGGATACTGGGTTAGGTTCGGTGAGGTTAGCTTAAATTAGGTTTATTTTAAAATTGAGTCATTCTAATTATTGTATCCATATTAATTAAAATTTGGATTCGTTTTTTTAGATCGGATCGGATCAAATCGGTCTAATTAGTATTTGTCCTCTTTAAGGCTCTAACTATACATTTGTCAATGTAAAAGTTTAATTATTAAGTTTTAATCTTGTGTTAGTAAAAATTATAAGAAGTTATTGTAGTATTCTAAAAACACACATTCTATATTAAAACAATTTTAATAAGACTTCACATGACTATAAATTTCCTTACATATAAATTATAAATGATAATCAATAGTGTTATTTATAGTGTTATTTGTAAATTGCGATAAAAGTCAAAGTATAAAGAAATTAAAGACAAGGGGCCGGGGTAGTACTAATTTTTGCCCTAAATTAAAGTTTTTTTTACCTACTTTATCCCTACACTTTCCACTAGAATAATTTTCTCTCTTTCTTTTCCAATTTATACTCTTAATCTAACCAACAAAGCACCTCCATCATGAAGCACCACCTCTAAATAATGCGACTTATAATTCTATTCTCAAACACCACACACCTACCAATATTATTCTCATACTAGGTCGTGTTCAAATCGGAGATCAAGTTGATTTAAGGTATCATGTTGACTCAAGCTGTGATCAAAAACGATTTGGTTTGCTTGGGTTAAGTCCTTAACATAGCAACTTGTTAAATCGCAAGTTCTATCGAGTCGAGTAGGTTGCAAATTTGCCAAAGTAGGATTCATGCTATAATCGGGTCTAATGTGGATTCGAAATAATTTGTAGCTATCAAGTCACACCTATATCAAGTTTCATTTAGTTGGTTCCATATGGAATTTGAATACTATGTTCACAAGTTAAAATCGATATCAGGTAAACGTCATATTACTCTAGTTCAAGTCAGTTTTGTGAGTCCAATTACTCCAATTCCTTCGGTATACTAAGAATGGATAATTGTCTATTTTCACTCAAGTTGTGCCTTGGGGCCACCAAGACTAAGACCACTTACTATGTACCATGTCTCATCGTGCTTATATATCAAAAGAGTCAATCTAGTTATGGCCCAACCCAAAGTGCTAACATACCGCAATGTTACATGCTTGCATGACAACGCCAAATAAATTGTATTTAAACGTGTTTTTATGTCAGATCATGCCGTGTTATGCCTAGTTGTGCTTCTCCAAAAAAAAAATCATGGCCCACACCCAACCCACTATTCTGTAGTACCATGCCTACCTCCTGGCCTACTTTTTTTTGTGCAAGGCCATATCATGCCACGAGCTAGCCCAGCCCAGCGTCATCCAAACAATCTTTACACAACTCTAAATCCCACATACATGCGAACGAAAGAATATTTTAACAAATTTGACCAACCCCCTAACTTCGCGTGGATCAAACTCTTGCACTTACAAAAATGGTGGGAGTAAGGAGTAAAGAGTAAGTTAATTTATAAGAATATACTACAGAACTAACCCAGATAATAAAGAACAAGAGTTAACAGCCAACCAGCCGAAGTCAGTTGGGGAGGAACATCTTTCTATAAATTACAGGACAATCCATTGGATATAAAGTTGATAAATTACATGCACATACAGATTTGAGTTCTATATCACAAGTACCCTATAATATCCTAGTTTCGTTCTGCATGTTCACCCAAACTCTGGTCCTTTCATCAAGAGCTGGGTTGCGTATCAATTCCAACAATCAAACAAATATCTGCAAGAACAATAAACATCACTCCATGACAAAAGCAGACTTATCACTTTACGTCAAGAAACTTAATTTCATTCGGAACTGAAGAATGTTGAAATAAATTGATTCTCTAGGTACACACTATTACTTCATGTGGAGAAATGTTAACAGATTACACCAGGAAACAAATAAAGACTAGTTAATATAAACCCACCATCTCCGTTATAAACAGACTAAACAAAATTTGGGGAAGGAGTTATAAAAAATTTAAGAAATGACTTCTAACAGTGCTTTCAAATTGGAAATGCCACTACAGAAGACTTGTGAATAAAGTTGTTACATATACCAATATAGCCAAGCCGGAAGGACATATCAAATTTGTGTAGTGTGTACACACTTACACAAATCTGGGTTCAAGGTCATAATTAATCCATCTCAGGATACATTATAATCTGAGACATTAAAAGAATTCCCTTACTTGTTTAATGAAATATATAGATAACTGGGAGGGAAAAAAAAAAGCTTCCTTCTATTCCCCTTTTTACCTTAGAACTAGTTATTTCTGTCTATGCTATATGCAGGTACTTTAAAAAAAATGACTTGTAACTTGCCATAGTTTTGATATGATAGTTATGCCTTTGTGGTGGAAGGCAACGGGCCCTGAAAGTGAGTAGCAAGTTGGTAGAATGAGCAGTATGACAGCAATGTTGATTTAGTTGTGGAGGCCATTAGGGAAAGGGAAATATGGAGAGGAAGAGGGTTTGAAACAGATAGGAGAGTCAAATTGATCGTAGGAGCAACATTTACAGGATTTTGATATAGCTGCTTTTCCCTTCTATATGTTGTAATGTCCTTATTAATATACATATGTTCCAAATATCACTCATAGTACTTCAAGTGAATTAGTGGCTGAAACATGTCATGCAAAATAAGGTCCATAAATCAAAAAATTGTAAAATTTGTAAGTTTGCATCAAACTATACTCTTTTGAAAAATAGGCAAGCACAACAAAGAAATGTCAAGTCATGACTCATGAGGTTAAAAAATCAGACAATTGTAAAATTTGTAAGTTTGCATCAAATATACTCTTTTGAAAATCAAGTCATGCATAATGTGACACCATATCATTGCCAGAGTAAAGGGTTTCACACAGTAAATTTTTGACAAAGATCATGTATAATGTGGGCACCATACCATTGCCAGGTAAGCCGTTTTGTGAGAAGTTAGAGTTTTGGCAGCAGCACAGCAAGTTCTTCAATTTTATTTGTTGATGAACATTTTTTAATAAAATTTGAGTACGAAGTAATAAAAACCATAATCCCAACCAAACATTGCAATTACACAATTAACAGTCAATTGAAATAATGGTTGACCATCTGGGTTCACACACCCCTACTTTCTCCCTATCCTGAACTCCCTGTTCTCCAAACAAAAACCAGCCACCATCACCCCTCTTTTGCTCCTTGCAAAATCCTCCATTACTATTTATCATCAGCTCATTGCCCATCACTGTCCTTTGCAAAGATGAATTTAACTCTCCTCCATCACCACCACCCAACACCTATCTGTGTCTCTATCTTGACCTCCGGCACAAAAGACTACATCCAAACATTAGATTTTTCTACGGAACTCAGTTACAAAAATAACAAAAGTTGGTGGCTTAGTGGTGACAATGGCCCAATGGGTGATGGAGGTGGCAAGCAGTGCTCCATTGGTTTGGTCCCTGGCACAGCATGATGGTCTCTAGTGGACACTCATGGGTTATAGAAGTGGTCAGTATATAAAAAGGCTCAACGCGCACAAAGGCATTTCAGTGCGCCTTTTGCGCCTCATTGAAGTAGGGCGCATATAATAAACGATAAAAAAAAATTCTGAAAATTCTTTGTGCGCATTAGCTGCGCCTCATCAAAATCGCCTCGCCTAGACCACAAAAGGCGCATGAACCCTAGCGCCTTGCGACTAAGCACACCTTTTCAAATATTGGAAATGGTGTTTCAAATATTGGAAGTGGTGACGGAAATTGGTGTTGGCAGACTTTGGATAGTTCCCCATACTTAAACCTAGACTAGGAAAATCAAAATGCTTAGGGAATTAATCAGTAAACCATGATTTGGGATGAACCCCTTGAGCAAAGGGGCATGACATTGAAAAAAAAAACGAGGACAATCATGAAAGAATGGACTCAAGGAGTAAGTAGTAAGTTAGTAACCATTCACAATCCCTTTCTTGAATACTCCTACCCAAGTGTACCAGTGTACCCAAGATGTAAAACATGCGAAGGACTTCAATAACATTTGATTGCGCAATGGAACCACAAATATAGCACCAAAATATAAGACGGAAAGTAAAAGCACAAATTGCATACTGCCATTCGCAATAGAAAAGAAACTTACCATTACAATCATGAAATCATTGGAGTCTTCAAACCCTATGCATCCTCTAAGATCCTTGTTATACTCTTTGTTTCTTTGGTTTCTTCAAGACATGATAATCATTAGATATAGCACCTCCATCAATTGTTCCAGTACTAAAATCCTTTAATACTTCTCTTTCTCTCTGCTTCCTGGAAGTATAAGACAAGCTACAATTTTAAATATGCGCTAGAAATAAAATGTGAACAAATATTGCCCACCCCAGAGTAAAAGGTTTCAGAGTAAGTTAGAGCCAAAATACCTGTTAGCTAAGGATGATTGCCACAGAATGTTTCCAGTGCTCGATGGAATTAAGGACCCCGATATGTGCAGTATTTCCTCATCGAAGCTGTGTAAACATAGATATAATGTCAGAAATTTGAATGTATCAAACAAAGAATCTATTTAAGATACTGCACTATCTACTTATAATAAAAAGCCACCAAAGAAAAGCAGAGAGAACCACATATAATCCACTCAAAAACTAGATTAACAAACAACCTTCACAACACATAAGAATTCTATTGCTCGTCGTGTGTCAGCAAGATCTAGAACATCCATACAAAATTTCAGGGTATCTATACAAATTAGTGCATAGAAGCAAGCGAATTAAAATTTATAATTAGATTTCAATGGTGTGATATGGATGTGCTCATACCACACAAAATAACCGTGAGATGGACTAAATTGGGCGTATGTGTCAATATATATCTAGATAGTCATGAACCCCCTAATAGCACCATTATACACATCAAATTCATCTTCGTGTTCATTAGCTTGACAACAAGAGTTATTTAGGTAGCTTAGCAGCAGCAGTATATCAATTAACTAACTTTTCCATCACATAACTGCATCACTTACAGTATAAATTTTCATCTACCAAGACACAAAAACTAACACCAATATCACAATGTTAAAGTATAGATTCAAAAACAAGTAGGCATTTTATTATAAGTGTATCCTTTGAGTGACTGAAAGATGATTGTTTCTCACCTCTTGACTAAAAAGCGTATCATGGTTCCAACTTTAATTACATGCCGCTTGTGTGATGTGCTTCGGAACATTTCTTCCCCACTTTTCTACAGCAAAACATGCTAAATAGTAAGTTGAAACAAAATTCATGTAAGTTTTGTAAATTCAAAAGAAAATTAAGCAAATAAATGCAACAGCAAATTGGTACATACAATCTTATATCTAAATTCATCGCGAATGTCGTCTACTGTTATAATGGCAGCTGAAAATCCGAGAACAACAACATGTATGGACTCCTGCCCAACCTTCACAACTTTACCTTCTGGAAGATACAAAAACAAACAAAGTATGCTATGTCAATTGACTGAAATTATAACGAAATAAAATCATGTCCTAAGTACTATCTAAAAGATTAAATTAAGATCGTCATTTCTATCAAAATGAGAGGTTTTCATCTCCTTAAAAATAAAAAAATAAAAAAATAAAACCTAAATGGGAACATAACTTAAACCTTTATTAGGATTTGGAATTACATGGACTTAAACAATACTCCATATACTGCTGTAAGGGATGTATGACACCAGAAGTCCAGAAACATCCAAATTAACATACCAATTACTTGAATAGATGAAGCTGAAGGTACCTAGATATGTATCTGGCTTTGGAGCGAAAAGTAGAAGATTAGCCGTCAGTCTAACACCGACATAAGGAAAGAGCCCAGATAGAATTTTTCCATGTCTACTTGGAACATCAGCAATCTCATGTGCCAACAATACACCATCATAAATTTCGCTGAACCTGACAACAATAGCATACAGAATGTGCAAATCATCTATTACACATTTACACTACCCAATCAAAAATATACAGAATGTGCATCAGATAGCTAACAATATATCAATATACACACATAAATACTCCAATCATTTACTTAATAGTATCCAGAACACGATCACTTCCATCCTGAAAAATAATTTCAAATCTGAACCCGACTCACCCACATAATCGAAACGCTGACTATATGAGTTCATTTTTTATCCACAAGGAAAGGAGATATAGCAACAAAATGGCATATTGGCATGGCGTCAATGATATACTTACTAAATAGTTTCACAACACAATAACTTCCATCCTGAACAATGTTCTCAAAAATGAACCTGACTCACAGAAACAATCAAAACATGATTAGATGAGTGTTTTCTTTTTTTAATCCACAAGGGAAAAAGATGTAGCAGCAAAGTGTTCTCGAACCACTCCCCCCTCCCCACCTCAAATCCGTATTGAAGTAAGAACCATTAAACATTGTACAAGCTATGCTAGCGTTGCCAACGGATCTACTTATGGGATTAATCTAACATATTTTACCGGATTTGCCCGGAGAACCATAATGTGGATTGGGTGAGACAAATTAGCTACGTCAAAACAATGAAAAACTGCCAAATCATGGGTAACTTCCTGACACCATTAACAAATAATTCCCTGAAATTTCAGCAACATTATCACTAACAATCCATTTCAATTTAGATCAAGTAAACTAACAAAAATTAAAAATCCCCTGACACATATGAATCAAAGAGGTTAATAACCTTTTTAAAAAAATAAAAAATAAAAAAAACATAAAATAAAAAAGTCATCAATTTTGAAGATAACCCATTTAAATTAAAATCAATAAACTGAAAATTAAGATCAAAACGATGACCAATCAAACCAATTAGTACCAAAAATCAAAAAAAAAAAAAAAAAATTGAACCAAGGTCAACACTAATCAAACCCAGAAAAGCAAAACATTTGACAAACACGTTAAATTAAATAAAATAATCTTCTTTGTTCATATCAAAATATCAACCCAAGAAATCAAACATATTATTAAAACCCAAATCAGCAATTAAAATAAGTATTAAATAGAGAGAAAGTGGAATTACTTGAATAGAAGAGAGCTAAGCTCCCGAGTAACGGCTTCATTGACGTCTTTAGTTTGGGAAGGGTGAAGATAAACAGTCAAATTAGCCTTCGCAACATGCAATGCTTCCATAATTACTCAGAATTCGATGAAAATTACTTCAAAATTGATGAAAATAGGGAAGAAATTGAAGAACAAGAGGATTTATGTATGCTTTCTTCGACCACCATTAAAGGGGGAAAACCTAGTTCTTAAACCCTACAAAAGGTTTTAAAACCCTTGTTTTATTTTAAGACAAGAATTTGATGAAGTGTAAATGTTGTTGGAGGCCCGTTACAAACTTACAATAGTAGTTTATGTGTCAAAAAAATCAACCTGGCCCATTTACTTTCTAATCTTTAGTCTGTGTTTCTAAGGTAATAAACTAATTGTGTTTTCTTTTCTTATTTTAAGATTTTTAGATTAAAAAAAATATATATATATATATACATATACAC
This sequence comes from Chenopodium quinoa, assembly GCF_001683475.1. NCBI lineage: Eukaryota > Viridiplantae > Streptophyta > Magnoliopsida > Caryophyllales > Amaranthaceae > Chenopodium > Chenopodium quinoa. The sequence continues at coordinate 3,352,457 of NW_018743979.1, read as the reverse complement.
ATATATATATATATATATATATATATATATACACACACACAATTGATCCTACTACACTAAAGCGGTTCTTTTTTTTCCCTCCAAAAATCCTTAAAATCCCACCCATTTCTTTCTTGTGTGTTTTTTTTTTCTCCAAAAGACCTTAAAATTCCATCCATCTCCTTCTTGTGTTTTCTTTATAAACCTTTATCACCTACCTATTTTTTTTGTTCTAGCTAAGTACAATTACACTTACCTACTTTTTTGGTTAAGAGATATTTATGGTTGTTAAAAAATAAAAGAAATAAAAAAAAAATCTGTTGGACTACGTTTTGTGGGATATCATGAAACTTAATTTACTGGAGTGATTTTAGGAGTACTAGTTTGGCTGAAGTATTATTAATTTACACTTTGTTAAACCACATTATGTTTATATTATATTTTAATTTATATTAAAAAAAATTGTATTAAAGTAATTTAATTGTATTCAATGCTCCTAAAATAAGTAAAAACGATATAATATAATACGGAGTAAGATTTCCTCAAAAAAAAAAATACAGAGTAAGATTTATTTAAACAACATTATACTTTATAAATGTATCAAATAGTAAATATTTTTTGTAATTTAAATTACTAGGTTTGGCTAATAAATTTTCTCAAATAAAAAAAAGTTTGGCTAATAAATGTTTATAATACCGATAATTTTTAACATAGATGTACTAAGTTAACATCCCGGGCATCGTACAGATACTACTTAGTAACCAACAATTGTCCTCGTTTGAGTAATAACCTCCAAAAGTTTTTTTATTGAAATTTATCACCTACATTTTTCCAAAACACTAAAACTTCTCACCAAATTGACCAAGCACTCCAAAGTGACATCACATTGGGCCCTACTAACGGTCTTCCATCATTTTTCCCTCATTTTCTTCCTTCTTCTCACGATTTCCCTCTTTCTTTTGTCATTTCATTTCTAATTGGGGGTAAAACTTGAAATTGATTTGCCAAAATCAAAATCTAGGGTTTTAAAAACACTCCAATGATTCCACAGAGAAAGGTATTTTGTTTAATTACTAGGTTTAACTACTTAATTTGGGGGTTTTCAATTAAAATTAGGGTTTATTGTTTTTAATTTGGGAATTTGGTTATGGGTCGAATTTAATCAACAATTCGTGAAATAATTATGGGGATTTTGTAATCAATTTGGGGTTTTTGTATTTAGACTTCAATATAAGTTGCAATTATAGTTGTACGGTTTCTAAGGTTTATCATTGTCAATAAAAATAGTCGTTTTGCCTTGAAATATCTCCAATTCGCGCTGAGTTTGACAGAAAAGTCCTCCAAACCTTGATCCCCCCTCCAATGTTGTTGTTTTTGTGAAGTTTTGGTTTGTTATGTTCCAATTAAGGTACAATTTGGAAATCTGCTTTTTTCAACGGAAATGAGGAGAGAGAGAGAGAGGAGAAGTGAGGCATCAAAGGTGAATTGAATATAATTATGGAAGAACTTAGGTGGGTGAGCTTGATTAATTGACATTAAGGATGAAAGGAAATGGAGTGGAAGATTGGGGAACTAAGAATCGAGAGAAGAAGAAAGAAAAGGAGGGAAAAGGTAGTTAGTGGTCCTCACAATGACGTCACACATGAGTAAATAGTCAATCTGGTGGGAAGGTTTAATGTTTAGGAAAATAGTAGGTGGTAAAATAAATAAATAAAAACTATTGGGGATTATTCTTAAAACACCAACAATTGTTGGCGTTTATTGTCAAAAAATCCTAAAAAAATATTAAATAAATAGAAAATACCCTTAGGTGAACCTTGCACCCAAGTATATACTAGTACTAGTATAAAAAAATTTCAAGTTTTAATAGTGGGGTTGTTGGGTAACAAAAATTTACAAAAAACGATAGTGGGTAATAATTTATTTTAAAATTTAAAATACTTTCTCCGTTCAGAGAATTTGAAGCAAAATACCTCAAGAAATCTTTTTGTACTGTAGGATTCCGTCTATTTAGAGTTCATTACTGCGACAATTGATAGTTTTTGGTTATCAAGATTCGTGGGGAAGTTTTCTTTAGTCTAGATCCCATATATGAATCCGTTAAACCAAAACGACCGGCGAGGGTTGGATTAGGCCAGGCCATGGACCCTTTCGGGTGAAAAATCAATTTTTCAGAAAAGTTAGTTATAAAATAAGGCCATGTTCTTTTGAGAATCTGAGCAGAAAATAGTAATTTTCAGCAGAGCAGAGCAGGGCATAGTAGATTATTACTCCCTCTGTTTCGAGGTTTTTTATGTGTCCTACGGGAGAGTTACGTCACCAAGACTGGATCCTCGCTGGTTGTACCTGCAAACAAACGGAAGCTCCGGTTGTGCGGAGTTCCGCCTCCAACGATCAAATTAGTAAGAGTCGAAGGAGAGTAAAAAGTGCGGAAAATAAAAGTAGATCTTCTCGGATCTCGAGATCAGGTGTTTTCTCTGTTGTAAGAGAATTGATTGTGATGTAATAAATTAAATGTACCCCCAAATTGGGGTGAATCTCCCTATTTATAGGGTCATGGGAATCAGTGCTCCCCTTTTCTAGGTCATCAACCAAGGTAAATGGGTTGCACCGTTTTTACGACATTCTAGAGATTTGAGCCTTTGAAAGCCACCTTTTTCCCTGATGATTAGGAATGCCACGTGTCAATTGGTGATTGGTCCTTTCTGGACCTTTCCTGGGTGACAGATGTCCCCTTCTGATTGGGCCACGTGTCCTAGGTATTTTTACCCAAATCATAAGCAAAGTAGGGAGCCGCCAACAAGTTTTTAAGGAACTTGTAAACCGTTCACGGATCATTATAAGGCAACCACGATAAAGGGAAAACGATAGGCAACACCGATTGACCCGTGAAGGTTACACCCCATTCATAATCTATGAGATTACTAACTCCATATGGTTCGAAACCACAAAAAGGAGGATCGGGGATGATGGTACGAAGTGAGTCATGGAGTCACGTTCGCCCGTATTGGCCTCTACTCGATTCTTATTGTGAAAAGTGATTCCTGCGATCTTAAAGGCATGCAAACAAAGATTCAATTTGCTCCAAACTAATATTAGGCTAAATTGGTTGAATATTAATGCAACATATAATTCTAAAATATCGTGAACACTTATTAAACAACAAGATTAAAAAGGAACCTAAACCGGTCGTCCAAATTATCTTATTAGGCGTTATATTCAATTACATATTCCCTTTAAACATGTAATATAGTGATCAATATATATAATAAAATCATCATCAATATTGGAAGCAATTTAGCCATAATAACGTTAGTCTAATCAAATCATAATAACCCTAATCATGATACTAGCAATATAAAATAAAATAAGTAATTAAATTAATTAATTACTCACGTTTTGTGCGCTCCTTTAAATTGCTACATCATGAATGAATTGTTATACTTCAATAAAAATAAATAATAATGGAAATTAAATTAAATTAAAGTAGAGTTGATTTGGGGCCAAACCCTGAAACAGTTCTACCTTTCACGTCTTGGTTTAAGTATGGAACTTTGGATGTTGTATGGACTCCTTAAGCTTGGAGTGCTTGGGGAAGGAATGGTGTAATTAGAAGAATAGGTTTAAGGCTTATAATAAGAAAGAGAGGAATTAGAATATGTGTTGGTGTATATGAGAGAAAGAGAGAATTGTTTGGTGCTCCGAAACTGGTGAAATCAACCTCGTATTTATAGAGAAAATATGAGGGGTGAAGCACGAAACCCTAGAATTTGAAATGCGTCGCGGAGAAACCCTAAGAAAATTGCCATGACGCGGCAGAAATTGTCGTGGCGCGGCAGAGATTGCCGTGTCACGGCAGATTTTGCCGTGTCGCGGCATTTGTGTTTTCTAGAATTCCGTCCAGATTCATTTTTATATTTTACTTAAGCATTAAGTACGGGATAATTGTGCGCCGTTTCAGCTATTCCTGGTTTAATTAGGTTTAGGGTTTACATATTTATTAATCGGGCTCAATTAATAAATAATATGAAATGGATTAAAAAAGGGTTTGGGCTAAAATGTGGATTGAATGTGGGTTTTAAGCACTCCCAAGATTAAATAGTTGACCCGACCAATAATGGCAGTGAAAGGTTGTTCATCATCGGGTTTGGTTTTGGGGAGACATTTTTAGGTGTCTACAGGCGTGTGGCAGTTGACCCCAAACTCCTAGGTCAACATTTTGGGCTACATCGCTGCCTGCGAGATGCAGAACCTCCATCCCGGTTGGGAGGATTTTGCCAAGATGCATTATTTGAGTCGTAACCCAAGCGGCTGGCGGACGTGGTACACACTGACCACTTACCCAGAATACCTTATAACCTTAGATAAACCATCTAAGTGGTCTGATTGGAGGAACAAGTTCTATCTTATTTCTTCCCCCAAACGCCGAGAAAATCATGAGTGTCATCAATACCAAAAGAAGCCGGAGCTTCTAGGCAAGAAGTGTGCTATGCCCCACATCTCGGTCGACGACTAGGACAAAATAATATAGCCGGATTTCTTTGGGGTAACCACCATGCCTCCATCAACCGGCGAACAAATCATTGTGCCCAAAAATTAGGTACCAAAGCATGAGTGGCTGAGGGATGAGTGCTTCTTGTCCGCTTGTGGTCTCAGTACCATGTTTGACTAATGTATGTCAAATAACCATCCGACATTTTAATGCCGCCTTTATTGCTTCTACACTTTACTTATAGTTTTCTTGTTGTTTGGTGATCTAATAACACATGGTTTTGCTTGCAGAAACCGCCAGAGCCATGCTTCCAGAACACAAGACGCCTGCCCGCTCAGCTGCCCAAATGAGGAAGGACAATGCTGAGAAAAAACCTGCCCAGCAGGCAGCTTCCCAGAAGGACCAAGTAAATCCCGTCTGTCCACAAGACGCCTGCCTATTTACCGATAGCAAATACCGATGGCTCAGAAAAGCCATCAGTGTATATCACATTTACCGATGGCATTTTTATCTATCGGTAATTTTCAGAGTTACCGATGGCAAATCCATCGGAACATTTTTACCGATGCTTATCTTCAATTTGAAAAAAGTTTTAAAAAAAAAATTGAAAATAAATTAATTTCACCGATGGAGTTTTCCATCGGTAAAATGAATAAAATAATATTAATATTTTACTGATGGCTATGTGCCATCAGAAAAGCAATAGATAAAACCTGAATACTGTAAAAAAATAATACGAACACATTTCAGACTTAGATCTGAAATCGAACAACAAGAGAGAGAGAGAGAGCGGAGGGCGACGATGAATAGTTGCGCAAACCTTCACGTCGCCGACCACCGCACTCACTCCCGCCTCCACCAGACCACCATCGGAGCACTCTCCTCTCCTACTCGGCCGGCCGATAGTTGTTGAGGGTGAGTTCTTACTTTCAATTTCTTTTAAATTTTTTTTTTAGTAATGAAGCATTCCTTACTCAATTATATACCGACGGTTCATAAATCTTAACAGTTTCGACAACCTACTAGCAAGTTTACCGACGATCTCCTCCCATAGGTGAGTAATTCAATTAATTATCAACAACAAATGTCCAAACCCTAACTTTTTTTTGTACTTGAATTCCCTAAATGTGGTTATACTAGTTTATATGTGTTAATAGCATCTTTTTAGATTTTTTTTTAAAACAATAATATGTTAGTAGCTTGGTAGTAGCAATTTTTATTACATATATTAGTACCATGTTTGATAAATAAAAAATATAAATTTCTAGCATGATTGATAATTGATTTTGTTGCAAATTAATTGCATATTTTAGATGTTTTAATATTTTATATGTCTTACTATTTTATGCAATGATATGTGGATAATATGTTAGTAGCTTGTTTATAATTTCGTTTTATGGTCTTCATGTACATGTCATCTATTTGATTCAAAAATTGCATCATCATTTGCCTAGATACCCGTTCAAGACATAAACATTAGGTGTATGTCTTGAATAGTCCCTGGTTGGGACTGTTCTTGGACGTTTAATCTCACTTAGGTGGTGATTGTATGCCTTGTTATTGATTCTACGGAAAATTCTGGCTACGTGTTTCCCTAATCTGTTCTCTGGGTACAGATATAGGTATACATCACTACTTATATCGTGTATTTGGAGAACTATAGGGAAATGCTGCCGAATTTTCCGTAGAATTTAAAACTTGGCATACAATCACTAGTGGAATTACACGTCCAATGATGGGTTAGGTTGGAGAGACAAGGACCCTTGGAAGTCATTCATAACCTCATTTCTTCCTTTACTTGTTCAAACAACATAAGTATTTTATTTTAATTGAATATTGTGATCATTTTGGTGAGATGTGTAGAATTGCACTCATGAAACGAACAGAGCGTAGCTGGATGTATAAAAGGTTAGATGGCCGTAACATTAGATCTGAGTTCGTGAAAGGGGTTGATGAATTCATTCAGTTTTGTAAAGATCATCCAGAGAGCAGTAAAGTTGATGAGGTTAGATGCCCTTGTGTCAAATGTCAGAACCGTCAGCTACATGATTCGGAGACGGTTAAAGTGCACTTGTATAGCAAGGGTTTTGTGCCTGACTATCATGAATGGATGTGTCAAGGTGAAGGGTTTCCAGTCATCCCACGACCTCCCTAACCTAATTTATATCGTGAAATGGTTATGGATGCCCTTAGGAATGACCCACCTAACATGGGTGACGGAGATTGAGAGTCATTTCGAGGAGGAACAGCCAAACCCCCAAGCTAAGAAGTTCCTTAATCTGCTGAAGGAATCTGAGTGTCCTTTATATGAACAGAGTAGTATGTCTATTTTGGAAATGGCATCTAGAATTACAAGTTTGAATTAGTGTGAGTATAATTTGCCTCACAGGTGTGTGGATGGGTTTGCTTCTTTGATGAAGGAAGCAATTCTTGACAACAACAACATGGAGGAGACATTCTACAAGGTAAAGAAACTAGTGAACGGATTAGAGCTTCCTCATAAGAAAATACACGCCTGTCCAAAAGGCTGCATGTTGTTTTGGAAGGATGATGTGAACTTATCCAAATGCAAAGTGTGTGGCAGCGAAAGGTACAACAAGACTTCAAAAGGAATTTTAGTCCCCTTGAAAGTGTTTATTTATTTCTCGATCACACCTAGGTTGCAGAGGTTGTTTGCAACAAAGAACATTTCACATGAAATGACATGGCACGCCAATAATCCTAGAGTTGCAAACACAATGGCTCATCCGCACTACAAGAAATAGGCCGTTTTCCGACGGAAATGTTCCGACGGACGACATTTCCGTCGGAAATTTTGAATTTTCCGACATAATTTGGGTCTGTCGGAAAATTCTGTCGGAAAAGGTTTGTTGCGACGGAAAATCCCTCGGAATATTTCCGACGAATTTTTTTCCCTCGGGAATTTATTGCTTCCGACGGAATATTCCATCGGAATATTTATTCCGACGGAATATTCCGTCGGAAGCTGTAAATACCGAGGGATAAAAATCCGTCGAAAATAATAAATTTCCGACGGATTTTACACATTTTCCGACGGAATTCTAGCAATTTTTTAAAAAAATAAAAATTAAAAAAAAAAACAAAAACAAAAACAAACATAACCCTAAAAAAATCCCCAGCCCTTTTATCTCTCCTCTCCTCCTCCCTCTCCGCCTCTCTTTCTCTCTCCTCTCATCTCTTCTCTTCTTCTGTTTCTCTTTCCCCTCCTCTCTTCTTTCCCCTTCTGTTTTTCTCATTCTCCGTTCTTTCCCCTTTCCTCATTCTTCGTTCTTTCCCCTTTCCTCATTCTTTCCCCTTCGATCTTCTCCTTCTCCTTCTTCTTTTCCCTTCTTTGACAACAACCACACCACCACCGCAACGGCAACTACAACAACCACACCAGCAGCAGCGACACCACCGCAACGACATCGACACCAGCACGCAACAACGACAATAACAACAACATTTAGATCTAGTTTTTTTTTTTAAAAACAATTCTGATTATAATTATATAATTGTAATGTTTTTTTTATTAATTTCAGAAGATAATTGTATATTTTATTTATTTTGTTCGATTTCAATTGATTTTGTTTATTTTTTTCGATTTTTTTTTGTTGGATCTAGGTTTGGTTTATTCCGATTTTTGGTTTTTGTTTCGATTTGGTTGTTCTGGATTTTTTCGCGTTTTTTTCGAATTTTTTTTTTCTTTTTTTCTCGGTGGATGGGTTAGGGGGTTGGTTAGGTGGTCTGGGTGGGTGTGGTGGTGGTTTTTTCTGGGCAGGTGAAGTACGGTGGGGTGGGTGGGTGTGGGTGGGTGGTCTGGGGGTTATTTTGGGCAGGTGGGGTGGGTGTGGGTGGGGGTGGGGGTAGGGGGTTGTTCTGGGCAGGGGTGGGTGTAGTGGGTGGGTGGGTTGGTCTGGGTGGGTGTGGGGGTTGTTCTGGGCAGGGGTGGGTGTGGTGGGTGGGTGGGCTGGTCAGGGTGTGGGTGGGGGTTGTTTTGGGCAGGTGGGGTGGGTGGGGGTGGGGATTTTACTGTGCAAGTGGGGCTTTTAATTTTTTTTATCGACTTTTCCGACGGAAGTTTCTGTCAGAATATTCCTCTTCCGACGGAAAATTCCGTCAAAATGTACCTCTTCCGACGGAAAATTCCGTCGGAAACCTATCCACCTCCAACGGAATTTTCCGCCAGAAATATGCGACGGAATTTCAATTAAAGTCAAAATCAGCACCGAAAGAATTAAATCCGTCGGAATAACACCTTCCGTCAAAATCAGCGCCGACATAATTAAATCCGTCGGAACTTCCGACAAGGGGTGCTGCGACAGACTATTTCCGACGAAATTCCGTCGGAAGGCTTGATTCCGACGGAATTTCCTATGTTTCCGATGGAAAAATTCCGTCGGAAACCAACTGTTTTCTTGTATTGGATCCTTGTGATAGTGACGCTTGGAAACACTTGGACAAGACCTTCCCAAAATTTGCCTCAGAACCTAGAAATGTGAGACTTGGTTTGTGCACCGACGAGTTTGCTCCTCACGGTAAGTTTGGGGGACAGTATTCATGTTAGCCAGTCATACTGACACCATATAACTTGCCTCCTTCAATGTGTATGAAAAGACAGTTCATGTTTTTGTCTTTGCTTGTTCCCGGTCCTAAAAACCCAAAGGGAAACTTGGATGTCTATATGCAACCACTCATTGAAGAACTTAAGCAGTTGTGGGATGTTGGGGAAAACACTTATGATCTGTCGAAGAAGCAAAACTTCACTATGCGGGCCGCCATACTTTGGACCATTAGCGATTTTCCTGCGTATGGTATGCTATATGGATGGTCAACTGCTGGTAAGAAGGTTTGTCTGTACTGCTTAGACAAATCCAAAGCATTCTTGCTCAATCATGATGGCAAAGTTTCATGGTTTGTCACCGTCAATTTCTTGATCCAGATCACCCATTTTGGAAAAGCAAAACAACTTTTTGTAAGAACAGAGTTGAAAAGGGGTCACCGCCGCATATTATGTCCGGGCTAGAATTATGGGAATGTGTGAAGGACTTGGCAAAGGCAACTGATGGTCCTGCTGCTCTGAAATTGAGGTTGGTTCAAGGAAAGCACTCTGTGGGAGCTTCCTTATTGGAAGCACTTGCTCATACGTCATAATCTGGATGTAATGCACAGTTAGAAAAACTTCTTTGATCAGCTCATTCACACAGTGATGGATGTTAAAAAGCAGACTTGTGACACAGTGAGTGCTCAAAGAGACATTGCGAAATACTGCAAGAGACCTGAACTCAATGTTGTAACTGATGAAAGAGGTAAAGAGACCAAACCAAAAGCACCTTTTGCCCTCGACAAGTCGTAGAGAAAGGTCCTGTGTGAATGGATTCGAGAGTTACGATTTCCTGATGGGTACGGTTCTAATTTGAGCAAGTGTGTAGACATGCAAGCGTGTAGACTTCACGGCTTGAAAAGCCATGATTGCCATGTATTCATGGAAAGGCTGTTGTCAGTAGCTTTAAAAGAGTTGCTCCCTGTCCATGTTTGGAAAGCTATAACTAAAATTAGCTAGTTTTTCTAAGACTTGTGTTGCTCCACCATCACACATAGTGACATGGACCGTTTGCAAAACAATATTGCTGAGATTCTTTGCAAGCTATAGAAGATCTTTCCCCCCACATTCTTCAAGTCAATGGAGCATCTACCTGTCCACCTCCCATACAAGGCAAGGCTAAGCGGTCCAGTTCAATATCGATGGATGTATCCATTCGAGAGGTAATATAAACTTTTGTATTAAAATGTTTCTATGTTGTTGTAATGGTAATAAAACTGGTGTGTCTTTCTAGGTTCTTGAATCATTTGAAACGCAAAATTGGAAACAAGGCTCTTGTTGAAGGGTTTATATGCAACGCCTACCTTACTGAGGAAATTGCAAACTTTTGCTCCAATTACTTCCAAGATGGAGTGGATACAAAACTAGGGATCTTAGTAGAAATACAAATGTTGAGGTTGAGTCTGACATTAATTCAAACGAAAAAAATCCCAGAACTATTCAAGGTTGATTGTGGTCGTCCTCCTAATCAAGGGTGAATGCGTTGACTTGATTCTAAGGAACTTGAACGGGCACACTTGTATGTCTTATCAAACAGCGGCATTCTTGATGTGTATGAAAGGTAAACCCACTACGACCTTGATGAAATAACCAACATCGTTCTATAAGGATTATGGTTCTAGAACCTCACATACATCACGAGTTATGTTCCTTTAGGGAGTTTGAGGACCACATTCTTCAAACACGAACTAATATGCGTAGAGAAGATGTCTGGCAGCAATTCGAAAAGCAATTCCCCGATTGGTTTCGAGATAAGGTAATGCGTGGTTCACTTTTGTTCAAGGTAGCAAATTCCATTTTGTATATCATATCTACCTGACACATTTGGGAATTAATAGGTTCTTCAAGATAAACCAGCTGATGATGCGCTGCATGCATTATTGATGCGCACTTTTAGTCGAGTAAGCACTTAGAGCCAGTTATTTGTCAACGGTTATAACTTTCAAACAGAGATCAGTGGGAGATACAAATCAACAATGAATTACGGTGTATGTGTTTTAAATGTAGATGGTGGACAGTTTTTTGGCACTTTAGAGGACATCATTGAACTTGTTTACACAGGTCCTATTAGATCATATAAGACCATATTACTTAAATGCAAGTGGATGGACTCTATTAAGGGGATAAAATGAGCAATACAAGATCATTGATGTCAACCATACCAAAAAATACCCGAAGTACGACCCTTTTGTGTTATCTTACCAAGTTAGCCAGGTGTACTTTGCACCCTACCCAAGTTTGAAGAGAGATCTAGCACACTGGTGGGCGGTCATTAAAACAAAAGCCAGATCAGTCGTCGATGCTCCCGTTGACTTGGAGTTTTTGCAAGAAACATGTACCGAGACGCCATCAACATTATGTGCACCCCATGACATTCCTAATTACGTTGCAGACGATGATGATGGAGGTATTGAATTGGACGATGAGAACGTGGTTGAATTAGGTCCATTCTCCAGTGACGATGAATCAGAGTTTGAATCCAGTGATAGCGAGGATGATCTTGTTTGGTTTGATGATAGTGACAATGGGGATAGTGGTTTTGATGATGGTAACGACAGTGAAGATGGTGATGATAGTGCCAATCATAGCGCTGAGTAGAGCATATTTGTGACTAGTAATGATTGTAATTTTCCAAGTAGTAATGTTTGTATTTTCGTTAAACAATTATATTACACCATTGAGATTTGTTTTTAATTCTATTTCTACAGTTGGTAAATTATTATGATGTGCAGTTGTGCTCGTTTAAGTTGTTAATAATGATCTTGTTTGGTTGTGTTTATTTGTTTAACTACCTTATTATCTTTAAATGTAGTGCAGGTCACCATGACAGGGAAGGGGAAAAAATCTAGTAGTACTAGTGGCAAGGTGCCTCGATCTAGGATGAGTCACTCTTTTCATCTGGAAGATAGTCATATACTTGACACCGAGACGCAGTTTGAGGACGAGGAAGTACTAGGACTTGGCAACAACACACAAGTTCCACTAACGCAGAGCCTGAGTCAGCCTCATGTACACACTATTCAGCCTCACACTCAGGCTCAAGCTCAGACTCAGAGTGTTCAGGCCGAGACTCATAGTACCCAGGCTCAATTTCAGCAAGGAGAAGGTTCACGGCAAGCTTCTGGGAAGAGGAGATTATACCCTACCGGTTTGTGGTAAGTTATTCTAAACTTTGAATTTTTTGTATGCATTCAATAATATTTGTTATGACAATTTACCTGGTTATTTACTTGATTTAATGCAAGGTTCGACGATAGTTCGATCGCTAAGGCCATCACAAAGTACATTGAAGGCTATTTTCGAAATGGATGGCATAACTATGGGACAGTAGACGCTGCCACCAAGGAACATTGGTGGAACTTGTTCAGTGTAAGATTAGTGGTGACGATGTTGCATATTACAACTACAATTATCCATGCTACTTAACCTCTAACTTAAGTATTTTTGAATTTGCAGAAAAATGTTTGAATAGGATGATGCCATTGATGCGCAAGTCAGAAAAGCGTACGAACAAAAAGCTGGATATCGCCTTCGTGACATGTTCAACCAAGTGACAAAAAAAATGGGTGGTAGGAATCCGAAATGGATGAGTGACGAAGCACACAAGGAGATGATGGGTGTTTGTACCACCGATCCACAATTCATCGCAAGATCTGAGCAGAAAAAAAAAGAACCGGATAGGCGGTTCCCTGTCTAATGTAATTGAAGCGTCTCACTTCCAAGGTTCGATTTCTGCTTCCCAACACGCAAAGAAGATGGTAAGGACATCAACCATAAATGAATTGTTAGAATTATCCAATTGGTCATTTCAGTGATATGTGTGGGTTATTTTTGTGAAGGCAAAGGAAAAAGGAGGCGTCCTCCCAAACGCAGGGGAGCTTTACTTGAAGACGCACTTCAAGGAAGTTCCCGGAAAAGGACAGGTTCCCGCTAGTAGGAAAGCAAAAGAGATTGCGGTAAACTCGAAAAATTCATTCTACGATTTATATATGCATTATAGGAAAGGAAGTAGCATAAGGTGCCCATTTGGTCTCATTTCATGAAACTTGACTCTTAAATTATTGAAATGTTGTTTATATAAGGAATTCAAAGTGTTAGAAAGTTAAAACCATGAACATATGACATGATTGAGGTGTTTATTCAATCATTTCAATGATTATATGCATTATAGGAGCATAAGTAGCATAGGGTGCCCATTTGGGCTCATTTCATGCAACTTGACTCTTAAATTATTTCACGTTTGTTTATATAAGGAATGCAAAGTGTTAGAATGTGAAAATCATGAACATATGACATAATTGAGGTGTTTATTCAATTATATCAATGATTATATGCATTATAGGAGCATAAGGTGCCCGTTTGGTCTTATTTCATGTAACTTGACTCTTAAATCATTGAAATGTTGTTTATATAAGGAATGCAAAGTGTTAGAAAGTGAAAACCATGAACATATGACATGATTGAGGTGTTTATTCAATCATTTCAATGATTATATGCATTATAGGAGCATAAGTAGCATAAGGTGTCTATTTGAGCTCATTTCATGCAAATTGACTCTTAAATTATTGAAATGTTGTTTATATAAGGAATTCAAAGTTTTATTCAGTGAAAACCATGAACATATGACATGATTGAGGTGTTTATTCACTCATTTCAATGATTATATGCATTATAGGAAAAGAAGTATCAAAACATGCCTTTTTTAGCTCATATATATATAAGCCAACTTGAGTCTTAATTTTTTTGAAATATGGTGTATATAAGGTAGAGCTGATCAAGTATGGCTCGACCCGTAGGCCCAACCCGCTTTTGGGCGGGTTTTGGGCAGAATTTTTCGGCCCGGCCCGAAAACGGGCATGAAATTTTTAGCTACGGCCTAGCCCGGCCCGCCCAATGATCACCTCTAATATAAGGATTCCAAAGTGTTATAAACTCAAACTAATGAACATAGGACATGATTGACATGTTTATTCATTCATTTCAATGAATATACGCATTATAGGAAAGGAAGTAGCAAAACATGAGTAATAAGTGTTAGCTTGTTTATTACAATGTATATGGATTATAGGCATGTAAGTAGCCATTTGTGGTCATTTTCCACTACTTTCATGGAACGTGATGAAGTTCGTTGTTATTTGACTTTATTTTTCCAAAATTAACCAAAATTGTTGCAGGAAAATTTCTAGAAGAAAATGGATGAATCAAGTAGTCAAGGTGTGGCCTACGACCCCAGTCGGGTGTACTTTGAGACTGTTGGGGGCCAAAATAGGGGAAAGGTGAAAGGATTGGGCCAGAGTGATCACTTATACTTTGGCACTCCTCAAGGACGACATGGAGCCTCGCTGACGTACACACCGTCTATTGTGTCTCAGCTACACACACAGTTTGAGGAGAGGGTGCAAGCTATGCAAGCCCAATTTCGAGCAGAGTTCCAGACATAGGTGAATGCCGAGGTGGAGGCACGAGTTCAAGCACAAGTGGAGCAAGCTTTGGCCACGGAGAGAGTAAATATGGAGAAGAGAAAACAGGCTTGGTTTGAGGAAATTAGAAAAGGAATGATGTAGTTCGGGCCAATTCCTACTTTTGATTCCTCACCATTTTCTCGGCACAATCCCGATAGTGACCCGGAGGGCGATGGTGGTTCAGGAGCTGCATGTGTTTAGGCCTTCGTTAATTGCCTTGACCTCTAAACTACTTATTAATTAGTCTAACCTTAGCTTCTTACTTAGATTAGGTTGGTTCCTATAACTATGTTAGTACATACTTATTCAGATTCTTGATACTTACACTATGGCGGTTGATTTGTCTAAGTATGTGTAAATATTAATGCGTATGTGCTACTTTCAATGCAATACAGGATATCACTTGGATCAAAATAAGTTATTATTTGGATTAAAACAGGTTATTAGCTAGGTTAAAACAGGTTATCAAATGAAATTCATCCAGATTACAAATTGTTCAAGTTCTAATAAATCAAGAATACCGACGACCATGGCCATCGGTAAATTCTTATTTCATGTTTTTTGTCATAATCATGCCCTGATTTTCCCGATAGTTTAAGCCATCGGTGTTATACATTTAACGATGGCTATATACCATCGGTGTTATATATTTACCGATGGCTATACACCATCGGTAAAAAAATGGAAACAGCGATGGGTAAAACCATCGGTAATTTCAATAATTTCGATGGCCTAAAACCGTCGGTGATAATGAAATACCAATGGCTTATAGCCATCGTAAATATATTCCGATGGTTTATTCCATCGGCATTTATAAAAATTCCGATGCAAATTTTCATCGGAAAAGCCATCGGTAAATTAAATACCGATGGCTTTTCCATTAGTATTTGTAGATATTCCGATAAAATCAGTACCAATGGGTTTTTACCGATGGCTGCCATCCATAAAATGATTACTGATGGTTTTTCCTTGAATTACCTATGGATTTTGGCCATCGGTAAATAGCTTCAATCTTGTAGTGTGTCATGATCATTCTTTAATACATATTTGTGTCGACTGTGCCTGACAATTTGTTTTCTTCATCCAGGATGGAGACAAGGGGCCTCCTAGATCATTTACGAAGCTGATCAAACAGAAGTCTGAGGACGAGGCCAAAAGTTCAGCCAAGTCCAGGAAGGTTTCATCCCATACGGTCCCTAATCTAACGCTTGGAAAAGGCCATCTGACCGTCGTGGGAAAAGCATAAAAAACTTTGGTCTAGGGATAGACCTTGGTAAGCCGAGCACCACTGAGGCGCTGAAGGGTGGCGAGCCACCCAAAGCTGCAAGCGGTTCTGCAGCGGCTGTAGGCAATCTAAGCCTTCATCCATTACACCAAGGTACGGATGACCCCTTTGATACTTCCTTTGATCTTCCTTGGCCTATGCGGGTCAAGTCACGCCCTCAACAGTAGTCAAAAGGTTCTTCAGGCAACCGACAGTCTATTGGTGGCGCCTATGTTGCTTACTCACTAAATCTACCTTATGCTACAGATATATCCCCCCGATGGTCGGATGTGCAGCAGTTCTCCAAGACCATGTTGAGGTCCATATCCAAGGAGGACAAGGAGGCCATCCCTAGGCTGGGTGCGTACGTTAAATGTTGAACGCATCCTTGCCTTATTGTCTGAGGTATCTTAACTTAACTCAAACCCTTAGATATTCTACTTAGTAAAATACCGACTGGGTGTCTAACATGACGTTTGTATAATATAGGCCATGCTGAGAGTTGACGAGCTAAAGAAGTTATATGCCCGCAAACAGGAAGAGGTAAGGGCGGCCAAAATCCGGGCGATTGAGTCTGCTAATGCCGCCCAATATCAATGTATAATAAATGATCTTGAGACTAAGGCTGAGTTACTGATGCTGGCGGAGTCTATCAGGCAGCTGACGTCTGCGCTGGATGAGGCGAACAAGAAAGCCTCTGATTTTGAGGCGATACTCAAAAATGCCCAGTCAGACCTCAAAACCTTGGAAGGTGCTGACAAGGAGAACACCACTCTCCGAGCAGACGTTAACCGTCTGAAGAATGAGCTGACTCAGACTAGGACCAGTCATCAAGAGGCTTTAAAGGCTGAGCAGAACTACCTCATAGAGGAGAATGAACAAGAATGTGAAGATGGCATGGGACCTCCTTCATCCGGGAACCGAATGGGGTGTCTTTGCCTTGAGATACCAATATACAGATCTTGTTCTTAACTGCTAGGGCAAAGAGAAAGTCGGGGCCGGAGTCAATTGACATCTAGGCGCACAAAGAAAAGGGCTCTAAGGACGAGCAAGAGAAGGACGTGGAAAATGGAGGAGAAGAGAATTAACCAAAAGAGACGCTTGATGTCCTTTGGACATGCGGTTTACTACGTCGTTTAGGTTCCATTTTGGATTATTCAGGCCAAACAGCTATGAGTTAACCCTTATTGAGGTAGTCTCTTGGGCCATTTGTGTTTAAGTTTATAGAGCAATGTACCACCCAAATGGGAAATTCTCTCTGCAACAAATTCACCCAGATGGGCATCGCCGGATGTCCTGCTTTTGTTGGAGAAGACGGTTGGTTTAGATTTGGCTGCTTGCACATTACATAGGCGGTGTTCCCATTGGGAAACATATTTAATAAAGCAAAAATAAACAGATTGAAATAAAAAGCAAATTTTCATTAATAGGCTTTTCATTTTCAAAAATTTACAAGTCTAATAAGTAGTACTTCTTTAAGTTGTCTACATTCCAAGTTCTGGCTAGCTGCCTACCGTCTGGTGTTTCCAGGCGGTAGGTGCCGCCTCTTACTTCCTCATAGATCCGGTAGTGGTCTTCCCAATTAGGCATCAGTTCACCTTCCTCATTGGCCCTACCAGTTGCCTCCATTTTCCGCAACACAAAGTCCCCCACTTTCAAGGGTCGTTTCTGTACTCGATTGTCGCGGGCTTTAGTCATTTTCAGAAGGTAGATCTCATGGCATAAGGCGGCATTTCCCCGACGTTTAGAAAGTGAGTCTAGTGCAAGCCGCATGGCCTTCCAATTTGCCTCTTCATCATACAACATGACTCAAAGAGTCGGCTCATAAAGCTCAATAGGTAAAACGGCTTCAGCGCCATATACCATGAGGAATGGGGTTTTGCTGGTTTCCCCTTTTGCCGTTGTTCTAATGGCCCATAGTACATGAGTTAACTCTTCTTCCCATAAACCGCCAGCTCTTTCAATTTTCTTCTTAATGTCGTCTTAGATTAACTTGTTGAAGGCTTCAACCTGGCCACTTGCTTGGGGTCGACCGACTGAGGCAAAGTAGTGTGAGATCCCTTGGTCTCCCAGCTAATTCTTGAGGGTAGGCGTCTCAAATTGAGGGTCATTTTCAAATACCATATACATAGGTACCGCAAATTGGGTGATGATGTTTTTCCAAATGAAGGAGATGGCATCCTTTGTCTTAATACCTTTTACCGCCTCTGCCTCCACCCACTTGGTAAAGTATTCAACAACAACTAGAATATACAGCCGTCCGCCTGGCGCAGTTGTATACAGACCCAAGATATCCATGCCCCATTTGGAAAATGGTACTGGGCTATGAATGACCGTCAGATCAGTGGCCGGACGGTGGATGACGTTGCCGAACCTTTGACATTTGTCACACTTCTTCACCAATTCCATGGCGTCTGCCTCAAGAGTGGGCCAAAAGTACCCTTGTCGCCTGGCCCTTTCTACTAGAGTTTTGCCGCTTATGTGTGAGGCGCAAAAGCCCGAGTGTAAATCTTCCAGAATCTCATGCCCCCTTTCTGGGGTGATACACTGCAAAAGAGGCAACATAAAACCCTTTTTGAAGAGTTCTCCATTGCGGATCTCAAAGTTGCCCGCACGCTTTTTCATTGCAACCATTTCTGGATATGTATCTAGCAGGTGTTGTCTAGCATATAGGCTCGGATGCCGTCCATCCAGATTGAACTTCGATCAAGTACTTCAATGGGATCTTCTTCAATACTTCGTTTTTCCATCACATCCCAAAAGACTGACTGAGGTGTATCACAGGAGGCGGATGATGCCAACTTTGACAGAGCATCCGTCTGGTTGTTTTCTGACCTGGGCTCCTGACTTAGGTGAAATTCGTTAAGTGTCCCAGCCTCTGTTCTGACCGCCTGCAAGTATTTGATCATAGCCAGATGGATGGCCTCATAGTCACCATGGTATTGGCTAACAACCAGTTGTGTATCAGAGTAGGCGTCAATTTTCCTTGCCCCTACCGCCTTACATATATGTATACCGGCTAGCAGGGCCTCATATTCAGCCTCATTGTTTGAGGCTTGGAACTTTGATCGCAATGCATATTCATATTTGTCCTCCTCAGGAGACTGACATATTATCCCTGCACCACAATCGTTCATAGTAGAGCTCCCGTTACATACACCTTCCAAACCTGATCAAGATTTTCCAGTTCAACCGGCCTTGTCATTTCAACAATGAAGTCGGCGAACGCCTGACCCTTCACTGCCTTCCTTGGTTCAAAAGAGATTTCAAGATTTTGCATTTCAATAGTCCATTTAAGCATCCTATTGGATGACTCCAAGGTTGTCATTAGCCGCTGGAGAGGTTGGTCTGTATAGACTACCATCGGATGTGCCAAGAAATATGGTTTCAACTTCTTGACTGCCATGAATAAAGCAAGGCCAAATTTCTCAACCGTGGGGTACCAAAGTTCAGCATTTCCAAGAACATGGCTAATGAAATAGACCGGGAGCTGGATGTCGTCTCCCTTGGCAAGGAGGACAGCCTGAGGGCATAATCTGAGACAACTAAGTACATGTAAAGCATCTCCTTGGGTAGAGGGCTAACAAGCCTTGGAAAAGAGTGTAAATGTTCTTTTAACTTTTGAAAGGCCGCCTCAACATCATCCCCCCATTAAAACATGGTATTCTTCCTGATCGCTTAAAAGAAATAGAGGCACTTGTCACCTGATCGGCTCGGGAATCTCCCTAATGCCGCCAGACAACCGGTTAGCTTCTAAACTTCCCTTACATTGCGGGGTGACTTCATATCAATGATTGCCTATATTTTCTCTAGATTGGCTTGTATCCCCCTTTGATCAATCAAAAATCCGAGAAACTTCCCATACTCAACACTAAAGACACACTTCTTAGGATTGAGCATGACTATGTACCGCCTTAGTGTGGTGATAAAGGTTTCTCGGAGGTCAGCAAGATGGTCCTTCTGTAGCCTGAATTTGACTATCATGTCACTAATGTACGCCTCTACGTTTATTTCGATTTGATTAATGAAGACCGTATTAATCCTTCGTTGGAAAGTAGCAAGCACATTTTTCAAGCCAAATGGCATCAAAGTATAACAGAATAACCCCTGATCAGTGTCGAATGTTGTCTTTTTTTGATCTTTTTTCCACAGAGTATCTGATGAAAGCCAGAATAAGCGTCCATGAAACTCATCAAAGCATGTCCGGCTGTAGAGTTGATTAGACTGTCGATTTTTGGAAGCGGATAATTGTCCTTCAGACATGCCTTGTTCAGGTCAGTGTAATCAACACACATGCGCCAGGTACCATTTGGCTTCTTCACAAGAACAACATTCGCAACCCAATCTGGGAAGTGACATTGCCAAATGAACCTGGCGCTAACAACTTTTGTACTTCGGCGGCTGCCGCCTGACTTCACTTCTTGCCATGATTTCTTTTCTTTCGCCTAACATGCTTCTTTTTTATATCCACGACGAGCTTGTGGACAGCGAGATCCGGGCTGATGCCTGACATCTCTTCCACTTCAAAGGCAAAAATGTCCTTGAATTCCTTCAGCAGATTATGCAAGTCTGCCCCCAACTTTGCAACAGCAACCGTCTCAACCTTTACAGTACGCTCCGGACGTGTGTCATCCAGGACGATATCAATATGTTCACCAGCCGGCTGGGGAAGGAGGTCATCTGACTGCTCCCCTGTCAGTGATTGCTATTACTTCTCTTTCTTGACAGTCACCAGCTAGTCGGCCTTTCTCTTCTTGCCGTCTGCTGGTAGGGCAGACTTAGGTTCTTTGACATCATCAAGGTCTATTAGCCCCACTCCCTGGCCAACTGCCGTGGGCTTGACGTCCGAGAGATAGCACTCTCGGGCCGTTTTCTGGTCTCCATTTAGGGAGCCAACAAAATCATCATCTTTTTCAAATTTCAGCAGCATGAGGGATGGAATAATGAAGGCCTTGGATTTGTTCAGAGTCGGACGACCTATTATCATGTTATAGGCGGTCAGATCCTCCACGACCAAGAACCGGACGACCATATTAAGCCCTTTCCCCTTCTCTCTCCTTGTCGGATGGGCAGATCAATGCGACCGATTGGATGCACAACTCCACCCCCAAAACCAAACAAAGGGTGTGAGACCTTGTGCATGTTGCCTAGCTTGTACTTCAGCTTAAACAAACAACACCATCGGATAATGTCAGACGAGTTGTATATGTCAATAAGGATCTGACCAACCTTTTGATTGGACCTTATATTCAATGGCAATGGGGTCATCATGCAGACGGCGAACTTCGCCACGATCCTTTTTAGAAATGATGACCTCAGGAAAGGTGCCGGCAGACGTCCAGCCTTCATCGACCGAGCTGACGTCCATTTGTCTGACATGATCCTTGGTGCCTCTGATAGTTGGGCCCCCACAGGCAAAGCCACCAGCAATGGTGCAGATCATGCCCAGATTAGTGTCCGAACCACTATCAGAAAGCTGACTTTTTTTACGGCTGCCTAGGATCTATCTTCAGGGTCACCTTGGACTTGAGCATGTAGGACTTTAGCACTTCCTTATCAGCCAATATGTCCAACAACCGCTTGAGACTATAACAGTCGTTGGTGTCATGGCCAATATCCTCATGGAAATGGCAGTACTTGTTTTTGTTCTGGTTTTTGGCCGGACCCAACGAGCTTCTCAATAGTCACTTGGTCTTTTATCTCCATGACGATGGAGTAGCATTCCTTATTAAAATCGTACTTGGGGACGTACGGTTTAAACTCTTTCTTCTTTTAGGACAGCTGATCAGAGTCCTCAACCGCCAAACTTATTTTCTTTTATTTCTCTCTTCAGCTTTTTGAGCCGGCTTATCTTGCCAACTCCCTTTTTGTTTGTCAGACTTCTTTGAGTCCGACTACTTACTGGTGGAGCAGAGTTCGGTCGCTTGTATATAAGCATTCGCCTCCATAAGCACCTCTTGAAGAGTAGCGATTCTCTTCCAAACGAGGTCAAACTTATAAGTTGACCCGTCTTTCAGACCCCTGAAGAAGTCTGTGTAAGCAACATCGTCAGACAGTCCTTGGATCTGGATTCTCACCAGATTGAACAGCCTAACATAAGAACAGAGCCATTCCCTGTCTCCCTGTTGTACCGCGCCCAAGTCAAGACTTGTCTTTTTGGCGGGTATATTCATGGAGAAGTTAGAGGTAAAAAAGAACGCAAGTGTACTGAAATTATTTATGCACGCAGGCGGCAGGTTGCCAAACCACTGTTGGGCAATGCCCTTCAGTGTAGATGGGAAGCATCTACACCATGCGGCATCATCCAATCCTTATAGATACATATGGTTGGTATAGGCTAGGGGTGAGCAAAACCAGGTACCCGATCAGTTTTTATGGACCCGGAACCGGACCCGGTTATAACCGGGTCCGAGATTTTGGAACCAGAACTGGAACTGGTTGTAACCGGGTCCCGTAGTGGCGGAACTGGTGGGAACCGGTTCCAAGACCGGGTACCCAGTTCTTATTTCTATTATTTCCCAAAGTTAAAACTAAATTTCAATACAACTTTAACTACAAAATTAATTTCTAAAAACCTCAATATATTGATTTGTCAAAATTCAGTAAACACTATCAATAAAAAAAATCAGTAAACAATTATAATCTTACTATGAAATAAAAAATATAAATCCCCAAATATACAGAGTATACAAAAAAAATATATAACCCCCCTAAAACTATCGTCTTCAACTTCATATGCAGACACCATCGATCTCCACCTTCGCCATCACCTTTGTTGTTTCTCGTTGCCACCAAGATCTATTTTCCATTGAATATCTCTAAGAATTAAACATCATTATCACGCAATTGTTGGCTTAATTTACAGAGGGACGACGCCGAAGGAGGTTTGGTGCACCATTTTTGGTTTTAATCTATGAAAGTTTACAGATCTAAAAGGAAGAGTATGGGAGGAAGGAAGGGAACTTAGAGGAGAGAGAAAAAAGAATGAGAGGAGGGGAATGTGATTATGGGCTGGTATAAGGCGTGATAATTGATGAGAGTAGTTGCTTTAAGGTGGGTAACTGCCCTGACTGAGTATAGTAGAGCGGGGAGAAAAATCTTGAAGTTTTAGGGTTTTGTTTGATAGTGGGTTGAGAGTTTTATAAGCAATTGGGCTTAGAAATTAAAATGGGCTGTAGATAACTCTTTAGTTTCTTAAAAACACAAACAATCCACACACTATTTATCATATCTAACCAGGTACCCAGTGGGTACCTGGTCCAAAATTTTAGGATTTGGAACCGGATCCGGTTACAATCGGGTCCGAAATTTTGGAACCGGTCTCGGAACCGGTGAGATCAGTTTCGGGTCCGAACTGGCGGGTCCTAACTGGTTCCGGGTCCGATACCGGGTACCCTGGGTCTTTGCTCACTCCTAGTATAGGTGATCAGGTGGTCTTCAGGGTTGGTGGTGTCGTCATAGGCTCCAACCAAAACATTCTTAACCTTGGTCGACTGTGCCGCCTCAGTTATTTCCTTAGAGAACACAGAAGATTGTTCATCAAGTTTTAGCAAACGGAGCTGCCAGTCTAGTGGCTGGACTTGAAATGCCGCCTGACGCCCAAAGAGGGCAGGTTGCTGATATGGTTGGACAAACGACCTGTATGGTTGTTGGGGCACATACGGGACCGAGCCTATCATCAGAGAACCTGTATGAACGGAAGGGCCGCCTGACAAGTTCTCCTGTACAAATTGGGAATACCTCATAGAGGTATTCCTGAAGCTGTCTGGCATAGTCGACGTTGAAGCCGAGGTCAAACAGTTGCTTGTTTCTCTTTTGCTCAATGATAAGTCGAGCATCAGAGTAAGTCTTCTTGCTACCATCCGACTAAGTATACCGGATGGGCTTTCTCTTTTCCTGGTCTGAGAAGCGGAACTTGGACCAATCGATAAAAGGCCTACCCCCCCCCCCTCCTTTGTATTGGGATGCGGAGTGGGTTGCCTGTCTTTCACCGACTTAGCCTTCTCAGAGTGAAAGGGTCTCTTTGCCTACTGACCCTTGTTGGGTCCAGCCGTTTTCTTGGAGATCGGGTCCTTCATCTCTCCCTTGAAACTCATCATGAATTTCATGAACTCGTTTCGGGTGATATGAGCATTCTGTCTTACTGCCTGGGGCTGGCCAGTTGACTTACTCAGACCCGCCTGATCAACGCCCCGTTCCCTATTATCCTTGAAATGGATGCGTCTGGTTTTAAGGGATCCATCTTTGGTCGTACATACTTCGACCTCTAGATCAGAATCTGTATCATGCAATGGTCCGAATGGACCTCTGCTTCTGGACGCTTGTCCTCAGGAGGCGGTACAGTCTCTTGAGAAACCATCTTAGAGGTACTCTCCCCACAGACGACGTCAAATGTTTCGAGGTTTTTTATGTGTCCTGCGGGATAGTTACGTCACCAAGACTAGGTCCTCGCTAGCTGTACCAGCAAACAAACGGAAGCTCCGATTGTGTGGAGTTCCGCCTCCAACGATCAAGTTAGTAAGAGTCGAAGGAGAGTAAAAAGTGCGGAAAATAAAAGTAATTCTTCTCGGCTCCTGTTTGGGGTAAAAATACCCTAAACACGTGGCCCAATGGCCTAGTGACACGTGGCATCCAGCCGTTGGTCAGCAGTGCTCCAATCCTCTGCTGACACGTGTCCTCTAAACCCTAAAAGGGAAACCATCACTTCCCCACTATAAATAGTGGAAGGACCCTCATTAATGGGGGGCTGGAACATTTGTTGTTCACATTGAATACTCCTCAAAAAGAAAAACACTTACCCCGAGCAATATTAATTGCAGAATTCTCCCATTACGCGAGAAGTAACTTCCACATTACGTGCATTCTACCTCCCGTATCTTTACTAACTTGATCGTCGGAGGCGGAGCTCCTACCCCCAGGAGTCTTCGTGATTTTGCAGGCACAGGCGTCGAAGGGCATTCTTGGAATTGTAACTCTCCCGTAGGACACATCAAAAAACCCCGAAACATTTGGCGCCGTCTGTGGGGAGAGTACTTCTAAGATGACTTCTGATACTGTGTCACCGAATCAGGGCAAACGGCCTGAGGTCCAGACGGACCATGAAAGTGGCGACGAAATTGAAACATATGTGGCCCCGGATGGGTCTTTCAGAACGAAGCACCCTCGTGCTAAAGATAGAACAGAACGGGAAATCAGCCAAGCTGCTCCCAACAACCCAGCCGGGCAACCAGCTGGAATTGCCCAAACGGTGGAGGGCTCAGCCCCCGTTACAAGAAACGAACTCATGTCTTTCATGAATAGTTTCAAGGGTGAGATCAAGAGCCTCATCCGGTCAGCTACTCCAAAGAAGGGTCAGCCGGCCAAGAAGCCTTCTGGAAAGAAGGCGGTCAAAGAACGAGTTCCTACCCCTCATCCCAAGCCAAAGGAGGGGGAGGGCTTAAGGTTTGATCCAAGCAGACTCCGTTTTCCTCAAGGGGAGCTGCGAAAGGCCATCCGGCACGTACAGCCGGATGGCTCCAAGAAAACATTCTCAGACGCCCGCACATTTCTCCAAGAGAAGCGAGGTCAGGCGTCTGTGTCGGCCTCAACGTCGACCTTCCCGGACAGTTTCCATGACGTCTCACACAGGCGTACGGGAACGAACCTTAGGAGCCAGACGGGCGAAGCTTCTGCCCGGTCTGGACCCAAAGTGATCCAGCCTGGCCTATTCGGCACACCGAATGGGTTGGGTGGATCCCCTTTCATGTCACCGGGTCTTTTCGGTGGGCAAGCGCAGCAGCCGTTCCAACCCACGGACTGGCAGCTGCGCCTGCTAAATTTGGGGGAACAGCCAACGGCGTTCTCACCAGAGATAACCCAGGCGGCACAGCCGCCTAAGATCAAGAATGTTTTGGTGGGGGCCTATGATGGCACCACCAACCTAGAAGACCATCTAATGGCCTACTCTAACCTCATGTACCTCCAGGGGTTAGATGATGCCGTCTGGTGTCGATGCTTCCCGGCTACCCTCAAGGGCATAGCCCAGCGGTGGTTTGGTAACCTACCAGCCGGTTGCATCAACAGCTTTCGAACTTTGGCGTACTTGTTTACGTCAAATTTCTCAATGAATATTCCTGCCAAAAAGACTAGCCTCGACCTAGGGGCAATACAGCAGGGCGACCGGGAGGGCCTCCGGTCGTACGTCAGACGGTTCAATCTTATGAGAATTCAGATTCCAGGACTATCAGACGAAGTGGCCTATACAGACTTCTTTCGAGGTCTGAAGGATGGGTCGACCTTTAAGTTTGACCTCGTCCGGAAGAGGGTTGCTACCCTCCAAGAGGCGTTAATTGAAGCTGAAGCCTATATACAGGCGACGGAGCTTTGTGCTGTCAAGCAGCCGTCAGATTATAAAAAGTCTGACAAAAAAAAGAGCCGGCAACAGCATCAGCCGGCAAGAAAGGAAGAAAAGAGAAAAGGGGTCTGGGCAGCTGACCGATCAGGACAGCCGGCCCAGAAGATCAGGCGGAAGTCAGAACCATATGTCCCCAAAACGAGTTCACAAAAGATTGCTCCACCATCCTCCTGGAAATCAAAGACCGGATGTCTCTCGACAAACCGGCTGAAATGAAAAGCCCCGTGAATAAACGGGACAAGAGCAAGTATTGCCAATACCACGAGGATGTTGGCCACGACACCAATGGCTGCTATAGCCTCAGGCGGCTATTGGACCGTCTGGCAGATGAGGGGGCCCTAAAATCCTATCTACCCAAGGCTAAGGGTAATACCCAGGCCAAGAAAGGGCAGGCGGCAAAAACCGGCCCAGTAAACTCCGAGACGGATGAAGAGACCATCTTCACCATAGCAGGCGGTTTTGCCGGAGGGGGTCCCACCATCCGGGGCACCAAAGACAACATCAGGAAGCTGGTCAACTCAGTGGATGAGGGCCAGGCGTCGAAAGACATCTTCCCTGAGGTCCTTATTTCTGAAAAGGACCGGGGCAAGGTCAGGCGGCCTCATGATGACCCCATCGTCATCGAATGCAAGGTTGCCAACCAGAAGGTTGGCCGGATCCTAATAGACACCGGGAGCTCGTCTGACCTAATCAGTTATCAGTGCTTGACCAAGCTCAAGTACACATCCGGTAACATGCACCAGGCTCCTCACCCACTAGTCGGTTTTGGGGGTGGAGTAGTGCATCCGGTCGGAAGCATAGATCTTCCGATCCGGCTGGGTGAAAAGGGGCAAGGACGCCACATGATAGTCAAGTTTTTAGTTGTGGAGGAGTTGTCCGCCTACAACATGATATTTGGCCGTCCTACCCTCAACGCATCTAAGGCTGTCATCATCCCGTCCCTCATGTTGGTCAAATTTCAAAAGGATGATGGTACAGTCGGTGCCCTAAGCGGGGACCAGAAGACGGCAAGAGAGTGCTATCTCTCTGACGTCAAGACAACTATGGGTGCAGCCGGCCAGGGCGAGCCCATAGATATTGATAACTGCGACCCAGCAGTCCCGGCTCCAAGGGCAGCCGGTATGAAAAGAAAGGCGGACCAACTGGCACCCGTCAAAAAGGAGAAATAGCAATCACTAGCCGGGGAAAGGTCAGATGACTAACGACCTCAGCCGGCTGGTGACTGCCTTGATGTCATCCTAGATGACAGCCGTCCTGAAAGAACAGTCAAGGTCGGGACGGTAGCCTTCGAACGGTTGGGAGAAGGTTTGCTCCAGCTGCTGAAGGAATTCAAAGACATCTTTGCCTTTGAAGTGGAAGAGATGCCAGGCGTCAGCCCGGATCTTGCTGTCCACAAGCTAGCCGTAGATCCCAAAAAGCAGCCGGTTAGGCAGAAAAAGAGGGATCATGGTGGAGAAAGATCTCAAGCGGCAGCGGCTGAGGTCAAAAAGCTGTTGGATGCTGGATTCATTAGGCAATGCTACTACCCGGATTGGGTGGCAAATGTCGTTCTAGTAAAGAAGTCGAACGGTACTTGGCGGATGTGTGTGGATTACACAGATCTGAACAAAGCATGCCCAAAAGATAGCTACCCGCTTCCAAAGATTGACAGCCTAGTCGACTCAACAGCCGGCCATGCGTTAATGAGCTTTATGGATGCTTATTCCGGCTTCCATCAAATACCTCTCTGGAAGAAAGATCAGGAGAAGACGGCTTTTGTCACTGATCAGGGGTTATTCTGCTATACGGTGATGCCGTTTGGGTTGAAGAATGCACCGGCTACATTCCAGCGCATGATAAACACCGTTTTTATCAACCATATTGGCAGGAATGTAGAGGCGTATATCGATGACATGATAGTCAAATCCAAGCTACAGACGGATCACCTAGCAGACCTGCGAGAAACCTTCACCACACTCAGGCGGCACCGGGTCATGCTTAACCCAAAGAAATGCGTATTTGGTGTTGAGTCTGGGAAGTTTCTCGGATTCTTGATTGACCAAAGAGGCATCGAAGCTAATCCGGAAAAAATACAGGCGGTAATTGACATGAAGTCTCCCCGCACTGTAAAAGAAGTCCAGAAGTTGACCGGTTGTCTGGCGGCATTGGGGAGGTTCCTCAGCCGGTCAGGTGACAAGTGCCTCTATTTCTTTCAGGCAATCAGGAAGAGGTCAAGGTTTGAATGGAGTGAAGAAGCAGAGGCGGCATTCCAGAGGCTTAAGCAGCACTTGCATTCTTTGCCAAGGCTAGTGAGCCCCCTACCCCGGGAGGTTCTGTACATGTACCTAGCCGTCTCTGATCACGCCCTTAGTGTCGTTCTCCTCGCTGAGAGAGACGGCATTCAGCTGCCGGTGTACTTCATCAGCCATGTCTTAAAAAATGCTGAGCTCCGGTACCCCATGATCGAAAAATTTGGGTTGGCCTTATTCGTAGCAGTCAAGCGGTTGAAGCCTTATTTTTTGGCACATCCGGTTGTGGTATACACAGATCAGCCGCTCAAGCGTACGATGACTGCTATAGAGTCATCCGGTAGAATGATCAAGTGGGCTGTTGAAATACAAGGCCTTGAGATAACTTTTGAACCCAGGCGGGCAGTGAAAGGTCAGGCGTTTGCCAACTTTATTGTCGAGATGACTAGGCCGGTGCACCCGGAAAACCCTGATCAGGTCTGGAAGTTATTTGTAGACAGCAGCTCTACTGTGAACGGCTGTGGTGCAGGTGTTATCTGTCATTCCCCGGAAGGGGATAAGTTTGAATATGCACTACGGTTTAAGTTCCAAGCCTCCAACAATGAGGCAGAGTATGAAGCCCTGCTAGCCGGATTGCGCATGTGTAAGGCAGCCGGTGCAAGAAAGGTCGACGCCTGCTCAGATTCACAGCTGATCGTTAGCCAATACCTTGGTGACTACGAAGCCACCCATCCGGCTATGATCAAATATTTGCAGGCGGTCAAAGAGGAGGCTGGGTCCTTCGATGAATTTCAGCTGCGACAGGTGCCCCGGTCTGAAAACAATCAGGCGGATGCCCTCTCAAAGTTGGCATCATCAGCCTCCGGTGATGCTCCTAGGACGGTCTTTTGGGAAGTCATTGAAAAACGAAGTATTCGGAATGATCCCATTGGAGTCTTGGACAGAACTGCTACCTGGATGGATCCCATCCGGTCCTTTTTGACGGATGGTACCTTGCCGGATGACCCTTTAGAAGCATCAGCGCTCAAGAAGCGTGCTTCAAGTTTTGTTATGCATCAAGGGGAACTCCTCCGGAAGGGATACCTGCAGCCGTTTTTGAAATGTGTAACCCCGGATAGGGGGAGAGAAGTTTTGGAAGATCTGCACGCGGGGTTTTGTGCCTCGCATATTGGCGGCAGGTCCCTGGCCAGAAGAACCAGACGGCAAGGGTACTTCTGGCCCACTCTTGAAGCGGATGCCATGGATCTAGTAAAGAGATGCGACAAGTGCCAAAAATTCGCTAAGTTGATACATCAACCGGCAACAGAACTCACGGCAATCCATAGTCCGGTTCCGTTTGCTAAATGGGGCATGGACATTTTGGGACCTTATACGCCTGCGTCAGGCGGCCGCCGCTACCTTCTTGTAGCAGTAGACTACTTCACCAAATGGGTTGAGGCAGAGGCGGTAAAAGGGATTAAAACGAAAGACGTGATTTCTTTCATCTGGAGAAACGTCATCACCCGGTTCGGGGTTCCAATGTCCATGGTTTTCGACAACGGACCGCAGTTCGAAACGCCTGTCCTGAAGACCTGGTTGGGAGACCAAGGAATTTCCCATTGTTTTGCATCCGTTGGCCGTCCTCAGGCAAACGGTCAAGTTGAGGCTTTTAACAAGTTGATCTCAGACGGGATAAAGAAGAAAGTAGAAAGAGTCGGTGGACTATGGGCAGAGGAATTACCTCATGTCCTTTGGGCTATCCGGACAACCGAAAAGGGGGCAACCGGTGAGACCCCATTTCTCATGACATACGGCACTGAAGCAGTTCTTCCCATTGAACATTATGAGCGTACTCTACGCATTATGTTATATGATGAGGAGGCTAACTGGGAAGCCATGCGGTTGGCATTAGACGCTCTTCCAGAGCGAAGGGGGAATGCTGCCTTGCGTCATGAGATCTACCGTCTGCGTATGACTAGAGCCTACAACAAGCGGGTTCGTAAAAGACCTTTGAAAGAAGGAGATTTTGTGCTTCGCAAAATGGAGGCAACCGGTAGGGCCAATGAACAAGGCAAATTAACCCCAAATTGGGAGGGACCCTACCGGATCTTTGAAGAAGTACGAGACGACACTTACCGCCTGGAAACTCCAGACGGAAGAAAGTTGCCTAGAACTTGGAATGTAGATAACCTCAAAAAATACTACTTCTAAGCATTGTACATCTTTTGAAAATTTTCAAATGATTAATGAGAATTACATTCAATTTTGTATACAGCCGCCATGTCTTGTGCCTACCACAAGCGGCACCAGTAACTAATTTTTTCATCCGGTGACACCCATACGGGTGAATTCATCGAAGAGAA
Organism: Chenopodium quinoa; assembly: GCF_001683475.1. NCBI lineage: Eukaryota > Viridiplantae > Streptophyta > Magnoliopsida > Caryophyllales > Amaranthaceae > Chenopodium > Chenopodium quinoa. The sequence continues at coordinate 3,321,694 of NW_018743979.1, read as the reverse complement.
CATCTCCCATTTGGGTGGTAAATTGTTCTAAGCGATCACACAGGCGGACAAATCCGCCTGACGATCCTTCGCACCAAAAAAAAAGGGCCAGGCTAGCAACCCCAAACTTGCAGCCGGCTCACTTTTTGGAAGGACAGCCGGTACTCAATACCGCCGCCTGACTCTCTAAGAGAAGGCCTAAACATTTGGTCTAGGCCATAATTCATTCAGGGGTATGCTTGCAAAAGCCCAACCGGTGAATGGACATCCTAATCTGGCGTGATTAGTTTGCGAAGTCCCGACCGGTAATTCAGTATAAACCGACTGGCTCCCGAATCTAATGTTGGCACTTAGTGCATATTCGAGCTATATCATATGGATAGTCGCCTGGCTTGCAAAGACCCAGACCGCTATCCAGGGGCAATTACCCAGACGCCATCCGGTTTGGTTTTGGGTCGAAATTTCTTCGCCTAGTTTGCGAAGACCCAGACGGCAGTGTTACCGGTGGGGTCTTCTTGGCAGCCCTTGCAAATTTCTTTGCCTAGTTTGCGAAGACCCAGACGGCAGTGTTACCGGTGGGGTCTTCTTGGCAACCCTTGCAAATTTCTTCGCCTAGTTTGCGAAGACCCAGACGGCAGTGTTACCGGTGGGGTCTTCTTGGCAACCCTTGTAAATTTCTTCGCCTAGTTTGCGAAGACCCAGACGGCAGTGTTACCGGTGGGGTCTTCTTGGCAACCCTTGCAAATTTCTTCGCCTAGTTTGCGAAGACCCAGACGGCAGTGTTACCGGTGGGGTCTTCTTGGCAACCCTTGCAAATTTCTTTGCTGTTTGCGCAGACCCAAGCGGTAGTGTTACCGGCGGGGTTCTTTTGGTTATCCTCGCAGAAATATGTATAAAAAATAACAAGAATTCTAATATTGAAGTGCAGAAACATAAAAAGCATTCAAAAGCCGGCTCAGCCGGTGAAAATGTTTATATTCAAAATAAAAATTATTACAGCTTAGCCCATCTCATCCGGCGCTATTACAAGATAATGCTAGGCACGCAGGCCGGGAAGTAGTTGCTACTCCAGGCGAACAGTGAGCCGGTCCTATTCCGGTTGGTTCTGGGTTGGATCAGGGTGAGCGGCTGCGTCGGCTTCAGGAACGACTTCTTCCTCTTCAGCAGCCTCCGCCTGCCGTCGCGCAATCTCCTCCCTAACCCAAGCGTCATAGGGTCCGGGCCCCGGCTCATTCGCCTCCTCGGCCAGAATGGCAAGATCAGAATATTTGAAGGCGAGTTCCCAGACGGTGAAGTCCGCCTCCGGGTGGATGAGGGAAAACGCCCGTTGCATCCGGTTTGCACAGTCATGCTCATTCTCTTCAATGAGCCTCTCCTGCTCCGACTCCAAGGTGGCCTTGAAGTTCTCATTGGCAGCAGCCGCCTCTTTGCGCAGGCGCTCATTCTCTTTGGCAAGGCGGCCATTTTCAGTCTCCGCCTTGCTCAGCCGTTGGAGGGGCTCTGTCTGTTCCTCCAACTTTTTATTGGCATCATCCAGGGACGCCTGCAGTTGGTCAACTTGGTTTTTCAGCTGATCAATCTGCTGTTGGAGGGCTTTGGTCTTCTCCGCCTGTTCCATGCGTATAGATTTAGATTCTAAGCCATGCATGTACAAAGAGTAGTCAGCAACATTATGGGCGTCATCAACAGCCCGTTTGCTTCTCCTTACCTCCTCAGACTTGCGGGTATAAGCTCGTTTGAGCCCCTCTACGCGCAGCATAGCCTGCAAAAATACAGCCGGTTAATACTGCATACTTAAAAATGCACGTCAAGAAAATTACCGCATGGTTGTTGGAGCATACGTCGGCCAGGTCGACCAGCACCCGGTCGGCATTAAAGGAGTTGATCCCAGGGATCGCCTCCTTCTCGTCCCTGGGGACGGCTTTCAGCATGGCCCGGGCATATTGTGCCCCGTCCGGCCAGCGGGGAGAATTATCTGCACCAGAAACAGACGGTGAGAAACTCGCATATGCTCTGCCTATAGATTGCCGGCTGATTGGAGAATCCCCCGGCTGCGATCGAGACTGTGAATAAGACTTGACCCGCATGGGCAGATCAAGCAGTGTAAGGTCGAAGTTACCTTGGCGGCCCGAACGGCCTTTAGAGGGACCGGTTGCGGTCCTCAATGGGATGGCAGAAAGCACATCCGCAGATCCAGGCATGTCTGGGACCCTTATTGATTTGCCGCCGGTAGTTTGCCGGTCGGCTGTCTTCTGCACCTTGGATGCAGACTCTTGTTGGGTCGGCGGAGGCCTGACCTGTTTTTGAAGGGACCGGGGCATCTGCTTCCCGTCCTGTAAACGAGAAAAATATAAGTTATGGGATAAAAGGATTGAAATAAACGAGAAGGATCAGACGGTTATACCTTCTTCGCCGCCTGGGCAGCAAGTTTTTTCTCGAGATTGGCTTTCCGGATGTCGGCAGCCGACCTAGCCGGTGTCTTCTCAGTGGGCAGCATTTTCTTGGCTTCTTCTGCAGAGGAAGGCACACGGTTAGAATAATAAATAAGCAAGGAAATAAAAGCATCCGGTACGAAAGAAACCGGCTGAGTTCCGAATACATACGTTTTTTAAACATGTTGCTTAGGCCACAAGCGGACAAGAAGCATTCGTCCCTAAAAAATTCATATTTGGGCACCCAGTTTCTAGGTACCCTTACTATCTCTCCGGATGAGAGGGTGTCAGGAACTAACTCAAAAAACCCGGAGTCAAGGATGGTCTCTCTATCATCCTCCGGGACAGGGGGCAGGCAGCACTTGGTCCCCAAGAGTTCTGGTTTCCGGTTGTAGATCCGAAATTCTCTGTTCTCTGCCGTAGTTGGGGCCTTAACCAAGTAGAACCGGTGCTTCCAGTCCGACCATTTGGATGGCTTGTCCAAGGTCATAAGGTATTTGGGCTGGGTGGTCAAGGTATACCAGGCTCTCCAGCCGCCTGGGCTCCTACTCAAGTAATGCATGTGGGCAAACGCCTCCCAGCCGGGGTTGAGGCCCTGCATCTCGCAGGCGGCGATATACCCTAAAATATTTACCCATGAGTTGGGTGTTAATTGCCAGAGACCTAGGCCATACCCCCTAAGTATGGCTTTTATTGTGTCGTGGAGAGGGAAGCGGACTCCGGCCACGAAGGCCGCCTCGTAGCACCCGAACCAAGCGTTCGCGTTCGGTTGTCCATCCTCCCACCATATTGTTCCCAGAGCAGCCGGGACTTTTATTGTATAGTCACCACCCAGCGGCCGCCGTTTGATAAAATCTGGCAGCGCAGCCCGCATGAGCTCGCGGTCCTTGGAGGAGACGGTGATCATGAGAGGATCGTTCCTATTATCCCAAGAAGGCCTCTCCGCCTCCTCGCTATCCTCAGATTCGGTTAAGTAGCTGCTACTGCTACTTTGAACGTGACCGGCATCAGAGCCGGCTGGGGAGTTGGAGACCTCCTTATCAGAGCCTACCTGCTCTCTGGTCTCCTGGAGGGGAGCACTCTCTTCGTTTAAAATGCTATCACCCGGGGTGCTAGGAGCGCCCCCGGGTGAGCCTCTCTGCTCTACCTCTCCATGCTCTACTTCACCGCCTGAAGCTGGGACCTCAGGCGGCTGCTAATCTGAGCTCCCACTTCTGTAGTTGGGATCTCTGGCAGTAGACCGGATTCTGGCCATTGTGTCCTGCACAGACACAGAGTCGGTCGATATGGGTGTTGAAAAAGGGTTGTCCCAAAGAACAGAGGCGGCAGACCCAGTTCTAGACTCAGCCGTACTAATAAACCGGCTGAGTTCACAGCTAGGTTCCGGGTATGGGTATAAGGGGTCCATCTACTTATGGGACCAATGAAAAAAAATGCGAGTAAAAGACTCAAACGGAAATACATGAAAAAGCTAGAAAGAATAGAGACGGTACCTAGAAGAAAATCTGGAAATTCTCTGGGATGCTTGCGAAGACGCAGGCGGTTCAAAATCCGGCTGGGTTTCTCTGATTACCCTCTCGAAAACCTTTGGCTAGCTTGCAACGACCCAGACGGTCTGTAGACCGGTTGCTCTCAACGAATCTCAACTCCGAATGCTCTCAACTCTCAAATTGCCGGCTGCTCTCAAATTTTCAGAAATTTGGCAAAGTTTGTAAATGAGAGCTCGGGGGACATCTTCTCCTATTTATAGAATTTGTCCCAGAAGGTGAAAAGTCGTGACTCTTCGCCTTCTGCTTTTCCATCCTTCAAAAAGATTCTGAAAAAAAAAAAAAAAAAAAAAAAAACCTTTCACCGGCGCCACGTGGCACCCTGCCACGTCAGCACCAGTGAGGGGAAAATGTTTGGGGTGAAAATACCCTAAACACGTGGCCCAATGGCCTAGTGACACGTGGCATCCAGCCGTTGGTCAGCAGTGCTCCAATCCTCTGCTGACACGTGTCCTCTAAACCCTAAAAGGGAAACCATCCCTTCCCCACTATAAATAGTGGAAGGACCCTCATTAATGGGGGGCTGGAACATTTGTTGTTCACATTGAATACTCCTCAAAAAGAAAAACACTTACCCCGAGCAATATTAATTGCAGAATTCTCCCATTACGCGAGAAGTAACTTCCACATTACGTGCATTCTACCTCCCGTATCTTTACTAACTTGATCGTCGGAGGCGGAGCTCCTACCCCCAGGAGTCTTCGTGATTTTGCAGGCACAGGCGTCGAAGGGCATTCTTGGAATTGTAACTCTCCCGTAGGACACATCAAAAAACCCCGAAACAGCTCCCGAGATCAAGTGTATTCTCTGTTGTAAGAGAATTGATTGTGATGTAATAAATGAAATGTGCCCCCAAATTGGGGTAAATCTCCCTATTTATAGGATCATGGGAATCAGTGCGCCACTTTTCTAGGTCATCAACCTAAGTAAATGGGCTACGCCGTTTTTACGGCGTTTTAGGGATTTGGGCCTTTAAAAGCCGTCTTTTTCCCTGATGATTGGGAATGCCACGTGTCAGCTGGTGATTGGTCCTTTCTGGATCTTTCTTGAGGTGACACGTGTCCTCTTCTGATTGAGTCACGTGGCCTGGGTATTTTTACCCAAATCACCCTCCGTATTTTATTACTTGCTCAATTTCTCCATGCGCGGAGTTTTAGGAGAAATAGTAGAAAATAATAAAATATGGTGGAAGTGAGGTTGATAAAAGAATAAAGCATGGTTGGGAGGAAAGAGAATTAAAGTATGATAATTGGGGTCCAATAAGAGACAAGATATAAGTAAAATATTGTGAAAGGTTTCCAAAAAAAAGGAAATGGAGCATGTAATAAAAAACGGCCGCAAAAAGAAAGTGAAACAAGTATTAAAATACGGAGAGAGTAATACTCAGCAGAGCAGAGCAGACCACAGCAGCTCAAAAGAATCGGGCCTAATATCATTGTGTTTATTACCTTTAACATTGTTTGCTTGTAACTTGTCAAAAGCCACCACCAAACACAATTACCTCTGCCCTTGCAATCGGCCAATGAAGGCAAGCCACACAATTCTTTATGTAACCTTCTGCCATGCAAGATTGTAAGAGACCTCTGGCCACTCAACTCATTGCTGTTGAACTACAAGACTCAGATATGGTATCGCATGTGCCTCCTAAAAAGATGATCTAAGAGAGTTGTACAACTTGTACCCGCACCATTCCTAGGTCAATTTAATATATATTCTTTTTGTAATTATTTTTCATGGTATTGCGTGGTATAGGCGGTGATACCATCAAGGTACGTACCGTTTGGAATAAGCAATGGTACCACGGAATAATTTTATTAAATTGAATTTGAATACACCATAAACTTTGGCTTCATCATGTTAATAGTCAAATCAAATTTTCGAAGCATACATTAACAAAAGTGTTAAGATACATTGTTGAATTTGTTTAGCAATGAGGATAAATAGTATAGTCTCTTGATTTCTAAACACGTGATCACCAACAAATGACATCCCATACAAAATTATCACAATAATAGCCTCTCTTATAAATTAAACAAGAATAATGAGAATGCTTCAACCAATTACCAAGAACAAACAACAAAGTGAACTTCCTTTTTCGTTTGTGGTTATTCTTCATTTAAAAAAAAAAAAGCTCTTAATGAAAGTTTAAAGGGGTATAATATAATTAATCACTTCCCATCACCAAAACAAATAGGACAAAAACAAAAGAAAGAAAGTATCATGAAGAAAACCGAGCATGAAACTAATGTACTGTATTCACCCCAAATATACCACTACGTTTCTTAAATGCTGCCGTAGTACTACCTCCACTTCTCACTTTAATTTTCATGCTACTCATCAAACTAATGTACTGTACTAAAACAATTTTAACAAAGTATTTCATAATGTATTTTCTTTAAACGCCTTCGGTTTCAAAATAATTTACACACTTTTTTTTGCTTTATTTACCCTATTTATATACTAAAGTAACTTTGGTATTAATTTTTCATTAATAAGGCCGCCTAACAGTATTTTGTTTACACTTCTATATTGGGGAAATTACAAATTCATTAAAAATGTATTCATGAATAACTAACTGTTTGGTTATAACATTTAATAAAAGTAAAAATATGGGAAATGAATCCTTAGGAAATAGATACCATGCAAAACATTGGAAATAAATTCTTCCACCATATCTTGGTTACTCAAACTCCCCACATTTATTTTTGGATGAAATTACATTATCACCCTCAAAAATTTGGGAAAGTAGTTAAAGTTGTATACAATAATATATGGAAATTACATAGAGCCAACTAAACAAAACATAAGAATTAATTCATAAGAAATTCAATTTCCTTTATGCCAACCAAACATTATTTTAGTATTTTATAGGAATTATATTTTTCCTTACATTATATTGTAACTTCCTATAGGAATTTGATACTCATATGCAACCAAATGAAGCATGTGTATCAAAAAGAAATGTTATTTAAATTTTGTTAAATAGTGGAGGAATAGATACTAATATAAGTTTAATAATAATAACTTTAATTGGTTTTTACTAATGTTTAGTTATACTTCATAGATATTAATGGTCAATTAGTGTGCTGCCAAGTTTACAAAATTTAACTATACAATATCAATTATTTTCGAACAAAATATACGGAATAGTAAGCTAATACAATGATTAAAGTCAAGTTCGTGATCGAATAATGCCAAAAGTAAAAGTATTTAAAAAGCAGACTACTCGTACTTATTACATGGAGTAAATTTACTTCCTTTTTCTATTTTATTTTGTTGGTTTTAATTTCATTGATTGTTTATCATTCATAATCTTTTTTTTTTTTTTTTAAAAAAAAAAAAAAGGGATCATTCGTAATCTTTAATACATCGTATTCAATTTATTTTAGTGTCCTAGTTTCATACTTTTGATAAATTTGCTACGGAGTACGTATTATAGTAAAAAAGCTTATCTTACGAAAATATAACTAGATCATATAGTATTTGACAATATACATCGTAGTAATTAATTTAACAATTGTTTTTCACATATAGAAAAGTGCATCTAAAGATTAGAGAAAGTAAGATTAAACTAATAATTAGTTGATCCATGCTTTGCTTTTACTAATTAAAAAGCCAATTATCTAAATCTTAAGCATAATAAACTCAATCATTTGTTTGCCGTTCAAAGTGTGAACATTCTCCTGAGAAAAATATGTTTGTTATTCATTTACTAGTATCATCATGATTGATTCCACCTTGACTACTTATCATAATATTCTCTTTACTTTTTTTTTTTCACTTTCAATCAATCTTAGCTACGGATTATATTGCCTCTTTTTTTCTACTGAGTAGTGCAAATGTCTATAGTCAAATGCAAACATTATTATGAACTTTTGTGAAAAATTTGTTGCATAATTTCTAAGATATTAATATGGTTAGTTTTCCATCGCTATTAATGAGAAAGCCATAAAAGTAAAAGAGGTAAACTAGCTATGACTTATTAGATTGGATGTTGTTTGGTTTGCTATAATGGAGATCGTGGGTAATAGGCACTATTTCTAACATATAAATTTGTTAAATTTTATCACTTTTATTATTAATTTTTTTAAGAAAAAGTAAATAAAAAGTTAGGATAGTTTTCTCTCAAAACTGTACCCTAATTTATCAGAATAAATAAAAAATTACATCTATAAACAGATCGATATTTTGATGAGCTTGTATAAAATGACCACAGAAGTAACATTGTGTGTTGCTCTATTACCCTTTCTATAAACTATATAGATTGAGATAAAGAGGCAACACAGTTTTTCATCCTTTTATGTAAAAAATTATAGAGATAAATAGGCAAAATTTAATAATTACTCCATTTTAGAATAATTTACACATTAAACTTTATCATTTTTTTATACGTACTATTTGTCATTTAATTCTGAACATTTGTTGGATTATTTCTTAAATTATACGGAGTAGTTTAAAAATATGACTTTTTAGTAAAAATTTTCAATGGCTAGGGATAACTAAAAATATATATTATCTATCAAAGTTATGTGCTAGTAAATATATATTTGATCAAAGTTATCTAAACATTGTAGAAGTAAACACCCCTAGTTTGATCTTATGGTAACAAAACTTTTTCATAATATACCATATTTCTTCTCGAAATAATTAACACTAGATGAAAGCCCGTGCGATGCACGATTTTTCATACATATATCTCAAGAAAAGATATTTTCCTATATACTCTAAGTTTTTTTTTTCTATAATGATTTGATTTAGTTTTCAATTTGATAATTTCAGACAAAAAAAAAGACAAATAATAATTTAATTAAAATGATATTGCCAATTACAGAAGTATAATTTTTTTAATGTAATTTATAAAGCGACTTAATTTATTGTTGTTTTGTATTTTATTCGTTGTTGTTAGTTATATGACAATAATATGATATCTTTCAAAAAATAAAAAATAAAAATTGTAAATATGATATTTCATTGATTACATATTAGGATAAAATCTTTAATGTGAAAAGATAATAATTTTTTATTTTTAAAATAATATAAATCCTATATCATTATTCGTTGCTTTTTACACTTGAAATTAAACTCTCAAATCTATATATCATTTTGTATATTTCTTGTGATCTCTTGGTCTCTAACAAATTATCTGCCATTTTAAATTTTTAGACATAAAATGTTTAAAGAAGGTAAAGTTTTTTATTGCGTTATAAGTTTTAATTTTTTTTTTTATGAAAAAACATCTTATTAATCGGGTATTTAGATAAAACCATTAATTTCATAAGATAATTTTTATTTTTTTTAATAATTTAAATCCTAATATCCCACGGGTTTTTATACATAAAATCTCATAAAAATAATTTTTGTAATTAGATCATACTCATAATATTCTTGATTACTTTGTTATTGTTTGTTAAGGATAATTTTTTATTAATTTTATGTAATTTATTCCCCTAATAAATATTTTGATAAGATCATTAAAAATAATAGTTATTAGATGTAATATTTCGATGTAAAAAAAATTGTATAAAAAAAAATCGATAGGATCACCAACTTTGTTCACACCCATATCTCTTCCATCTAATAAAAGTGGATAAATAGAACATGTTAGTAAAAATAAAATTTATATAAAAATAATCTTTATAGTCTTATAAAATAAATTAAAATATTTACCAGAAAGTGAATAATTGTTGTGAAATTAATCTAAAATTTGTAATTATACAAAATTAAATCTATGCAATGGAATTTTTTCATCGTCCCCAATCGCCCAAACAATAGTATTTTGGAAAATTGAATCATTATTTTGTTGTCGCTGACAATGCATGCGATATTGCTTCTTATTTTGTAACGACTGAAAAGTATCTAATGGAGTAAACTTTTCCTTCAATCAATTTTGAACAAAATTGTAGAACAAAGTTGACTTTAATTGAGGCATGAACGTAATCACCCTATAATTAAAAATAAAAAATTAAGTTAATTTTATGAATTAATTAAGCTACCTAAGTCACAAAAAATTTGTTTTAATCATAAAATTAATTGATAAAAACTAAAAGATTCATTAAAAGATTTAATAAAGGTAAACGATTTATAAAGATATAATACCTCCTCATCCAATAGGATCATCAGGCGAGAAACTTGTTCTTTGATATTCCAAAGATTTTTGCTCGAATATAATTCTCTGATTAAATTGGATCTGCATGTAAAAACAAAATTCAGCAAACAAAACATAAACATATAATCATTAAGTATCCCAAATAAACACAATTTAAGCAATAATCACAAATATACATGTAAACATGGGTTTTAAAAATTAGGCTAAGAACTACCCAGCCATTAATGACCTAATAAAAATGACACAAAATTAATGACACAAAATTTGCTTGTTTTGGTTTTGTATTGATACGAAATTTTGTTGGTGTCATATGATGCGTCAATTTATAATGGTTAATATCACAAATTTTAATTTAATTATACTTAAGGAATAATTTTTATTTCTTATCATAAACGCTATCAAAATTTATCTTATAATAGTAGGTATATAAATCCTATATCTAAAGATGATTATTTTAAAAGATAATTTTTAGTTTTTTAAATAAATTAAATCCTAATAAATCAATAGTCGTTTTTAGTTACGTGGCAAAATTCTTAAATCTCATTCTTCACTTTTGTTTAGGTGGCAAACAAATTTTTTAATCCAAAATAAAATAGAAATATAATTTTTAATTGGTCGAAAATATACCTTTGCTTATGTGGCACGCCAAATTCTCTTGAAAAATGCCTACTTTATTTATATAATATTAGATTATCACTAGGTTATTAGATTCTTCTCGATGTGAATTCTTCAATATATAATTTTTTTTTCCTTTTTTTTGACATCATGAATATATAATTTTCAATTACTGGTATTTGACAATAATACATATTTTTTTTATTAAAAAAAAAAGTAAATAAGAAGATTTTAGATTTTTATCTAATACTTTCTTTTTTACTTGACCTGTTTCTTTTATCACGCTTGCCAATGTAAAACTCTAACGATCAATAACTTTAATTCTCCATAAGTAAATATTATAAAAGTTATATATTATGATAGTATTTATCGAGACGAATTCAAAAAGATCCCACATGAATATGTTTTTCCTTACATATTATTTACAAAAGACGGTCAAAGAAAGGGTGGTGAATAGTGTAAAATTCAAAGCGGATCGAGTAAAAAAGAATGGAGGAAGTATATCTTATTTAACAATGATAAGTACAAGTAATATCTTTTTTGAAATAAGGCCGACAATCAAGTGCAAGAATTATTTTGACACTTTGACCACATGAATAATACGAAGTAAGTGATTGATTTGAGTAATAAAAATAAAGGTATGTAGTTTTGTAAAAATTATAAAAACTTGATATATATGTTTAAAATACATAAAATATATACTTAAATATTTAATTATCAATAAGTAAAAGTTATTCAAATTTATTAATACCGGGAAAGTATAATTTATGACAACTCTAACAAAAGTCAATGTGAGTAACGGACTATATTTCTATATCAATCCTTACTTAAGTATAAATCAATTAAGGGAGTCAAAGTGAAGTACTTGTGTGAGATTAGTGTAAAGGTCAAATAGTTGCAACTAGTATTAAAAAAAGAAGAAAACATATATTGACAATATTATTTCTTATGTATAAAAGAGCACGAACGATGATCAAAATTAAATGGCAAAATTGGTTTCAACACTCTGAACTATGGATTAAGTGCACCCAGCACCATGTACTTTGCGTAGTAGCTAAAACACCACAAACTAATGACTTGGGTGCAAAGCGTACCTTTAGTAAGTTTTCCAGCCATCATTCTCGGCGGAGCCGGTGAAATAAGTTTTTAGTTTTTGATTTGTGTGCCGAAAAATGTCCTATTAAAGTTTTGGGGGTAATTTTAAGGCTTAAGGGTCCAAATTGATATCGGAATAAGCAAAAATATAGCATACATGACTCGTTTTGCGTGTTAGAAAATATCTCAATTTGCGTGTCATTATTTTTTAAGCCAAGTTGATAGGGATACCAGTGGGGCGAGTTAACTATGAGACCCGCCCTAGTAAGGGCGCAGATGGGTCTTGGTTTGGCGGGTGGTGGGCGGGGATGGGGATAAAAATCATACCCGCCATGGGTGATGGGCTTGGGCGTGGGTGGATTTTAGGTTGTACCCGTCCTATTCCCGGCCCACCCCACTTCATCTCCGCCCTTCCCCACTCGCTCCACTTCGTACTCTCCCCATCCCCACCCAATACCCACATCTATATATTTTTATTAACAAAATTATGTACTCCCTCCGTCCCATAATTTCGTGCCTATTTCTCAAAAAAAACAAAGTAATTAAGGAGAATGGTGAAAGTAGGGGAATATTTTATTGGAAAGTTAAAAAGTAGAGAATATTGTATGAGAATAATAAAAAGTAGAGAATATTGTATGACAAAAAAAAAAAAAAAAAAAAAAAAAAAGTAAGTAATGATTTTTTGTATATATGTGTGTATTTTGTATGGGAAAGATAAAAAGTAAGTAATGATTATGTTCTATTTTTAGAAACAGGCAAAACATTTTGGGAATCCTTTAACAGACACAAAATTATGGGACGGATGGAGTACTTTAATACTACTTTATGAAAAAAAAATATGTAAAATAAGATAGTAAATAAAATACTACATACTTTGTAATGCCCTTATATTATAAAACAAAAAAGTGTGTAATATTAACAATGATATCTTTTTTTTTTTTTTAATTGTAATCTATATTAATTATGTAGGATTGTGTATTTAGGAGGAGGGAATTAGGTAGGGCTTAGGTAGGGATTAGGTGGGGGTGGAAGTGGGGGGTGGAGTAGGGATGGTTTTGGATTTGTATCCGTCGGCCGCCGCGGCGGGGATGGAGATGAATTTTAGAACCGTCGTAAGGATGGGGATGGAGATAAAAATGTTAGGTGGGGTCGTGGGGATGGGAAGACCAACATCCGCCCCGCCCCGCCCCATTGACATCCCTACGAGTAAAGTCATTTACATTTTTTTTTTCGAGCTCAATTTGGACCCTTCGAGTTCTATTTGGACCCTTAGGACCAAAATGACCACCGAAGCCATAATAGGAAATTTTTTTGTACGCAAATCAAAAAATAAAAATTTAATTCACTGGCTCTGGCGAGAATGATGGCCGAAAAGCTTATTAAAGGCACACTTTGCACCCAAGTCATTAGTTTGTGGTTTTTTTGCTACTACGCAAAGTACAGGGTGCTAGGTGCACCCAAGCCATAGTTCAGAGTGTTAAGGCCAATTTTGCAAAATTAAATTTGTGAAAAGTGTGAAAACTAAGGAAATGCTTCTTTACTAATGCATACAATTATAAAAGATAAGGTATTGTGTGCGGACTATTGTACGCATAATTACGTGCGACAGACTTACAAACCAAAAATCCATATTGGCTGATATGTTTCTTTAGTTGGCTTATATAGTTATATCTTTATTTTGTTGGCTGATATATTTATTTTGTTGGCTTATATGTTTCATTTTGTTGGCGATATGTTTATTTTGTTGGCTTACATGTTGCTTTTGTTTGCTGATTTCGTCCTTTTGTTGGTTGATATGCTTCATTTGTTGACTGATATGTCCCTTTTGTTGGCTGGTATGATTTTATTAATGTCTTATATGCTCCTAATGTTGGTTGATATTAGACATTAGTTGGCTAATATGTTCCTTTTGTTGGCCGATATACATGATACCACATCCAGTTATAGAGGATATCATCCAACTTATAGATGATATCATCAAAATTTAAAAATTAAAAAGTTAAATCAACAATCAACCATTCTAATTCGTATAAACTTTTAAAAATGAATGCAATCACATGATATTGATATAGCTTCAATTAAATAAGATTCTCAAATTCAATCAACCCCGGCCTTGACTGCATCAATCCAACGAAACATACCCATTTCATCCAATTTATGCCTCTAATATACATTTTTTTCAATACAATTGATTCGATTAACTAGGAAAAAAAAAAAACTAGAGATCCACAAAGTCAACCCTCAAACAAATCAAACTACCAAAGATTCAATCAAAAACAAAAAATCGGCAGACAAAACTACGCTGCTAAATACGTGGAGGAAATTGGCGATGGCGAGCTAAGGAGAGAGAAATGACATTGACAATGGTTAGCACTAGCGTTGCAGGAAATCGTCGGAGAAACCACTATAAATGGGGAAGAGATAAAGTAATAGAGAGAGCTTGTCTGGTTCTTCTAGTTGCCGCACGAAATATTGAGTGCGGATTGCCGCAGCCAATAGTTTGTGATTATAAAATTAAACACCTTCATCTTAAAATATCTTTAACTAATTATTAAATAACACCCACAACCCGTTTGATAGCCGATTATAAATATCGATTTGGTGGAAATTATTCAAGTGTAAATTGGCAAGTAAATCAACTTCTTGACGTTCATAATAATGCAGCTTCGTTGTCAATCTTGTGTTTTGTTTTTATAACTAGTTATTGACCCGGGCAATACCTCATATCACTATAAATTTGTATTTTTGATAAAAACTAAATTTAGAAGGTTAGTGTTCAACAATATTTATAAGTGAATAAAAATATAATAATAAATTTAAGATTAATGGGTGCTAGTTTTTATTCATTTTACTTTGGATATATGAAAATTTTACAGTAGTTATTTGAAATATACTACTATAATGTTTTAATGATTAGATAATTCATAATTGACATATTTTTTTCCTAGTAATTAATTATATTACTTTATTTTTTGGTATAAAATAGTATTATCAACATTTTTTGATTTACCAAATATTTATTTTCATTTATGTAATTTTTATTCTTATATTATAGTTTCTCAAAAAATATTTATTTATGTTAGATTAAAATTTTCAAAAACTATGTTTGCATTGTAGATATTATAAGACTAATTGTGGCTATTTTATAACGTGAAAAAAATGAACTGATCATATCGTATATCATTAAAATAATATGGTAGTCATTTTTCAAATGACCGCTGTAAAATCATTCATAAATAATATGAATTTTTTTTGTAAAAATATAAAATAAAATAATAATTTGTGTAAGTATTACGGAGTACTTTGTATAATTGCTTGACTGGTATTGAATTTAGGAAATTATTAGCATCCTAGGAATCAAGGGCGAAGCCAGGATTTAAGACTCAAGGGGGTCGAGGCTTATATTAGTAAACAAAATATTACGGTACTCGTATTGTATTTCCTACATTTTTTTTCACAGCAAAAAATTTACTTTGAGACTATTATAAATTAGCTTTGACCATGATTTTTAAATAATACATAAAATTATATTTATATAAAAAATAAAATAAAATTATAACGCTGGGAATTTCATAAGTGTCAATAATGTATCTTATATATCGTTAATATGCTACCTTATATATTAATAAAATTATAAAAAATTGATTGTTAAAAGTAAATGTGAAGACAATTCTAACAAAGTTGAATATTGTTTCCCATTGTACAAATCACAACAGACGGCAAAATGCGTAAATAATGTAACTTTAACATGCTGCAATTATAAATAAATAAATAAATAGTGAAAGTAGATGAATTGTATGATTCTACTCCCCAAATAAGCCATATGTTCAACTTTTACTAATCATTATTATAAATATCAAACGGTATAATTTTTAGGAAATGTTAATAAGTGGTTTAAGTGCCAAAGTATAAATAAAAAAAAAATAAAAAAAATAGAAAAGATTGGATTTAAGCCAAAGTATAAAAGAAAGATTGGATTAAACGAAATAGGTAAATTTTAAAAAAAATGAAAGAATATAAACTGGTAAATGAAGTTTCGAACCTGCGCTCAGAAAGCCCGCAATCCAATTATAATGACTCCACCACTAGGCTATGATATGTAAAGTAGTAAATATGTGAGGGTTTAATATTTATACTAAAATTAAGGGGGCCGGCTTTTAAAAAAAAGAAAAAGAGCTAATGGTTGGGCCACGGGGGCCACAAGCCCCCCCGACTCAGCCCTTGTTAGGAATCAACAACCACTAGTGTGTGATTAACGTCTTACAAATTAAATTGTAAATTATTGTGCAATTATTTAGGAGTTACATTTTAATGAGAAGATTAAGTACAAAGGTTACACACTTACACATATGAAGAGTTGTAAGGTAATGAATGATAACACATAAAATGACACATAGTGCTCATGTGGCGCCAAGTCATATGAAAGGAACGGTGACACATGCATGGCGGTAGCATGTTGTTTTTTTGAGTTTTAATAATATTATAGATGTCCATTACCTTTCAATATATTAGAAATATCCTAATAATATCAATACGGAAAATATATTACATATATATTTCCGACATCAATGATATCGGATATCTCTAACACAATACCACCACCCAAAAAGTTAACGAATTCATTTACTGATGAAAATTGGTGAAAAAAAATGGAACATTCGGGTGATCAAGTTATCGTCCCAAGGGAAATTAACATTGATTACTCTTGCAAATTTATGTACAAAATAAATTTCATTACTACCATAATTTATCATTTACCAAGCATCAAAGTAGTTAATACTGTCTGTGTTTTTCTTATGTTTTGAAAAGTGAAAACAATATTTTAAAATTGAAAGTATTTCTAATCTTAATTTGTACTTATACTCTTATATATTGTTGTTACCTACGGAGTACCTCTTTTTATTTAATGATTTCGACGAGATTATTTTTTACATAGATTTAGATGAGATATATTGAATGATGATTTGCATTACTCTCATTTTGCTTTGTTTAGTAGTCAACAAAGACAATCATTTGAAATCCAAAATTTTCTTTTAAGCTTTCTAATGAAAATAAATAATGCATCTTTATAAATCTTGTACTAGCACCTAAACAAAAGAAAGAGTTGAGTTCTTTATACCTATAAATAAAAAGGAGAAAAGAGAGGTGCTTTTATTATGGGTTGAGAAAATGATGGGAGGTATGACAATTTCAGAAGTCACTATCTGCATATCTCATAACATCGAAGCTACTTTCCTTCACCTTTGCTAAATTCATGTATTCTTTCATTTGAAATTAATATATAATCACATATAATACTTTACGATATCGGAAAAATGATGATATTATTATTTTGTACTAATATCAATGGTTCATGGTTTGATTGTCAACTACGCTACTATTTGTATTTGTTGACGGAGAGAAAATTTATAATATACTTTATTAGGGACAGTTTTCAAATGGCTACAATAAATCACAACCATTTATTAGATTAAATCACAATTATTTATTTCTTTTGACTAATGTGAACTGGTGATAAAATTAACTTCTGATTTTATTTTTGAAAAACATTGATAAAAAATTATTAAAAATCTCCCATGTTCTATCCCACTATCATTCGGTTTTCAATTTTTCACGTTTAGTTTTTTTTTTTTTTTTTTTCTTTCTTTGCTCAATGTCGTTTGCTTTCATTCTTCTTAATTGTGTTGCTTCAACCCAATTCTCATCCACTTTAATTAAATTATATAAGCATAGATTTTTCAAAAAATGAAAGGACAACAATAATCCAATTCTCCTTCGATGGAAAAAGTAACAGATCGATGACGAGCATGCAGAAGGCAAAGCAAAATAATGTCCAGGACTCCAGGCAATCAAAATCTCAAAGGCTTATGTTACAGAGTTTCTACACTGAACGATTGCATCAAACATACAAATTTATGAGTTTAGAAGAAAATTAACCATGTGAAAGTTCAACATAAAAACATACAGTGATACAAACTAAACGATAAAGCTTCACAAAAAGAGCGAATAACACTAGTTGAACAAGAAGATGACATATACTTCTGCCAAAATAGCAAGGAAACTGGTTTATTTTTAAAACTAATCTGTGAAAAATTGAAAACCGAATGATAATGTGATATAACATGGAGATTTTTTTTGGTCAACGCTTTTCGAAAATAAAATCAAAAGTCAATTACATCAACAGTTCACATTAGTCAAAAGAAATAAACGTTGTGATTTGATCTAGTACAATGGCCACAATTTTATTGAATTATTGTAGCCACTCAAAAGTCATCCTTCTATTAGTTTCTTTTTATTTGTCGTATTTAGAATATCTTATTAAAAGCGAGAGAAACTTTAACCATGATATCAATAAGTATTCATTATATTGATACATACAAGAATATAACTGTATATAAAAATAATAATTTTGTTCAGTAAAAATAACATATTTTCAATAAATAATTTGATTCCTGTAAAATTAATTATTTAATTAATAAATAAAATGCAAATATATGCATTAAGGCATTTTTCTCTTTGTCTTATTGAAATAATAATCTAAGTTCGATAAAAATAATTTTAGTCTAGTTAATAGTTTTACTCAGCAAATATAAGTTCAATAATAGTGAATCAGTAAAAATAAATTTAGTAAAAAAAATTAAGTTCGGCAAAAATAATTTAAATATAGCAAAAACAATTTCAGTTAAATAAAATTAACTTTAGTTAGTGATGATATATAAGAGAGCTATATTGCTCGTCAAAAAAAATAAAAAAAAAAACAAAAAAAAAAAACTATATTGTGTTTAAAAATACAAACGCGAAAGCACTGAAAATTAAATTATAATTTTCATAGATTATAAATTTATAATATAATGCAACAACTATGATGGGAGACAATGATAATAATAATAATAATAATAATAATAATAATAATAATAATAATAATAATAAATAAATAAATAAATAAATAATAATAATAAATAAATAAAAAATAAAAAATAAAAAAAACCTAAACCTCTCCTCTTCTTCTCTCCTAAATCCATTGTTAAGTTTTAAAAGGATTCCATCGGTTTTTATAGGTAGAAAGCTCAAATCTTTGTTTTATATTTTTAAGTTTTAAAAGGATTCCATCGGTTTTTATAGGTAGAAAGCTCAAATCTTTGTTTTATATTTTTTTATTTGGTTTTAAGGATTAATAACGCTTTAAATTCCTTTTTTGACAAGAATTTTTCTCTCTCAAAAAACCTATTTTTAATTTCATTCCTTCAATAGACAAGGTTTTTCGATTTCTTTCGAAAGACAAGTAGTTTGTCTCATCTTTTCGAGGGAGACTTTTCTTATTTACATTTCGGGATCGCAAATCTAATAGATTGTTGTGAAATTTCTTCGTTGGTAAAAAATTATGCAAGGTCGTAAAAGCTATCAATGTGTCAAACTAATTAAATGAAAGCATTATCACTATTGCAAATTAAAGGATTGTTAGATTTTCTCTCCAACAAAGTTTTATTGTTTAGCGATATAATCAACCTTGCGTGATCCACTCGACGATTGTAGTTTTTATGAAGGAAATCTTTATCATACAAAATATATAATATATTTAAATGTCGTATGACTTTATTAATTAATGAATTTTTAATATTCAATAAAATAATAATGTGAAAAAAAAAAAAAAAAGATGAGGAAATTTGCGTTCCCCTTTTTCGGGTAATCTAATTGACCAACAAGCAAGAATTGATTTCATGGACAATGATGCATGCGTCGGAATACATGATTGAATATCAAATCATATCTTAATCCTAAAATGACTGTAGGCTTGATTAGGAATGATAAATCAATTTACGGACTATTATTTATTTTTTTCACGTCTTTTGTCCTTTCAAAATTACAACGTTAAAAATTAACATTATTAACACTCCTTTAATTGACTTTCATGATTTATAAGTTTTTTAAAATAATACTACGTACTTTACTATGCTTATATTTTTTTAAATAATTCGTACGTACTAAAATGTAATAAATATAATTAAAAAAAAATTAATAATATAAAATGAACATTTACATTCACAACCGTGAAAAATTTAACATACAATTAACAGTGGAAATATTTTATTTATTTATTTATTTTAATATTTAGAGTTAGTGAGTAATTAGTTAAAGTCATTTTCAGTTTGGCAAGTTGATCATGTTAAAGAACATTGGTGCATGTTGTGGTGATTGACCACGCCGCATGATTGCTTATCCAATTCTGGATTCGCAATTCTTTCTTCAAATCTATATAATTTGTGGACCTTATTTTAACTTTATATATACTTGTATTTCTTTTCTTTGATATAAATAAATAAATAAAATAAACAAGCTAAGGCGTAATTACAAAATCTAACCTAAGATTTATGGTCACTCAAGTCTCATATGAAGGCTGTCTTTTGAATTATGATACAATAAGTATAATGATTTATATGACTTGATTTAAACTTTCAATATATAGTATTAAATTTTTACTGATATACAACTAAATATTTTAACAGTCAAAATATAAACAAATTATGCTAAAACAAAGGTAGAATTTTAACAATGTTAATAATATATTAACGATATAAGAAGTATTAGGGTAGAAATTTAGCACAAGGCAATCTTGTCATAATAAGGTCGAAGGCCTCAAACCTAAATCTAAACCATACTATTGACCAAACTAATTTTTGGGAAAATAATAGAGGACCACTAAGCAAATTATATAGTTTCTCAATCGTAATCAATAACCACTAAGCAAAAACCTCATTAATACAATAAATTAAATTTGACGACCTAAAGAATAAACTTTAACTATTTTTGACCTTTTTCGTTTGAAATTATTGTTCTGTTTCAAAATTTTTCCTTTCTATCTAATAAATCTACACACCTAGCGTAGATATTTGGCTTTTCCATCCCTATGGTGCAGTCAATGATTGCTAGTGTAGTTGCTTATTTCCCTCGGGCAATTATCGTGTGTCAGAGTTTATCAAAAAGTTTCTCGTATTTTACCTTGGAATTTATTTGTTGATAAAAATTAGTCAATTTACAACAATTATAAATTATATGCTCAGATGAAATAGATGGAAATCATCCTCACCATTGACTATAACAAAATTTTAGATCATCTTAGGGCTTGCTTGATGTCCTTTAAGTACATAGCTTTTGTGTGCGGTGCCTTGGGTATATTTTAGATTAGTTTGCATGGTTTGTTCAGGGCTCGTGGTATTTTGTCGTTGTTGTTTCTTATGACTTCTTATGTATGAAACTACGAATCAAAACAACCTTGGATAGTTTCCTTTATTTATTCAATTCCCTGCTTAGGATAGCCCATATTAGACACCTTATAAGTTATAAGCGATCATAACTTATATTATTCCTTTATTTTACGAACATCAGTGACACACAAAATCTACTTAACAAATAATTAAACACAATTTTGATCAAAAACTGTATTGATTGGAATAAATTTTAAATACATTTCACATAAAATTTGAAGCCGAATTCGAATAGTTCTCGAATCATGCCATCAAACTCTAATACCTACTTAAATATATTACTTCCTCTGTTTTTAATTAATTGCCCTAGTTTGATCGGTATACTTACTAATGTGAAATTTTGACTAATTATATATTTAATTGTCAATAAGTATAAATTACAAAAAATTTATATT
Source organism: Chenopodium quinoa (assembly GCF_001683475.1). Lineage (NCBI taxonomy): Eukaryota > Viridiplantae > Streptophyta > Magnoliopsida > Caryophyllales > Amaranthaceae > Chenopodium > Chenopodium quinoa. The sequence continues at coordinate 3,300,262 of NW_018743979.1, read as the reverse complement.
TGAAAACTATACATCAAGGCAATTATAACATATATTTATATGGCTAAATTCAATTTTATGTAAACATAAAATTGATCAAAACAATACATATAAAATTATGATAGTATCAAAGTCAAACTGTTGCACTTATTTAAAAACTGAAAATCTGGAATACAAACTCCTTATAACCGGTACTTTTGGAAGTACTAGTACTTTCCCCGAATTATGTGACGGAGTGGTGTATCATGCTGAAATTCTGGCTTTTATGAGCTTTGCACTTTAAATTAAATATGCATGTAAAATATGGAGCATAAGCTTGTACCATCATCAAGTCTCAACACGTGTTGGTCAACTCGTATTTATAATAATAATAAAAAAAAATTATGCTAATTAAATACTCCCTCCGTCTCATAATATAATTCGTATTTGTGTTTTTTTATGGTATTTAAGAAATGGGAGGAGAAGTTGAAAAAGTACATTAAAAATGAGAAAAAGCTAGACAAAAGTTAGAAAAAAGTATAAGGTAAGTGGATAATTTAAGGGGAAAAAAGTGAAAAGTACAATTATATACAAAAGTTAGAGAGAGAAAGTGGAAAAAAAGTACAATGTAAGTGGATAATTTAAGGATAAATTAAAAAGTCCAATAAACAAAGTTAAAAATATAAGAGTATAATAATCTTTACATATTATCCAAAAATAGAAATAAAAACAACATTTTAGATATCCAAAATAGAAACAACATTTTGGATATCCAAAATAGAAAAAAAAAAAAATCACGAATGGAGTAACAAGCATGACAAGGAGTCAAATATCTTAGGCTAAAAAGCTACTATACTTTTTGTTAATGAGTCTATCCTCTGCAACCTTTCCTTTTCTCTTCCCTAACAAACCAAATTTGGATCCCTTAATTCTTTTGTCTTTATTCTGAACCGCCCAAAACTCCATATTTTTTTAAGCAAATCTCCCACTTAAATCATGGAGATTAGGAGAAATACCCTCATAAAAGACAATTGCATAAAATTAATTAATGTCATGTCGATTTTTACTACGTCGTTAAAATGGATTATTGTAAATCTTTTATGCGATAATAAAAATGACACTTAAATCAATTTTACGGGAAAGTAGGTTAATTGTAAGTATAAAGTTGAAATTTGATTGGTACATGAAGTCATTTCGTTGTTGATAATGAAACAATATTTTTGTTTGCCACTATGATATACTGTAATCTTCATTAATGAATTTGTTTGGAGTGGGAGATTAGTCTGTTTAAGAGAATGAGGGTTAGAAAAGTGATATTGCTAAGGATAAAAACTACCCCTTACCTCACCAATTTTATGCATAGGGACTAGGGAGGGGGTGCCGGGGTGGTATTGGTAATTTAAGTCTTGTTTTCTTCAACTTATTTTTATTTATTTAAAAAAAAATTAAGTTCAGATCAGATCAGAAAAAATAAGTTTAGATGAGATCAGATCAGGTCAGAAAAAATATGTTCAGATTATATCATCGTTTTATGTGCAATTTTTTATCGCTATATATCTTTAATTTCGTAATGAAAAAAATTATGAAAATTACATATTAATAAAATACACATTATTACGAATCTAACAAGATTCCACTTGATATATATATTTTCCTTACAGATTATTGTACACTTAAGGTCAAAGTTTGGTCAAATCAAACAATAAGATCAGATCAGATCAAATCATACAAAATCAGATCAGATCAATTCAGATAAGCAAAAATAAGGTGAACTAAACACGACCTTAGTATAGCCAAGAGGTGATTTTAAATCGGGCATGATCGGGCCTTTGCATAAAATTTTGTTCCCAAACACGTAAAATCATATTGGGCTTATCGGGCTAAAACACGCTTTTTCAGGCAGGGTTTGAGTTTTGAACTAAAAATGCGCTTAAGCTTACCCAAACCCACACTCCATATTTTGTCATAATTAAGAAACTATTATCCCTACCTTTAGAAAAAATAAAAATGAGTTTAGATAAAATAAATCAAAAAAATAAGTTGTTTACACACAATTTAAAGTATTTCAACAAAATTCTAACAAAATAACTATTTGTACAAATTAATAAGCACAGATAATTAAATAAAATTAGAAAAACTAATATAAGCTCTAATAAAATATATTTAAATAATAAGATAGGTTCAGATAAAAATAATAAATTGTTTAGAATATTCAGATAATATAATACAGTAATAAAAAAAAAATCAGATGAACCAAACACAACTTTATTTTGAATCTAGAGATTTAGATAAGTTCAGATAATATAATTAAAAATTAATTAGATGAACCAAACAAAACTTTATTTTTGGTCTGCTTACTTCACCTTATTTAAACTTTTTCAGACAACATAAGTTTAAATAAAATAAGTTCAAAAAAAATTACTTTGTAGTTCATATGGAGTACAAAATGAGTTTTGAAAAAAATAACAAAATAAGCTAAAAAAAAAGTTTTAAGTCTACTGGGACATAAAGAAAGTTAAGACAATAAGTTTATCAAATACAATTTCAGAATATTTCTAAATTATGAAAAAATATAAAAGTTCGGATAATAATTTAAGACGAAATCAAATGAACCAAACAGAGCCTTCATGTTATAATTTTTTGGTGATAAACTTTTTGCAAAGAGTTATTATGATTAATGGTGAAGCATTGGTTTGAACGAAAGGTCTCCACGCCAACTACGGGCACAATCTCTAAGTGTGGATGCTAACTATTGTTTAGTTTACCTTTTTTTTTTTATTTGATCTGATCTGATTTGGTCTGGTTTGATTTGACCAAACTTTGACCTTAAATATATGATAATCTACAGAGAAGAAATGTATCAAGTGGGGTCTTGTTAGATTCGTATTAATGTGTATTTTATTAATATGTAATTTTTACAATTTTTTACATTACGTATAGTAATTAAAAATATTTAGCGATAAAAAACCGCACATAAAACGATGATCTGATCTGAATTTATTTTTTCTTATCTGATTTGATCTGATCTGAACTTATTTTTTCTGAAATAAGTAAAAATAAGTTAAACTAAACAAGGCCTACTTTAGCTAGTTAAAGTCATGTATGGGGTGGAATTTAAGATTCGGGATCAAAATCATCTGTGTTATTGGCCTTATTGCTATTTAACTTGTGGATCTATCTACAAAAAATAGAAACTATTTGCACATACTCCAATTCAATAACAAAAAATGTATCTAATTTTGAATAAAAAATTATTAAAATGTCATATTTAAAAGGAAAACTCGGTTTTAATAATTCCAACTTTGAGCCATTCACTTTAATAATCTTAACTTTAGTGATATCGCTTTTATTGTTCTCAATCGGTAGGACACGTGGCAACACATGATTGGTCGAACAAAGAAAAAAAATTTAAAAACAAAATAAAAATTTTTTTTTAAAAAGAAAAGCCTCTGGCAGCCCAATCCCCAAGCCCCACCCCCCGGAAACCGCACCCCCTTCCCAACCCACCCCTCGAAACCGACCTCCGTCCCCACCTCCACCCCCTTCTCCAACCCACTTCCAAAATCGCCCCCCACTTGGCCACCACCACCCTTGAAATCGCCCCCACTCCAAGCCTGAAAAACTGCCCCACCCCGAAAACAACCTCCTCGCTCCCCCCTCCTCTTCCTTAGCCCCAAATTAAAATCCCTTTCCCTAGCCCTGAATACCTATCCCTCTCCTTCCCAAGCCTCGAAACCCTACTCCCCTCCCCTAGCTTCGACATCGACACCACCTCCGCCTGGGTTTAGGCCAAATTGGGGAAGGGGAGGGGGTAGTGTTTGGGGGCTTGAGAAGGGGAGAGTGGTGGTTTTTGGGGCATTCCGGTGATGGGGAATAGGAGGGGGGCCAATTCATGGGTGGGTCGTGCTGTCGAAGGTGGCTGGCTGAGTTTTTTTTTTTTTTTTTTTTTTTTTTTTTTTTTTTAAATATTTGCCAAATCACGTGTTGACACGTGTCTTTTAAACCCAAAAAAAATTACATGTTTAACAGGTTATATATAATACCCCTCATGATTGCTTTAAAGGAGTTTAATATATTACTCATACCAACAAGATGCATCTTTCATTTCGGAAGCTCATATGCTAAGATACTTCTCATTTAAGCGTGCTTGGTTGGGAGTAGTCTTAGGATGGGTGACCTCTTGGAAAGTTTTCCCAGGGTGCGCATTAGTGAGTAAAAAATACGCCGGAAGGACTTGTGTTGGTCTGTGAGTATAGTTGTTGGCCCTTGATGCGCATTTCGTGACAATAGGCTCTACCCTAATTTGTTTGGGGTCGGGGTGTTACATTATCAGTCACTTGAGACCAATAAATTAAAAGCAAATACCCCATAAAGTAGGGACTATTCAATGATAATTTAAAGTCGGAATTATTTAAAACAAATGGGCCAAAGTTGAGATTATTGAAACCAATTTTTCCTATTTAAAAGCAGTTATTAAGATGAATTTAATAAAATCCCACATGATGACTATACTTTGAAAGTATGTCATATTGAGAATTTATGGTAAAAAATTTCTAATTTTAGACCTAAATTCCCGGTGTCAAGATTTTTATGGAATGGAAGTAGTATACGAGCTGAGTTTATTCATATCTCATTTAGCACACATTCATACTTGTATAAAGATAATATAAATGAAAAATTATCTGGAATAATAAGACTATTGATTGGTCTTCCAAAATTAAGATGACTTTTCAATTATTCCAAAATAAAACGACTTTTACCGGACATTTGCTCAAAATAAAACGTGACCAATTGATAACATGTTTAATATGTTGATTGTGACACGTGTAGCAATGTGATACGTAAGGTTTTTTTTTTTTTTTTTAAGGAAGGCAATGACATTTTATTTTGAAAAATTATTTCTAAAATAAATTTAAATGTTAAAAAAAACTTAACCAATTACAATGCGACACGTGTTTAGTTGACATGTTAACAGTTTATAATTCTATTTTTTAACATATGCCCGTGAAAGGTGAATCGTTTTATTTTGGATTAATTAAAAGACTGTATACTCATTTTTTTTTTTTGTGCAGACTGTATACTCATTTAAACAAATGTTAATCCATAGTTTTTAGTAGGGTCAATGGTAGCATAGCGTATCACTGCTAAACAAAGGTTTAAAATTGCATTTTGGGACATTAGTAGAAAGTAATCGGGTTATAGGTTGTCTTAAGTTGTAATTGGATTCGAGTTTCAAATGAAGTCGTGTGCTAGTTTAGGTTTTGATCATTTTCGAGCTAGGTAAAACCCATTGTTGTTTATTATCTAGTTTGGTTTAAGTTCATGTTCAGATTTTAAAGTATCCGATCAGCTTAATTGTCAATTAATATCAGATCGAGTTAGTATGATTATTAGTCACTAGTTTCATCCACTGTTCAAGTACTAATTATCCAGGGGTCATTACCAACTGGGATTGATTTTTGGGCAATTTCCAGTTTTCCACTGTATTTTTTAGTAATTACATAGCTAAAAATGGGTGTCAGAAAATTAAATAAATGTAAAGCTTTTGAAAAAAAATTGCTAGGAAGAGTAGGAACCTTTTGTATCCTTTCAATGTAAAAGTTCCTCGTAAACCACGTGCTAAAATACACTACTATGACATTCTATTCTCACTTACCCCTACTCCCTTAATTTATTTATTACTCCAAGAATATCTCTAATCTTAACAAATTAAATAACATTAAAAAATTTTGTGAAGAAAAAATAAAAACCATATTTGATTATTTAAAATTATTTTATCCCAGTAAGTAAGCTCAATTGATTTCGTGTGATCTTGGGTTTCCTCTGTTTTCCTCTCTTTTTTCTCTTTCTTTTCATTGTTTAAGGCTGCAACCAAACCAAAATTCACCATTCCCACCAAAACCTTTCTTTCCTTCCCGAAATCTCAAGTATTTCTTGGTGGGTTTATATTTAATTTTACACTATCTTCCTTTACTCAATACCCGGATAGCCGAGCTTGTATGTGGTCAGACTCTTTTAGACCTTGAGAAATTTACGAGCTTATATGTGATCATACTCTTTTACAACCCGGCCGATTGTTCAAAAGGAATAAGGAGGAAATCAGAATGATTTTTGTTTGATCATTGAAAGGTCGATTTCTTTTGGGGTACTTAAAAAAGTAGCAACTTTAAACTTATATTAACACCCAAAAATAAAATCAAAAAAACTGTGCTTGTTCACGCTTTGATAGGCGTGCTTAAATCGATGAAAATTGGCAGGCCCCTCAAAACAATTCTCCCTTTCTTTAATTTTTAATATTTTTTTTTCCACTATTTTTTCAACCAAATGGATTACTTTCATAAACATGGCCCACTAAGATTACAGTAGTATAGTAGTCCCTTTTTGCAGGTTTTGTTCCTTAGAATTTTTTCTTTGTTCTTCCTCTTTTTTCTTGTATTTTTCCTTCATCCTTTTGTTTTTCTCTCAGATAATTTTACTAGTAGATTCTCTAAGGAATTTTTTCTCTGAACTCTTGGAATATTATTTAACCAACTTTAATTATAATTATTTCTGATAAAAAATTGAAAGATGAGGTTTTTTGGGGAAATGGGTACTTCATATTTTTGCTGGGTTCTTTTGGGTGCTCATTTTATTTTTCTGGGGTTGTAAAATGGTGCTGTTTTGAGGTTGAAGAGAGAGAAAGTAGAGAGAAAAAAAACACAGAAGTTTAGATTTTAATGGCTTCTACTACTGTTGACGACAAAGTTAAAACAGTAGGAAGAGGAAGTTGTGGGCCACCATTTCCATCAAATTTACTTGAAGAAATGAAGTTACTCAAAGAAATGCAGGACAATTCTGGTAATTCATTATTATTAAAGTTTAAGTTTTTCAAATTTTTTACTTAAATTTTGCTTGCATTTTAATTATTATGTAATTTAAATCACTCTTTATTTTCATTTTTTTTTACTGTTCTTGTATGTAAATTATGAGAGATAAAGGTTTGATGTTTGTTACAATGGTGTAGTTAAGAATTTTTGTGTTTTTTTAGAAAGGTCATGTAAATGAAGGTTTTGTATTGGTCCTTGTCATTTGCAACATCTAGATTTGACACGTAAATGTTGTACTCCTTGTGTCCGAAATTAGTTTTCAAGTAACATGACAACTTAATCCAGACCTGAGCGTGTAGTTATAAATTTTACTATTAAATTCTATAATCATTCAGAAATATTAGAAGTATAAAAAGTTGTTTAAATATCAAATTATGGGTTTATAAAGTTTTATGAAAAAAGGCATTTTTTTTTTTTTTTTTTTTTTTTTTGGGAATGGTCATACAAATGAAAGTGTTGTATACGTATATTAGTCCTTGTCATTAAGCCTATTTACATGTTGACCTCCCCAGAATTTGCAAGTATTGCAACATCCAGGTTTGACACGTAAATGTCGTATTCTTTCATTTCGAAATTAGTTTTATTATCATGTAATTTTATCTAGTAATGTGACAACTTAATCTGAACGGGTAATTTTTGTTACATGTTACTCCGTGCTAATAAAAAGTTTTATAGAATTGTTTTTATATCATACAGTAATACGGAGTATAATTTTTTTTACAAAAATTTTAGTTTTTTTTTTTTTTTTTTTTTAAAAGAATTGTAGTAAGTGTAACAAGAATGTGTTTGGGTTTTTGGTTACAGGGGCCCGGAAGCCTTTACACTCAGAGCTTTGGCATGCTTGTGCTGGTCCTCTTGTATCCTTGCCTCAAGTAGGAAGTCTTGTCTATTACTTCCCACAAGGCCATATTGAGCAGGTTTCAGTCAGAAAATTCTTATAAAAAATTTTGTTTTATTTTCTTTAGTATAATTTGTTTTATTGTTATTATTATTTTTATTTTATGTTTAAATCTTAGGTATTGGCCAATTTGCTTTCTTTTGTGTGATAACTCATAATTTCCTTATGAAGTAGATTCAAGAGTTATGGTTTAAATTGTACTAGTTTTATGTAGATAGGATATCTTTGTACTATTTTTATGTAGATAGGATATCATCATCATAAGATGGTCTATACCAATCTCTTTGTCAGTTTGTACAAGGATTTATGTATCATAATTTTCTAAAAGATTTTTTGTTTTATCTGTCTCGAAATATTATGCTATATTCTTTGATATTTTTTGCATCAAAGAATGACCTCCATGGACGGGGTTTAAAGGACATTATGGTCATATTACATTGGACATTTGATAGGTGTGGTAGGAGGAGAAGGATTCACGTGAGCAACTCATGGGAAGTTGGGGATTGTAACTTGGTCCGTGTAATTGACCCCATCCTTTTGCCAGATCAAAGCTATATAGATCTTAATTAGAAAATCTTACCTATTAGCATTACCAACTCACCCCATTTATGTTAACATTTGATTTAATACTCCAGTGTGTACCCGAAATGAGGAATATTTTGTGGGAATTTGGAAAATACGATACATTTGTTACAACTTAAAAGCATTTAGAAAAGACGATGATTACTAACTTTATGTAGCTTTGATCTAGATGATTGCTAATTATAGGTAGCATTTATGAAGGGATGGTAACTTACAAATTATCATATTACCTAGGAGGGTCATGCGTAAACAAGTTTCTATCATCCGTTCCTTTACCTTTTTCTTATATGGGTATTGCTGTTCTTTGTCTTTGTACCTTTTAAGATCAGCTGAACGTGATCGTAAGTTAATTTGCTTTTTATATATTCACCATATGCTTGTGCCACATTGAGGTTTTATGGATAAATTATCATGATTCAATATTGACCGGCTACTTTGCTGACATCAATTTTTTTGGAACCGTACTTAAACTCTTTCTTGTTGAATTGGTCATTCATTTTAAGTAATATTCATGTCTTGAACTCCTACACTATATTGGATAGGATTTCAGTATCAGTTCCATTTTAGTCTGGGAATATCGACAATATGGTTGTATACATGTATGCATTCCCAAATTATGCCAAAGGTGGCAGTTGCACTTTTGATCAAGATGTAAACTCCATTTAATTAAGTTGCAAAATGCTATCAAATTACGGTCACTAGGAAGTTGCATGAAAGCTTCTATTTTCTACTAAAATCACATTTCTCATCATCTTGAGTGAAAGCCCATAGCTGTGATCCAAGTGCTTATTTTTTGTTTGAGGCGCGTAATTCTTTACTTTTAAATTTTTTGCAAAGATGCATGCTGAGTTGTGGAATCTAATGGACTGTCCGACTCATAAAGGCATGCTATGGGCTTGTATTATTTTACACTAAAGCCATGGCTGTTATCATGCAGGTGCTGTGCCTCCTTTGAAATTTCCACTGACTTATTATCACACGTGGTTTGTAAATTATGCATCACAATCTTAAATTCTTAACTACACAAAGATGTGATTTAGCACATATGTTTGAGGAAAACCCCTATTTTTCCCTAAAGGGTGACTTGATATCTGTGCTGTGTTTTGTTTAGTACTTCAATTTATATTTACTCAAAGAGCTTCAATGTTTTTCTTTGTTGCTGAAGGTGGCGATATCTACAAAACGTCCAGCAACTTCTCAGATCCCCAACTATCCAAATCTTCCGTCTCAATTGATGTGTCAAGTTCACAATGTTACACTTCATGTATGTGTTTTTTCTCATTCTTGAATCTTTTTGTTCCATGAACAATTTTTATATCATTCTATTTAGATTGTAGCCATTGTTTACTCAGTGTTAATCTCTTATTTTTGTTAGTCGGACAAGGATACAGATGAGATATTTGCCCAAATGAGTCTTCAACCTATTAAAACTGTAAGAGTTCATAATCCTGAATATTTCCCTTTACATTTTCATACATCTCACCTAAGAATCCTATAGTGATCTCATACTTTATTCTTGACTTGATAATGCTTACGAAACATATCTCTACCATATGTTCAGGAAAAGGATGTTTTCCCTATACCTGATTTTGGGCTGAAGGCCAGCAAGCATCCTACTGAATTCTTTTGCAAAACTTTGACTGCAAGTGATACGAGTACTCATGGAGGTTTCTCCGTGCCTCGCCGAGCAGCAGAAAAGTTGTTTCCTCCTCTGGTAAGACATGTCCTTTTCATCTAGGACTTTTTCTTTGTTCTGAAACAATTCCGTTGCATAATTATAGATGTTATTTTTGGAATACTAATTTTTAGGATTATACAATGCAACCTCCATTTCAAGAGCTTGTTGTGAAAGACTTGCATGATAATACATGGACATTCCGCCATATCTACCGTGGTTAGTGTTCATCCCCTTATCTTTTTTTGATCTCTAGCTGGTGAAAATTTCATGTTAGATTTGTAAGTGCCACTTATTTCGTGATACAATCTATTCTTTTTCTTTTCTTCTCCTGCAGGGCAGCCGAAAAGACATCTTCTGACAACTGGATGGAGTGTTTTTGTTGGCTCTAAGAGACTTCGTGCAGGGGATGCAGTTCTGTTTATCCGGTAAGGACCTCATATATATATAGGTTTGCTTTCTATGCACTCGTTGGTTGAAACACTTCAACTTCTCAAGAGAGGAGTAATAATCCCTACAGTCTATGGTTTAATTGCCAATTTTTGCTGCTATAGAGCTATATAATTTTGTGTCAATTCATATCTTTGAGCTACATGTGTCACTGGCAGTGGAAAACAAATGTTCCTTTTTATTTAGAAAAAAGTTGTTATCCTCTCTATCTATCTTTTTAGACTATGGAACTTCTGTTTCATTATGAAGTGTCCCCTAGTGTGAAAAGGGTAGTGTATTTTCTTGATTTTAATCACATGCATATATCTTTTTCCTAGCCTACTTCCTGATTTTTTTTTGTCAATACTAGAGATGAGAAGGGTCAATTGATGATTGGTGTGAGGCGTGCAAACCGTCAGACAACAACTCTTCCGTCATCTGTTCTATCTGCTGACAGCATGCATATCGGAGTTCTTGCTGCAGCTGCACATGCTGCTGCTAACAGAACCCCATTCACAGTTTTCTACAATCCTAGGTATCTGTGATGTTTTACATCTCTTGAGCTTGTCCAGTTTTTCTTCATGACGGAAATAATAATTAAGACCACCTTTTCCTGCATCTCTTGTTGTATGTAGGGCATGTCCTACTGAATTTGTAATTCCTGTGGGCAAATATCGGAAGGCAATATATGGAACACAAGTATCTGCTGGGATGAGGTTCGGTATGATGTTTGAGACAGAGGAATCGGGTAAAAGAAGGTAGTTGATGCTACTTGCTAATCATGCAACAATGTCAATTGGGGAGAGCAAATTGAAGGAAAAAACTTGAATTTGTCTACTCCATGAAGTAAGCATATTGATGATTGTCGTATGAAGCCTAACAATGTTGTCATTTATGTTTAATAATTTTCCAGATATATGGGAACAATAGTTGGTGTAAGCGACTTGGATCCGCTGAGATGGCCTGGTTCAAAATGGCGCAATCTGCAGGTACATTGAACTTCTTTATCTGTACAACTTTGTTTTATCTTTAATGGAAGTGACTACTAGTTGATTGAGCTGCTGCAATTTATCTCATGCCTGATGCTTTATTCATTATTTCCTGCAAATGACAGGTTGAATGGGATGAACCAGGATGTGGTGATAAGCAGAGTAGAGTGAGTTCATGGGAAATTGAGACTCCTGAAAGTCTTTTCCTATTTCCTTCTCTGACTTCAGGCTTTAAGCGGCCCTTCCATCCTGGATTTTTTGGTGAGTTGGTTACATATTTGCTCAATCCTCATTGCCACAAAACCCTATAACCTATGGCTAACATAGTAGCTTTTTGACACTGTCTTAGGAGGAGAACTTGAGTGGGGAAATTCGATAAAGAGGCCTTTCATTCATCTCCCCGACATGGGTGCTGCAAATCTTTCATATGCATCACTTCCAAATGTTTGGTCAGAGCAATTGGTCAAGGCACTAATGCGGCCAGAGAACATGGGCTATCCTTCCATGCTAGCCTCATGTCCACCGCCACCTATACTACAAGAAACAAAGGCAAACATTGAGGCAGCAACGCTGCATAAACCACAGATAGTTTCTTCACAGAACGTTTCTGTTCAAAATTATCCTTCGCAGCAGCTCAACCAACGTGAAGTGGGAAATGTTTCAGGGGTGGAACAGGCTAGCAAGACAAACCAGCCTTTGATGGATGGTGAAAAAACTAAGCCAGAACCTTTGTGTGAACCTAGTCAGCTAAGCCAACTTGCTTCTGCTGGGCACTGCAATGAGGAGAGAGAGAGAAGCAATCTTTCTAACCCTCCATCCCAACAAAGCATAGATGCAAAAGATAACAATCAGAAACTAATGCAACCACCAGCTATGTCATCTGTATTTCAGTCCCCATTGACTGATGTCCCTCCGTCTGATCTTTCTAGTCTAAACGGTTTATTTCCTTACATGGATGCTTCTGATTGGTTACCTTATTCTTCATCAACAATATCAGAAGTAATTGATCCTTCATTGCCTTCAATTGGTCAAGATATATGGGAGCAAAGTCAGAACCTGAGGTATCCAGCTCAGTCAGATCAATTTGGTTCATACTCGCAGTTGTCAGATGAAACAAATAATCAGAGTGGGATATATAGCTGCATTGATTTAGACATGGGTAATGGTGGAAATGCAATTGTTGATGCATCGATCCCAAATGCTGTTTTGAATAAAATGTGTCCTAAGGAGGCAAGTTTACAGTATTCTTCAGACTGTTTAGTGGGCAACTTCAGTTCGAGCCAGGATCTTCAGTCTCAGATTACATCAGCAAGCCTAGCTGATTCTCAGGCATTCTTACAAGACTTTCCTGATAATAATTCAGGTGGTACGTCTTCAAGCAATGTGGATTTTGACGAGAGCAGTCTTTTGCAAAACAATTCATGGCAGCAAGTGGTGCCTCCCATGCGTACATATACAAAGGTTTGTACTATATTGGATTTTGATCCTGAAAAATACTTCCTCTTTAATGCCTACTCGTATTTGTTTAGTGTTAAGAGATGGGGTTAGAAATAGACCTACAGCAAAATGGGAAAAGGCCCCCAAATATTTTTAGCAGCTTTCTTTGTTTAAAGAACGTGTTTCTTTATTCTCTTGCTTTAGTATTTAGTATTTGACATTGATTTTTCTTCATAGGTTCAAAAGGCAGGATCGGTTGGGCGGTCGATTGATGTGACAAGCTATAAGGATTATGAAGAACTGCGGTTTGCTATTGAACGCATGTTTGGACTAGAGTGTCTGCTCAATGATCCAAGAGGATCCGGATGGAAATTAGTTTATGTTGACTTTGAGAGTGACGTTCTGCTGGTTGGAGATGATCCGTGGGAGTAAGTCTTTATCTTCCCGTAACTCTCTTTATAATACATGTGGTTCCTATTCCCTATAATCATGTAACTATACTTTATGAAATTTCTTTAAAAGTCTCGGCAATCTCTAGCTAAAAATAAGGAAAATCATCAATCTTAACTTTCCATTACTCTTCTTTTTTCCCTTTTGAGATCAATCTAACACAGTAATCCTCCATTAATATTATCTTTAATAAAGTGTTGCTGGTATGTCTTCTAAAAAAAATGATAGTGAGTGCATGCTTAAAGAAGATAACATACTACTTCCGTTTTGCTTTTCACTTGTTGCGTTAACTAAATTTGTTTTATGTTACTTGGAACTTTCAAAATTACAATTTATATTGGTTGTTACCTGTAGGATATCGGTATCATGTTTTTGGAGATTTGGAGTCACTCCAGAATACCAGTGCAATATCTATATGCGCTTCTTTACGTTTGTGCATGGTTGCTAGAGGAGCGCTTTTAGGAATTTTTTTAGAGTTTCAGTGCATAACACTGATATTTGAATATTTGACATTGGTGTTAATGTTCTTACTATCCATGCAGGGAGTTTGTCAGTTGTGTTCGATGCATCCGTATATTATCGCCTGCAGAAGTTCAGCAGATGAGCGAAGAAGGAATGCAGCTTCTCAACAACAATGCAATTCCAGGAATTAGCAGTGCTCCTTAGACATGTTAGTTTCTTCAGATGGCCAATGCTACACCCACGGGGCTGCTAACACGAAGGACCTAAAGCTTGTCATCTACAGAAGGGAGAGCTGTGTTGATTCCGCCCTTACTAAAGGATTGTTGCTGACTAGCATGTTGGCTATGACAGTGTACATTGTGGGAATGTGTTAAGAGTTTAGGTAGATCAATGCTAGACTTTAGAGCTTGTTTTGTTAACCCCTGTCGTGACATTTAGGTTTCGGAGAGTTGGGACATAATGTTATAATGTAATGTATTGTACCTTGAAATTTTAATGTATGGATCATGAAACATTTGAATGTCTAAAACAAAGGGCAATTAGAGAGTTGTTCCGATCCAACGTCAAGTAGCTTAAGTCTATTAGGTCACAAGGCTTGATACAATTGTTTGTACCATATGCTTGTAATTTTGCATTCTTTTACGAGTCTGCACCCACTATGTTTCTCCAGAAGTGTATTACTACATTTTGGAAAATCAATTTATCCTTTGATATCTATAAAATTAAATTATAATAACATACAAAGTATATGATATATCTATCTTGTAGGAATCCCCTTTCTACTCAAGTACAAATGATGATTTGACATAGCTACTCCCTCTGCGTATTTGTTGGCCTATGTATTGATATTTATAAAATATACAATACGACTAATCAAACAAGATCTCACCTCTTACAGAATAACAATAATTTATGATCAAAATTTTAAAGTTTGACCTTACTTTTGACAATAAGACAAAAAAATAGGGACAAAGGGAGTATTTGGTTGTTTCTAGTTTCCTACTAGGGATGAGCATAACAGGATACCCTGTAAAAATTCTAGGAAACGGAACCGGAACCTGTTGCAACAGGTTCCTCAAAATGGAAACCGGAATTGGAACCGGAACCTGTTGAACAAGTTTCTGAAATTGGGAACCGGAACCTGTAGGTTCCGGTTCTGATTCGGGGTACCCTGTCTTGTAATATACTTACTGACTTATTGCACATTTTTTTAATTAAAAAAACTGGTTGGTCACTGTAGGCGTCGTTCAAAGCGTGCCTACCTAGGCATGTGGTGAATATGCTTGGCACTCATAGGAAGTGGGAATTGACATACGATTAGGGACACGGAAATTAAAGTAGGGATCCGCCAACAAGTTTTTAAGGAACTTGTCAACCGTTCACGGATCATTTAAGGTAACCACGATTAAGGGACAACGATAGAAAACAACGATTGACCCATGAAGGTTACACCCCATTCATAATCCATGAGGTTACTAACTCCATATGGTTTGGAACCACAAAAGGAGGATCGGGAATGATGGTGCGAAGTGAGTCATGGAGTCACATTCGCCCGTATTGACCTCTACTCAATTCTTATTGCGAGAAGTAATTCCTGCGATTTCAAAGGCATGCAAACAAAGATTCAATTTGCTCCAAACTAATATTAGGCTAAATTGGTTGAATATTAATCCAATACATAATTCTAAAATATTGTGATCACTTGATTAAATAACAAGATTAAAAAGGAACCTAAACGGTCGTCCAAATTATCTTATTAGGCGTTATATTAAATTACATATTCCCTTTAAACATGCAATATAGTGATCAAAACAGTAATAAAATCATTATTAACATTGGAAGCAATTTAACCATAATAACATTAGTCAAATCAAATCATAATAATAAACCTAATCATAATACTAGCAATAAGAATAAGAATAAAAATAAGAGTAATTAAGTGAATTAATTACTCACGTTCCGCGCTTCTTTAAATTGCTACATTATGAATAAATTGTTAGTAACTTCAATAAAAATATAAATAATAATGGAAATTAAATTAAATAAAAGTAGAATTGATTTGGGGCCAAACCCTCAAACAGTTCTACCTTTCACACCTTGGTTTAAGTTTAGAACCTCGGGTAAAGTACGGACTTTAGGAAGTGCTTAGGGGATGTATTGTTGAAGAATAAGGAAGGCTAGTGATTAGGCTAGAGTATAAGTGAGAAATAAAGAATGATTTGGTGTATAAGAGGGAAAGAGAGAATTGTTTGGTGCCTTAGAGAGGAAGAGAGAATTATTTGGTGCTCCGAAACTGAGAAATCAGCTTCATATTTATAGAGAAAATATGAGGGGTGAGGTATGGAACCCTAAAATTGAAGCGCCGCGGAGAAATAAACCCTAAAAATTGTCGTGTCACGGTGCAAATTGCCGTGATACGTTAATATCTGTCGTGTCACTGTATTTTTACCATGGCGCGGTAATTTCCAGTTTTACGCGTTTTTAAAACTATGATAACTTTTGATCTGTAATTTGGATTAAGGAATATAATATATAATTGGAAAGCTTATCAAGTCTACATTCCAACCCAATTAAAATCAGGTCAAAATATTTTGTAAATTTTAAGATATGGCCACTTTAGTGCAAGGGTGTCGATTTTTGGCTGAGTTTTAGTGTTTTGCTCATATCTTCTTCATTTTAAATCGGAATTGGGCTTATGATATACCGTTGGAAAGCTTATTTCAAGGCCTATCCAATTAAATAATATTTGGATCAAAATTATTGTTCCAAGAAATCAATTTATCTCGGTTTTGTGATGTGGACACCAAAAGTGGAAAATAAGTTATGGTTTGGGGAAATGGGCTAAGAGTTAGGTTGATTTGTGAAATGTATTGGATTGAATATGGATTTAAGCACTCCAAAGATTAAATACTTGACCCAACCAACAATGACGGTGAAAGGTTGTTCATCATCGGGTTTGGTTTTGGGAGACATTTTTAGGTGTCTACAGAAGCCCCCGCTTTGACTAAGTTTGTAGAAACGTAAGTTTCGAAAATGATAGTCAAAGTAGTCGATAGGGACAGAGAATGATTTAAGACATTCTGCGATCCTAAATCACTCTGCATACGCCAATACCTACAGAAAAATGTTAGTTCCACAGATAAAAGAGTAAAGGGATAAAATGCGTATCTGACACCAATACATGGCAACAAACACGTTTGGTAGTTTTCTACGCCTCGAGAAATCCACCATATGAAGACTGTTATGATATCTTTCCACGCCTCGGGAATGCTGCTAGATGATATTTTTCCACGCCTCGAGAATCCTGTTAGATAATATTTTTCCACGCCTCGGGAATTCTATTAGATCATATTTTTCCACGCCTCGGGAATGCTGTTAGATGAAATTGTTTTTCGCAAAATCGCCAACTTATACGCCTCGAGAAGTGTACAACGACCGACAATTTTCCACACCTCGGGAAAAGCTTGTCTGATAATGAGATAGTTTCCTCGCCTCGGGAACTCTATCGTGAGTTCCTACGCCTTTAATAACTCACAAGTGAAATTCCATACTCTGGGAATAACACTAAGTGTCCACGCCTTGGGACGAAATAACCGACTTCTACGCCTCGAGAAGTGTGCAACGACCGACAATTCTCCACGCCTCGAGAAAAGCTTGTCTGATGATGAGAAATTACAAGTCTCTGTGTCTCGAGAATCTTGCAACGTGAATCGTCCTCGCCTTGGGAGATGATCACCGGTGTTTGATAAATGTCTGATTGTGGTTCGATTATCCCCGAACTTGGGTTGTAAATGATAATGGTTCGATTGTCCCCGAACGTGGGTTGTTGATGGTTCGATAATCCCCGAACGTGGGCTGTAGATGATAATGGTTCGATTGTCCCCGAACGTCGGCTGAAGATGATAATGGTTCGATTGTCCCCGAACGTGGGCTGTAGATAATAAGGGTTCGATTGTCCCCGAACATGGGCTGTACCTGAGACCTGCAAAATGGAATTTGCCAAAGGACTCGTATAGGCTGTGATTGACTTGACCAACTAACTTGACCAAACTTGACTTGACACGACATAACATGTGTATGACTTGTGACTGTGTGTGTATATGTATAGTTTGAGTGTGCATAGACACAAACAACTGAAAATGCAAAAATTTCCATCATTTTTTGTCATGAGTGGAGGGTACCGACTTTCTCCCAAAAAAGAAAGACGTGAAAATGAAGTAAGAGTTTTCGAACTTCCCTCGATATAAATTTTGAAAAAGTTTTTGAACTTCCCCAGAAGAAAAAAGATGAAAAATAGAACAAGTTTTGTACTTTCATGCTGAGAAAAATTTGAAAAAGTTTTTTGAACTTCCCCAAAAGAAAAGACATGAAAAAGGGAAGAAATTTTGAGCTTCCTCGTTGAGCAAAGTGAGACGAATCACATGGATTTTCTTCTTGTCGAATTGAATTATTGCTCGTCTTGAAAATATTATATGCATGATGAATGTTCGTAGGATAGGAGGCTAAGGACAATTACATCATGTGACATAATCAATGAATGCACTAGCGCGGTAGTTTGTTGACAATGTATGTTGCTTAGGTTAAGAAGCTAAGCATCATATATATTGTGTGAAAAAAATAACATCTTGAAAGTTGCTTAGGTTTGGAAGCTAAGCACGTATACAATGGTGATTGCTAAGTATTGCTTAGGTCAAGGAGATAAGCAAGTGTAACAACGAATCTTGATGAATGTACCTAGGTTAGGAAGCTAAGTACACTTGTGATAATGCTATCGAATGATGATGATGATTTTGCTGGATGCTGTTGTGAAGCATGCATGGTGTGGGAACAAGATTTCCTGATAAGGGGTTCCTAAGGGAAGGTGGATATGGCCATGAATATGTGAATGAAGTGTGTGAAAGTGATATTAAGGTAAGGTTGCAAAGGTTATGTTAATGGAAATAGATGTGAAAAGAGTCGAGAAGGTGACTCTTTAGGCTGGTAGGCTAAGTGATGTGGGTTCAAGCCCCCAAGTCTAGCTCTAGATGGATAAGAATGAGCACTGGATATTCTTTAACTCGATCATACATGAATATGAATATGAATGTGGCCGCACCTCGATGTGAGGTTGCCTATGTATCCGTTAGGAATCAGGCCGAACGTAGCTCTAGTTGAACTTCGCACAAGTTATGTACACCTCAAAGAGGTCTTTTGAGGGTTGTAACGTGGTTAAGCTAATGGTTTGAAGAAGAAAAGGGTAAAAGGCTCAAGACCCGAGAGAAGCCCCCCAAGATGTGTAATTGTGTATTTGAAAAAAATTGAATTTTGTAAGTTTATTTTTCACATTTTGTTTTATACTTTGAATATTTTGTACAACTCTTATTAATCAATGTGGGCAATCCCGGATCATGCGGTCCATCACTCACTTAACATTCATGTTTCTCAGGCATGATACCAAGCACTCGACGAGGGACGCAATTCGAGACGTGTTCATATCAAAGGCATCGTAACACTTACCCTTAGACATTGTTTTATTTTAATCATTTTTTTTTCTTTGAACTTGCTTTTGAATGTTGCACAAATTACACACCTTCCTACCCCAAGGTTAGGTAAATTTGGGTTGAAAAAAATGAAGGTTAAACGTTAGACGAGGCTCAAGGTGTTTAATGAAGAAGTGGAATATGTGTTTCAATGGTTAATGGGAATAATGGGTTGCAAATGTGCCTCAAATCATTGGTGTACCTTGTGTTCGGTTTGGCAATTGATTTTATTTTTTATTTATTTATTTATTTTTCAATGACATGATCACGATGTAGAAAAAATATGCTCATTTAATTAATGGAAGAAAGGGTGAACAAACCAAAAAAAAGAACATAAACTCATTAAGGGAAATCTATGCTAGCCTTAAATGGGGGAAAAAGGAAATGAATGATAAAAAGAAAAAACTCATATCACGAAATCTTGCATGAGGTGCTTGCACCTCGTCTTCATCACTTCTTGTTTCCTAGAGGGATAGGAAGTTTGTTTGCATCAATCAAATCTTGAATGGCATCTTTTATATTCTAGCACTGTTCAGCAGAGTGACCCCTTCCTTGGTTGAACTTGCAGTGGGCATTAGGATTTCACTTGGCACTTCTTTCTTCAGGTTTTGGCTCTAGGAATGGTCTGATAGGTGTAATCAAGCCTTGACCATAAAGGTGATCAAAGGCGGGATCATATGTCATTCCCAAAGGAGTGTAAGTTCTCCTTTTCTTTGGCAATGGAGCATTAAGAGCTAAAACTTCATTGAGATTAACCTGGCTTATATTGTTGGTAGTATTCGGGCTTAGAAGACGAAGAAGAAGGAAGGTCATTCTTCTTGTTTTTCCAAGTGTTATTATTGTTATTACTACCAACAGTCTATATTAGCTTATCCTCAATGTTAATGCCAATGTTGTATACAGCTTCAAAAGTGTTCAATGGAAACAATTTGGGATGTTGCCTGTACTTGTGAGTCAGGTTCTGGATAAAGAAGCGAACCATCTCCCTTTCTTTAGGAGGATCCACCAAGAGTGCATCTGTTTCCCTCCACCTACTTAGATAGGCAGTGAACCCTTCATTTTCTTTCTGTTTAAGGATAGAGAGCTTACGTTTTGAAAACCTGGTTTGAATGTTACACTTGTAACGTTTCATGAAACTTTCAGTGACATCTTTCCAAGTTGCAATGTACTTGGCATCTAGAGAATAAAACCATTGTTGGCAAGCATGCTCTAAAGAGAGAGGGAACACCGTAGGGAAGAGTGCCACATCCAATCCCTTGAGAGCCATGGTTGCAGAGAAAGCCTTCAAATGGAATATTGGATTGTCAGTAGGTTTGAGCTTGGGTATGTCAGAAGTGGAGAACTTTTAGGAAGCTTGTCCTTCACAGCCAAAGCAGTGGAAGTTTGTTCCACGTAGGTGAATTCTTCAAAAATTTTGCTCACTTGTTCTTTGATCTTGTCAACTGTAGCAACAGTGACTTTAGTTTGTTCCATGGTATTCACCTTGGTGGTAAGGGTTTACATCATGGCAGAAAGTGCCTCAATGGAATTGTGAATGTTCTCAATATCTTCTTTGGGTGGCCATTGGAATGAACTGAAAGTAGTTTGAAGGTGATAGTTGATGTGGAGATGGTGAAGTTTTCTTTGAACGCCTCTTAGGTTTAAGAGCAAAGTTGTTGTGGTAGTGACTCGAACCGCACCAATCTACCCCTGCTCCTTGACCAAGTACCGCAAAATAAAAAAAAATTCACTTAATGGTTTGACTCACTGCTCAAAATAGGAAAGAAAGCGGGAAAGATAGAAGTTTGAAAACAGGTGAGAAGAACTCCACTCTTTTTTTATGACGGAAAAGGGGACGCATGCATGAACCTAGTATACGATCATAAACGACATGGTGCACAACTCGAGGACAAAGTGTGTGCAACGACTTAAAAACTGTGATTAGGTGAGTTTATAAGACTCGTGGTATGATCGCATGGCTAGACATGAGGACGTTGTGAAAAAACAAAGGACCCGAGGACCAAATAGCATGGAAGACTAAAAGACAAACTAACTTGATTAATTTTGTCCAATTTTAATGTTTATGCTATTTACTAGGTGAAAACGGTCCATTGGAAATCGTTAGTCATAAATAAGATCAACCACAATCAAAGACAAAGAACACATAATGTTAAGGTTAGCATAAAAATCACAAGAGACTAGGAAGAGGGCTGGA
The DNA here is from genome assembly GCF_001683475.1 of Chenopodium quinoa. NCBI lineage: Eukaryota > Viridiplantae > Streptophyta > Magnoliopsida > Caryophyllales > Amaranthaceae > Chenopodium > Chenopodium quinoa. The sequence continues at coordinate 3,278,803 of NW_018743979.1, read as the reverse complement.
ATTCTGGAAGAGAGTTAGAACTCATGGGAATAAATAAATAAAAATAAAAATCTATAATCCTATGTTATACGCGTTGACATGGATTAGAGGACTAAGAGAAGTAGAAGATTTCCTAAGACTATCTTGACACGAAAAGAATTTTTTTTAAAAAAAAAGGTTGGACGCTAAAAAGAACTCCTAAACTAGACAGGTTGTAGTATTTCAGTTATAACTTTTGATTTGTGACTCTAATTGGGACGAAACTAATTTCAAATGAAAGATAAAACTCGGGGCTATAGATCCATAGGTGGCACGACACATAAATCTTTCTAGAACTCCAGTTATGACCAAAACAAGTTGGCGCTTATGCAGGATACAGGAATAAAAAATTTAATACGTATATTCATCATCGGGTTTGGTTTTGGGGAGACATTTTTAGGTATCTACAGCCACTAATTTATAATGTTTACAACTCGCAAAGTAAACAAACTAATAGTAGTTGTCTAAAAAATTTAATACGTATATTTATAAATTATGATTATGATATTTATTATTTAAAAAATAAGTTAGAATTGGGTGTATAATTTATAATTAAGTGATACTTTTAATAGGTTACAGGGTACCCTACAGGTTCCGGTTCCAAAAAGTTGAGAACTTGAACCGGAACCAATTGCAACAGGTTTTGTATTTTGCTACCCGGAACCGGAACCTCTTGTACAAGTTTCGGTTCTGGAACCTGCGGTTCCTATCAGGTTCCGGTTCCGATTTAGGGTACCTTGATTTTTTGCTCAACCCTAGTTCCTACTTTGTATAAGATTGCCTTAATTTCTTATTACAATATAAGAACATACAAATCAAAACATACCCTACTTGCATACAATCATATATGTAATGAAAAAAAAAGAAAAAAGATAATATAATATTCATTTGCAAAATGTTGGTCTAACGCTAAACCTGGATAAAGCACATTTTAGAGAAGCTATTGCGTGAGACTTGCCTCATATAGCGGCCTCACCAATAGTGAGGCAAGCCTCAAAACAACAAGCCCAACTTATAGATTGGCAGGCTAGTTGCGTACCTCTAAAAAATAAACCTAACTAGACTAGCTACTAACTATGTAGGCGGCAAGTAAGGGTGGGATCCCAAAAGATTATGGTTAAATTAATTATAATGACTCGAGCAATATAAGCAAGAAACCAATTCAATTAATGATAATTCTAAACTAATTAATTAAAAATAGCGCAATTATTCAAAATAATAAGAGAAATCTATCAATGAATATAAACATCCTAGATCAAGCATCACCACAAATATAATCAATGCATAGTTGTTCTACTCCTAACATATAATTCAACCAACAAGAGGAAATGTAATCCCTAGAAGATACCAAAGGTTTCTCTCGAGTTATCAATGGCTTTCCTAATCACAATCAAGCCCACTCTCGTAGAATCATGCAAATTAGAGACATTAAGCATATTACTTAGCTATCTAATCATTCATTCAACTACTCTTGTGAAGAACTTCAAACCCTTAATTGATTTATTCAAACCTGCTAAAACCCAACTCTTGTTGTGATAAAAACAATGGATTAATAACAATACCAATTATCTATAATCTAGTATTGGCATAAGCACAGTCAATTAAGCAATTCAATTGCAATTATCATTAGAGAATTTAAAGAATTAAATCATGCATTAATCATATTCGGGTTCCGGTAGATCTTAGAATGAGGAAACTACTCACCCATAATAAGAGCAATAACAAGAATTAAGGGCGTGTCTCACTAGAATGACACTCGTAATAGCAATATCACTCGTAGAGACACGGGCGTGTCTCAATTAGACATGAGCGTGTCTCACTAGAATGACACTCATAATAGCAATATCACTCTTAGAGACGCGAGCATGTCTCAATTAGACATGGGCGTGTCTCGCTGGGCCAACTTCACTGGATGGGGCATACATGCCCACATTCAACACGAACATGCCTCCCTTAGCATGTGGCTACCAGCTCGATGCACTCGACTTAACACGAGTGTGTCTTAATTAGACATGGGCGTGCCCCACTCAAAACTTCAAAACTTAACTTCCTATTTCTCTTAAAACGGACTAACATGCCCATGCCTTGTGTATCATGGGGGTGTCTGGCTGGGACTTGGCTTCAAATGACTTAAGCTTTGATCAATGAGCTTCGTGAAGGTTTGTGAGCCTATGTTTAGTTGTGTGACAACATAAAGTCTACAAATTAGCCTCGTTCATCCTGAAATACATCAAAAACAACGAAACTACCCATAAAAGCACCATAATATCACAACTAAACCAAATCAAGCCATAGTGAGTTATTTAAATGTAGACTCGAAAACTAACTAAAAAGACTCTAAAAACACGCACAATACACGACTTATCATAGATAATATCATGGAGCAAATAGAGTATATCTTCAAGCCTATAGACCAGATGATTTATCATCCAGGCAATGAATGATATTATAGACACAATAGATGATATCATCCAGCTTATAGATGATATCATGGAACTAATAGAAGATATCATCTAGACAATGGATGATATCATCCAGCCTATAAATGATATCATGTAGTACCTTATAGAAGATATCATAGAAATGATGATATCAATGGATGATATCATAAAAATAATGGATGATATCATCCAACCAATTGATGACATATCCCTAGAATTAATATTATATATATATATATATATATATATATATATATATATATATATATATATATATATATATATATATATATATATACTCCTGGGGTATTATGGATCATGGTACTTCATACCCAATATGCTAGAGTTATTTTGCCTAAATCTTATGTTATTTTGCTTAAATGTTGTGTTATTTTGCTAAAACAATATGTTATTTACTTATTTACTTCAACCTCGTTCATCAGCTCGTGCTATTTTATATAAAATTTGTGTTATTTTGCCAAGGCATTGTTTTATTTTACATAAGTTTCAGTTCATGTTATTTTACCAATAATACCCGTATTATTTACACAAACTCTGTGTTATTTTCTTAGACCTTGTGTTAGTTTGCTTAAAAGTGGTAATTTTTTGTATTCAAAACCAACTTATGTGTATTCTCACTACTTTGAGAGAATTAAATATTACATGAAAATTATTGTTAAGAGTATGGACTATTCAACTAACACAAAAGCTTTATACAGTAAAATGATCGATGCAGGTTGAATATAAAAAACAACTTGCATGTATAAAATAACATGTACTTATTTAAAAATAGCATATATATAAATTGAAATAATAAGAAGTTCATATCAAAATAACATGAATTTATAAACCTCATAAGGTACTCCAGGGGTAAGATAGAAATTGTGTAGAAATGAAAGATATCATCTAATTAATTAATCATATCATCTAACCAAATAATCATCATACAAACCACAAATCATATCATCCAAACAATGAATCATATTATCTAACCTAGAAATTAAAAATATCATCTAAACATTGAATGATATCATCTAACAAATTAATCATGTCATCCGGCCGATATCATGCATCCAACCTAAAAATTGTATTATTCTCTCATTTCCAACCATTCAACATCTTACTTTAATATATATATATATATATATATATATATATATATATATATATATATATATATATATATATATATAAAACGAAATTAGTCACATATCTTGAAACAAATTCTTCTGAAATATTCTGTAAAAATTACAAATGATTCAGACAAATGGAAACATGTAAATAAAATTTAAATTAGATATTACTATCAACCTTTGTAAAAAAAAAAATAGAGATAATGTGAGAGAAATTGATTGGCGATGGAAGTAGTGGAAGCAGAGGAAACTAAAGTCAAAATCGGTTGTTGTAACATTTTGTCGTCTGTGAAGCTTCTTATGGAGGAAGCTAAGCCAAAACCGGCTCTTTAAATGGCTTGGCTATAGCACGCTCTATTGCTAAGGCTTTGTCGACGACTTCTCGAACAATTCGGCTTGGACGCGGCGTCGCCATTGTAGACGTTGTTGATGACGACGACGTTGATGGTGAGATTTGGACTTGGTGAAGAGCTTAAAGTAGCTTTGTTGAGTATATTTGTTGAGTTTTTTCGGACTTCTAGGAAAAAGTTTGAATGTCGCCATTGTTATGGTTTGAAGAATAAAAAGATTGTGATGATGAAGAATAAAGAGATTTTACAAAGAGGTTGATAAAGGAATTTCTAGAAGTTGACATTATTGATTGATGAAAATTAGAGTGAGGTTGAGGAGAGAGAAAATATCAATAGTTGCAAAGAGGAAACCGATGATGATGGAGGTGAAATGATGTTCTGCTTGGTTTTGTTTTTGATTGAGCTTAGTGAGGATGAAATACTTTGGCATAATTGTAATGAAGGTGGGCCATTTCATAAATGGTTGCGTGAGGCTTGCCTCACCCAATACTTTGTGTTTTGCTTATGGGGCAAACAAAAAGGGTAAAGAGTAAGGGTGAAGCCACTTATGGGCTAGAAAAAGTTTGGCCTAACTCCACACCCAATCACTATCTTAGATTAAAAGAATTAAAACATACACTATCAAATTTTCAATCTTGCCTCAATAGTGGTTAGTGAATGATAAACATAAAAAAATATCTTTGTTGCAAGTGGCAACACTTATAACTTATCTTTGTTTAAAGACTTCAAATCAAAGCTTTATATAAAATCAAATTTTCATTCTTTTATTCTAAAAACTTTTTCATTTTAATTTTAATTTTTAAAATTTAATATTTTTATTGATAAAAGTATTTCTCTTAATATAACATCTACATTTTATTATTATACCATCATTGTTGAAATTTTAACTCTAATGAGTATAACGATATAATCCCCTCTATATTAAAATCTTGGATGCCCTTGAGAATGAGAGAACGAATAATTTTTTATTGTGAAGTTTCAAAGCTAAGGTCGAATTGAACGGTATAACAAGTGGCAATTATTATAAAAAGTTTCATGTTTTGCAAATTTTTATTACAAAATATTACCTCTAATGTGAAAACAACAAATAAAGATGTATCCTAATTTTTTTTTTTAACAAAATATTATCAGTTTATTGAAGGATTTGTTTATGGTTGATAACTTTTAATTTATCACAATGATTTATTCTATTGAAAATATAGATACACTTATATTCAATGATGTGAATATAAGGGTGGAAAATAAATGATGCTTTTAATGTGTTTATAAGGGTGTGTGTTTTGTGTAATTAAAAGATTTTGGACCTTCAACATGATGTATGTATATTTATTAATCATATACGGAGTACTAAGAATTAGCTTTAATTTTATTGATCATTTCTCCTTGAACCACTTTAACACGTCAGCTTGAGGTTGTTGCAAATTAGTTTCAATAGTTCTTGATGTAATAAATGTCTTGGTTATATCCATTGTAATAAGTAGCAGAGTATATAAGTTGTATATAAGCTATTGCTAACTACTTCTTTTTCATTAATTTGTGAACCCTGATAGCCTGCTACCCAAAAGGACTATAGTTAGGGTACAATGGTTTTTTATTTATTCACGAAAAGTTGTTTGATATAGTGGTATGTAATAACAATACTTGGTAACTAAATAACAATATCTTACTTTATTATAACAATATTAATTAAATATAAATTTTTATTATAATTCGACCTGATTAACACTTAAATAACTTTTAATGGTACTAGTTTTCATTACTCTACACTTATATCTTAAATAAATACATGTTTAGATGTAATAGCCCACCATGCATCGCAATATTAAATGTTTAATTAGAGAGTTTTGACCAAATACCCGAACTTAGTTGACAATAGAACCTCCGACGTTCTGATCTTTCGGCATCACCAAGGTAGCTAACCCCAACCTTTTCTTCCTCAGATCAGGCACACTATATTGTAGATCTAACTCGTTTCATACCTTAGATTGTAGTCTCTATTCAAACAATCTCTATTATGTTTATGATGGAACTTTTAAACTGAAACATCGATCTCTTATTTGAGATATAAGCTTCGAGAGGATAATTTTCCCTTTAAAAAGAAACTTTTATTTAATTTAAAAAGATTACAATACTTATATATTACAACACTCTTAAACTGAAAGCTTAAACAGACATGACAAGAATGAGAGTTTTTCTCTACTTTAAGAGAGATGGAGAACTAATCTTTCTCTTAATTTGAGGATTTTCTCTAGAGAACTTTCCTATATTTTCAGGAATACTCTAGCCAACTCACTTCAAGCCTGCCTTCTCTTGAATCTTACAATCCTTTATATAGTAACGGATTCTCACACCCTACCGACACTTTCTATGGTTTACAATGCTCTTGATCGACTCAACAAATGGATGTAGTCCATCCCTTTTTTCAAACAAACTTTTGAAAAGAAATATAGAACGCTGCACTATTTAAAATATAGCTACAATAAAAGGGTATGCATGATTGTTGTTATGCGGCTCAGTCTTCCACTATTCGTTCATCATCTCTTGCAGGTCAATTTCACTATCTTTGTTGTCTTCATAGTGAACATATATGGGGTTATCTTCTTAAGTCGAGATCTTGGACACATTTGGTAGCATATGATTCATCCCATGTGACAAAGATTTCCAATAGATGTTCTTTCTCTTTCAAGGATATAAATCTTCTAGCTTTAACCTGTTCAAGATAATCATACACTAATTCACCATGTAATATTCCTTCTTATAAATAATTTTTTAACTATACTGGTGCTACAATAGTTGTATTTCCTACATGAATTACAACTGGGGGTTCTTCCGTTATTTCCAAGAATTAATTGAGGTATTAAGCAATATAGTAGAATCTATATGCTCTTGCTTCAATAGGATCCCTTACTCGTCTTTGCTAGACACATACTAGATCTTTGACCTTGCGATAAACATATTCAAACAAGATTAAGTAATGTGGAAGGACTCATAATGCCCTCAACTACTTCAATGGTTGCACATTGCAATTGGATTGATCAATTCTTTCTTTGTACCACGTTGCATCATAAATTCTTCTAAAAACATATCTTAGGAAGTTTGTGAATTTCCCAAAGAATGGCTCAATGCTATGAAACATTTCGTAATTTCAAGCTCTATAATGTTCAGCATCATAAGGTGACTACCCATTCCCGATAATGTAGATGAATTGACACAATTTCCACTCTAGAATTTGTGTTGAAGATTATTCTACTACCCCATAGATCAAACATATCATATATTTTCTAAGATCTTGATACTACTAGATTGTACCAAAACCTAAAATTTTTATCCCTTATTTTATTTATTATTATATTCTGAATATCTGGAACCAATAGCAGAATTGTAACCATTACTTCATACATCAAGAACCTTTGAACAACTACGTGACAACTTTTTTATTATGCCTTCTCTTGATCTCTTTTTCGAGGAAAAGATCATAACCTCCATTAAGGCCCAAGTGGAGGGTGACACTCGCTCCATTGTTTTCTCAGTTTCTTCAATGAGAGTTTTCCTCTCTACATCCATCTTTTGTATTTGGTCTTTTGGAGATGTTTGAGGTTTCTTGGATTTTATTTCTATTAGTTAGTTCTCAAGTGAGACTATCTACTGATGAGCTCTTTGATCCTTGTATATGTACAACAGTAAAAGAAAACTGGTTAAGCCTTAATTGCCAACATAGGATTCTCCATTGTGCTTGCATATTAGACAAATTCTTTTTAGTAAAGCCTAGTATGCCTTTGCAACCCAATCTAATTAGAAACTTTTTAGGGGCTAAGAAGATTAAGAACTTCCTGATCCCTCAAATGACTGCAAGGATTTCCTTTTGCACTATTGGATAATTTAACTCAAATTTATTAATACTTGCACTGTTGTATCGGCAAAGCCATTTTCCGTATTTTATTTTTAACACAACACTCCAATTCTCATTACTAGTATCTATATCAAGGATTAAATCATACTCACTAGTAGGAAGTGTAAGTACATGAAGATCTTTACACATAAATTTTAAATCTTGAACAATTTTTGAATTACTTTTTGTCCAGTTGTAAGTTATTTCTTTCTTGAGTTTTTGTTCTAATGATTTCCTTAGCAAAGCAAGATTTTTTATGAAATCAAAAGCGTAAGTTAGACATCCTAGAAACCTTTCTAGTTATTTAATTTCTATCTTCAACTACATTTGGCAATTGTTCAATCTTTTCAAGAATATGCTTTCCAAGATAATCTATCCTGCTTTGATTTCTAATCCTAGAAATTCAATGTCTTGTTTAGCATAGACACATTTATCTTTCTAAGGATTATTCCATGTTCAACACATTTTTGTGTTACAACTTTAAGATCATTCTTATGATGCTCTAAATCTTTCGAGAAGATTAAAAATATCATCTATATAGGTTAAACAACAATGATGAAGTTCTTAAAAGATATTATCCATTCTTCTCTAAAATATTTGTGGAGCATTTTTTAATCTAAGGGCATCACTAACCATTCGTAATATCCTTGAGGGGCACTAAAAGCAGTTAATGGAATGCTTTCTTCTTCCATTTTAATATGCCAATAATCAATCTTACAATCCATTTTAGAAAACCAAGTGGCTCCTTGTATTCTATTGAATAATACAGTTTTATTAGGAATATAATAACCATCAAAGTATTATCATTTAGTTTCTTATAGTTTATAACCGTTACCTCTTACCATGAATGTTGGACTATTACGAGGACTTTTGCTATTCCTAATTAACTTATTTTTCAATAATTCTTCTATTTTTTTATCAAATTCCAATATGTCTTGGTAGCTATAAACCATTTGTCTTACTCTAATAATCTTATTAGGATTTGTTAGAGTTATTTTAGCATTTTTCTTATCCTTTTCCCAATGTTCTAATGGATTTGTAAAATATAACTTCTCACATAATTTTTCTTATGGCTTAATTATCCGATTTATTAATGATGATTAGCACTCAGAAATTCTAAGTGCAACCCTTCGTTGTGTGAGAGTAACCCTATCACCAATCACCACGCTGGCTGTGCGGAAATTCCATAGTTTGATTAGGATAGGCTTTTGTTATCTTTTGAATAGGAACAGAATGACCATTATTAAATTGTGACTCGAAATCTAGTAGGGTTGACTTTGAATGTAGATATCTTCTTAACTATAAGTGATTTTAGGTGATTCAAGTTGGAGGTGATAGCTTGTTTCAAGAGTTTTCTGACGATAGGTCGTATGCCAATTTCGATAAGAACGAGAAAGTTGTGGCCGTTTTACGAAGACATGACGAAGCTGGAACGTTGTTGACTGTAGACACCTGATTGTGTCTACCCAAAAACCAAACCTAGTGATGAGAACCTTTCACGTCTTTGATTAATGAGTTCGGTAAGGATTTGAAGAGTCTTGTGAAGTCTCCTTAAGCCTTGACCATAACCCTAACCTTTCCTAAAATGTTTTAATCCAAAATCATTCATTTCGTGTCTTTAAACCCAAAATCATTCATTTTGTGCCTTGAAAATCATTCATTTCGTGTCCAACTCATAAAAACGTCCTAACTAGATTATTTTGGTCCATAATCTGGTCTAATTATTGCTTAATTTTATGGGGCTTAAAAAGGGATTTCCAACGATATATTATAAGCCCAAATTCGACTTGAAACGAATATGTTATGGCTAAAATATTAAACTGAGCCCAAACCGAGCCTAGGTCCACCTTACCTACGACCCAATGATCATGTGAAGGTCCAAATACCTTATTCCTAATCCTAAACCAATTAGAATTTTTTAGGAACTTCTAGAAGTTTCTAATCTATCCTTTCCAAAAAGATAAAGATAAAAGAGTTTGAGATTAAAAAAAAAATTCTCTTTTGATAATCCTAAACTGACACTATTCCACTATTTTGATCATATCTAAAATTATACAAAAGATATCAATTTTATTCCAATTGGGTTGGAAAGTAGACTTCTAAAGCTTTCCAACGATATATTATTTATCGGATTCTAATTTCTAGATCAAAAGTTATGATAAAAACAAAAATCATAAAATTGCAGGACGACCATCGCACCACGTCACCCGCGATGAAACCTGTTTTATTCTGTTTCAAATTCTGATTTTTTTGCATTGCTTCGACTCTCTTTTTCCCTTATAAATATAGGTCTTTTCTCCCCATTTCAGATCAAGGACAATAGCCATCAATAACCTTGATCAACAATCATCATCATCACCCCTAATATTCTTTATCATCTCTTCTCTCTCTTGATTCCATGTTCTTAGCCTTACCCTAAACATATCCTTGATACTCATCCAAATCTGTCACCATACCTCATTCACGAGATTTGAATACTCCTAACCATCCTCGACGTTGCCTTTGACCTCGACGTGAGAGGTTGATAGTTCTGAGGGTTTGATCCAAAATCTGTATTTCAATTCATATGTGATTTATTTACTTTATTGATTTAATCTTTTCTTGAAGTTTACTAACACGTGTATTGTATTAATAGCAAGAAGGTTGAGGCATCAAAGTGAGTAATTCAATCTTCCTCGTAATTATTCTTTTTATTTTGGAGTAGAAATCATGTTTAGAATATTATTTTAATTCCTAGTATCATGTTAGGATGTTGATTATGATTCCTAGTATCATGTTAGGATGTCTTTATGATTTCTAGTATCATGTTTAGGATGTTATATTAATTCCTAGTATCATGTTAGGATGTTGATTATGATTTCTAGTATCATGTTTAGGGTAACGCTTTGATTTTGATTATTAGTGACATGGTAGGATTTGTTATTAATCCGTTTAGTATCATGCCTAGGATCTTACTATTAACGATGTTTTGATGATGTTATTATGATGATGATTGTTGTGTCAATTAATTATACGTTGATTGATCATTCATGATTTATTGTTATTGCTTGATCATGCCCCTTTTTGCAGGTTTAAAGGGAATTTGTACTTGAAATCACGCCTAATAAGATTATTAATAATTTGATTTAGGCTAATATGACTTTAATCCAAGTGATCACCAATAATAGATTTGATTGTGCATTATTAATCAACCAACGTAGATTAAATATACTTAGGATTAACTTTATGTATGTATGTTGATAGGAAAGCGCACACATGAATATCATAAGAATTAAGTAGAGGCCGATTTAGGGCGGGTTCAATCTCTTTTAGGTTGGATTCGTACCATTATCCCCGAACATCCTGTCATGGTTTCGGACCATTATGGAGTTAGCAATCTCCGTGATTGTGAATGGGGTGTAACTTTCGCACCCGTGAACGATTTAAAAGTTCCTAAAACTTGTTGGCGACTCTTCTATCTCCAGCTTCCTTCCCTTGGAGCGCCGCCATGCCTAAAAGCATGAACACAATGGGGCTCAAAAGGTTGAGTTTGAAAAATTCCCTACACTGACGAAGTGCTCGACTTAATACGTTCGTGCATGGACAAGTAGAGCGTTTTTTTGGGTCTGTTTTAAGCTTACGTGTTATATGGAATATTTCCTAAAATTCTATCTTTTCTACGACGGCTATTTGAGTATGCTCGGGGAACAATGTAGGGTTATATTAGGGTTTCCTTGTGTTATAAAAGGACTATTTAGTTGATCAATTAGATCATACCATTTTGAACCATTAGATTTAGGACTCCTTGTATTATTCTCTTGTTCTTTCTCCATTATAGTGATTAAGCTCTCGAATCCCCTACCCGTGGATGTAGGTCTAATTTGACCGAACCACGTAAATCCTTGTGTTATTTGTTTATCTTCTTTATTTCTTTTCTCGTTCTTATTATTCATTGACTTGTTCCACATTAATCAAACACAATTACACCCTTATTTTCCAACAACTATTAATAGTAAAAATAATTTGATCAACGGTTTGAGTACATGGAGAATATAGTCTTTGAAAATTATTTCCTATTATCATATCGTAGCTAGGTTGATCAGTTACCCATAAAATAGGAATAACACATTGAACTCCTCCAATTTCTATTGGTAACTCTTCTATTATTTCCATATGCATCATAACCCTATTATTAGAAATTTTAATTTGCATAGGATTTTTAGGCTTTTTCCACAAGAATTCTGGAAATAAAGATCTTTTTCCAAAACATGTAGAACAACCACTATCGATATATGTACATGATCTATATTTGTTATAATCTTCAATGCATATATTAATTGGTATGTAAATACTATTTGGATTAGTACGAGATATTTTATTATAAGTTTCCATTTGCATATTCACTTTATATTATCTTCACACACTGGTTCACTCACAATTTTGGTCAAACATCCAATTACATCTTTTTTTTTTCGTTAGTAGGATTATTTGAATTTTCATTTATCTTTATTATAACATGAACCAATATCCATACTAAGTCTTGCTAGTTATTTAAGGCTTTCTTAGTTTCAAATTTTTCACTTAGCTTCTTAATTAAATCTAATAACTCCTCATCTTCGTCTGACTTTTCATTGACTTGTTTTTTCATCTTTATGATACTATACTTTTATCTACTCAGACTTGGTGATCTAAAACTCATACTTTTTTGCATTCTAGGGTTTGTATTTATTCCATGACTCTTTTGTGGCTGTCCAATCTCTCTATTATATAAGCCAAGGGAATGATATGGTTTCCTAAAAAGTCTTGTATAGGGCGGTCTTACGTTAATTTTACTGTAAAACGGTTAATTGAGGGTAACTTTAATAATTTTAGAGTAACTTTAATCACTAAGGGTAACTTGTAATTTGTAATTAGTTTGATTGTATTTTAATGTGTAATTTTTAAAGGATACACAATATGAAGGCTAATATGATAAATCTAATATATTATAAGTGTTTTCTAAGGGTAAATTTATGTTAGAAAAATGGTAGCTTTTTGTAGTATATAAGGGTAACTCCAAAATACTTATAGGGTAACTTGAATCCGTTTTACAATAAGTTAATGAAAGCCCGTCTTAATAAAAAATTTGTGATGGTTTTCCCTTGAAAAAACCTTAGTACCCTCCTTTCTTAAATACATAATGGATCAGCGTATTCCGTGTGGCCGGCTGACTCACACAAAAACACTGACCGGGTAACCCATGATCGAGTAACCCTATACTTGAGTAATCCCTAATCGACCTAGTAACCCCTGACTGGCCGAGCAACCCCTGATCGAGTAACCCCTGACTGATCGGGTTTGCGCTCCATATCCAACGCTTGTAGTGGCTCAAATAAATCCGGGAAAATGCTCCAAATATGCAATACAATACCATAGTTATGAAAACACTAGAAAACACATATTAGTAATAAAAATAGCTCCGTAGAACCAAAAATACTCCTAAATATGACCAAGGGACGGGGGTAAATCACTATATAAATTCGACATATCATAAATCGTTTTAGGTTTTTTTTTATTTTTTTTTATTTTTTTTTGTTTAAAAAAGTATTAAGAGGGGTATTGCTAGTGTTCATATTTTGAACACCAAATTTTTATTCCTCATTTATCTTCACTTATATATTAGAGAATAATGCTTATGCACATTTGGAATTTTTTATTTATATTTTTTTTTTTTGTTTTTTTCTGAAATTTTCTTTGATAACACTCTGTTTTTTGATTTTGTTTTTGGTAATTTTTTTTTAAAAAAACTTAATATTTTTGGTAGTCATAAGCAATTTATATTTATTATTTATTACATTAATGATTAAATTTTATTAAAATTTAACTATATTCAGATTTTTTTATACAATTAATTATTTAATAAATAATTTTTTAAAAAAAATTAAACCCACCACTCCCCTGCCATCGATCAGCCGCCCTCCCCTGCCTTCATCCCTTGCCGGCAGCGCCCCTCCCCTTTGTCGACTCCCCCGCCGGGAGTCGACACCCCAAGCCCCCCCCGGCCCCCCGCGCCTGCCATCATGATCCTCCTTCTTCCTGTTCCTCTTCCTCCATCCATGAAACTTCTTCTTCTTCTCCTCTTTACTGTAATTTTTTCTCTCTCCTCCCAAATTCTTCTTCATCCCTCCACAACACCGCTTTACTCCTCAAATTCCACCATGAATTTAACCCACACAACAACTGCCTCTCCAATTTGAAGCTTGTTTATCTCTCTCATAACGATTTTTCCGGTGAAATTCCGCCAGAATTGGGTGATTTACTGCGTCTTTTCTAATTAAATGTGTCCGATAATAACCTTGAAGGTTGGTTGCCGGTGGAATAGAAAATCTTACTGGTTGCTCACTTTTCGGGTACAAACCAACACGATTTTTTGGGTTATCCCTGATTTTTCTAGGAGTAAAGGGGAGAAGAAGAGATTCAGGGAAACGAGAGTTGGGGGTGTCAGGATGTAGGACACCAGAGGGGGGAAGCCTAGCGCTGGCGGGAAGGGGGGGTTTCCGGATTGGCAATGGAGGGGAAGGGTGGGTTGTTATTTTTTTTTAAAAAAAATTAATCCTTAAAAAAAGTTAAAAATTTAACCATGGTTAATGATTTTAATTAAAAATAGTTATTATCATTGGAAATCAATAATACAATAATGCTACCAAGGATAATAGATTTTTTTACAATTTACCATAGAAAAAATAAAAAATTCGATGTTTCAAAAGAGAATTTCCCTTATTTTTTTTTTTCACTATATTATATACATCTGAATTTTTACAATGCTTACAAGAGTATACTAGTTTTTTATATGCGCGATGCGTGCATAACTTTTCACGTAAGCAAACATTATTAATTAAATAAAAACAATCTAAAATGATCTATATCAATCCAATGTTATGGTTTTTGATGTCAAATAAAAACTATAGCAAGCAATTTTGTAAAGTTCTTGTAAAAAAAAAGTAATATGTAAAGGTTAATGGTTATAATTCATCACAATTATTAAGATTAAAGAATAATAAATAAATCATATAAAAGTTTATGAATTTTTATTTTAGTGTATTTCGTATTATTTTATAAATGCTAGATTGTCAAGATCTTTCATATGATATTTCATTTAGTAATAAGTTATAAATAAATTTATAGTTGAATTGCTACAATAATGTAATTTCAAATTAAATTTTGAACAATTTTATGCATTGTGATATGTAGACGAGAATGATAGAATTTTATTGCATCAATGATCGATTTAACAATGATTAATGATAAAAAAAAATTCAAATTATGTTAATTGTAATGTGAAATTAATATACATATTGGAATGACAAAGAACAGATGAACATCATATTTGTCCCTCTAGCTGTTACAAAAATATTATATCAAAGAACTTGATTAATCATTAGAAAATCAGAAGTACAGTTATGAATATATTACGTAAAAAGGTGTTAAAACAAAGCGATATGTAAAATAGTCACCAATTGTGTTGTTTAATAATAATTAGATCAGAAATCACTAATTACCTCCAAATATAATAATGCACGATATTCTATATAAAGTAAATGTGTTACATAATCATACAATAGAGACAAAAAAGAAGATAGAGGTATGGTGTTTTGAGTGATTGATTTAGAAGGGATTGGAGTTGAGTTATGTAGTAGATAATTTTCACTTTTTTTATTATTTATTTTTTGTATTTTTTTTACGGGAAGAAGATAAGATTTATTAATTGTTAATCATATTGGGTGGGATTTATTTAATCTACACTCCTTATTTGTTATAACGGATGCAAGAAAGAACAAACATTGAATGTAAAATTAACAAGAAAAACACACAAATTTACGTAGTTCACCAACAATGCGTTGGCTACGTCCACGACATGCAAGGGTAATAGTTTTATTGATCTTGGAAAAAACAGATTATAGATTCATATTTGAGACCAATCACAAAAAATAGATTGATTGTCTCCCGAATTTCTAATTTTATCTCTCTCAAAATTCATAGATGAGAAATACACAAAAGACTCTCAGATTTCTATATTAGCACATAACCAACGGCTAGAAATAATCCTAAGGGTATTTATAATTATCCATAGGCGAAAAATAGACTTTAATTAACAAAATAAATCCCACCGACAAAGAAACCTAATTCGACCAAAACTATTGAGGCACGGGCGTGCCTCAAGTCCGGAAACTTCACAAAAGTCGAAATCTGCTTCACGCATGGGCGTGCCTCAATGAACACACCCGATGACTCATTCTGGCACAGGCGTGTGTGAATGATCTTCACCTTTTCTTCGTTCAGGCACGACACGTACGTATCTTGCTCCACTTCTTCCTAATTCCCAACTCCTAGCTCCCAGTTCAAGGCTCTAGATTTAAGGCACATTCCCTACAAATTTCCACCTTGACTTGAATTCCCTCAAAATAAAACTGACGTACTAGACGCATTGATCACAGTGGCAAATGTACCAGAATACATAGATATATGTACCATATGCATCGAACATGACGTCAGATGTACCAGAAATCAGACGGATAAAACAGAAAAATAAATAACCACAATTAAACTCTCCTTGCATCAGAATTGCCTCCACTAGGCAACAAATTCGCTCTGTTAGGCACTTGATCAGATTTTCCACGTCAGGCACAAAATAGCCCCTAAGGGCTATGGATTTACCCCGAAGGGCAACTAAAAGCTTTAAATAATTTGTAAGGCCAAGCAACCTTAGGACTTACTCTACGGAACTGGATTCGAACAGATGGCTTGCCAATGCTTCTTCCTAGCACGAGCAACACCTCCCTTGGACGACTCATATATATCCACCTCTCTGTCATATAGTGCAAAAAACACCTTGTCTTCCCAACCGTGCCTTTGGGAAGGCTTCCCAAAACTTACATGCCGACCATGAGCCAAACTAAATTGACCCAATTTTTTACGGTGAAGACTGCGGTGCTTCAAATTCAAACTCCGATTGTAAGTGTATTGATCTTTCCCGGATGTGGACCACCACCCCCACCTAGAGTGACTCTTGAAGGATTTATGTCTTCTTCAAGTGCAATTACTAGATATATCAAGGATCATTATTATGGAGATAATTAGTTTATTCTTTTGGGTCGTCCTTGTCTATTGCTAGATATGATAAATGATCTTTGGGCTAGTTAAATAGTCCAAAGCCCAATAGAATGGATCCTATGAGGTCACACACAAGGGTTATAGATTGAACAAAGTATGAAGCCTATTCATGGGCCTCATGAGATAATTACAAGCCACATAAGCAATAAGGCTAGAGTTGTTTAGATTGGGTTAGGAGTTTGGGCTTCATATGGACTCTAATTATATATGAGATATATAAATAGAGGCCTTGCCTAGGGTTATATATACAAGTCAAAAACAACCTAAGCAGTAGATTGTGAAGCAAGCAACCAACTCTTTCCCCCTCTCACTCACACGCCTCTCCCCCCTCATCCGTACAGTACAACCACCGGCCCAAGGTGGACGCACGGTGGCGGTGGTGGTGGTAGTGGCTCATGGCTTGTTTGTCTCCTCTCCTCTCCATAGAAGGTTGATTGAAGGGTTCAATCACAACTAACTTGCATTAGTGGAGGTTCAATCCTTGCCCGTAGACCAAGTAGAGGAATCACATTTGAGGTTCTTGTTCTCCTTATTGTTCTTGCTTGATCACTTGTGGAATCACGCTTCAAAGGTATAATTATGTGTTCTTTGTGTGTTATACATAGATCTTGTGATTAGATGCTTATGAATACGATTCATGCAATTCCGCTTTTAATACTTAAAACTCTACAACTCTATCCTCCATATGTTTCTCAACACTACCACAAACAAACAATGTGACAACACCAGACTCTATGAACCAGATAAATTAGACCCTTGCAACATATACAATGTCTCTCATTTAACACCCTCTAGAACTACCTTTCAACCCTTTTAGACATACAACCCTCCACCTTCACTTTTGAAACTAAACCCTTTTATGTCTAGAAGACTAAACGAAATCAGATTCCTCATGACCTGTGGAACATGCCTGACATTGTTCAACATATAGAATTTACCATTATGTGTCCTAACTCTGATGGAACCTATACCAAATGTTTTGCAGACTTCTTTGTTGGCCATAATAACACCTCCATCAACCTACTTGTAGTTCGTAAACCACTCCCCGCGTGAACACATATGATAAGACACCCCCGAATTAAGAACCCACACATCAGAGTGATATGCATTTTCATTAGCAGTTAGGGCATAATCCTCATGTAAATTGGTATCATAAACTGCAATATCGGCAGACTCATAATTTTTCGGTTGTCTTACCTTCTTGGGACATTTAGATTTCCAATGCCCTTTCTCCTTATAGTACCCCTAGAAGACAATTTTTTGGATTTTCTCCTTGAATTCCCATGTCTGTTACCTTGACTGGCCACTACTAGAAAACAGGCGATTTCCGAAAAAATTATTTCGTCGGAAACTGTCTACGTAAAAGTATTTGTCGGAAAAACAACCTTTTCCGACGGAAACACTTTTCCAACGGAATTCAGGCGTCGAAAGAGATTTTTCGACCCGGAAAAGTCCATCGAAAATTTCCGACAGAATAATTTTCCGTCGGAAAATGCTTAAAAAAAAAAACCCCCACCCCACCACCCACCACTACCACATCCAACCCCTTTTCCCACCAAATCACCAAGCCAACCCGTTTTCCAACCAAACCACTTGCACTGAAAAACCCTCCCAAACCCAGAAACCCACCCACCACCCTAACCTTAACCCGTATCCCTTCCCCACCACCCTAACCCTAACCCGTATCCTCAACCCACCACCTAAATTTTCTCTTAGTCGCCCAGATCTACGAACTGCCACCACCCAAATACTCTCATAGCCACCAGATCTACCAACTGCCACCACCCACCTCGCCATCCCAACCCCCAAATAAATCGTGAAAATTACCAAAAAAAAAAAAATACCAAACAAAAATTACCAACAATAATTAGCGAAAAAAAAAATCAGAAATTACCAAAAATCAACGAAAATTAACAAAAAAAATTTAAAGAAATAAATATATATATACAATTATCTAATAAAATTTATAAACTAACATTACAATTACAATAAATATCAACTATAATCAGAATTTTTTTTAAAAAAACTAGATCTATAATCTAAACTAGATTTTTAAAAACCTTCAAACTTACGCCGTTGTACCCAGTGGTCGCCGTTGTTGTTGCTGCGATGTGGTTAGTGTGGTCGCCGGTGTTGTTGTCGATGTTGGTCATTGTTGTGGTCGTCGGTGTTGTTGTCGATGTTGGTGGTTAGGAGGAGAGAAGGAGGTGGTGTGAGAAAGAGGACAGAAGGAAGAGGAGATCGAAGAACAGAGAAAGAGCAGGGGAAAGAGAAAGAGGAGGAGAGAGAAGAGGAAAGGGAAAGAGGCGAGAGGAGAGAAGAACAAAGAAAGAGAAGGAGCAGGGAAAACTATAAAAGAGAAAGAGGAGGAAAGAGAAAGAAGATAGAAGGAGAAAGAGGCGGTATATGATAGGAGTGAATTTAGGGTTTAAATAATTTATAAATTTTTTTTTTAAAATTCCGATGGAATAATCCATCGAAAAGTATATATATTTCGACGGATTTATATTCCATCGGAAAATTCCAACGGATTTCAGACGGAATGTTTGAATTCGTCGGAAATGTCGGACGGAATATAAATCCGTCGGAAAAATCAAAATTTCCGACGGAATTACATGTCTGTCGGAACCTGTCCGTCGAAATTTGAATGTATTCTTATAGTGGGCTACTAATCCAACAGCTTGATCATATGTACCTGTACCAGACGCCTTATGGCGCAACTCTCTAATACAGAGAGCAAATCTAACCTCTACTAGAGACACTATTTCCTACCAATAATACAATTTAAGGCTGCACAAATTTCACATATGACATTGGCAAAGACACTAACAAAATTAAGGCAGTATCCTCATCCTCAACCCTAACATCAATATTACGCAATTGTAACAGAATAATACTCAATCGATCTAGGTATTCTCTAAGGGATGTACCTTCAGACATTCGCAGACCGAACAGATGTTGCTTCAATAACAACTTGTTAGTTAAAGACTTCATCATGTATAGACTCTTTAGCTTTAACCACAAACCTGATGTAGTTTCCTCCTTCGCGACCTCGGTGATAATATCGTCTGCCAGACATAACATGGTTGTTGAGTGCGCTTTCTCCCCTAAGACGGCCATCTCAGTGGTATTTGGACCCGGTGACTTCTTTGTCAATGGCACCCATAGCCCTTGTTTCCTAACAAAGCCAACATTTGGATCTGCTATAGATTAAAACTATTCCACCCCATGAACTTGTTGATCTTCACATTCAAAGCAAACATCTTTCTCACCAAAATTAAACCCTAGGCCCTAAACCTAAGCTCTTGGTACCAATTTGTTAAAATCGATGCAAGAAAGAAAAAATATTGAATGTAAAATTAACAAGAAAAACACACACAAATTTATGTGGTTCACCAACAATGCGTTGGTAACGTCCATGGGCAGGCGAGAGTAATAGTTTTATTGATTTTGAGGAAAACATATTGCAGATTCAAAACAAATTTAAGACCAATCACAGAAAACAGATTGATTGTCTCTCGGATTTCTAATGTTATCTCTCTCAAAACTCGCAAATGAGAAATATACAATAGACTCTCAGATTTCTGATTTAGCACACAACCCACAGCTAGGAAAAACCCTAAGGGTATTTACAATAATCCTTAGGCAAAGAAAGATAGACATTAATTAACAAAATAAAATAAAGCCCATGGATGAAGAAACCTAATTCGACCAAAACTGCTGAGGCATAGGCGTGCCTCCCTTAGGCATGGACGTACCTCAAGTTCAGAAACTTCATAAAAGTCAAAATCTACTGAGGCACAGACGTGCCTCCTTCAGGCATGAGCGTGCCTCAACAAACACAACCGATGACTCGTTCAGGCGCGGGCGTGCCTAGACGATATTCACTATTTCTTCGTTGAGGCACGTCTGTGCCTCCTCAAGGAATGGACGTGTCTTGCTTCACTTTTTCCTAATTCCCGACTCTTAGTTCCCAAGTCAATGCTCTAGATTCAAAGTACATTCCTTGCATAACTCTTCATAATATCTACTCAAATGTGCTAGCTTAGCTTGTGAGCAACATTGTTACGTACCCCTTCTACCAACATGAGAAAAAGAGATGAAAGTACATTGCTTTGCAAGTTCAAAAATGTCATTCACAATCAGTCCAAACCGATTGTTCTCCTTGCGCTGCTGCTGTAGATGGGGTAGCTTCAAGTTATCGGTCCTAAGCTAGTTTTTGTCAAGATATGTTGCAAAAGCGATACTAAGAGAGTGTCTAGCTTCTAAGGCTTCCACCACATCAACATTCCCATTCTCTTTCGGTGTTGAGAACTTGAGGTTGGGGGTTGAAGGACTTCTTGGGCTTTCTCTTCATTTTCTATAAGGTAAGTGTAGGAGGGCTTACCCTTGTCAAATTTTAGTCAAATTAGGGGAGGGTACGTAAGATAAATGCTCGAATTTTTGTCCCCAAATCCTTTTGTACAATCCAATACATCTCATTGGGCGATAGTCACTAAGGCTAGGTTGAATCTAACCAAGGTGACCTAGGTATTCTAGGTCCATCAAGGTGTTCCCCAGGACCTTTTGTTTGCCAGTCTCTAGGAATCCCAATAACTCAACTGCTATGTGGGTGACTATTCCTCCTATATAGATAGGGGTTCTAACCTTATCCTCTGCTGCTTTACCACCCGTTGAAAGTGTTGGGCCATTTTATAGGGAATGTTCGATTTGACTAGGTCCTTAATCATGTAAGTATCTAGAAGTTCAAGCTCGTTACCCCTAATATTTATGGTTCGTGTCTCGCAAAGATGGTTAGGCCTACGACTCTTTGCCAAAATTTTGGCACGGGATGGTGAACAAGGGTTCCCTTAGCATGTTGTATGAATTTGTAAAACTTCCTCCGTAAGGGCCATGTAAAGTTTACTAGAGTAATCCCTAAGAGGTGAGGGTTCGTCTATCTGCTTTCACACCAAAAATATTACCAAAATCATGAAAGGAAATATTAACATCATTGTTCAACAATCTAAATTGACAAAAATACTATCGGTTTTTGCTTTGATCATTTGGAAAGTAGACAAAAATTCAACGACATGATAATCATACGTATTATGGTGCATGTCTAATAATGTAGTCATACCAATAGATTTGAATAATTTTTTCATTTCTTTTTCAATTCCCATTGCAATTAAAAGTTGGATGATGAACAAAACGGGTAGCGATTACCTCCCTTGTTATTAGGTTCTTCATTCTCAAATGTTGCTCTTTGCTAACCACCACAATTTCTTTCCAACCTTCAAATTGTAGAACCGGATCAACTATAGGTTATGTTGGTTGCCGAGGAGAGCCTCCTCTTTGCATCCTAGATCTCTTGGAAGCCATTTCTAATTGGTAGATTAAGAAAACTAAGCTTTCTCTCTCTAAACTTTGATTAGGGTTTCCAAGAATATTAAGAAAACAAACCAAAATTAGGTGTATTGTTTGGAGAGTGTAGAGGGGATTTCAAAGGTGAATGAATTTTGAAAAGTTTTAAGAATTGAAGAGGAGATCTTGAATTGAATTGAAGTTGAAAAGTTGAAGTTGATTTTTCAATTCTAGAATAATTTTTTTTCCCATTAATTTAAACTATTGAACAATTAACAATTGATTGACTAATGAGTAACAAATAATATTTATGGTTCCTGTCCAAGAAAAAAAAAAATTTATGGTAAAAGATTTACATTGGCAAACGTGCATAGTCAAATTGGGAAGAACATTTGGGGATGGCGAAAGTATTATTTGGGAGTAGGACTGCTATCATTAAAAGTAGAACAACGCAAAAGGCTACAATTGTCAGAGAAAGAATTATGAACACAATAGATGTTTTTTTTGTTTTTGTTTTTCTCCCTCCTATACACAGGATTTATACCATACTTACATGTTGTTTAAGTAAATGAAACGTTTTGACGTTTTGCACTATTCATCAAATTTAGTTTGACTAATGTTTATGATTTATACATAAGAATAAATATAGTCATGTGGTTACTTGTTGGAATCGTCTCAATAAATTATTTATTTATCAATATTTAATTATTATCATATTTATTTATTGATAATTAATGATATTTTCAGTCAAAGTTTCGCATTAGCACACGTGAATAAGGAAAACGTTTAATTTATTTAAACACGGAGGGAGAAGTAAATTAATGCTTTCTTTTAGAATTCACAAAATAATTGCCTTTCTTTAACCCTTAGCGCATAGCTACTATATGTTAGAAAACATATGGCAATTTGGTTAATATGTAGAACTTAGCAAACAAATAAGATGGCAAAAAGTACCATTACATGCATAATAGGTGACAGGTGGTAGTTATTTTAGGGTAAAATATTCAACGACATAGGATGACAAAAAGTACTACTACATGCATAATATTACACAAAAAGTACTATTAACATAACTTATACTTTAACGGCACAATATACATGCATAATGGTACATTATAATGTACCACTGTAGAGTAAGCATTTTTCATTTTTAATTCTGAAACTTGTCAAATTTACATTTCTACCATCCCATATGCGTTGTAAACGCATAATAACTATGCGCTGAAATGCACTATTGAGCTGTATGCTTGTATGGGCATCACTATGCTGAAAGGGCCCGTAACTCATCAAGTGTGGTCCAATTACGGCATTTTTTTGCTTCCGTTTCCCACCTATTCTTGCACTTCAGAATTCAGACTATATGCCATTACAATGGTGTTCTGGGTCATCCCACATGGGAAGTTTAAGAAGTCCGAGCCGGTTTAGGAGATGGACTGTGGTAGGCAAGGCAGGGTTTAGGAGATGGACTAGTCCGCGTGAGTCACTTTTACGCCTTGTTTGGATAACAAAGAAGGAAAGGAAGGGGAGGGGAATTGAATGAAGGGAAGGGAAAAGAAAGGGAGGGGGAGGTGAGCTCCATTTTCCCTCCAAATCTCTCCAATTTTGGAGGGATTATGCTTATTAAAGAGAGAACGGAAAATGGATCCCTCCCTCTTCTTCCCCTTCCTTCCCCCAATCCTTTACCCAAACAAGAGAATTTATCTCCCTCCCTTTCTCTTCTCTTCTTTCCCTTACATTTTTTTCTATCAAAACAAAATGTTAGTCAATTTATAATTTGGATTCAACCCACATCACCACAACAATCCAACTACTAGCTAATTTGGTTTCTTGTTGGTTTCCAACTCTAGTCTTAATGTCTGTTTTATAGGATGTACTCCGCAAGTCATACAAAGTGATTTTCATACAAATCACACTGACTACACAATATCGACTACACTACCAAGCAAGATCAATCTGCTTTTGCAACAAATTCTACTCGGTGCACTACCGTCTCAATCATTTCCAAATGAAAACATTCAACCAGACTGATCTGATTATTACTATTATCCCACTGATAGAAGTTATCAGTAGGTGCAAGACTCATTACTGTAGATCTCTATAATTCTTTCAATTCAACAGGTTACCAAATTCACTTTGAAAAGAGCTTAGAATGAAGGTTTAAACTTTTCTTGATGTGATAAAGGGATGCAAAAGTAACTGAAAAAAAAAGCTTCCAAAGGCTAAAGCGCTCAGATGCCTCAGACAGTCTGAGCTGTAGTAGAAGCATCTCAATTTTCTTGAAGCAAAAATCTGAAATTAAAATTGACTTGATGTCCTTCAGAAAGAGTGAAAGACCAAAGATTCACTATAAAGAATTTTTTAATATAGCAAATCTGTCAGTAAATATACGAAGTATACAACATAGAATGAGCCCTATTTTTCAGCTCCCATCGTTACGGCTAGTTCACTTTGTTTCGCTTAGTACAGCAACACACTGTATTCTCACTTCATAACTTCAACAAGAAAAGAATGACAGGATGGTGTTTCCACATTAAAATTGCTAAGCTACCTCATTAGTGTAGTGCATGTTGTTTAAAAGACAGGCACATCTTCTGTATAGAGAAGGAATAGCAGGCAAATTAGCATTTTCAGCAATATCCCATTCTATGTCAGAACTTCTGTCCCATTATATTTGGTTGTACCATATAAACATTAGTGATTGATTATACGCTGGTGACATGTTAAAGTGGAGAGGAGTTCGGGCACAAGGCAGGATATAGAAGGGGGACATATGATCATTCCGAACTCCTTTTTTACAGGGGCATAGTTAAAAGCAGGTCAATAAAACATAACAAAAGGAGCACCTTCATGGATTTAAACTTCATTAACTTCTCATCGAGTATATATCCATTACAAAATAGAAAGAACTTAGAAACCATATATCCTAGTTGCATTGTAATTTATAAATAACTTCTATCTTCTTCTATGACATTTGCTAGAAATGAGAAACACTAACTAGTTGTCTTCCTTCTCAGTTTATTAGACAATTAAATTAAATATATCTTGGGAAATCTATAGCACAAGTTCACATGAATTTGATATGAACTATGCCGAAAAACTAATATTGTTCTTACCTATCAATGATTCATTGGAACGAACCTCTTCGCAAATTATGCTCTTACAGGCTTCTCTAAAACAGCTGACAAATACAACTCAGATTTCCCTGATCCTGTTTTCTCTCCTACAACCCATTTCAGCTTCTTATACCCAAATTTCTCAATCAATCTTGTTATATCCCTCTTCTTCTCATCAGTAGCACAAAAGAAGTTATCCAACCAAAACAAACCCCCAGCCCTCAAAACTCGATCAATATCGAACATCAAGAACTCAAGTTTCTCAGCCTTCCCTCCAACATCCAATGCACTTCCAGCATGAACCAAATCAAACACATTATCATAAAATGGAAATCTATGATCCAAGCTCATAAACAAAGGGAATAACCCCCTAGCAGCAATGAAATCGTTGGCGGGCGCCTCGACATTCAATGCCTGAGTAATCACAGTGACATCCCTCTCAGCCATTCTAGCAGCAAAAGTTCCTGAACCACCAGCAATATCAAGTCCAATCCTAACCCCTTCACCACCCATACTCAAAACATCATCAATTGTAAAATCATTCTTTCCTTTACCCTTAACAAACTTCTGATTCTCATTCACATTACTCAAATCAAAGCAATTAACACAATCTTTCCCTATTTTTTTACCACTCAAACAAGCAAAATTCTTGCAATTCAAACCACTCCAACTAACAATCTTATCACCAACAGTTTTCCAAAGAGATGCAGGAAATGGATACAGAAACCCTACCTTATTCAATGTCTTAGCAAAACACCTTCTTCTAGGCAAAGGCTCACACCCCTTTGAAATCAGCTTCTGGGCCAACCCCAAATCATCAGGGCAAGGCCCATTAACCTTGTAATTCATATATTGAGACAATAAATCCATTGATCTGCTGCAAGTATGACCAACTGAAGCTACCATTTCAGTGATCCCAGTTCTTGAATCTTTTCCCAGTGGCAATGAATGCCTCTGCAAGAAGATCTTAAGCTCATTGGATACACCGGATTTTGTAACATCAATCGATTCGTAACCCAGAAGCTCCTTTTCGATCTGGGTGAGCTTTTTCTGGGAAGATTGGATCTCATCCATGATCAAAGAAACTTGTTCTGTGATTAAAGAGATGTTTTTGTGAGCTTGGTGAAGTGGGGTTTGATGATTTTGTGAGGAATTGTTGCTGGGATTGTAAGTGAATGCATAAAGTGCAAAGAGATTTGTGGTAAGAACTGAAAATAGCATTAATCCATTTACTGCTGATGTGCAGATTGTTGCTCTTTTGAATCTTGCTGTTCCATCCCCTATTTTTAGGGATACTGACCCCATTATTCTGGGATTTTGGTCTTGTTCTTGTTGTTGTTGATGATGAAGAATTTGTAGAAGTGGAGAGAGAATTTGGAAGTGGGATTTTCTGGGGGAATAAGTAAGTGAGTGACTGAGAGTGAGTGCGTGAGGGTCCTGAGAGAGGAAGAAGAGATCTAGAGTGGAAAGGATAGTGAGAGTTGACAAACTAGTCAATTACTAGAAATAATGTAATAATGTTGATTTATTAACGAAAATTTAGAGTAATATTTTATGTGTTCTAGAATAATTGATATGATTTTATTTTATTTATTTATTTATTTATTTTTTTTACAACGGTCATAAAAGAGACTAATCCTCATGGTTCCTGCAAAAACAACAACAAATACAATGACAAGATGGGAAAAGCTCTTTTAGTTTTTTAAAGATGTTTCACTATTAAATACGACAAATACAATGGTACGATTTGATTTTTTTCACTATTAAATATATGACCATAGTTTTTTGCTATCATATTAAGATACTAGGGGTACACTGGTGTGCAAAAAATTATTGTATACCACGCAAATTCTTAGCTACAAACTAAGCTAGCTGCACCACTGTACCCATATATGAACATAAAGTAATTTAGAAATGAACATACGTTCTTTATATCTTAACTCTTTCTCTTCTTCTTTTTACATTATTAGTTTTCTGTCTCCTCTGTTTTCTTCTTAATATGAAATTTTCTCTCTCCTCCTTCCCCCCTCCCCCCAATTTTTATAAGTTAATTTTCTTTCGTACCTCACTTTCCTTCAATCTTTATACTTCTTTGTCCTTCTAATTCGGAAATTCTTCAATTCGTCACAATTGTAGCATTATCCATCATCATCATCTTCGTCACGATCGTGAAACTTCATCTAATTTTGGGATTTTTTTTTAATTATAAATATGTGAATGTTGTAATATTGTTAATTTTTATCATGCATTTGTGATTCCTAATCTATTATATTATAGATCGATAATTATTGTCTCTATGATAAACTAAGATTAGATTTAAGGTTGATATTCAAATTTTTAGAGTTAAAATGATTACAATTGGATCTGTGTTCTGTAAATAAAAAAAAATATATGAACATACAATACTTTAAAATTGAACATTTTGTACGAAATGAACATTTAATACACTAAAAATGAACATTAGTATATAAAAAATGAACTTAATTTAACGATATGTTTTATCTTTATTTATTGTTGATTATTATGTACTATAAATTTGAATCTATATGAATATATGAAAATCATGCTCATTTTTAATATACTAAACGTTCATAATTTTTTTAAACGTGTTTATTTGTTTAAATGTTTATTTTTTGTACTAAATGTTCATATTATATATATAATGTACTCATATATTTTTATGAAATGTTCATTTTATTATGTATGGTTCAACTATTCTATGATTGTATGATAAATGTTCATTTTTACTATACTAAATGATCATATTTTTTTTTGACATGTTCATTTTTAATTACTAAATATTCATTTTTTTACGTGATCATTTTTGTATTACAAAATGATCATTTTATTTTTTACGTCTTTAAATTTTTTTTTTACTAAATGTTCATTTTTAAGGTCTTGGTCCATTAATTTTATGATTATATGATAATCATATTCACTTTTAATATACTGAATAATCATTTTTTTTAACTAACATGTTCAATTTTTAATACAAAATGTTCATTTTGTTTTTACGTGTTCATTTTTTTTATTACTGAATGTTCATTTTTTTTACATGTTCATATTTTTTTATTAAATGTTCATATTACAGGGCGTGGTGCAGCTATCCTAGCTGCACCAGGGTGCACGTAAGACTTATTGTGTATACCAAGCTCTCTATTGGTTGAAAGGGAATCTTATTTTGAAGTGGGTCATCCTTCTTTTCCTTTCCCTCTTATTTTGGCTGAGTTGGCAACAATTCATTGGTGGTATACAAGGGAATCTTGTACACCATGTGTATCCCTACCCTTTCTCCGTATTAAAACAAATGTTGTCATATACTCCATAGTAGTTTCATGATAGCAATTTTTTCATTTATAATTTTTACTAATATGAAAATATAGTTTTAAGGTCAAATTAATGTATTGACAAATAATGTGTCAAGTTTGACAATGTTTATATAAGATTTTATAAATTTTGCAAGTTGATAATAAACAATATTAATGGAAAGTTAAACTTCATATGTCAATTGTTCAACAAGTGTTAAAGTCAAATTGTTGCAATAAAAGTAAACAAAGAAAATTTCTTTGTTATAATTTGTTCGGCTAGGCTCTATACCCCCCAATTTATTTAAATCCATTATGATAACTTTTTTAAAAAATTAAATCAAGTATTTGGCCCGAACAATGCCCTAGGTTAATACTTTGAGTATTACATCTATAATGCTCAGGTATTAAATAGGTGAATAAAGTTTATAGTGTTTTTTTAGGACCATATGGACATGCGGTGAGTTAAGGAGTGATAAAAGTAGAATTTTTTTTTTCCATAAAAGAAATAAAGTAAAAGTGAAATGAAAAAAAATAAAAAATAACATACCCAAAAAAAAATGAAAACATAAGAAAGAATGGAGGGAATAGTTTGAAATGAAGGAAGTACGAAATGATTCAGCTCGTTTTATGTCTGGCTGATTGCACTGTTATAAGACTGATTTAGTAACCCCTGTAATATTGACCAAGTAATTCCTGTAACACTGATCGAGTAACTCCCATTATGACTAGACATATTTGTGTTAATGAATAATGATTTAATGACTGAGTGAGGTTGACGAACGATTTGTCAAATTGGCGTTGAAAACTAAAGAAATTACTAAAATTGTGTTCAAATGAAAATATTTATCAAAGTAATGTCCATGTAGGTTTGGAAAACCCAAACCTATAATTTTTAATCGTTTCATTTTAAAATTCTAAATAAAAAATATCATTCGTACCTAAAATGTTTGCACCTTCTCTAGCCGTTTTTACCTTTGTTTTAGTTACTCTCGTTCTTTCTCATGTTTTTCCTTTTCTTTTATCTTTTCTTTTGCTTTTTATCCTTTGTTTGTTTGTTTTGATAGCTCTTGGCACTCGTAGATGGAATTAAAGATGCTAAATGGAATTAAAGTTGCTAATGTGGCTAGGTCCAAGAGGAGGAGATGCCTAAGGGTGAGGGCGCGCATCGTGCATCAAGGTCGCGGGCGCGGTTCAGGTTTTGAGTTGAACATCTCAACTTCTGGATCCGAGCCCTCTCCCAGGTGGCCACGGGCGTGGCAGTTAATGGAGAGGGCGCGGCTAGCTAGTTAGGAATGAAAGGTGAATCGTACGCCTATTAATTCTCTATTCTTAGCTTAGTTTATGTTTCTTTCAACCCTTAACATCTTGGAACGTGCATACCCTTATTTGTTTAGAATGGTATTCATCCATTGGTGCTTGTTTCTTCTCAAAAATCCACCAAGGACGTTTCATTTTTGTGTTTGTTTTTCTTCTTTATGCATTGCCTTGTTCGTTTGTGGTGTTTCGTATGTAGATTTATGGGTTAAACTCTTTAAAAACCCTTACGAGAGCATACTCGTCCTCTTAGGCGACTTTGGGGTTTAAATGGCTTGTTGTTTGCACTAAAAACAATGAACCGTGATTCCTACGAAAGTGAGATAGTGTATATTCTTGTGTTTCTCTTTTCTCTTTAGTCTTGGTTGTCAGCCTTTATTTTTAATTTGTGTGCTGATCTTGCTTGAGGACAAGCAAGAGGAAAGTGTAGGGGAATTTGATAAGTTGCATTTATGCCACTATTTAGGTCTCAATTCCATGTCATTCCCCTACGCTTGTCGCTTGTTTAAGCCTATTTTGCTCGATATTCCTCGTTTTTCAGATCATTACGCTAATCCCTTCGTATTCCCCTCTTATTTGCCTATTTGTACTACTTTTGGGATATTTCTTGTGTTTAGTAGGCCAAAGAGGTGGAAATCGAGAGAAGAGGGAAGTTTGGGAAGCCGTTCACGAGCCTCGAGAAGTCAAGCGCTATGGAGCCATGAGAAAGGCCTTCGAGAGGGCTCTCAAAGCCCCCCCTCAAACCATCTATGCTCCCTCACCTTCTGGAGAAGCCCGGGATAGGGCTCTCTAGGCATCAAATAACCTCCCTAAGTTCTCTGGAGATGGCTAGGAGAAGCCCAAGAGAGGCCTCTCCGATGCTTTGTTCAAAATGCCCAAGTTGCTGGAGAAGGTTGGGAGAAGGCCTGGAGAGGGCTCTCTGAGTAAGAGGAGAGGGCGCGGCAGATAGGGGAGAGGCCTCTTCGATCTGGGTACAAACTTCCCAAAAATTCTGGAGATGCCTTGGAGATGGCCTGGAGAGGCCTCTCCAGACAAGGCCGCGTGCGCGGAGTTTAGCGGAGAGAGCGCGACAAAGGGGGTAAGCAGCAGCCCTCTCCTTGTTTCTTCCCCTTATAAAAGGCAGCAAGCAACTTGGGGCATGTTCTCTCTTTCTCCTCTTGGAGAGGATGAACCCTCTTGCTTCCTCTATCATTTCTTCACTTAGTTTAGGCTTAGATTTAGTTTTAATCTTTGTTTTGTAATCTTGTTCTTTAGATTATAAGTCTAGATTAGAGTAGTTTAGAGAGAGAAAGTGAAGAGCTTCAATGGTGGATTGAAGAGGTTGAAGATGCAAAATGTGACATTGTTTTGGATTCCTTTTCAATACTTCAATGAGCATTCTAAACTTTATCTCAAATTTATTGCTTTCTTTAATTATTATTTTGATTATTTGTTCTTGTTGTTGATTTTGTTCTTAGTTTAATGTTTTCCCTAATTTCTTGTTTAATTAGTTTAATGGTTTAGTTTACTTGTTCTTTCTAGTTGGGTTTTAATTAGTTTCTTGATTGTTCTTCTTTATTTTTGTTAGATTAGATGAGCTTAGATCTTTGTCTAGTTAGTTCAATCATGTTAGTTTAGTTTCTTAGCTAGGGTTAGGGATGATTGTTGATTAATGTGCAAAATGAACATTTTATTGATGTTTTGATTGGGATTGTTGGTGTATTGAACTAAGAATGAAGGGCTTAATGCTTGGTGTCAATTTAGCCAATCGATATCATGATTTAATTGCTATTATGCTAATTGTGCGGGAGTGAGCTAGTTTAATAGAAGAATTTCGTTGCTTAGTTGACCACGACCTTATAGGCGGGGGTTGAGAGTCTAATGGCCTAATGTGTGCGGGAGTGACCTAGGTTGTTAGAAAATTCTCCATGCTTTCAACTTGACTAATCAGATTATTGATAATGTTTGTTTGCGATTGATTAATGTTAGTTTAATGGTGCGTATGGTTAATTGTTAATGATTTGAATGTGCTCATTGAGGTGTGTTTAATGTTTGCTTTCACTTGGGCTAATTTAATGCATGATCTAATTGCTACCCTATTTAGTTGCTTGGAAAAGAGCTATTTAGGTAGAAGTGAACCCTTTGAGTTGATCACGAGCCTCGGCTGGGATTAGGTGCTTGATTACGTAGCATGCTTGGGAGAGACCTAGATGATTAAGATTTTCCCCTTGCATTTTATTAAGAATGTCCATGCTATTTGCTATGCTTGTGCTCGTCACATTAATTTTGCTTGATTCCCCTTCCCTAGTGACTTTATCTCTTAATTTATAATTCCTTAGTTGTTAGTCTTCCCTTTTACTCTTACTTCTCTTTCCTCATATCTATTTGACCTAGCTTAGTTGGTGGCAGTGTGATGATAGTTTAGCCGTCACTGCGGATCGACCCTTTACTTACCATTACACTTGTCTAGTGTAGGTTTAGGTATATAAATATTGTTTGGTAGAGGGATAGTTAGTCCAACGACCTTAGCTAAACCCCCTCTCATCAAAATGGCGCCGTTGCCGGGGTATTGCACAATCAAGTTAAACTATCTACCAAAAAGATTAAAACAAGAAAAATAAAGAAGTTCAAACTAGAAACACTAAAATAAAGATGGAAAACAAAATTTAAAGGAAAATATGATCAAAAACACTAGGGAGAGGGGGTTCTAATTATGATCAAGATTTTAAGGAATATAAATTGTTGATTTGATTTAGGATAGTAGACACGACCTATTGTCCGCCGATCAAATTTTTGGTGTCGTTGATGATGTACCTTAGAATGCTTGTTTCTTCCTAGTTGATGATGGAATACACGGTTTGAGAGTGCTTTTGGTTGAGTTAGAAAAATTTTACGCTAAGGTAGAAAGGTTAAGAACTTGGAGGACATTTGAAACCTTAGTTCACGGGAAGTGGTAAGATGGAGTTGCTCTCTATAGGGGATTTGAAACCCTTGGTTGGTATTTGCCTATATTAATCCCTAGTGAGGTTACATTGTTCTAGCCTTCATCACCTTGTTGAGCGGCAATTTAGGATCCTTAGCTATGCATGTCTTAACCCTTGGTTTGACCTCTAGCTTCCCGAGACCGTGACTAAGCCCCTCTAGGGAAGGACAAAGTCATTGTTCATTTTGTTTATCTTCTTTTTGTTTTGTTACAAATTTGGTTTTCTCTTTTGAATTTGCCCCTCTTGCTAACTCTTTGAGCTTATTCCTTTTCTTGATTATGAGCCACATTACAAGTCTTATGACTTTTCGTTTCCCTAACCCTTAGTTTGGTGAACCATTTTGGTTTGAGAGTTTGTGATGGTTTGAATGAAAATGAGAAAGTATTATACTCTTTGGACCAAGCAAGAAATTAATTTGTTTATATGGTGTTTAATAATAGCAAAAGCATTCAAGAAAAAGCCGTCCATCGTTTAAAAAAAAAAAAAAAAAAAAAACAAGGCAAGGAAAAAATTCCATAAAAATTCCGTAAACTTTATTTTGAAAAGAAACAAAAACAACAAAAATATTTTAGTCGGTTTCGTTTTCTTCCCTATTTTAAGCATTGAGGACAATGCTTCGTTCAAGCTTGGGGGGAGCGTTCCTTCGTTTTTGTTTATATTTTGTGTGTTAGGTGTTGAATAAGCTTGGGGGAGATGACATTATTGGTATTTTTTCTTGATGTTTGGTGACTTCTTGAGTTTGTTTTTGAGGTTTGATCACCCTTTTGCTTCACTTAGGAAATTTCACCAAAATTTTTAAATTTTTGACCCGCCTTGACCCTTAGCCTTACTTTACTAAATATAAAAGACCCTTAGACCCTTGAAGGTTGAGTCAACATCGGTGGAGGGAGATAGTTTTCAACCCTATGGATAGATTATGCATGGCTAAGACATCGGGATTACCTCCTCAAAGTTTTACATTTCTTTATCTTTATCCGGTTTCTTCGTGAAATCATGAGAAACTATCTTAAGGGTGGATTTGAAGCTAGTGGAGAGAACGCGGACCGTTTTGGATGGGACTAGGGTGGAGAATGAAATCACTAGTTCTCTATGCTTAGCTTAGGTTTGTCTCTTGAAACCATGAGCATCTTGGAGCGTGTTTTCATCATTTAATTAAGAAAGGATAGTATTCTTTGGCGCTTGTCTATCCTTTTGAGTCCGAATAGAGCATGTGTCCACCCTAAAACTCGATTAGCTTTTCTAAGCCTTGCCATGTTGTGTTAGCCTTTGTAGTGTTTGCTTTTTCTTTGCTTTCTTAGTTTTGCTTGAGGACAAGAAAAAGGCAAGTGTGGGGGATTTTGATGAGTGGCATTTATGCCATTATTTCACCCTCTTTCACTAATGAATTTCCCTCATTTGTCACTTGTTTGCGCCTTCTCTAGCCGTTTTTACCTTTATTAAAGTTACTTTCGTTCTTTCTCATGTTTTTCTTTTTCTTTTATCTTTTCTTTTGCTTTTAATCCTTTGTTTGTTTGTTTGTTTTGACAACTCTTGGCACTCGTAGGTGGACTTAAAGATGCTAAATGGAATCAAAGTTGCTAATGTGGCTAGGACCAAGAGGAGGAGATGCCTAAGGGTGAGGCCGCGCAGCAAGGCCGTGGGCGCGGGTCAGGTTTTGAGTTGAACATCTCAACTTCTGGAGATGGCTGGGAGAAGGCTCAGAGAGACCTCTCCCAGGTGGCCGCGGGCGTGACAGTTAATGGAGAGGGTGCGGCGAGCTGGGTTTTCCCAAGTTCGTACCCACGGTGGAGAGGGCGCGACAGCTCCCGGAGAGGCCTCTCCCCCACTCGCTGCTCTTGTTTTATCAAGACACTATAAATAGTCCTTGGATTGAATTTCATGGGGAGCTCTATTCCAATATCATCTAGAACATTTGTAGTGAGAAAAACATCAACATTTTAGAGAGATAGTAGCTTAATCTTCAAGTTTTCATTATTGTAATCAGATCTCTTCAAGTTTTCCTCTTTTCAATGCAACTACTTCATGTTTGCTTAATCCATCAAAATTCATAATAGTAATCTTTTTACCCTTAACTTTTGTTTGGTTTTATTGCTCTTGATAGTGTTTATTTCCATCTATTTCTTTGCTTTTACTTGTTTCATTGATTTTTCTTTGGTTTTGAATCATGTTTAGTTTTGTTAAGACTGAATCCATGCTTAGTGTAGTTGTTATGGTTATCTTCACTTCTCTAGCTTAGATTTCTAGCTAGGGAAGGGGGTGAAGATCATGATTGGTTGAGTTTATATTGATGATTGATTGGGTTTTTCCTTGCGTTGATGATTTTGTGCTTAAAATGCTTGGAGTTATTGACGTGCACCTTTAGTTCCAATATTTGAGTTCTAGATTAGATGCATGAGAATGATCTAATTTAGATTTGATCTATTTCATCAACTTGCTTGAGTGATTGCATGAGAATGAATTATTTGAGTAGAGTTTATACTCCTTGGTATGAATCCATGATGATTATCATTGTTGTCTAAGTTGATCATAATTGGAACCCCCTCTCCCTAGTGTTTTTGATCATATTTTCTTTAAAATCTTGTTTTCCATCTTTATTTTAGTGTTTCTAGTTTGAACTTCTTTATTTTGCTTGATTTAATCTTTTTGGTAGATAGTTTAATCTTAGAAATTCACACAAACAAACCAAAATACCCCTTGTTATTTGCAATAGATTCTTAATCCCATTTTGATTGTGCAATATCCCGTTTCCTTGTGGTTCGACCCTAGCTTGCCGCTATCTAGTGTAAACTTGATAGAGTTAGGTTAGGAATATAAATTGTTAACTTGATTTAGGATAGTAGACACGACCTATTGTCCGCCGATCATGTTGAGACAACTATGTGCCTTAATATGTTTATTTACTTATTTGTCTTCATTAATGTTGATTTTTTTTTTCTTTCTAAAACTCTAAAGAAAAGAGTGCGGACATATATATATGTATACGCTAAAAATATTTGTTTATTTATTTTCCTTTATTAATGCTTTCAACAACTATAATTATGACATAATACCAAACCAAAAGAACACCTCAAGTATGACTAGATATGTCACACGCATTAGCTGCCCTATTTACTTAAATTATGCAAGTTACAGAATACATAAAGTCTTTAACATTGTATAAATTATTTTCTTGACAAATATATAAACTATATTTAGTTAATGGAAATGTGAAAGAAATAATGTTGATTAATTATATGTAATAAAGTAACTTTGAGAATAATGATTTTAATATAAATGTTTTCCTACCTTTTATAAAGCATGAGAGAGCTCATATAAATAGTGTGAGGACGTTAATACCCCTAAAAAATGTTTGTTTGCATATTTACCCTTATTTATAAGTTTAAGAAGCTTTTATTTTTTCTTACATAAAATTATTTGTTTACATATTTGCCCCTATTTATAAGTTTAAGAAGTCTTTATTTTCCTTATTTATAGATTTCCCTAATAAGTACTCTTAGGTAGTAGTATATCACCCTTAAAAAAAAAATGTGAGAGAGAGAGATAGTAGTATATCATACATTTACATTTTTAGAACTTGATAACTTTTGTCGCTTCCTGATAACTAAATTTATATTAACTCTACTAAAGTTTCGAAAATATTGCACGGTTATACAACATCTAACACATTTATCTTCTATATGCAAATAGTTATAGGGGGTGTTTGGAAACTAGCTTCTTAGCTGGCTTTTGGCTTTTTAAAGTTGGCCAAACAACCAAAAAACATATTTGGTTATTGGCTTTTTTTAACTGGCTGAAAAGCTAGCTTTTAAGACAAAAGCTAGTTGGAGCAGCTTTTGGCTTGTTGACATAATTAACTTTTGATTAATAGTAATTAGTCATAATAAATGATAATTAGTAATTAAGGTTTGATAATTAATTATAATTATTAATAATTAATAATTAATAACTAATAACTAATCATTAATAACTATTAATTAATAACTAATGATTAATAATTAATAATTAATAATTAATAACTAATGATTAATAATTAATAATTAATAATTAATAACTAATGATTAATAATTAATAATTAATAATTAATAATTAATAATTAATAATTAATAACTAATAACTAATCATTAATAACTATTAATTAATAACTAATGATTAATAATTAATAATTAATAATTAATAATTAATAATTAATAACTAATGATTAATAATTAATAATTAATAATTAATAACTAATGATTAATAACTAATAATTAATAATTAATAACTAATAATTAATAACTAATGATTAATAATAAATAATTAATAATTAATAACTAATAACTAATAACTAATGATTAATAATTAATAATTAATAATTAATAACTAATAACTAATAACTAATAATTAATAACTAATAATTAATAATTAATAATTAATAATTAATAATTAATAATTAATAATTAATAACTAATAACTAATAACTAATGATTAATAATTAATAATTAATAATTAATAATTAATAATTAATAATTAATAATTAATAATTAATAATTAATAATTAATAATTAATAATTAATAATTAATAATTAATAATTAATAATTAATAATTAATAATTAATAATTAATAATTAATAATTAATAATTAATAATTAATAATTAATAATTAATAATTAATTAATAATTAATAATTAATAATTAATAATTAATAATTAATAATTAATAATTAATAATTAATAATTAATAATTAATAATTAATAATTAATAATTAATAATTAATAATTAATAATTAATAATTAATAATTAATAATTAATAATTAATAATTAATAATTAATAATTAATAATTAATAATTAATAATTAATAATTAATAATTAATAATTAATAATTAATAATTAATAATTAATAATTAATAATTAATAATTAATAATTAATAATTAATAATTAATAATTAATAATTAATAATTAATAATTAATAATTAATAATTAATAATTAATAATTAATAATTAATAATTAATAATTAATAATAATTAATAATTAATAATTAATAATTAATAATTAATAATTAATAATTAATAATTAATAATTAATAATTAATAATTAATAATTAATAATTAATAATTAATAATTAATAATTAATAATTAATAATTAATAATTAATAATTAATAATTAATAATTAATAATTAATAATTAATAATTAATAATTAATAATTAATAATTAATAATTAATAATTAATAATTAATAATTAATAATAATTAATAATAATAATAATTAATAATAATAATAATTAATAATTAATAATAATTAATAATGAATAATGAATAATGAATAATTAATAATTAATAATATATTTTTCTTGATAATTATCAATTAATAACTAATATGTAATTATTGTTAATTAATAATCAATAATGAATTAATTTGATTTATAATTAATTATTAAATTTTTTTATCTATAATCAATAATTAATCTTAATAATTACTAATTAGAAAGAATTAATATCTTATTATAGATAAATAATAATTAATTTACAATTATTATTATCAATAATTTATTATTCTTAATTACTATTAAGTACTAATTAGTTCATGAGTGTTGATGTAGTTTAACAACAGCTAGCATCCAATAGCCAATTTACCAAACACTACAACTCTTGTCAAATAGCCAACTCAAAAGCCAATCTTAACAACCAGTCAAACGAGCCAACTAAAACAGCCGACAACCAACAGCCAACAACCAATTGTCAAACAGAGCCATAATAAAATACCATGCAAATGTAATAGGTCCAATTGTAAAAACTCTTTTTAAAGACTAGTCATAACATGCATCGCGCGCACCAGAATTTTTAGTACTATTAAAAAATACAGAAGCATTAATGATCAAGGCTTAATGCTACAAAGATCAAAATATCATAATCGTTAAAGACAAAGAATTTGATGGTATACATATTTATTAGGATTTTTATTAGAAAAAAAATCATCTCTTCAATGATGTTTCAAGCCTACATGGACACTACTTTGTTTTAACTCCTAACTTTGTAATAGTTAAAGACAAAGAGTTTGATGTTTTAACTCCTAGCTTTGTTATTTCCGAACCTACATGAATAATCCCTTTGGGAAATATTTTCAAGCGAACACTATTTTAGTAATTTATTTATTTTTTAACACCAATTTAACAAATCGTTTGAGGTTAACAACAAAAAATAGTCACTCACGGGAAATACTGAGCAGTAATTTTTTAAATGGATTGTAGCCAAAAAGGGTTTAAAAAGGCTAATTAATTAACGAAAAAATAAGGCAACTAGTGAAAAGTTAATACTTTCGAGCCTAAAGTATTTGTCGGTTGTGAGCTGATTCTTGTGATGAGAATGGAAAGATGATTCTCCCTGGTGGCTTGGTGGGCAATTGGGTACCAATTGTGATTATATGTGATTGTGTCATTAATTAGTTTGGACTAAATTAAAGAAATTAGGGGTATAATTGATCGACTTGATTGATAAACTACTCAAGTTCGAGCTCGGTTGAAGCTCGTTCATGTTTGTTATTTAATAAATGAGCCGAGCTTGAATGAATTTTGAAACTCGTTTAATAAATGAGTTTGAACACGAACATAGATTTACTTGTTCAAATAAATTCACGAACAACTCGTTTAACTTGTTCTGGTTTTTAATACTTGCAACACTTCCTTAAAATGGAAATGTCACAATACTTACAACACACTATAATTCAAAAGTTATCCCAACCTCTTAAAAAGTATGAGAAAACACTTATGAATAGTATGAAGACAATTATTATATCCTTCAAAATGTTTGTTCACCTCTATGCCCCTATTGATATGATGTTAATTGTTTTTAAGTTTTTCCTAGTGTGATTTAATGATTACGAAGTAACTCTTATGAATAGTGTTTGGACAATTATACCCTCTAAAATGTTTATTTATTTGTCCTTATTAAAGTTAATTGCCTTTTTATTTTTAAACTTTTAAGAATAGTGTACGGATATCTATACCCCTAAAAATATTTGTTTACATATTTTCCCCCATTATATTGTCGACAATTGAAGGGCCTCCCCGAAAATGACTAGCTATAGCGCGTATCGCCCGTATTAGTCACCCTAGTTTTAGGAAAAAGTTGTACTTATTCCCTTATCTAAAGCATATGACCCACTAAATTATACTCCTAACAACCTCTCACCCTATTTTGAAGTGTATTAGAAAATGTGAACCCCACTTCTCTAAAATACTGTCAAACAAGTGTGTGCATGTTACAACTATTAAAAAACGAAGGAAGTACATGTCCATGAGCTATGTGATTGTTTTTTTTTCATGAGCTACTCTTTTAATTATGTTCACGAGGTACTCGTTTGATGTAATAGCTCGAAGACACAGAGACTTTATGTGAAATTTAGCTTTGAATCTTTGATGTAAAAATGATCAAATTCATAATTGTTAATTTAAGTCAAATTTTTATAATAATTAAGTTTTAATTATGGAAATTTTGACTTTTGGTACCACAAAAACACATGGTATTCATTTTTGCTACCGCTCAATTTTTTTTATTTTACTACCACACAAAAATACATTTGTTAAAATTTGCTACCACTTAACGGAATGGGTTAAGATTACGTTAAGTTTATTAAAAAAAAAAAGTAAAATTAAAAAATAAAAAAAAAAAACCAGCCAACCACCCTCCCCCCTCCTTTTCCTCCACCTTTGCAGCCCCACCACCCTCAACTGCCCACCAGCCCCCTCTCGTCAGCCAGCCTCCCCCCTCCCCCCTGCCGGCGGCCAAAGCTTGGGCCAACGCCGGCGACCCCACCCCAAACCCTTTCCCCCTTGTTTGGGTCGGATTGAGGGTACGAGCCGTTGGAGGCCTTCACGCTTGTGGGGCTCTAGCTTCGAAGTAAGAGCTCGGTTTATGAGTGAAGCACGCTTCAAGGGTATTACTTCTTTATCCCTTCTCTTAATTATTGTTTAATTATGTTCATGCATGCTTTATTACTTTAATTATTGGGGCGGGTCTTGGGCGGGTTTCTCTTCCGCGTAGCGTTGGAAGCTACGAAACCCAACAGCGGTATCGGAGCCGCGCTCCTTTTAATTATTGCAATTAATAATTAATTAAGGTAATTTAAAATGGATTTAAATTTCTGGTTGTGCTTTCTAATTGGATTAGAAGCTCGTTTTAATTATTTTAAAACTCGAATTTTTTTAATTTTGGCTGACGAACCCAGAGTTCGACTCAAAAATAGTGTTTTTGGGTGGAATCGATGTTCTAAATCGTTTTTTATCCTTTAAGGAATGTCCAGAAGCCAAAATCCACCCAGAAATATGTTTTTCGAGGGGTTTTTTTGTTTTTTGACGAAATTTTTTAAATCTTTTAACCTTGATTAATTATTGCACGATGAAGGTAGATTAAATGTATGGTTGCATCCCTAATCTAATGCAATTATAAACCTCATTAAGCATGTTTATGAAGTCATAGTTGGTGCTTAATTTGGTGTGTTCACTTTTCACATAAACTTGTATTTTTCACATTATTGCAAATAAATTGCTTTGAGTGTGAATGTTTATGGTGAATTGCAATTTTGAAGCCCCTAAAATTTCAAAGATTCAATCTTTAATTGCCTATTTGGTTGGAACTTTGATTGCTAAATTCCATGTTGAACTAATTTTGGATTTAATCATTTTTGTGTTGA
The DNA here is from genome assembly GCF_001683475.1 of Chenopodium quinoa. Taxonomy (NCBI): domain Eukaryota; kingdom Viridiplantae; phylum Streptophyta; class Magnoliopsida; order Caryophyllales; family Amaranthaceae; genus Chenopodium; species Chenopodium quinoa. The sequence goes on along the minus strand of NW_018743979.1, from coordinate 3,237,133 downwards.
TTAAAGTCCTTAAAGTTCAAGTACTTGTGATTAAATCTTGATTAATCTTCATATTGGAAGATGTAATTTTGTTATTTCACACAAGTTAAAAGTTGGAAAAAAATTTCATTGGATGATTGGTTTTATTTTTCCAACTCCCTACTTTGTCAAAACTCATTATTAATTTGCATGTTGGTTAAATTAATTTTGGGTGTAGCCCTTAAAATTTTAAAGAATCAAGAAAGACCTAAATTATTTCAAAGGTAATTTTGGATAATTTAGGCTCGTGCACAGTCAAAATTGAATTTAATTAAGTTGGACTTATTTTATTTCATTTTGCCCTAAATTAATTCTAAAATAAATTTAGAATTAATTTTATGTCACACGTAAATCGGGATTAAAATCCCGAGAAATGGCACGCAAATCGAGGCAACAACACCCAAGCGCCATCAAGGCTAGTCGGGCTACCCAAGCAGCCCACATGTGGCTGTCTATGGTGCGCACAAGGGGGCTGTGCCTTGAGGTGCTGCTGTGTGTGGCGAGGGGCTGCTGTTTCGGGCTGATGGCCGGATGCGTGGCCTTAGGCTGCCGGAGTGCTTGTGCGTGCTGTTGGGCAGCGAGGCAGCAAGCCCCAGCCAGCCAGCCATTTGCTGCCAGCGCCAGCGAGCTGCTAGCATGCGTAGCGTGCTGCTGGTGCTAGCTAGCATGGCGTGCTGCGCTAGGCGAGCATGCTGGCACCCAGCACCAAACGCAACACATGGGCTGCCTAGCAGCCATGGTGCGCAGCCCTCGTGTTTTGAGGGTGGGCTATTTTGCTTAAATTTCGGGCTATCCTTTTTTGCAAAAATTTTGCCGTTTTTTAATTTATTTAATTATTTTAACGAGGTTAGACCTCGACTTTTCTGGCTCCTACAAAATTTTAATTTTGACAAAATTTGGGTTAACCGGCTTAATTAATTATATTAATTAAGTTGGATGCGGAATTTAGTGGGAGCTTCGTTAATTGCATGATATAATTGCGTCTCAATCACATAAAATGTTAAACAACTTTGACTAGTTTTAATTAGGCGCGTTAATTGGATTAACCGCCTAAGTTAGTTACTAGTTTACGCGTGTTACGCATTGCTACTTGTTTTTCGTTGTAAAATGCATGGGCCATTCTTATATAGTGAATGGATGAATGGAATGTATATATTGTTTCACATGTTTCGTGAAAATGGCAACTAGTGGGGCCCGATTAGGATAGTAAATACGGACTGCGATCCGTAATGTAAATTTGTAAATCTAAATACGGTCTGTGTACCGTTGCGTATTTTTGTACCTTAATATTTAGATTAATCCTAGTCGTAGTATCTAGTAATTTTATTTTGGCGAAGATGTCTCAAGACGGCATTTCTATGAAGACGAGCCAAGATGAAGACTCTTGAAGATTTGAAGATTTCAAGGGGTCATGGTAGTTGCGAAATGCATCTTATTTCATGTTTTCTATATATATAATTGTTCTTATATATGTGAATGATGTGTTAGATGCATGTTTAGGATTTTAAATGTTGCGATGATTAATTAAGTTCACTTAAATCAACCAACATAGAAACCCTAGGTCCCTAAAAATATTGAGCTAAAATATGCCATTCCAAGAACAATACTTACCGAACTAATGCGCGTATGTGATGGGCTACGCCAAAGCGAGGCATCACTACTTCCCTAGGAACGTAAGGTATACTAGGTATACAAGTTGTCTTGGTTAAGCTCAACGATATCGGTAAGGAGTCCTTAGATGTCGTGGCAATGGAGATAAAATGTCAAGGAAGCATTAGATGCGACGTTTTATCGAACCAAGAGTAGCTTGGAGCTATTAGCAATTGGATTGCTTACCCTAAAATATTAATTTTTAAGACAAGCCAAAGCTTGCTTAATCACTTTCTGATTTTTGGGATCTTGGAATCGTTTTATTCTCGGCTAAAAAGGGACAAATTTTAATGTGTGGATAAGACGCGTAATAAGATTGAAAGTTTCCATGTATGCTTTGAATTTCAAACTTATTATGTTATGAACTTGATAAATGGTTATACTTTGCGCTTATATTTGTAGAATTCTAAATCAAATTATATATTGTTTTTTCAATGATTGGTAAAGGAAATCTTTTGAGAATGGTTCTCAAAGAATGGAAAGGCATTTCTAAAATATAACCTCTCATAATTGACTTTTATGACTAAAGTCCGAAAGGACGGTTGGAAATCATGTATTCAAAATACTGGGTAGATGAACATGAAATATTGAGTTGAAAAACTCAAATTGTCAATAGTTGAAAACCAACATATCTTTTCGCTTCATACACAAATGAGCAGAACTCATTGATGTAGCAATTGAAGTACGAATTGAAGGAAAAGATGGAACTTTGTTTCACGGCGCATTAGATGCTTAATTATGCCTAACAAAGTGTATAAGTCAAGGAACTTAAAGAAATGGTTCTTAAAGTTATGAGATGGTCTATGATAAGAAATATAGGAAACAAGGAACAAAGGAAAGGAATAAGATTCCTTCTTTACCAATGAGTTCATGTCATTATGGTCAACTTAGCAATTCGTTATCTTCACAAGTATTGGATACTGCTTGAGTGTTCACTTTGTAAGTGACCTCAAACCATTGAAAACAAGCTAAGTTATTGACTTACAAGCTTAGAATGAAGCAAGTAGTGCTACATCAGTTGTAAGATCATTTGTTTTGTTTGAAGTCCTTTTAAGCCAAGGCTGGAACAAATAATGGTTATTGTGTTCCATAATCAGCAAACGAGCCGTTTACACACGGAAAGACTCACATTCAATAAAAGAGCAATAGTTGCGGGTTTTATTTGAATGGCATGGTTGTCTAACCCATGAGTCAAGAATGCTTGATTATAAACAAACATTTCCCTGACATGAAAACTCAAAAGTTCAAGTCATGAACATGATTTGTGTTCCAAACATCTTTAGCAATGTCATATCGACAAGAACATACTCAAGGCTCTATTAGATAGACTCTTGATAGTTGATCGATTCGGAATTATGCTAAGACAAGCAGTCTTACTTGTTGAAATCGACAAAGAAAGGAGCTATTGTGTTTGGCATAGACAATTGACTCCGAAAGCTAAAGAGGATTCCATTAATTACTTCAACGTCTCACAAGGATTTGAAAGAATGTTGCTACATTATCAAATGTGAAAAATCTGGACCTTGAGTAGCTTAAATGTTCAGTGAAGTATAGAATCGACTTGGCAAGATATCAAAACGTCTAGATTAGATCGAGCGATTACTTGAGCCAAGAGTGATCGTATCAAACTTATGAAATTGAAATTTCATAATAAGCTCCACAAAGAATATAGTATGTCTTGACGGAGACCTCGATGCCATTTGGAAATGATTCGAATGATGATGGATCACATCCCTTCCTATAAAGTTCTTAAAGATTTGCACAAATGACTAATGTTACACTAAACAAAATTTTCAAAGCTATGAAAGGACACCATAATTCAGTTATGGATAGAAATAGTTTCTAGCGTCTTTCAAGTATATGTCTAGGGCTCTTAGCTAAGTGGGAGTTGATTGGCTCTTTGGGAGTTCATTGACTCAGTGGGAGCTAAGTGGCTAAATACGGGCTAAGGTAGCTCGAGAAGGAGCTAATTGTTTGTTTCAAAACGAACTTTTACCCAAAGGCAATAAACATGTCTCTTTGTAAGTATTCAAGTGAGACTACGAGCATTACCTCCACAACCTAATTGAGAACATAGTATTTGTTGCTATAAGTGGTGTCTTTCTGGAAAGTAACACATTTCCAAAACGACAAGTGGGAGGAAAATGAACTCGATGACCATCGAGATTAGCAACAAACTAGAACTGAGAATCTCTGAAGACTTTAGAAGGGCTTCATGAGAATGATTGATCAAGAATACTCAAAGGACTTTACAAGTGCCTTAAATGAGAATTCAATGCTCACAAAACTTTAGAAGTGGTGGAGTAAGATCAGTATAATCAAAGGGCTTTAAAAATGCCTTGAAACTCAGTGTTTGATGCAATTACCCCGTATAGGTATAGAATTCACCAAAGGCTTGGATTGAATCCTATAAATTTCTATTAAGTTAGACATAAACCTAAGATTTTCAAGCATACTATTCACAATTAGATGGTAAGGGAATAGTGTCTAGTAAATTAGCTACGACAAATCCAAATTCCGAATAATGGTCAGAGGCCATAAAATTTGAAATAGACTCCATGCTTGTAAATCATGTTTGGAACTTGATTCATTTGCATGAAGGGGTACAGACCCATCAATTGCAAATAAGTTTTCAAGGAGAAAACTGACAAATGTGGAAATGCATAAGCATACAAAGCTAGATTGGTTGAAAAGGATACAATTAATTCACGGCGTTGATTTTAATAAAAACCTATTCACCAATCGGAACGCTTAAGTCTTTTCGTGATTGTTCTAGCAAAATTGCGCATATGAAATATGGCAAAATACGAAACCGTCTTCCTAAAATTGGATTTTGGAAGAGACTATGGAAATAGTCTAAGGGTTTTGTAATTCTAAATAATGCTAGATTTGAAAGCAATGCAAGCTCAAGAAATCCATTGTGGGATTAAATGAAGCTTTGCATGTAGGAATTGGAACATGTATTCTCATAAAGTCAATAAAAGGTTTGGCTTATGGAGAATAAAAAATTCTTACAAACAAGAAGTTTAGTGGGAGCAAGAGTCAATCTTGTATGGTCCAACAAGAAGTTTATGAACTCTATTGTGAAATGACTATCAAATGCTAAATTCTTAGATTTGAAAGGATTTTCGACAATGGACCAAGCAAAAGGCGATACTTAGTACATAGTGGGAATTAAGATCTATTGGATAGACTTAATGAAATGTTTAAACGAGTAAAGGAATTTACCCGGTTAAACATGAAGGACTTGAAAAGGCTTTCGACCCATATGTATAAAACTAAGTAAATGTTTGAATTAAGTATAAGCTGGGAAAATACTAAGTCAAACAAAAAAGACTCTAATAGAGACTTTCAACCGTATCACATAGCAAACAGTTTAGCAAGACTCAGTGAAACTGGATGAGCTAAAAGGTCACATGAATGGAACATATTAGGAATAATTCTGCAATTAAAACCATCATGTATGCTATGATATGGAGTCGTCACTTAACTTACATGCTTAGAGCATGAGAAGTATAAAATACCAATCAATCTAAATCTAAGTGACGAATCGTTAGATTATGATCAAGAAAAATCCAAAATACTTTGATAAGTAAAAGGGGATAAGTTCTTAACGCATGGAAACAAATGTAATTTGAGAATTGATGTTGCAAGCACATCCTTAGCAAGATTAGATCCTTAATAAGGAAGCCGTTTATAAGCACGAGCTAGAATGTGTCGTGGCTTGAGAATGGTAACATGGACGCGCATCCATGTATAATGTGCGGAAATTTAAGGTAAATTTCCATAATCACAAGTGATTAGGGTCTCCCAAATCATTGTGAACCGTTTGGAATGAAATTCGAGCAAAGCACCATCAGAATGTCTACTGAAATATATGTTGAGAATATTGTTTCCTGGAAGGCAATAATAAGAAAGTGTTCAATGGAAAGTTCGTTGTCGAACGTTGATTGTAGGTTGTCAAGTTGAAAGATCTCAAGTCATAAAAATGAGTGGGAGCCATCACTTGGACAATAAATCCTAAATCACATATGATCCATAATACCCTCAAAATTTTATCGTCTTATTATGAAATTGTTCGATAATGAAGATGCTAATATTTGCAAAGTAATAGTAGCTAAACCTATGCAATAAGTGAACGACAACATTCACCAGAATGCATGAAAAAAATCAAGCATATTAAATATGAGTGTGATTTCTATAAATGTTTTGTGAAGAGTTTTACTCTTAAAACATTTGGGGAAAAACCATTTATCATAAGATGAAACGTTTGGAAGTTTCATAGTGGAATAAAATTTTACTAATAAAATTCCACAAACTATTTAATTGTGGTTTAGAATTAGATAATGAGTCCATTCAATTTCTAAGAATATTCAAAACAGGGTATCAAGACCATGTCTTGGATAAAGAAACACCTGTTAAGTGGACATTGAATATTAAAATCAAAATTATCCCTAATCAAGGTCATTTATATGATGGACGATTAATGACCACTTGAGATTAGTGTGTAGTATGATTTATGGCACCGTTTCTTGTGCTGCAAGGACATAGTAGTCATAAATCATTTGCACAGGTGCTAGTTTGGAACTGCACCGGATCGACCTATGAGAGTGCTTTAAGAGATTTAAAAATCGTCATAAGTACATTTCTCATTATAACTGTCAGAACCTTTTTCCTCGACCATGAGTATTGTGAAGTTCTCTTGTTTGAGTACTGGTCGTTTTGATGTTGTCAAACGTCTGCCGTAACTGGGAATTATAACGGCAACACTCAGGCGACTAGGCCCTCTTAGTAAGGGAAGCTTACATTACAAGACTGGGAATGTCCCACTATTAACAATAGGGAATATGTCTTTGTTGTTTACAAGGCCTCTCGAAGAGCGAGACTGTGAAAATGCATCGCCGTGCTTAGATGGATTTTAGAAATCATCTGCTTATTGACAGTCAAACTCGGAAATCGAGAAACACTTCTGAATGTAATAAGGATGATGAAGAATCTTACCTTATAGTTCATGAAGAGACATTAAGTGACATAGGAAGGACAAGTAGGAGACTGAAAGGAATGGTGTCCTTCCAACAAGTTTATTATTCTGATAGAGGATTCAAAATTAACAAGAAGCTAATTCTTCAGTGAGGTCAAGTGATCGGAATGCCTGGGTGGAGGCCGCTTCCGATCAGTAATATTAATGTAAATTAATATTACAGCTTTATCTTGACTGAACCCTTCGGGTCGAACCCAATCGAATTGCCGATCCGAACCGACAAGTCAATCCGAAGGATTTGATGAGTCATTAGAGTATTACGAAAAAAGACGTCGGATGTCGAGCTTAAAGCGTCAAAACCGAGCGACGCGAGTCGAGTCGAATTTAGAATTCGACAAGACGAGAAAAATCAACAAGTGATAAGTTCGAGCTAAACCATAACCTCACATTTGCCTAGCAATGCGAGTGTTAGGATAGCTCATGATGCCTTGCGCATCTCTAGGCATATCGCAAGCATGCTAGCAAGGCTGGTGCACAAGGCCGTAAGCATACTAGCAGCTAGCGCATGCTAGCGTGCTAGTATGCTAAGCCATGCACCCAGTCGCATCATCATTGGCTCAAGCACAGCAGCAGTGCGCTATGCATGCTGTGCTATGGCAATGTGTGCTAGCGTAGTAGCCTCACGCATCGCAGCCTCTCGCACACAGCCACGCATCGCAGCATTGCTTAGCGTTGCAAGCGTGATATGCGCTATGGCTGTGCATGCTCACGTGCTGGGCATCGTAGCATGCTATGTGCCGAGGCTTGGCATGCTTGTGTGCTGGGCAGCACCTAGCACAAGCAACAGCTGCCAGGCAGCGCCTAGCATGCACTACACTGCAGCAGCAGCCCGCATTGCATGCGTGGCTTGCTGGCTGCGTGCATGTGCATGCGGGCTCGCTAGCCAGCCTAGTCAAGGTGCCAGGCGCCAGCTGGGCAGCCTTGGCAGGCTAGTTTCCACCTATGCGTGGCTGATCTTGAATATTGGTGGGGACCAATACTTGGTCATAGCCTTGGAAAGCAAGGAGGGATGGTCCCCTCCCTTGGTGGTCCTCACCTTCTAACCTAACCTCCTTGTGCCACTTGTTAATTATTGATTGCATGCCATTTTATGATGGAAATGCAAATTCTCCCACATTGGTGGGAGAATAGGAAATCAAGTTAATTTTCCTTATAAATACCCAATGGTTGGGCATTTGAGAATTCACTTGAGTTGAACTCAATGAGGATCTCCCTTAAGGTGAGAAAACCTCTAAGTTTGTAATACTCTAGTTTTATTTGGTCAAGTCTCGACTAATCCTCGAGACGAAGATCGTTCGGGTCGGGTCGAGGGTACGAGCCATTGGAGGCCTTCACGCTTGTGGGGCTCTAGCTTTTAAGTAAGAGCTCGGTTTACAAGCGAAGCACGCTTCAAGGGTATTACTTCTTTATCCCTTCTCTTAATTATTGTTTAATTATGTTCATGCATGCTTTATTGCTTTAATTATTGGGGCGAGTCTTGGGTGGGTTTCTCTTCCGCGTACCGTTGGACGCTACGAAACCCAATAAAAAGGTGGATGAGAAACACGGTTGCCATAGAAACATGAAGAAAAATAGGCAACTTAAGTCCACATGGATAGCAAAACAGTTATTAGAGGTATTCAAATCAAGGCCTCACTAGCAGCCAAAAAAAATACAAGAGACGGTTAGGAGAGCATTCAAGGTTGTTGTGGGAAAATCATTTGCATACAAAGTGAAATATTATGCCCACATAATGCTTCATGGGTCAATAAAGGATCACTACAAGAAGTTAGGAAGGTATTTGGAGGCTGCTAGTCCTAGGACTAAGTTAAATTTGGTGACTACTGTGAGCAAACCAAACCATCCTCCTGTTTTTCAAAGATTGGTCACTTTCTATGAAGGGTTGGCATAGGGTTGGAAAGAGGGATATAGAAAGATGCTTTGTGTGGATGCTGCTTCATCAAAACCTTTCTTGGTGGTCAACTTTTTTCTGCAGTAAGTCGAGATGCCAATGACCAGATGTATCCAGTAGCTTAGGCTACTGTAGAAGCTGAGAATATTCTTTCCTGGGAATGGTTCTTCACCAACTTACAACAATATTTAGGACTTGAAGATGGAATTGGAATTGCCATCATTAGTGATGAACATCGGGTATTGTTTTTTTTGCCTTACATTAATGTTTCAAACCTTAACTATATCAAAAGTTTCTTATACAAGTGTTAACATGACTTGATTATGTTGTGTGTTGTTTTGATTCATGTGTGAAGGCTATTCTAACTGTTGTTGCAAAGGTTTTACCAAAAGCAAAACATCGACATTGTGCTAGGCACATATTCATACATTGGCACAAGAGCTTTAGGGGTGATGAGATAAAGCTGCTTTTTTGGAAGATAGCCAAATCTTACAGTCTTGCAGACTACAATGAAGCATTGGATGAGCTAGCTGAGATTAATGCAGATGCAACTACTGCATTTAAAGGGTACAATCCTAACCTTTTCTGTAGGGCATTCCTAGATAATTTAATAAGAACTAATGCCATTACCAATAACATGGCAGTAACATTTAACGGTTACATAGTTAATGCTAGGACTAAGCATCTCATACATATGCTAGAGGATATAAGATTAGCTTTAATGCAGAGATTAGTTGTAAAAAGGCAAGCAATGGAAAACTCAACTTCAGTCCTATGTCCTAGAGTTCAAGCTAGGTTAGAAAAAGAGAAGGTTAAGGCAGCAAAATGTGAAGTTTTACCCTCTTCAGATCATCTTTTTAATGTTAAGTACTACTTGGATCAGTAGATAGTGAATTTGGAGGCAAGGAGTTATACATGTAGAAAGTGGGATATGTTAGGAATCCCTTGTTGTCATGCTATTGCCTGCTTTTTTTTCTTTAACATAGATGCTGAATCATTTGTAAGTGATTGCTATAAAACAGAGGTGTATTTGAAGGCTTATGCAGGCTCTATTCCACCTTGTGAAGGAGAGAGGCACTGATAGGGTTGTGTGCAATGTGGACCCCCCACCAATAAAAATAGGGCCAGGTAGGCTAGGAAAGAATAGGATTAAGGACCCATATGAACTTCCTAAAAAACCTAGAACACTAACTAGGGTGGGTATGGAAATGACATGTTCCATTTGTATGGTCAAAGGCCACAATAAGAGAAGATGCCCAAATAAGGACTCACCTGTTGTTAAGGAACCACAACCTAAAAGGCCTAGGGGCAGACAAGACTTACACCTAGCCCTGAAGCTGCATCACATTCTGCTGGTACTGCATCTATCATAACACCTACCCCTGCCACACAAACTACATCATCAGCTGCTCCTCCCACATATCAGCACCACACTTCTATTGCAAACCCAAGTCAGCTAGGAAGGGGAGGAAGAATGATTAAAACGTACAGGTGAGGGATCAAGAGGTGGTAGGGGTGGAAGAGGGAGTTCAGGCAGGGGTGGAAGATGGAGTTCAGGCAGGGGTGGGAGAGGTGCTACAGGAAGGGGAATAGGCAAAGAAAAAGTGCCTGAAGGTGTTGGAGTATACTTTGCATCAGATGGCAATGTTGTAACAAATGTAAGTGTAGATTTCTAAGAGTACTCTGTAATTTCATTTGGACTTAAGTTTGCTTTGCAGTAATTTTTTTTTTTAATTTTTTTTTTTTTGCTGTTTTTGCAGCTGTCTGGGAGCAATAAGAGGGCAAGAAGGGTGACTGAACCACATATGCATGGTACACAGTCAAGTCTGACTTCAAATCTGCATCAACCCATTAAATAGCAAAGAAAATATAGTGCTCAAGTTATGAATCAGTGATTCTGGTTGTAATGTATTTCACCTTGCATCTTATCAAAACAAAGCTCTATCTTAGCATTTTGGAGTGACTGTTACGTTATGTTTCCTGTACTGCTGGTATGGCTAAACTTTTGTAATTTATAGCAATGTTATGTTGCCTATACTCCTGCTATGGCTAAACTTTTGTAATTTACAGTAATGTTATGTTGCCTGTACTGCTGCTATTGCTAAACTTTTGAACAAATAATGTATTCAATCATGCTTATTATAATAGGCATTGACAAATTTGCAGAATATGAAAATGTATTTCATTAAAATCCAACTCTTTATTCAATACCATAAGGCAGAAAAGCATATAACATAACTTTTAATAGCACTGCACATTCTTGTTACACATCAGATATACTACTATCTACTTTAAATTGAAAAGAAGAAACACAAAGAAAATCCAAGAAAATAGAAGTGCCATTGAAAAGCTCTTCTCATTCCTTGAGCACCTCAATAATTCTATCCTAATTTGGCCAAGTTCAGTCTTAAATTCTTGTAGATCTTCCTCCAAATTTTCCTTTTTCACTTGTAATTTCTTTATCTTCACTTCCAACATTTTTTTTTCATGCTCCAATTCAGCAATGGTTGTGTCTCTCTCGAGTATCTGATATTGAACATCTTCACCATCGTTTATGTCTGAAATCCACCTAAACATTGCACACTGAATATCCTACAACACCAACAACAAATATATAAGCAACCATCATTAACCCTATACAGAACATAACAAATAAATTAAAATACTTACGGGCCAAAATGGGCAGCCATATAACTTCCTTCTCATATTTACCCCCTTCTTCACTGTCCTTAACATAACATTCCTCCCACAATTGCATTTAATTACAGGGTCTGCAATTCCCCTAGAGTTTGAAGATGAACCTGATCCAGATTAATGTTTCCGCATTTTCCTAAAATTGAGATTAGATTACAATAGAAGGATGTGAGAAGAGAAGGGTTGTAACTTGGGGGGATTTTGGAGAATTGATGAATTAATCGAAGAACACTAAGGGGCAAGGGAGGGAGATTTTTTGGGAATTAATCGCAAAACAATAAGGAGCAGAGGAGGGGGAATATAAAGGGGAAAGAGACAAATACTAAAAAAAAAGGAAAATCCAGAAAACCTACAACGGTTACATCCACGTCAGCATTTTACCTGTTGTTGTAGGTAACAAAGTCAACTGGCGTAATAAAATTATTTTTATAGTAAAGCTTGACTTATTTTGAGTTAATTAAAAGGTTGCCTTATTTTAAGCTGACTAGGAAAAGGTTGGCTTATTTTTAACAAATTTTCCTAAAAAGATAGTATATTTGACTTGGGATTCCCTAACAAAAAGTTCTAAAAATTCTCCTATTTTCTATGTTTTGATTAGAGCTGTCAAAAGCCAATCCGATCCAAAATTTTACCCGAATCCTATCATGACCTGACTTGTTTGAATTCGAGAAATTGGTGACTCGAACCCGATATGACCTACCTAAAACCAACTTGAGTTAACCTTAGGATTTTTGACCCGAACCCAAACATGACCCGACCTGAGATGACCCAACCTGAACATAACCCATCAATTATTGACCTGAACAACCTGTTTTGGCCGATTGAAACCCAAAATCAACCCGACCTGTTACTAACCCGACCCGAATTCAACCCGACCTGTCACTAATCCGACTCTAATTCAACCCGATCTGTTTTTAAACCGACCCAAACCTGATGTAACCTGACGCGAATAGCAATGCAATTAACTCAAATTGACCCGAACTGAGCTAACTCGACCCAAACACTCAAATTGACAAATCTACCTTTAACATTTCTTACACATTGATATCTTAAATCAACTTTCCCACACCACACACATATCTTAACTCTTATACTCTTATCTAATATAGCTAGTAATCTAGTTTAGCACATTAATGTTTTAAAATGTTTCCCTTAATGAAGCTAGTTAATTAAGAAGGATTGTAATCCGAATCATAAAGCTAATACTCCGAGCGTCCCTAAAAGAACAACCCTTTTGGGGAGTTTTCATGGGTATTGAGAAACTTAAATGGGAAATACAAGTGTATGGGAAAGCTAATAAAAGTATATTCAAAAGGTAAATTTATATGGGATTTGCAAAAAAAGTAGAGAGATAGAGTAATAAAAGTACATGGAAAAAACAAAATTTACATGTGGAAGCTAATTTTGCACAAATATTATTGTAAATTGGAGGGTACTTTAATGTAAATAGGATGAATATTTTGGGGATAAAATTTGGCCAAAAGGGTCATTCTTTTAGGGATGGAGGGAGTAATAAAGAATGGAGTATTAAATTGGGACAAAAAAATAATGTCAACACCTTATATTTGATATATCAATGTTGTCATATTTCAATCGTTTACCACAGTACCAAACTATCCAAACTCATATTTGAACTTATTATATGAAATTATTTATCCCAAAATAAGTGAAAAAAAAAATGTAGTTTAAGCTTATTAGCTCGAATACGAACTTATATAAATATTTCTCTTACAATAAATGAAGAAATTGATAATGATTAAACATGAACGTCAATACATGAACCGTTAACAAACCGACTCGAAAAATGTACCCGAATCCGATATGACCCGACCTGAAATCAACTGGAGACCCAGATTAACCCAATATTTGAAACCCGAACCCGAACATGACCCAAACTGATTGTAACTCGCAAATTATTGACTTGAACCGAACCTGACTCGAACCGAAAATGACCCTAAGTCGTTTTAACCAGTTAAAATTCGAATCATATAACTACAAGAAATTTGCTTTTTGGCAACGAAAGAAGTTGTTACCAAAAATATCATTAGCAACGACTTTGTGTTTTTGGCAACGACTTTCGCCCGTTATGGAAGGTGTCGTTACTAAAGGAATCTGCAACGACTTTGTTTCGTTGCCAAATATTTTTCTGTGGCAACAACATGTTTGTTGCCAATAAGCTGTCGTTGGGAAAACTCGATGTATGTCTTAAACATGAATCTAATTTTTCTCAACAACTATTGTTGTTGCCAAAAAAATTAATTATATCGCAACAAAATATGTTATTGGTAAAGTCAATGTGTATTTTAGTGAAATAATATATCATTGTAAAATGAATATTATTCCTAAATAAATAATGAAATCTAGTAACAATTTTTAACAAAAACAAAAGCTATTATTAAAATTATATTTATATATCCAACAAATGCTATTAGAAGATGAAGCTCCAAAATATATCATTGTATTTACATTGTCCAATAAAAAACTAAATTTAAGATAACTACAACATTTTGAATAGTTAAGCTAAAAGAAAAGGACTTCAAGATACATTTATCATTAATATACAAATATTCTATCTTTTTTATGAGATTCACTTTCTCATTCTTGATCATGTCGTACTATTGTAAACACCTAAAAATGTCTCCCTAAAATCAAACCCGATGATGAACAACCTTTTGCCGCCATTATTGGTCGGGTCAAGTATTTTATCTCGGGAGTGCTTAAAATCCATATTCAGTCCAACACAACATATAGATCAGTCCACATTTTCAGTTCAAGTATTTATTCAAGCATTGTCTAATCCTCATTTCAGCCCAAACCATTTTAATCCATTTCATTTCATTTATTAATTGAGCCCGATTAATAAATAATAAAACCCTAAACCTGAAAATGAGTCCGGATTAGCTGAAACGACGCGTAATTATCCCGTGTTTTGTTTGAAACAAGATAAAAACGAATTTTAAGGAAGTTTCTAGAAAGCACAAACGCCGCGCCATGACAATTGTTGTCGCGCCACGGTAACTTTTTCCGCGCCATAGCAATTACCACCATGCAACGACAATTTCTGTCGTGACACGACAATTCTTTTGACTCGGCCCAATTTTATCTTTTAATATGGTTTGACCTTCAGAAATGATAGAATTAACTGTCGTGCCACGGCAAACTACCATACCACGGCAATATTGTCGTGCCACGACAATTTATATCTCTGCGGCGCCTCGTTTCTAGGGTTCCGTACATCATCCCTCGCATTTTCTCTATAGATACAAGGCTGATTTCATAGTGTCTGGGCACCAACCAACACCGAATAATTCTCTATTTCTCTCTTATGCTTTAGCCTAAGCACTTGCCTTCCTAATTCTCACAATTCGCCCTTAAGCAATCCCCGGAGTCCGTACTTTACCCGAAATTCTAAACTTAAACCAAGGCGTGAAAGGTAGAGCTGTTTGAGAGTTTGGCCCCAAATCAACTTTACTTTCATTTGCTTTAATTTCCATTATATTATTTATATTCCTTGAAGTTACTAATGTGTTAATTGTTTTATAGTTTCAAGCAAACGTAATCAAAGTAAGGAATCATGTTCCTTTTCTTCCTATTATATTTCTAAAAAATTTTGTCATGTTTGTCATATACTAATCGTTATTATTATGGTTAAATTGCTTCCAATGTTAATGATGATTCTATTGTTATTGTTGATCACCATATTGCATGTTTAAAGGGAATATGTAATTGAATATAATGCCTAATAAGATAATTTGGACGATTTGTTAGGTTCCTTTTAATCTTGTTGTTAATCAAGTGATCACGATATTTAGAATTATATGTTGTATTAACATTCAACCAATTTAGACTAATATTAGTTTGGAGGAAATTGAATCTTTATTTGTATGACTTTGAGATCACATGAATAATTTCGTAATAAGAATCGAGTAGAGGCCAATACGGGTGAATGTGACTCCATGACTCACTTCGTACCATCATCTATCCCCAATCCTCCTTTCGTGGTTCCAAACCATATGGAGTTAGTAATCTCATGGATTATGAATGGGGTGTAAGTAACCTTCACGGGTCAATCGTTGTTGCCTACCATTGTCCCTTTATCGTGGTTTTCTTAAATGATCCGTGAACGGTTTACAAGTTCCTTAAAAACTTGTTGGCGGCTCCCTACTTTGCTTTGTCCCTAATCATGTCCCTAATCGTATATCAATTTCCACTTCCTAAGAGTACCAAGCATATTCACACATGCTTAAGTAGGCGCGCTTCGAATGACGCCTACAATTATCGAACACCTTCCATCCTGAATATATATATTTATATATAGGGATTTGTTAGAATGAGAAATGAGAAAATGAGAAAGCTAATAATATCCTAACACATGTCATTGTCAAAATATGAGAAAGTTAAGAAGAAAAAGAGGAGGGAATTTGAATTTTAAACCAAGATGATGTGTCAAGGGGTTAGTGGTTTTCTCATTTCTCATTCTAGCAATTCCCTGTATATATATAACTATTAGAAAAATGAAGAAAATTTTACTATACGCCTTGATATATACCAATATTATTGATATGTTAGTGTAGATCTTGTAACACTGTACAAGGATCATTAAAGGCCGCAGTTACTTAGAGTTTGCTTTGAATTACATCACATAAATAACTTATGAACTTTCGCTTCCACTTCTATCTCTCAATTTCATTATTTATCACTACTTTGTTTTATTATATCGGTACAAGAAGCTAACAACAATTAAATATCTATAAAGAAAACAAAAAAAAAAAAAAAAGAAAAAAAAAAAGAAAAAAAAGGGAAATGAGTAGACATGAGTTTAGAAAACTTATAAACAGGAATGATGAAAATATAGTAGAAGAAACTAGAAATACTACCAAACATATATCAATCCTTGTGACATATAACTCCACTTTTTGGCAAACCCCGCCTCTTGAAATATACGGAGGGAAAGTGAAAATTGTTTTATAGCAACAATTTATAGCAACGATTTAAATTTTCCCGTTTATGAAGATAATCTTTTGCAACAAAAAAATATGTTGTTGCAAAAACTCGTTCCCAAAAAATGATTTTCTTGTAGTGTCAAACTCGACCTATTATTCGCCCGACCTGAATGTAACTCGATTTGTTATTGACCCATCGACATAAACCTGACCCAAACCCGATAAGATGTATGACCCGATGTGACCTGACTCAAGCATGACCCAACCCAAACCCGACCTGCATAGGTTATGACATTTACCCCAATTGACTTAACCCGAGTTGACCTAACCCACACTAACCCGACCCAAACCCGACTCGTTTACCTGAATTGACGGCTCTAGTTGTGATAAATTAAGCTTGGCCCTCAGCTCCTCTTCCGTACACCCAGGTGTACCTTCCTCTAGGTACACCCAGGGGGATTTTTGTAATTTCATAGTAATTCTTCCATGTTTCTGACGTGTGCTTAATGATCTCCTTTTTCTACGATAAACAATTTTTCTCTCTTCACTCGGTTCTTCATTATTTCTCCCAAAAATTAATAATTTCTACAAAAATTTACTCAATATTTTTACAAAAATTTCGCAAATAATTATTATCTGTAAAGATTTATTCAGCAATTTCATGATATTAAATTTGTAAGTTATGAAGACTTAAACAAAAAACCTTCAACAAGCTTGGCTTTAATGGCAGAATTGGTTTTACTCAATAATGATCCAATTTAGAGAATTGTTCATCAAGCTCAACAATCTAATCTACTAGGTATTTTTTTTACATTTTTGAAAAATGAAATTATTAAATTGATTCACATGTTCAATTGCTGCAACGTAAATTTAAATGAGTAGAGGATAATATGAGCTATAATTCTTTGCTCATTTATCAAATGAGGAGTCATTCTTTGTTCATTTATCAAATGAGCAATAGTTCTTTATTTATTTATCAAATGAGCAATAATTCTTCGTTATTTTATCAAATGAGCAACAATTCTTTGTTCATTTATCAAATGAGCAGTAATTCTTTGTTCATTTATCAAATTAAATGCGCAACAATTCTCGACTACTAGCAATTGTAATGTTCCTCTAAATTTAGATTATAGCTTCTTGCCTTCGAACAGCTATGCGAGGATAGTTGTGTATGGTCTGATCGGTGAGTGTTGAAGGACGGTGAAGTGTTGCAGTTTATGACGAGTAAAGAGAGTGAAAGGAGATGCGTGTTTATGAGCTATTGGATGATTTGTGTAGTGAGTGGAACATAATTGTGATCAAGTATTTAATTCCTAATGAAATTTGTTCAATAATATATGTTACCCCTTTTTCACATAGAAGGTCGAAGGATACTAAAATGCCCGTGGTAATTCCGAGTACGTTTGTATTGGTTTCCTTATTTGTGAAATGAACAAAATTGGCTTGCTTATTTGTGAAATGAGCAACATAGTTTTGCTTATTTTTGAAATGAGCAACATAGTTTTTCTCATTTGACCAAATTGATTAAGGAACTATGGCAGCATTGTACCATTGCGAGCTCTTTGATAAATGCTCCGAATGAGTCTTTTGGGACCAAATGGTTATGCAATGGCTTACCCGCAAGTGTAATGCTAAGGTGTTGATGTCCCTTTGTGCACTAATGTGGGGTCATGGCATTATATTCAATAAGGAGAGACCTAACTATGTATTGGTTGTAGCGGCCGGTTTTTCATATCTTATGGAGGAGCATGGAAAGTATTCAAGGCCGGTATTTTCCCCGAAGTGTTCAGCTGTTGCTCATGCAATTGCAAAACTTGCATTGCTGATGTGCAGTTTCGCACAGTTAGCAGCACAATATGTGAGGATTCCTACATAGGGACTGTAGGTGTCATTCTAAGTGCGCCTATTTAAGCATGTTGTGAGTATGCTTGGCAATCATAGGAAGTGAGATTTGACATATAACGATAGGGACAAAAAAGTAGGGAGCTGCCAACAAGTTTTTAAGGAACTTTTAAACCATTCACATATCATCTAACGCAACCACGATAAGGGACAACGAAAGGCAACAACGATTGACCCGTAAAGGTTACTCCTAGGGGTATTAAAAAATACCCGAGCCGCTTGACCTGACCTGACTACCCAAAGACCCGCTGAATACCGGATGGGTAATTTGGCATTTTTTTTTCAATTTCACGGGTTGGGTACCTGACCCGCTAGAATTCCCAGTTCACAGGTCGGTCTGTTGAGATCACGGGTACCCGCAATACCCATTTAAAAAAATTAAAAATACTCTTTAGGGTTTTCTCTCTCCTCTTTTCTTTCTTGTAGTCGCCCACACTCCCTCCTCTCCACTTTTGCTCTCATCCTTCACTCGTTTTTAAGTTCTCTCTCCTCCATCCTTCTTCTCTAATTTACTCTCCTTCTCACTCTTCCTCTCTCATCTAATCCCCTAAGGGTTTCATTCTATCAAAATTAATTCGCAATTTAAGGTTTTGCCTCTTTTCAATTCCCAAATTCGATCACTTTCCTCTACATTCTCTGGCGCCAACAAATGAAGATGTATTCGACGAAGATGATGAAGTCATCTTTTTTAGGATTTTCATATTAATAATATAGGTTAATTACTTTGTGTTCCAATAAAAAAAATTGATTGTAATTTATTTAATCGTTTTTGATGTATTTTTGAATTTTATTAGTTTCTTTCTTTTATTGCAGATTCTCTAATATACCATTTTTTTTTTTCTAAGTCTGATGTTGATTGTCTATTCACAAATATCATCAGCATCATTAATCTAATAAAGGAGTTTATTCAAATGTTTTTAATACTTGTAAAACTTTAAAAATAGTTGTCGACAGATTTCTTAATCTCTTAAGCCGCTATTGATTTTTTGTTTTAACATTGTATTTTAGATGTTAGACCAATTCACTTTTTAAAACTTGTTGATAATTTGGATTTTCTTTGAATTTAGTCTTAATGGTATTGTATATTTGTATTATTCTAACAAGTAATATAAAAATTAAAAAAAAAACCTAAAGATCTGGTTACCTTATGACCTTACCCTCTAGGTACCAGAGTTTTTTGGGTCAGGCCATGAGCTGACTTTTCAACTACCTGACAATGCTGGTACTTGTGTTTTCGGGTACCCAAAAATCGGGTATCCGGATTGGGACACCCCTAGTTACACCCCATTCATAATCCATGAGATTACTAACTCCATATAGGTTCGGAACCATGAAAGGAGGATCGGGGATGATGGTACGAAGTAAGTCGGGGAAGCCACTTCCCCGTATTGGCTTCTACTCGATTCTTATAATAAAAAGTATTTCTTGCGATCTCAAAGGCATACAAACAAAGATTCAATTTTCTCCAAACTAAATTAGCCTAAATTGGTTGAATATTAATGCACACATAATTCTAAATATTAGTGATCAGTTTGATTAAACAACAGAATTTAAAAAGGAACCTAAACCGGTTGTCCAAATTATCTTATTAGTAGTGATTTTCAATTACATATTCCCTTTAAACATGCAATATTGTGATCAACAATAACAATAGAATAACAATAATATTGGAAGCAATTTAACCATAATATTGTTAGTCAAATCATCAAAAATATAATAATAAACCTAAACATGATATTAGCGACATAAATAAATTAATTACTCACATTACGCGCGCTCCTTGAAATTGTTACATCATAAATAAATTGTTAGTAACTTCAATAAAATATAAATTGAAAAGTATTAAATTAAAAAGTTAGAAAAAATAATTTCACCCTCGCGATTATACCTTAACGCCTTAGTAAAAAAGGTAGAACCTTCAGATCTTGTTTTGGACTTGGAATTACTTGAATAGGATTAGAAATAAAGCTAAGAACAATAGAAATTGTACGTTGAAACTTTACTTCTAAGCCTTTTGGATTATATGGGATTGAAAAATAGTTGTCGAGATGTCAAATTTACCTCCTTAAAAATCAGAAAATAGGCGGCATTTGTAGGCTTAAAATCGAGTGAAGATAGAATTTCGAAAGAAGATAGAATTTAGAAAACGCGTAGAGAGGGTCAGCAAATTTGCAGTTTTTGTTTCTATCATAATATTTTATCTAGAACTCGGAACAAGATAAGTAATATATTGTTGGAAAGCTCTAGAAGTCTAATTTTTAACCCAGTTAGACTCAGATTGATATCTTTTGTACAATAAAAGATATGGCCAAAATAGTGGGACGGTCAGTTTTGGATAGAGTTTAATATTTTGATCATATCTTTTTCGTTTCAAATCGGAATTAGGCTTATGATATATCGTTGAAAATTTTATTTCAAAGGATATCTAACCGTCTCACTACAAGAAAAATACCTTTTCATAGCGATTATTTTAACATTTCGTATCGATTGTAATTGCTACAAAAAAAATTCCCAACGAATGGTTATTCGATACAATATCCGCCGTTACCATAGCCTTAAGTAGTGTTTTTCGATTTCGCTCGGGTTGTCCTCATTAATCGATATGGAAAACTACATTCAACTATGGTGATTATTGTAGCGATTTTAATCGCTACAAATGTTGAACTCATTTTCTACATAAAAAAAAATAAATAAATAAAATCCCTACATATGATCTATACAAGGTTCGAACATGCAACCTCAAGTTCTAATATTAAATGTTTATCCAATAAGCCATGATATATTTTATGTTCTCTTAGTCAAATAAAAATTTAAAATCTAATGTAAAAAAGGCTTTTCGTATCGATTTTTGGGTTTTAGTGGCGATTGTAAACGATACACTTTTCCATAATTTTATAAACGTGAAGAAAAAAGGTGAATAAATATTATTATGTTTTTCGTATCGATTTCAAATGGATTTACTATGTCGATTGTAAAATGTTACGGATTCCTATACTATTTCACAAACACATGTGCATCTTGTAGCGAACGTACTATCGTTACGAAATAATCGCTACGAAAAGACAATTTTCTTGTAGTGTCTAAGATTGGATAAAATTATGGGGCACGAAAATCAGACTTGCTCGGTTTTGGGCTGCAATTATGAAAAGAGGAAATTGGCTAGGTTTTTTTTATGGATTTTGGGCTTAAGAAAAAGGTTTGGAATAATGAAATGAATAAAATGGCTTAAGAAATGATAGTGGGCTAGAACAAAAGGTCTATTCAATTGATTCTTAGATCCATCACGTGAACCGGACCAAATTAGGCAATGAAGGTTGTTTCGTCATTGGACGTTGGCCGAGGAGACATTTTTAGGTGTCTATAGGGACTACTACTAGTGCGAATGGACCAGAGACTACTGCAACTGGCATTATTCCAAGTGTTGTAGTGCTGAACTCGCGGCTTTTCGTGTTGGTGTTGCTGGACCTTGGTTTGCTGGGTGCGTTTTACTACTTTGTAATCTGCCCATTTGCTTGTATTGAGTAAATGAGCTAAAAAATAACTTAGATATTATCAATGAAGGTGAAGATGAATCAAAGTATAGAACACAAACAAAAATTTGAGATACTAATCCAAGTTTTAAGAATGTGAATTTTATTTTTTATTATTTATTTATTTATTATCTACTTATCAAACCAGCAATAAATTCTTTGTTTAATTATCAAATGAGCAACATTTATCAACTACTAGCAATTGTAAATGTTCCTCTAAGTTCATATTTTAGCTTCTTGCCTTCTTAGCTCCTTTTTTTTTTTTTATTTATTGTTTTTATCATGCTAAGTGCAGTGAGAAAATGAAGAATTACAAATGTTTTGAAACTAGTAGCATATGTAGGATTTGAACTTACATCCTCTGTGCAATATACCAATTGAGCTAATAAGCTTGCAATTTTACTAACACACCAAAGTAGAGATAGTAGCCTATGTAGGTAACTTGTATTATTTATGGAATAAAAGGAACAAATCTAACTATATTTTGAAATGAAAATGCACACAAGAGATTTTAGTATCATTTGAAGTTTTTCTCAACAAGACTAGAAAAAGATATTAATCAAATATATTGACCATATTAAAAGGCAACCCAAGAATGCAAAGGTACATAGCAATCTAGTATGTGGACTCAATGGACCATTAGTTGCAGAACAACCTTGAATTTCGCATACTTGATGCACTCAATTAATTATTAATAAATTTAAAATTATGTATCTTACCTCCTTTAGAAAATTTCACGAGGTTAGTAATGACAACAACACTCACAATATTAGGATCGACAAGCACAATTTTTTCTCTTCGTAGTATAATCTATGAAACCCCCATAACCTACCTTTTACAAAAGATTTACAAGATAAGAAGCCACTTTCCTATTAAGTTGTATATCTTTTGAGTATGCTACTGGAAAAGATGACTTAAACCAACAACATATGCTTCAATTGAACCAAGCAACATTTCACAGCATTTGAATTTGCATTCATATTATAAGAGAGAAATCAAATAAACACATAAAAAAGCTTAAATAAAAATCAAATGAGCAAACAAAAATATAAAGGAGCAAACAAGCATAAATGAGCAAAAAAAAAAAACCATAAAATAAACAAACATACATAAATGAGCAAACATAAAATAGAAAATCAAAAAATTTAGCAAAGTGAGCACAATTATTGACACATAAACTAAGAACAATTAATCACATCAAAATTAATGATCATAACTAAACACAACAATTTTATACAAAGTAAAATTGAAAAAAAACAAATGAAACAATTTCTTAAACTCCATATAGCTAAAAAAATCTAGATTTCAACAAAAGTGTAGTACAAAATTCATAATTATGCAAACAAAAATTGAAAAAAAAAGAGAAAATTTACCTGGATTTCACCATTGTTGCAACTAAACCCAATTCGAAGCAAAAAAAAATAAAAATGTAGATGACTAACACGAAGATTTCTGTAAATTGAAGATAGAGAAAAAAGAACAGAAGAGAGAGAAAGAAGAATAAAAGAATTCTTTAGAAATAAAACCTTGAAGAAAGGAGAAATCGAAGGGAAAATCACTTGCAGGTGAAATGCATGTCAAGCACTGCAAGCGAAATTAGAAGTAAAATGATAGTTATAACCCTGGGTGTACCGTACACCTAGGTATATAAAACACTAATTCTTCGAGAGATGATATACTTTGCTTAACTGTAATCGTGTATTTTTTTTTTTATTTTTTTTTAAAAAGTACGCCCTTTATTTTAAAATAAGTGTTCATTTTATTTAAATAGATTAGGTCCCGTGTCATGCACGGTAATTTCACTACTGTAGACATCTAAAAATGTCTCCCCAAAACCAAACCTGATGATGAACAACCTTTCACCGTCATTATTGATCTGGTTGAGTATATAAGTTTTGGAGTTCTTAAATCCATATTCAATCCAATACATTTCATAAACCAACCCAATTCTAAACCCATTTTCCCAAACCATAACTATTTTCCTCATTTCGTGTCCACATCATAAAACCGATCTAAAATAATTTTGTGGCCCTCTTATTTTGATACAAATTTTATTTTGTTGGATAGGCCTTGAAATAATCTTTCCAACGGTATATTATAAGCCCAATTCCAATTTAAAACGAAGAAGATATGAGCAAAACACTAAAACTCGGCCCAAAACCAACACCCTTGCACTAAAACGGCCATATCTCAAAAATATACAAAATATTTCAACCTGATTCTAATTGGGTTGGAAATTATACTTGAATATATTTCCAACTATATATTATATTCCTTATTCCGAGTTACGGATCAAAAGTTATCGAAGTTTTAAAAACACGTAAAAATTGGAAATTACCGAGCCACAGTAAATTACCATTACACGGCAGTCATTGCCATGCCACAGCAAATATTGCCATGCAATGGCAATTATTTTGATTCGATTTTATCTTTTTACGCATTTTAACCTTTAGAAATGATAAAATTTACTGCCATACCACGGTAGTTTATACCGTGCCACAAAAGAAATGTCGTGCTGCAGCGCTTTATTCTTTCACGGTGCCTCATTTCTAGGGTTTCCGGACCTCACCTTTCACATTTCCTCTATATATACGAGACTGATTTCACAGTTTCGAGGCACCAAATAATTCTCTCTTTCTCTCTTATTATGCTCTAGCCTAAATATTTGCCTTCCCTATTTCACAATACATCCCCTAAGCACTCCCCGGAGTCCATAGTTTACCTAAAATTCTATACTTAAACCAAGACGTGAAAGGTAGAACTATTTGAGGGTTTGGCCCCCAAATCAACTTTACTTTCATTTGATTTCATTGTTGTTTTTTTATTTATTTTCCTTAAAGTTACTAACGTGTTTATTGTTTTATAGTTGCAAACGCAATTAAAGTAAGGATTCATGTTCCTTTTGTTCCTATTATATTTCTAACGATTTTTATTATGTTGTCATAGCTTAATCGTTGTTTTTATGGTTAAATTGCTTCCAATGTTATTGTTATTTTGTTATTTTGTTGATCACCATATGTAATTGAATATAACGACTAATAAGATAATTGAATATAACGACTAATAAGATAATTTGGACGACCGGTTTAGGATCCTTTTTAATCTTGTTGTTAATTGAAGTGATTACAATATTTAAAATTATATGTTGCATTAATATTCAACCAATTTACTAGCCTAATTTAGTTTGGGGCAAATTGAGCTTTGTTTGTGTGCCTTTGAGATCACAGGAAATACTTTTCACAATAAGAATCGAGTAAAGGCCAATACGGGCAAATGTGACTCCATGACTCACTTCGTACCATCATCCCCGATCCTCCTTTCGTGGTTCCAAACCATATGAAGTTAGTAATCTCATGAATTATGAATGGGGTGTAACCTTCACGGGGTAATCGTTGTTGCCTTTCGTTGTCCCTTAATCGTGGTTGCCTTAAATGATCCGTGAACGGTTTACAAGTTCCTTAAAAAAACTTGTTGGCGGCTCCCTACTTTATTTGTCCCTAATCATTGTCCTTAATCGTATTATGTCAAATTCCACTTTCTATGAGTGCCAAGCATATTCACAACATGCTTAGGTAGGCATGCTTCGAATGACACCTACAACTACGTTTAGTCTAAAAAAGAAAAAAAAAATTGTATTAAAAATAACATAGATAAAATACAACTTTAACCATTAATATGAAGTTCTGGTAGGGTACGAATGGTAAGTCAACATTGTTTACATGTGGAATATAATATCAAGGATATCTGATCTCTTGATATTATCTTGGCAATATATTCTCTATTAAAATCATATCATTGACTTTATTAGGAAAATATTATCATTTAATTGTGTAAATCATATCATCTAGATATGTATATAATATCCCTTTGTTTTGGATATTATATATTCTCCCTATCTTTATCCTTTATATTCGTAGCCTCTTTGTAATTGTATATAAGGCTATGCTTAGATAAGGGATAATGAATTCACAAAGTATTGTCTCATCCAACCATTATTAAGACACACAGTTTTTGAGCTCAGCCCGTAGCGGTTAAGCCCACTTCACTTGCCTTCTCATTATATGAAAAAATCGCCTAAGTTCTTCCACTTCATTCTCTACCTCTCTCATATACTTCTTTTTATCTCTCATTTTCAATTCATTCCCTTTACTGTTTCCATTATCAACTTCATCTTCTCCTTTGATTATGCTAATTACTTCAATTTTATGAATGATTTTTCTCTGAATTATCATCGCAAAACCAAAATATGAGGTCGAAGAATACTAATTGATCGCCGCCTAGGAATCCTAAAACTTTCGGCAGTGGAGACGGAAGTTCAATACGAAAAGTCGATTATGAATCTAGGTATACATTTGAATCAAATTTTTTTTTTTTTTTTTATTTATTTTTTTTTTTTTTTTATTTTTTTTTATCTTACTAATATGCCCTGATTATTGGATGATATCGATCATAACATTTGAATTTTTTTTTTCCAACTTAGGGTTCTGAGCATTTCTTTATTGTAATAGAGGATATATTTTGTGTCTCTAATGAATTTTTTTTTTTCCAACTTAAGGTTATGAAATTTTGATTTTCGAGTATTTTAAAATTTTGAGATTATTTTCCTACTTAGGGTTTTGAAGATATCTTCATTGTAATAAAGGATATATTTTAGGTGTTTGGTGAAATATTTTTTTCGACTTGGGGTTTTAAAATTGTAATTATCGAATATTTTATATTTTTGTTTAAATAACTGTTTGTTTGATTTTTTTTTTTCAAGGATATGTATTCTGTAATAGAGGGCGGGTATACTTTATGCTATAGATGACACGCTATTGTTTTTGATCTTTTTATTACGATTTGTAGAAATATATTGTTTTTTCGAAACAACTAGAGGCGACATGTTCTAAAGGTTTTTCCAGTAAATTAGTTCCTTTAAAACAAAATTTAGTTTCAAAATATAGGTATGTTTAATCCATTAGAACTTATGTTTTAGGTTTTTTTATGAAACTTATTATTTGAATGATATCCTCGGTTTGATTCGTGATGTCCTTAGTCCAGTGCCTTCAGTTAATCATATTTTCATTTACATTAAATATAAATGATGTGTGTTTAAATGTTTATCGTATATTTTACACACTTTTTCAGTAAATTTGAAAAGAAATTCCACTGGTAAGACAACTAATGTTCCTGTTGCAAAGGCTGGTGAAAAATCGAAAGTTCCTATAAAAAGAAGAAAATTGGAGAAAGAACGTTTTGATTTGAGGTATTAGATTTTAATTTCTATTTCATATATGTTATGCATTTTTTTTACAAATTAATTCTAAATTTGACGAGTATAGACTATTTATTAAAATTTATTTTGAATTAAAATTTTGATATCATCAATTATATATATAGAATCGGCGTTTGTAGCAGTCATATCCTCGACTATTGAGTTTATATCAGTGAAAGTTTTATACCTTATTAAAAAGGGATTGATATGGTAAAATGTTTTGTTCTATACTCATTTACTTTACTTTTTAATTTTTTTTGCAGTGATATTCCTCCAAAAGATATGTCAGATGTTATAATAGCTAGTCAATCTAATGCTATTTCAATGACATATTTTATTAATCTTTTAAGTCCGCAACAAAGGATTAATGTTGAAGAAATTGGATTTGGGGGATAGTTGAAGATGAATTTGGCGAAAGATCTCAATAGATCTATGTATGAGTATCTTGTTTTGAATTACAATCCTACTGCAAAGATTTTGGTAGTTGTAGAAAATAAGATATCATTCAACAGCGCTGATTTGCATAATGTGCTTGGGATTTCTCACACTTCTACTCCGGTGATTGAGTTGTCTAGATTGAAGTCTGGCTCTAACCCAGATAAGCATAAAATTTAGAAATGGAGGGATTATTTGGTTTAAATAATGTTGTGGATGATACTAATAATGAAATTGATGATATTAAGCAAGTTAAAAAGAAGTTCAATTTTGCATCTGGAACAACTACTTTTAAGACCGGAAAAATTGTTGAAAAAGGTAATTATCTTTTTGCTGACATCACACATCCTCTTTCTATGTACTTATCCTCTATGCCTAAGTGATATAACCTCTTATACGTATTTCGTATCACTCGTGCATTAATTTTTATTTATAAATTTTATTTTTCACTATTGAATTTTCATTTGATGATTTCATACATTTTGCTAAACATGTCCTTGTTTATTTAAATGGTATCAGTTGTTCAATAAGTTATGTGTTCTATTCATGGATAGTTTGATAGTTTTTTTTTTTTAAATGATATCCTCAATCTACTTAATTATGACTTCAGTCTAGTAAATCATATCCTTTTTTTTTCTTTTTTTTATTATGATGTCCTTGATTGATGTAATCATGTTCTCTATTTAAATAATGATATCTTCTGTTAATGCACATGATATCCATCCTCTTATACAAAAATGAAATTTTAGATTAATCTATCCTCTTATGTATTTATCATTGTTTATAACACTAATTATCTTTTTTATATTATTATAGTCCCTTCAAAATCTTCTACATCGAAGAAGAATATGCTTGATGTTGAAAAAAAGGGTAATTAATTATGTCTTGATGTATTTTATTTTTCTTTGAAAATGATATCTTATTTAATAATGGTTTATTTTTATTTATATAATATCTTGCCTTCTAATTTTTATTTTATTTTATTTTATTTGTTTAATATTATTTAACAAATAGGATTGTGACTAAAAAGAAATATGTGGCCACTATGGAGAGTATGCGAGTGTTAAGTTTTCATTTATCAGCAACTGGAACTCTGATACTTTAAATGCTCGAATCAAGGCACAAACTAAAGACTGTTCTCAGTTTGGATTTGGTATTGTTAAGCAAGATATTGCTCTTTCTTTGATCTGATGTATTTGCTGAACATTCGAAGGTACTTGAAGCAACTGAAAAGGATGTACCTTTAGCTCTTGAATTTAAAAATGAATAGTGGATTTCAAGTGAAGATGAGTCGGCATTGTATGTGTAATACAAGATCCCTAACGATCTTCCAACAAATAAAAAAATCCAGTTTATGGGTGTTTTAGTAAGTTTTTTTTGTGTTGTTTTGATTATACTCTTATTATATCATTTATATAATTTATGTTAATATGTGTTTTTATGATACCCTCATTCTATATAATCATGGTCTTAGTCTTACTAATCGTATCCTCTGTTCTGATTATGATATCCTTATTCATGTTCATCATGTCCATTGTTCAGATAATGATATCCTCGGTTTTGTTATTATTCATGTCCTTTGTCCTGATAATGATATCCTCGTTTTTTACAAATCTTTTTTTTTTTTTTTTTTTTTTTTTTTTTTTTTTTAAAGTGATAGATGCCCTCATTTTATTTACTTATGACCTCAGCCTAGTTAATCTTATCCTCTGGTTTGATTATGATATCCTTATGTGTTTTAATCATGTCCTCTAAATAATGATATCCTCATACCGTCCTCTGTGATGATAATGATATCCTCAATTTAATAAGTTATATTTTTAATTAGAATTGTATCCTTTTTGTTAGTGATATGTTATTTTTAAATGATATTCTTATCCCATCATATGACATTCTCCAATGTGAATATGATATCTCAATCTAATAAATTTATCTTGTGTTTTTAATATGATACTTTTTTTTTTTTTATTTAAATGTCTTCTATGTGACTTATTGATATTTTTTTTAGGATGTTGAAAAGAAGCTGATGACTCTTCATCGTAATATGAAGATTGCTTCTTCTGTTAATCTAGATTTGATTAAGGAGCTTAAGAAAGATGTTGAAATTTTATCACAAGAAGCTTCTCAGCCAGAATCAAATTTTGAAATGAATGATGAATTGTTTGAGATGTTGGATTCTATCACAGAAAATTTTGTTCAACAGAAAAAATTGGTTGATAAGAAGAAAGGATTTCTTGTGATGGTTGACAAAATTAAACAAACGTCTACCAATTATTCTTTACCAGTAATATATATATATATATATATATATATATATATATATATATATATATATATATATATATATATATATATATATATATATATATATATGAGAGATTGGTACCCAACCTAAGACCTGGCCATCAGAAGCTATCCATTAAAAATAGG
Source organism: Chenopodium quinoa (assembly GCF_001683475.1). Classification (NCBI taxonomy): domain Eukaryota; kingdom Viridiplantae; phylum Streptophyta; class Magnoliopsida; order Caryophyllales; family Amaranthaceae; genus Chenopodium; species Chenopodium quinoa. The sequence continues at coordinate 3,207,345 of NW_018743979.1, read as the reverse complement.
CCTTTTTCTTGTTTTGTTAAAAGTAAAAGTATTTTAGAGTACCTTTGCAATTGTATTATTCATTGCTTAATATTGGTGAAAATTGTCTTTGATTCTATTCCTTTCATAGAATTTTTAAAAGTTTCAAGAATCCATTGAAGTGTTTTCGTTGTTTCATCGGTTTTAAAAGCACAACCGAACATTGTTGTTCTCCAATGATAGTTACTCCAAACAAATGGAGCACATATTAATCCATAATATTTATCTTGTATATGGTGTCAAAAATAATGATATCTCTAAATGCTTTGATATCCTCTAACATCATCGAATCACCCTAAAGGTAATTCAACCACAATTTGATCAAGTTCACCAAACTTTAATATATAAAAAAAATGGGTATGCATCCGCCCTTCACTAGTGGAAAATATGCTATTAGCAACTGGCAAAAAGTGACTTTTAGCAACTAACGCATGGGGCTGCTATTGCGGGGGCTGCAATTGGGAATATTATTAGCAAGTGGCATTAGTCATTATTTGCAACTGGCATATGTATTTGCCAGTTGCATAGAGTCCTTTTTTAAAACATATATAGGTATTATTCGCAACTAGGCCCACTGCTAATAGTACTTATTTGCAACTGGCATTTAATTAGGCCAGTTGCGAATACTCTTTTTTAAACTTAGGCCCTGTTCACTTCACCTTAAAAAAAATAAAATTAAGTAAAAATAATTTCAGTTCAATAAAATTAATTTCAATTTAGTAAAAATAATTTAAGTTTAGCAAAAATAATTTTAATTCAGTAAAAAAATTTAAGTTCAGCAAAAATAAGGTGAAGTGAATGGGGCTTTAAAAGAGGTATTATTCGCAACTGGCCTAATATTAGGCCCGCTGCTAATATTACTTATTTGCAGCTGGCATATAATTAGGCCAGTTGCGAATAGTCTTTTTTAAAAATAAAAAAAAAATATTGCAATTTTAAAGTAGTTTGATGTATGAAATATATCATATATACACTTGTAGAAGTTACTATTACAACAAAAAAAAATTATGTTATATTTGTAGTATACAAATTTTCTGAAAAATTACAAGGTTATGCTAAAGATGAATATAGAAAGCTAACACATAGAGCCAATGTATCTCATTTAACTTTTTTTTTTTTTAGTAAAATGACCATTATTTTTTCTAGCTTCTTCTTGCTCTAGAGCTTCTTTTTGCTCTGGAGCTTCACTGCTTTCATCAGCTGCTGGAGCAGCATCCTCATTGCTTGTTTGAGCATGATCAGCTTGAGCCTCACTGCTCCCAACAGCTGGAGCAGAGGGTGCGAGCTTCACTGTTATCTTCTACAGCAGCAGGTGCTTCTTTAGTTTACTCGGGAGCAGCTTCTGCTGCAGTCTCAACCTTTGCTACTTCAACAGATTTTCAGTCAACAGGCTTCTCATCTTTTGGCAAAGAATATTCCTGAGTTCAACAGCAGCAGGCAAAACATTTTAGATTCAAACAAACATGTACAGAAGAAGAAATTGCAGATTTTCATCACATTGAAATCCCAAACTGAAACATGTAGCTAAAAACCACTCCAATTTTTCTGATTTGCACCGCCAATCATAATTCCTACAAGTGAAACATTCCCTTAAAACTATGAAACTAAATTCTATAATACCATACAATACACATTCCTTTCATTTAGACAACTCTCTCAATCTTTCATTACACAACTGGGCGATTTTTAGGGCTCAACACTCTATGTCTTCCAATCACTCTAAACCATGCTAAGATATAGCCTTACTTACGTGTGTGAAAGAGAGATGTGTGAAATAGGAGAGTAGAAAACTCAGATCAAGTTGTAATCAAATTAGAAAAACAAAGTAAACAAAACGGATAGCCATACTAAATTAGAGTTGTCAGGGAGAGAATGCATATCACAATCCTTATTTCATTTTCAAAGATGCAGAGTGAATTAGATGTACAGCAAAAACAAAACAAAAAACAATAAGAATGTGGAATGAACATCACAGTTGTGCCTTGAACTCAATCTGCATAGTAGGTAGCATAAAAAATTTAAAAACAAAATCCGAATGCAGAGATTCAAAATGAACATGTTATCATTTGTTTTTCATAAAATCCAGAATGACAGGTAAGAGGAAAGCCGTTACTAGAGTGACTGGAGTTAATAAAAGCCCAATTTGGTACCTGAGACACTAAAGCTCTTCCCCTCCTAACAGAAGTATCCTCGGTAAGATCAGGCCTCCACTTAGTTTTCCTATGTAGTTGTCTGTTAGTTTCATCTATAGTAACATCATTGTTCTCAGTAGCACCTTTAAAAATGGGAACTAGTGAACCTGAAAACTTGTGCCGGCGGCTGATGATGTAGATGGAGAAGCTGCAGCAACACACTGTGCCTCAACAGTGATTGCGTCAACTTTTGCACTCATGTTTCCAACACTCAAACTTGCCTTCAATAATCCTTGAAAAATCAATGCATACAGAACATGTTGCAGTCTAACAATGGACAATACCAAATGTGAGACATATACCAAAGAAAATATTACACTATACCCTCTATGTAAACATACATAAAATCCCTCTCATATAGCACATAACCCAAAAAAAAAAAAAAAAAGCACTCAACTAGCATGACCAGTAGGCAAGTGATCAAGACACAAACACCCTATATAGATAAAATTAACTCAACCCCATATAATAAATTCCAAAACTTTCAACATTTCTACAACAATAAGAATCCATAAATTATACTAATAAAGACAATGTATATAAATTGAAAGAGACCCGACAAAATTGAGTTTGTTGCATGACATTTTTGAATTGACCACGAGTTTGTTGCATGACATAAATTATACTCTTAAAGCTTTTCTTGTAATGTGTCAAGTACACTCTACATATCACCACCCTTCAACTCTTTGTGTTTTATATCTAGTGATGACATAATTTAGGTAGTCTCTCTTTATATGCCCTAGAACTTCCTCTGATCCTGCTTCAGTTGTAAGAAAAGTGTAACAGTCCAATGGTTTGATCCCACTCTCAATCATCTTTTCAATGAGCTTTCCATTCTTTTTTTCTTTATACTTCTTTCAAATTTTAAATGATTTCTTTCTTAATATAAGGATTCACTAACTCATGATTGTGTTCTACATTATGGTGAATAACATTATACTCACCAGATTGCCTTACAACCAATTCTAGTCCATTAACAGATCTAATTTTCCTCTTATATGATGTTCCTGCCCTTTCTAAAGGAACTTCAAGATTATCGTCATTCTTCTCCTTTTTAAGTCCCTCTATGTCCATGAATCCTTCCTTTGAACAACCAAAGTAAAATTCATTAAATTTTCATCACTTTTACTTCTTCTAATTTAACAGTAGTATTTCGAACAATGTAGAATGAGCTTTGTACATATGCAATGTATCTTCACGATCATCAACAACTCGTCCCATCAATGATAACTTGATTTTTTCATCAATATCATATTAAAAATAATGTAAAACTGCAATTTTGAATAAATATTTAGTTGATTGACTTTGTAATAATATATCCAATTATGATGTGTAATGAAATGATGATATCTTCTGTAAAATGGATAATATGATTATGTACTATAGGATGAAGGATAATTATTAACTAGGGGTGTCAATTCGGGTGAACGGCTCAGTTTTGGGTTGGGTTTATCGGTTTCGGGTTATAACGAGTTGAAATTATTAGCAGGTCAGTTTTGAAAATTATCGGGTCAGTTCGGTTTGTTTTTTTTTTTTTTAATTGCGGTTTCTATTCAGGTCGGGTCCTAATCGGGTCGGGTTGTAATTGGTTCAGGTCATAATCAGTTTGGGTCGTTGAACCTGATCGATTTGAAAACGGGTTTAATCAATTAAAAACGGGTTTTGGTTCAAAACATTTCGGGCCCTAATCGGGTCGGGTTGTAATCGATTCGGGTCATAATCAGTTTGGGTTAAACTGGGTCGGTTTGAAAACGGGTTTCAGTTCAAAACAGATTGGGTGAAATCTGGTCGGTTCATTATTGGTTCGGGTCAAAATCGGTTTGAAAACAAATTTACCCAATTTGAAGCGGGTTTCAGTTCAAATCATATCGGGTTAAACTCGATTCGGATCATTGTCGACTTAGATTAATCAGATAATGGGTAGGAATGGGTCAGGTTATAATCGAGTTAAGTCTTAATATGTTGGGTAAATCAAGTAGTGGGTTGAAATATATCAGATCATAAACCTATTGAATTATGGGTTGTAAACCGGTTCAGCCATAATGGATTATGGGTTGTAAACGGTTCAGTCATAATGGATTACGGGGTGGTAAATAGTTCGGTCTCAACGGGTTACCGGATGTAAACGGTTTGATCTCAACGGGTTACGAGTTGTAAACGGTTCGACCTCAACGGGTTACGGGTTGAAAATGGTTTGGTCATAACAGGTTACGGGTTATAAACGATTCAATCACAACAGGTTACGGGTTGGAACGGTTCAGGTTTATCGGATTTTTACCGGGTTTAAACAGTTTTTGGTTTAAAATGGGTTGGTTTACTATCGGGTTCGGATGTAATCGATTCGGGTTGCTTTCGGTTCCAGGTTGTAATGGTTTGGTTTGATAACGGGTAGGCTCATTAACGGTTTGCACAAATTCAGTTCAGTTCAGTTTCGGGTTGGAAAAAATTGGGCCGGGTCGGTTTTCAGAAACGGGTTTTCAATGGTTCATTTCCTTTTCAGATTGGTTTGAAACAGTCGGATTTAACGGTTCGGGTTAGAAACTGACTGCTATAATTAATACTAAGTAATTTGATATCCTTAGTTAAAGTTATAATATCGTTGGTTGTAGAGAATTATATATGATATCATCAATTACAGTAATCATATCATCGATTGTAGATCGAAATCATATCATCAATCAAAGTAATCATATCATCAATTGTGGATCAAAAATCATATCCTCAATTAAACTATTTATGTCATTTACTTGTACAATGATATTTTTTTTTTAGAAATTATACAAAATGATATCTTTTATATATTTCTTAGCTGTTAAGAACTATATTATATTAAAATATTTAATTATTATATGAAATGATGATATCTTCTATTAAATATGATGATATGGATCAAAAACTAGAGGATATTAACACTATTATATATGTCATGCAGTATTTTTGCATTATGGAATATGATACAACTTCTCATATCCTCAATTAACAATTCCTAAAAAAGTCAATATTAATTAGGAAATATTGTAAATAATAATACTACCTCCGTTTTTTATTATCTGCAACAACCGTACCTTTCACGGAGGCCAAAACAAAAGTTTTTAAGCATGATTATTAAAATATAAGGGCATGTCCTTAAACACTAATCCAATTATAAAAATAAAAAAAAAAACCAAAAATTTATGGGAACTACTAAAACCCAGAAGCACCACCACCAAACCCACCGTAAACCCACACAGCCACCCCACGAAACCAAACCCACGAACCAAACGAACCCAGCCACCACCACGAACCAGACCCACGCCACCCCACGAAACCAAACCCACAAACCAGACGAACCCACCCCAAAACCACCACCTCCAACCGGAAAAATCTAACACCATGGATCCCGCCCCTAAAAAAACCAACCCAAAAATACAAATGAAAAACCACTACCTTCTATATCATCAATTAAAGATTTATTTGGTCAAATTTAACCATTAAAATTCTAGATCTACAATTTTCATGGTTAAATTTGACCATAAAACCTTTAAATTTGAGCTTAGTGACAAGACTGAAACAAAAGGAGAAGGAAGTGAGAGAAAGCGGAGACGGCGACGACGACAAGCATGACACTTATAGGGCGACTTCCGGCGAAGGTGGTGGTTGAATTTGAGGGGAGATGAACAAAGAGAGGGGGAATTTATGGGTAGATGAAGATAGAGTGGAGATCGGTACGGTGGTAGTAGTGGTGGTGGTGGTGGTGTTTTCCATTGAAGGTGATGGTTGAAGAAGATGGTTGAAGGAGATGGTGAGAAATAAGTGAGAATGAAAATACAAGGGTTGATTGGGGTTGGAAGGATGAATATGATTAGTTTGGGGTTATTAATCATAGTTAGATTGTAGGTTAGAACATAATCAGTTTTTTTTAAGGGTAATATAGTAATTTTACCATTACTAAACTTACTATAAAAGGAAAAAAAAACTTGTTGCAAATAATATGAAACACCCACTTTTAGTAATTGTTGCAAATAATAAAAAACGGAGGAAGTATAATCTTTTTAACAATACAATCTTTTGGATTATACATTAATATTACAACCTTTGAAGAGTGTTCATTTATAACAAGCAAAAAACTTGTAACATGTTGAACAGGTTACCCATGACACGTGTTGTCATGTAATTGGTCTAATTTTTTTTTTTTTGATAAAGTTATTTAAACTTTAATTAAATTCTAATAAAGTTTTAAATTAATAATTTATTTTTAACAAAAAAAAAAAAAAACCAACCACCAGCATCCCCCTTGCCCCATCCCGACAGTCGGCCGCCGGCGCTCAGCTTCCCCCAGTGCAGGCCTACCCCAAAAATTACGCTTATTCCCGTGCCTCATATACCGAATCCCCCACCATAAACCCGTTTTCTAGGGTTTCGGGTTTTCTAGGTTAAACAGATTTTTGGTGGTTTTGGGTGGGGGAATAGGGTTTATGGAGGCCGAAAAACAGGGGAGGGGGTGGTTTCAGGGCTGCGGTGGTTGGGAAGGGGTGAAATCGAAACTGTTGTTCGCGAAGGTGGAGGTGGGTTGCAATTTTCGCGAGTTAGGGTTTCGTTTAGTTAGGTGGCGCGACGGGTAAGGGGAGGTCGAGGTAACAGGGGGTGGGTCGGTCGGCGGTGGGTGAGCTTGACGCCGGCCGATCAATTTTTAGGGTGGGGGAGAGGGGAGTTGCGTGAAGGAGAGAGGGAGAGAAAGAATGGTTGTAGGATGGTGGGGAAGGTGGTGAGTTTTTTTTTTATATATAATAATAATAAAAGTAATTTTTATTATTTTATATTTTTCAAAAATTTAAAATATTAAATAAATTTTAAAAAATCAAATTAAATTGACAAAACCAATAAAACAACGACACGTGTCATAATAACTTGTAAAAACAAGTTACCAACCAGTTTTTGCCCGTTAAAAATGAACACCCCCAAAGGTTGTAATATTAATGTGTAATCCAAAGGTTGTATTATTATAAAAGAACCGGCCAAACGTTGAATTATTATTTGCAGTTTTTCCTATTAATTATAACTTACCAATATAATTTTTGACTGCTTGTTTATCAAGTTTTTCTTACTTTGTAATTTTTTTTTAACATTAGAAATAAATGAAGGAACATCATCATTTTTCCGTGAAAAAAGTGGGAAAAATAGGATATGAAATACCTAGATTTTCTGATTGGATGTTTTAGTTATTGTAGATTAATTGAGAGAAATTGATTCATTTTGTGGATCATCTGATATCCTCAAATGCTAGACTTTCTTTATTTTGGACGTGTTTTAAAAAGCTATCTTTAATGAATTAAGGAGTAATAAAAGTCAAATTAGAAAAGATATAAGTGATTAGAGATGATGTTATATGAGAGGTGATTACACATGAAGTAAGGTAGTACGACATGAGGAAAATAGAGAGATGGAGGAATCATTTGCAAACATCTTAACTCATTAGTGTTTGCAAACATCTCATTATCACTTACTAATAACGCGTTGATAACATTCCATAAAAAAACATGTTTATTTGTTGGAATACTATTAGAAAAAAAAAATATTTTATTTAAATCCATAAATGAGTCTTCCCGGGGTTTCTCATGTCAACATTTTTTGGTTTGTTTACGTGTATGGTTAAAATAGTCATGAGTTCATTGAAACAGGTTGGTTTATTCAGCTTTTCTTGGAACAATTTCAAGTTGTAAGTGATTTGGGTAAAACGAGTCATATGCGGTAAACCGTAAACGATTTGGGTGTACTAGGCTAGTGTTTGAAATGGGTTAGTTGTGTAATTGGGTATGAGTCATATTCAACCCAATTCAATTAAATTAAGTTCGGCATCGGGTCAACTTAGTTTTCGTTTCTAATTGGTGGGGTCTAATCGGTTCGGGTTAAAAGTTCACAATACTCCAACAATCAAGGTCTAGTACTAAATAGAGTAACCCTGTCTGATTTATCTGTGCCAATTTAGGGTAACTAGATCGGGTTTGGTGAGGTCGAGTCGAGTCTTATGTATTTCAAATATAAGTTGATTAGGGGATTTTTCTCCCACCAATCGGAATGCGCCACGTGGGCCAATCAGGTCCTGCCAAGTGTTCCCCAGTTGGACCTCTCAGGGCTTGCCACGTGGCACACGCTTATTCGTCCGCCTTGGACCTATTATGTCATGACACGTGGCATACTCCATGCCTAATGGAGAAGTCGGCCACCCAGGCCCAACTTCCGAGGGAAGCCCAATCAGCCCAAGGTTAATCTAAACCTAGATTGGCACGTTTCCCGAGGTTATAAATACCTCCCTTAATCCTCATTAAGGGAGATTACGCAGATTACACACATTAAACTCTCTCACCTAGAGAGACCCAATCACTTTAATTTCCGCATTAATTACTCCTTAATCAAGTACTAACTTGACCGTCGGAGGCGGATCTCCAACCATCCGGAGCATCCGTTTGTTTTGCAGGTACAGGCGTCCGGTTCCAGTCTCAGAATTGTAACTCTCCCGCAGGACATCAGAAAACCCCGAAACATTTTGGCGCCGTCTGTGGGGAGAGTAATTCTGAGATGGCATCCACGTTTGTACCGGCTCCTGAAGAGAGACGTCCCCTGGACGACCCTCTAGTTCAGTCGGACCACGATACTGAGAATGAATTTGAAGTTGAAGCTCACACAGCTTCAGACGGGACCCTAAGGGCCCGACGTACCCGTCATACCGAAAGGAGGGAACGAGAACATCTTCAAACTGGAAGCGAGCCAGCAGGCGCACCACCTTTTCGGCAGCAGCCGACTGATGGGTCTGCTCCCATCACAAGGGACGAACTCATGACCTTCATGAGGGATTTCAAGGGAGAAATTCAAGAGTTGATCAACAAGAAGCCGCCTGCTCTGGACAAGGAGCAGTCGGCTAAGAAACCCTCCACTTCACGGAAGAGGAAGCCAGTTCAAGGGCGAGAGGCGACCCCTCATCCTAAATCTAGGAAGTGGGAGCCACCTGCCCTTGATTTCACAAAATACCGTTTTCCTACTCCAGGAAATAGGAAACCTGTTCGTCATATTCAGGCGGACGGGTTGAGGAAAACATACACAGACGCTCGGCTACTTCTAGAACAGAAGAAGACTGACCGATTGTCAGAGTCGGCCTCTACTTCAAACTTCCAAGAGAGTCTGCGAAATACCTCGATGAGGCATACTCAGTCGTATCATGAGAGTCAGTCAGACGGCACCTCCCGTCAGTCCGGCTTTCATAGCGACCAGGCGGTACCAAACTTACCGTTTGTACCGCAACAACAGTATTTTTTACAGCCACCTCAGTTTGGTGGACATGCAGCAAAAAATGTCCAACCTATGGACTGGCAGCTACGGTTGCTTAGACTTGGTGAACAGCCGTCGGCCTTCTCCAAGGAAATTACTGAAGCCGCTCAGCCGGCCAAAGTGAAAAATGTATTAGTAGGCGCCTATGACGGCACTACTAACCCAGAAGACCATCTGATGGCATTCACCAACCTGATGTACCTTCAAGGGTTGGATGATCCCGCTTGGTGCAAGTGTTTCCCAGCGACTCTCAAAGGAATCGCACAACAATGGTTCGGCAACCTGCCGACTGGTTGTGTAAATAACTTCAAGACGCTTGCTTACTTATTCACTTCCAACTTCGCCATGAACATCCCTGCGAAGAAGACGACCCTTGATTTAGGAACAATTCAGCAGGGCGAGAAGGAGGGGCTTCGTTCTTACATCAGGCGGTTTAACCTGATGAGAATACAGATTCAAGGGTTACCGGATGAAGTAGCCTATACTGACTTTTTCAGAGGTCTCAAAGACGGGTCGACCTTCAAATTTGATTTCGTCCGAAAGAGGGTGGCGACTCTTCAAGAGGCCTTGTTTGAAGCGGAAGCCTATATACAGGCGACTGATCTTTGTAGTACGGTAAAACAGTCAGACGGGAAAAGGTCCGACAAAAGAGAAGGACGACAGAAACAGTCGTCAAACAAAGACGAGAAGAGAAAAGAGGTCTGGGCGGCTGATTCCTCTAAACAGCCGGCCCAGAAGAGGAAAAAAGAGTTCAAACCATACTCCCCAAAGTATGCGTTTAACAAGGATAACCAATTTATCCTAAAGGGAATCAAGGGATGGATCTCAATTGAGAAGTCGGTCCCCATGAAGGGTTTTGCAAACAACCGGAACCAAGAAAAATTCTGTGATTATCATGAAGATGTTGGTCATCACACCAATGAATGCATCAGTCTCATGCGGTATCTAGACCGCCTGGCTCAGCAAGGTGATCTTGACACTTATGTCAATAAATCTACGGGGAACACTTCCTCGAAAAAGCAGTCGGCCAAAAAGAATCAACAGGCCGACAGCTCCGATACAAATGATGCAATCGTCTACACCATTGCAGGCGGCTTCTCAGGAGGCGGCCCCACTATTAGGGGCAACAAAGACAATATCCGACGGTTAGATGTAAATTCCGTTCACCAAGAACGACCCTCCAAATATTCATTTCCTGAGATTGTCATCACTGAAGAAGATCTAGGAGGGGTAAGAGGGCCGCATGACGACCCTATCGTTATTGAATGTAAAGTGGCCAACCAGAGAGTTGGCTGAATCCTCATAGATACCGAAAGCTCCTCAGATCTCATCAGTAGCAAATGTCTGTCGAAACTAAAATATCAGACTGATTGCATACATCCGGCATCCCACCCTTTAGTAGGGTTTGGAGGAGGAGTCGTCCACCCAGTGGGACGAGTGGATTTACCCATCCGCCTAGGTGAAAAAGGGGAAGGACGACACATGGTAGTCCGGTTCTTGGTAGTAGAAGAACTCTCGGCCTACAACATGATTCTGGGACGACCAACCCTGAATAATTCCAAGGCTGTTATAATCCCATCTCTTATGTTGCTCAAGTTTGAGAGGGATAATGGAACAGTCGGTTCCCTAAGGGGAGATCAGAGGATGGCCCGAGAGTGCTATCTCTCGGATGTCAAGCCCACTGTTATGGCCACTATGTCGAGCGGTGGAAAAATAGACCTTGACAATGTCAAGGAGAGTGCGCCTGTTCAAAAAGCAGGCGACAAGAAGAGAAAGGCATCCCAGACGGGGGCCGCAAGAAAAGACAGAAAATAGCAATCATTGACAGAGGAGCGGTCGGATGAATTCCGCCCTCAGCCAGCTGGTGAGCATACGGACCTGATCTTAGATGACTCGTGTCCTGACAGAACAATCAAGGTTGGGACGACTGCTCTAAGGGACTTGGGTGACGACTTTCACAAACTATTGAAAGAATACAAGGACATCTTTGCATTCGAAGTCCATGAAATGCCAGGCATTAGTCCTGATCTGGCGGTACATAAACTGGCTGTGGATCCGAAAAAGAAGCCGGTACGGCAGAAGAAGCGGAACCATGGCGAAGAAAGAAGTCAGGCGGCAGCCGCCGAAGTTAAAAAATTACTTGATGCAGGGTTCATTCGGCAATGTTACTTCCCAGACTGGGTTGCAAATGTGGTGCTTGTTAAAAAGCCGAATGGCACCTGGCGAATGTGTGTAGACTACACAGACTTAAACAAGGTGTGCCCCAAAGACAGTTACCCTCTGCCTAAAATTGATAACCTGGTCAACTCAACAGCCGGCCATGCTTTGATGAGCTTTATGGACGCCTACTCTGGTTTCCATCAAATTCCTTTATGGGAAAAAGATCAAGAGAACACGACCTTCGTCACTGATCAGGGGTTATACTGTTACACGGTCATGCCGTTTGGTCTTAAGAATGCCCCGGCCACTTTCCAGCGAATGATAAACACTGTGTTCTTTGATCAGATTGGGAGAAATGTCGAGGCATATATTGATGATATGATTGTCAAGTCTAAACTTCAGAAAGATCATCTGTCGGACCTCCAAGAAACTTTCGCCACCCTCAGGCGGCACCATGTCATGCTCAATCCCAAGAAATGTGTCTTTGGAGTTGAGTCTGGGAAATTTCTCGGATTCCTTATCAATCAGAGAGGAATAGAGGCGAACTCTGAGAAGGTGCAGGCGGTCATCGACATGCAGTCGCCTCGTACCATCCGAGAGGTTTAGAAGTTAACAGGTTGTCTGGCGGCCTTGGGAAGATTTCTAAGCCGATCAGGCGACAAATGCCTATACTTTTTCCAGGCAATTAAGAAAAAGGCAAGGTTTGAATGGGGGCCGGATGCTGAGGCGGCCTTCCAGAAATTGAAAGTTCACTTGCATTCCTTGCCGAGGCTGGTCAGCCCTTTGCCCAAAGAAGTACTCTACATGTACCTGGTCGTCTCTGATCATGCGTTAAGCGCTGTTCTCCTTGCTGAAAGAGACGGCTGTCAGCTCCCGGTCTACTTTGTCAGTCATGTACTGAAAAATGCCGAGTTGAGGTATCCTTTAGTGGAGAAATTTGGTCTTGCGCTCTTCATGGCTGTTAAAAAATTGAAGCCCTACTTTTTGGCACATGCAGCCGTCGTGTATACAAACCAACCTATCAAGCGGCCACTGACCATCATGGAGTCGTCAGGCCGAATGATCAAATGGGCCATAGAAATACAGAGCCTCGAAGTTACCTTCGAGCCTAGAAAAGCAGTGAAGGGGCAAGCCTTTGCTGACTTTATTGTTGAGATGACTCGTCCTCCTGACTCTCAAGTTCCAGACCAAGTCTGGAAGGTATATGTGGATGGAAGCTCTACTTCAAATGGTTGTGGAGCAGGCGTCATATGTCAGTCGCCAGAGGGCGACAGGTACGAGTATGCTCTACGCTTCAGTTTTCAGGCCTCAAACAATGAGGCAGAATATGAAGCTTTACTAGCCGGAATCCGCATGTGCAAGGCGGCAGAGGCAAGAAAAATAGACGCCTGTTCCGATTCACAATTGATAGTGAGTCAGTACAATGGCGAATACGAAGCAACCCATCCGGCCATGATCAAGTATTTACAGGCGGTCCGACAAGCAGTAGGCTCCCTTGAGGATTTCCATCTGACCCAAGTGCCGAGATCAGAAAACAACCAGGCGGATGCACTTTCAAAATTAGCATCATCCGCCTCCTGTGATACTCCTCGAACTGTTTTTTGGGAAGTAATGGAGAGGAGAAGCATTGAGGAAGAACCTATTGGAATCTTAGACAGAAGCTCAACCTGGATGGATCCAATCAGGGCATATCTGACAAATGGTACCCTGCCGGATGATCATCAACAGGCGGCACCACTGAAAAAACGAGCAACCAGTTTTGAAATAATAAAGGGAGAACTTCACAAAAGGGGGTACCTTCAACCCTTCTTAAAGTGTGTTACTCCAGAAAAGGGACGAGAGATACTAGACGATCTTCACTCTGGTTACTGTGCTTCTCATATAGGCGGTAGGACGCTTGCTCAACGGGCAAGGCGGCAGGGCTACTTTTGGCCTACTTTAGAAGCAGATGCGATGGAGATGGTGAAAAAATGTGACAAGTGCCAAAGGTTTGGCAAACTAATTCACCGTCCGGCTACTGACCTCACTACCATTCATAGCCCACTACCGTTTGCTAAGTGGGGCATGGATATTCTGGGTCCATATACGCCTGCTACAGGCGGAAGGAGGTACATACTTGTTGCCGTCGACTACTTCACTAAATGGGTAGAGGCGGAGGCTGTAAAGGGAATCAAGACGAAGGATGTAATTTCATTCATTTGGAAAAATGTCATCACTCGGTTCGGGGTTCCCATGTCTATGGTTTTTGATAATGGTCCCCAATTTGAGACACCTGTTCTCAAAAGCTGGTTGGGTAACCAAGGAATTGCACACTACTTTGCATCTGTCGGCCGTCCACAAGCAAACGGCCAGGTAGAAGCCTTTAATAAAATCATCTCAGACGGTCTCAAGAAAAAGATTGAACGATCAGGCGGCCTATGGGCGGATGAATTACCACATGTTCTCTGGGCCATTAGGACGACTGGAAAAGGGGCGACTGGAGAAACTCCATTCCTCCTAACTTATGGTGCGGAAGCTGTTCTTCCAATAGAACACTACGAGCTGACTCTTCGAGTAATGCTATATGACGAAGAGGCAAACTGGGAAGCCATGCGCCTGGCATTAGACTCACTTCCTGAAAGGAGGGGCAATGCTGTCTTGCGCCATGAAATTTACCGCCTGAGAATGACTAGATCATACAACAAAAAAGTACACAGGCGTCCACTCAAAGTGGGGGACTTTGTACTTAGAAAAATGGAAGCAGTTGGAAGGGCTAATGAGTCTGGCAAACTAACTCCCAACTGGGAAGGACCCTACCGAATCTGTGAAGAGGTCAGGGACGGTACCTACCGTCTGGAAACACCAGACGGCCAACCGTTGCCTCGAACTTGGAATGCAGATAATCTTAAGAAATATTTCTTTTGAATGATATAAATAGTCAAGGGCTACTTAATAAAAGTTTGCATACTTAATATTCAATTTTGAACTAAGAGGGGCACGCTTACTAACAAACAGTCGGCTACTCTCCATACTCAGTTTTCATTTTTACTTAAGAGGGGCATGCCTACTGACAAACAGTCGGCTACTCTCCATGTTTAATTTTTATTCTTACTTCAGAGGGGCATGCCGTCTGTACCTTTACAGTCGGCTACTCTCCATTGAGTATTTTACTCTATCTTCAGAGGGGCATGCCGCCTGTACCTTTACAGTTGGCTACTCTCCATTGAATATTTTACTCTCACCATAGGGGCATGCCGTCTGGATATATAGTCGGCTACTCTCCATAGAAGAGGGCCGACTGGTTCCAAAGCACACAGCCACCCCCCTTATACTTAGCTAAAAATGATCAGGGCCTGGCCGACCCTGTGCCTAAACAGGCGGCTACCCTCCTCTTACTTAGCACCTACGTTCACCAAGAACTAAACAATTCCACAAGCCGAATGATCAGTCCAGGCGCCAAGCCAACTGATTCAATCTTTAAACTAATTCGACTTGTCCTAACATCATAGCAGGCGTCCGGCGGCATCCCTCCGGATGAAATTCGTCGCAGAGAGCAGCTCCCTTTTGGGTGGAACATTGCTCTATAAACTAATTACACGGCACCTATACGACTGTCCCCAAGGGCAACCACGTAGCCGTTTTTGAGACAAGGATAACTCTATCACTAACCAAACCAGTGGTAGCAGTTGGCATCTGAGTCAGATGACCGCCTGTATTACTTGGGATAAATGCAGGGGGTACCTCTTGAGTTAATAGCCAACAAACATTGGCGAATCAAAAGGTTCAGCCGGCCTCCGCCGCCTGGTACCTTTACTACTCAAGCAGGAGTGACGGCGACTGAGTAACACCAAAGTTAACTCATAGTCACTCTCTCAAACTTAGTATGGAGCCTAAAAGGTATGAGTCGTCCGCCTGTTTTTAGCAAACAGGGGCTCTCAACCACTACTCCTGCTAGGTTAACAACCTATGAGTTAAAAGCCAACAAACATTGGCGAATAAAGGGGAACAACCGATACCCACCGCTTGATACCTCTACTACTCAGTTACTTGGCGACTAGGTAACAATCATGTTTACTTGGTCACTCCTTAAAAATTTAGTATGAAACTAAAAAGGTGTTCATACAACACCTGTTCACACTAGATTAAATATGGCGAGAAACAGTCGGCCTAGACGGCCTAAAGTCTCTAGCCTAAAAGCATGACAAGTAGGAAACAACTTTCCTACTTGGTTAATTTTACAAATGACAGGACCGCCTGCCTAAAGGGGATCCAGTCTTTAAAATGGTTCGAATACCGATTGGATAAATGGCCGACTGATCGTCTAGCCTGGAAACAGACAACCAGTCGTCCAGGGGCATAGGCGGCGTGACTAACTATCCGTACCTGTCTGCAACTATCGACCATGTAAAACAGTCGGTATAGTGTACAATTGGATATCAGAATATTCAATACTTAAACAAATTTGAAGCAAAACAAAAATATTCATTAAAAAGAAGCCGGTCATTAAAGACCGGCAAAATATTCAGAGCCCCGGCCCCCTGGCCGGGTAAATACAAACAAACGGCACGCAGGCCGTGGAAAGAAGACATAAAGCTTAAGAAGGGGGCAGATCATCAATATTAGCAGCTGCCGCCTGGTCAGCACTCTTCTTGCTGGACTCGGCTTCAGCTGCATCCTTCTTTGATGCATTACCCCCAAGCGGCACAAGCGCCACTACCGGCTGCTCCTCCTCCTCCAACGCCTCTTCCTCAGCAGCCGCCAGGATCTCTTGATTATATCTATCAGAACACTGGCGGTACGTTTTTTCCCATGAGGCAAAGTCGGCATTGGGGAAGAGGCGGCCCCAAGTCATGCGCTGGATTTGAGCAGAGTCTTCCATCATCTCCCGGACCAACTCTTTCTTTTCTTAATCGGCCTTTTCCGAGAGCTCCTGAGTAAGACTCTTCTCCTGGGTCACCAGGCGTTCCTTTACGCTCGCCAAGGATTTCTGCAAGGTTTCGTATGAGGACATCTTTTGGCGAAGAGGTCTCAGCTCGGCCTAGAGGTTGTTGATGGTCGCCTCCAGCTCGCTATTCCTCTTATGGGCCGCCTCTAACTGAGCCCGGATAGCGGCGGTAGCCTGCGCCTGATAATAAAGAATATCAATGGTCAGAACTTCATTTTGGGCAATTTGAAACATTGCCTTATCACAGTCAGAGGCGGCCATAGCTTTTGTAGCCTTTACCTCTTTGTTCTTCCGGTCAAGCGGCTTGCGAAGGCCGTTCACTCGGAGCAGGGCCTAAGTAAAAAGGGGAACAGGCGTCAGTTTCCAAACAAAAAAGAAAACAGGCGTCCTGGAATTCAAATACTCAAAAATATGCTAAGTATACCTCAGCAAGGACCCCTACAATCCCGTCTAGGTCAAGGGTGCCGACATCCTTGACCGCCTCCCTTTCAGCTGGAGGTACGACCTTGATCATAGACTTGGCCACTTCGACCAAGTCAGGCTCCTGAGGGCCGGCTGCATCAAGCATAAACAAACGGATTAGACCTAGTAAAGAAGGGAGCAAGTCTAAAATTTACAAGGATAATTTCATACTTCTAGGTGGCCTAGCTGGAGTTTTAGAAGAAGTGGCCGGCTGTTTCTCAGCCGCCGCATGTTTCCTGGCAGAACTAGGAGAGCTCGCAACAGTCGTCCTCCGGGCCTTGGGGTCCGGCTGTTGGGAAGAAGACGTTCTTGGAGCGCCCGTCTAAAAAAGAAGAAAAGAGTCAGTATATGCATAAACACAACTCCAAAAAGAGGGTGAAAGGTTCGAAGCCCACCAAGGGTGCCCCCTTGTTGGGGGAGTCGGTTGAAGACTGTTGCATGATGGAGGCCCACAACATGGCCGCCGCAGTCTTGGAGGCGGTAATTTTTCTCATGGCGTCCGCTGCAAAAACAAATAGCAAAGTTAATAAAAGTCATAGCAAGAAATGCACGGAACAACAGAGTATTCGACAGGCCGGCTACCTCTTGAGCACCGACTGCTGAGGCCACAGGCGGCCAAAAAGTACTCGTCGTAGAGCCATTTGAAGCTCGGGACGCACTGCAGGGGTACTTGCTCTCGTACCCTTGAAGTAGAGTTCACCTTCGACTCTACTTTGAAGAGTCCTTTATCTAGGATCTCTTTCTTAGCCTTGGGGGGAACAGGCGGCATGCTGCGGCCGCCTGCAAGAAGGGGCGGATTCCTGTTCCACCTGTTGAAGCGCTTGTTCAGCTCTGTGTCTGAACTCTCAATGATAAGGAAGGTGCTCCGCCAGTCCTTCCATTTGTTTGCTTTACCTCTCGTCATGAGGTAGCCCCTGTGGCTCGTCAATTGATACCAGCCGGTACCGCCTGCCTTAGGGGTCCGGCTGAGGTAGTTCATGTGGGCAAAAGCCTCGAAGTTTGGCTCCACCCCGTGCAGTTCGCACCCGGCCACATAGCCGATTACGTTGACCCAGGAGTTCGGGGCTAACTGCCATAACCCCAACTCATACCCATCCAAGATCCGCTGAACAGCCGGATGTAGTGGGAAGCGCATCCCAGCCTTGATGGCCGCCTCGTAGCAGCCAAAGCAGGCGCCATCATAACTGGTACCAGCCGACCAGACGACTGTGTCTTCTGGATCCGGCACAAACACTAAAAAGCCGGGCCCCATTGTGTGGTTTGCGATAAAGCTCTCCACTTTCTCTTGCATGGCTGTGATCCGGCCCCGAGGTACCGTGCAGTAGTAGGGGTATTTTGCTCTCGGTGAGAGGCGGATGGCTCCGCCCAATCGTCCCCCTTCTCAACTGCGTGAGAAAGCCTCGCCTCTTGTAGGCGACTGTTTTTCTCTTCTGTGTCCAGAGAAGCATGGCCAGAAGAGCTAGACTCGGAATCGTCCTCTGACGAGTCCGAAGAGGACGACTCCTCCCCTCTCCCGGAGGGGCCCGCCTCCTCTCCTTTAAAAGGAGCAGGAGAGAATGTAGAATTGTCAACTGTAAAATGGGAAGGGGTCACTTTGACTCCTCCCTCAGAACTGCCGGCTTTCAAGCCGCTTTGTTTCACTTCCACATCTGGCGCCTGGTCAGATGTTTCACTAATCGGCACCCTGTGGGAGGAGCCGTCTGAGTTTGAGATCCTGACAGTCTTTTTTGTTCTGGCCATCATGCTCTGCATAGACACAGATACAGTCGGACTTTGTATAAAGGGCAAAGATGGGTCCAGAAAAGGGCAAGCGACACTCCTAGTCCTAGATTCAGCCGTCCCCGGTGACCGGCTGATCACTAACCTAAGTCGTGTCGTGTGCTTCCGTGGTGCCATTTCAAAAAAGAATAAAGTAAAGAGAAAATTAAGAGTAAGAGAACCGACGATTACCTGAACGAGTGACGATTGATGAAGTTCTGAAAATCCTTTGCAGTCGGCTTGTCAGAGCAGACGGTAGGCAGAAAGGGTCCAAAATGTCAGAGCAAGTTCAGGGGTCCGAATGTTCTCTCACAAAGTTTTCAAGTGTGAAAATGACCGAAGTCAACACTCCTTTATATAGGCGAAGTGAGAAGGCGAAGGGTCACTTCCAGAATTCAAAATTTTGGCGGGAGAATCTCTCGGCCTCTCGCCGAGTGACACCTGTAGCAGGCCGTCGCCTGTTACAGGGCGATACCTGTCACAGGTAACACGTGACCAGTCACGTGCCACCTGTGAGGGGCAAATGATTAGGGGATTTTTCTCCCACCAATCGGAATGCGCCACGTGGGCCAATCAGGTCCTGCCAAGTGTTCCCCAGTTGGACCTCTCAGGGCTTGCCACGTGGCACACGCTTATTCGTCCGCCTTGGACCTATTATGTCATGACACGTGGCATACTCCATGCCTAATGGAGAAGTCGGCCACCCAGGCCCAACTTCCGAGGGAAGCCCAATCAGCCCAAGGTTAATCTAAACCTAGATTGGCACGTTTCCCGAGGTTATAAATACCTCCCTTAATCCTCATTAAGGGAGATTACGCAGATTACACACATTAAACTCTCTCACCTAGAGAGACCCAATCACTTTAATTTCCGCATTAATTACTCCTTAATCAAGTACTAACTTGACCGTCGGAGGCGGATCTCCAACCATCCGGAGCATCCGTTTGTTTTGCAGGTACAGGCGTCCGGTTCCAGTCTCGGAATTGTAACTCTCCCGCAGGACATCAGAAAACACCGAAACATAAGTCATGTTACATTATTACAGTATGTCCCTACAAATCGAAATTTAAACCGGGTTTTGTTCAGGTCTATTTCGAATTGAATCGAGTTAGTTCTGTTTTTGACGGTTGTAGTCCGGTTACAGTCATGTCGGCAAAAGATATGCGTAGAGCGGGTAAGTGCATTAATAATCATGTAAAATTCAGGTGACGGTGACATCACAAACAACCAAATGTGGCGCCATGACAGAGTCCCGAATAGTTAACTCATAATATCAGGGCAAACAGATTTACAACAGATTTGGAGAGAGAGATAACAAAAAATGGGGCAATCATCGTCAACGGAAATATCCGATTCCAAAGAGGAGAGAGAATTGGAGGGCCAAGCTGCTTCTTCTGCTTCTCTTCCTTTGCTTCAGACTTCTTTCTCTAAACTTGCCGATCCTTCTTCTCACTCTATTCCTCTCTCTTCTCTTCAGGTTTTAATTGCCCTAATTTGAATCAAAAAAAATGGAAGAATTTTTTTGAATCGATTTCAAGTTGAAAAAAGAATTAATCAGTTTATTTGTTTATAGTGATTGAATTATTTGTTGATTGATTTTTATTTTTTGTTGTTGTTGTTGTAATTCGTTTTTGTTCTTGATCAATTTTTGGTAAGTAGTTAGGTAATCAAATGATCGTAATGGCTAATTAATTATGCAAATTATTCTAATTTGTTCAGAATTTCTTATTAATATTCGTTTTAGTGCTTAGAATTGTGATTAATTTTTGGTTTTAATTCTATGATTTTGCCATTTTTATGATATAGTTTTCTCCTATGATTTGTGATACTGGTGAAGAGTTGCAAGCAAGTGATGAATATAATAGCTAGAAAGTATAAAGAATTTTTATGAATTAGTTGATAATTACTGCGAAAAGCATGGTTTGTTTTGATGGTGAACTCAGCAACCGTGATTTTATGAGATAACCGTTTTTATTTATCGTAATAAAAATCGATATCATGTGTATTGGAATGTACGAAAAACAGAAATAGCTGAGTATATGTTTGGGAAGAGATGGAGGATTGTTATGTAGGTCTCTCAATGTTGTGGTTAATATTGCGTAATTTCTATTTTTGTTTCGGTTCTCTCCCATTTGGTGTTATTAATGAGTAGATGTTTAACTGTTTTTCCTTCTATAATTTTCCAGCAATGCTTTTCTCTAAAGTATACCAGTATAAGCTGCGAAAAAGCCAATGTGCCGGATTGCTTCCGGAGGTTTTTGGATCAGATGGCTGCCTCTATAACCGATACGCTATTTGTACCTCAGAAAGGAGGGATAACTTGGGTGGAATTTTTAAGAGGTTATGTTAAATGCTGTGGGAGGATATCAGCTTCATTGCTGTTGAACATTATGTTACGGGTGTTTGCATTATCTGCTGATAGAGCTGGGAGCCCAATGGGTATACATTTTGATTCTGATGAACTTGATGGAAAGACAAGTGGGTCAATCTCACCTCGGGATTTGGGGATGATTATTTGGGTATGTTGGATTATGTCTTGGAATTCAAGGAGTTCTAAGAGTGCCACCGAAAGTGAGCATGTGAGCATACCTGATCTTAATCATTTGGTGTTATCAGCTGTTGTTTCTTGCACGGACAATGGCAGTGATGTTGATGTGTGGAATACTGATGTATTAAGTCTCGAAGCTGAGCTGACTGCTGGAAAGATACACATGTGGGCCATAAGGACACTGCCCAACCTCACAGAATGCTTTTCAAATTTCATTAGTTCCCGACTTAAAGCTGCATCTATTGAGGTATTTAGAGTTGAAAACTCCTTATCTTCTCAATTGATATCCTGCCTTAGCTTGTTTGGCAAACTGTTTATTTTAGCTGAATTAGCTTCATAAAGCTCAATTAAATGGAACATATGTATCTCATTGAGCTTAAACATATGATTTTCAATGAGTTCAATCGATAAATTTATATGGCATGCTAGCTAAGTTTGAGGATTCTATGCTGAAGGGTGGCTGACAGGTGTGTAAAACTTTAAGAGAGGTTTTTTGGGTAATGTGTATTCTTTAACAATGTGTTTGGATACAATTTCACGAGGGAAGGGGAGGGAAGGGGTAGGTGCAGGGAGGGGAGGGAGGGAAGGAAGGAAGAAAATTCAACTCCCTTGTTTGGATATAGGTGAAAAGGAAGGATGGGGCTAAATGATCTTTGAGATTTGCTTCAAACAACACTCTAAACCATTTCCATTTCTATTACCATTGCCTTTGATATTTCCGTTGCTATAGCCACCACCGCCATAACCGTTACCATTTACATTCTCTCTCCTACAACCAGAGTCCATCACTTTCCTCCGTCCACCCTGAGGGTGGATCCAAAACGCTTATACCTCCTCCAATATTTACGAAGTAATCAAATATACAATCTGGTTTTCATTTTAATCACTCCAACAAAATATAATCATATGAATGAATTAAAATTGTGCTTCGGTAGCAGAAAAATCAATCAGCAAAATTGAGATGGATCGGATTAAGATTTGAGAGTGCGAAATTCAGAAATCCATTTTATTAATCAATCAAAATCAAACTGATTACGATAAAAAGCAATCCCTAAATTGAAGACATTCCCCAAATTCACTGACGAATCAAGATGAAGTAACAGAAATTCCAGAAAAAGTTTTGGATTTTTGTAGGGATGGGTAGAGTGAAAAAGAAGGGGGATCAAGGTGACAGAAAGTGTAGATCTAGTGGAAAGAGAAAATGAAATTGTTTTGTATTTTATAGAATAATGCAAGTTCATGGTCCCTTCATTATATTTTCCTTTCAAATCTTTCCAAATTTGAAAAAATATTATTCTTAAGCAAATGGAAAATTATCCTTCCAATTTCCTCCCCTCCATTTCCCTTACCCCTTACAATTGTTATCAAAACAATGGAAAATATTTCCCTCTCTTTCTCTTTTCTCCTTTTCTCTCCTTTTCCTCGTATCCAATAGTGTAAGGTCTTGTTCTCTTGACCTGATTCAAATAATATTCGGTAATATTTTCGTCTGTAAAATAAGTTCAGCAAAAAAGTTCTCTTCAGTAAAAAATATTTTTAATCAGTATAAATCTGTAACTTTTAAAAACAAATACAGCATAAAATCAGTAAAATTAAGTTTTATTTAGTTCAGTAATAATAATTTAAGCTTAACAAAAATAATATAATTTAGTAAAAATAATTTCAGTTAAAAAAAATAAGGTAAAGAGAACATGGCTTAAGTTTATTATGAGAAAGAGATAAAGGGAGAACAAGGAAGGGAGGAGGGAGAGGAAGAGCGCGAGAGAGCTCTACTGTGTTAAGGTCTCTACTCTAGTGCACTAGAGCTCTTTAGCAGCCTTTTGAGCTTAAACTACTCTTGGCTTTTCTTTCCATGGTAATATTAATGTGATTGCATTCGTGGTGCTCCTCAATGACCGAAAATCTCAGAAGCTGCTACAATTGTCCTCATAAAGTGCAATAAAGAGTGTCTATGAGATGAGATAGGTTGATCAGGTTGGATTTTGGTCAGGCAATATCTCCATTTGGGTCATTTACAAGTTAAATTATTGTCGTTATTTGTAGGGAACTAGTTGTTTATGTCGTCCCCTTCCATATTTCTTTCCAGTTTCAAATTGACCGAGTTGTGGCTCTTTATATAAGCTATAGTTGCGATTATGAGCATCCTGTGACTCTTTTTGCATAGGTCAATGATTATCCCATAGAATAAAGCATGTTAAAAAAAAAAAAGTATAGGAAGGGGTTGAAAATAATGAAATTGTTTGAGGGGTTACAACTTTCAAGATGATTTTTATGCTTAAAACCCAACATTTTCTGGTAGATTTCAGGTTTGATTTCGGGTTAGATAAATTTTTCCAATGAAAAGGCTGAAAAGCATAGTCAATGGATAAAGGAAAATATTCCTTGTTCTGCCTCTTGCTGGTCCCATGGAATGAGGTTAGGTTAGTTGAATGATGGCTCCACTTTATCAAATTTGCGATGCAAATTGGCCTTTTATAACTAAGTAAATAAATATTCAGTGTGAAAAGAATGTAATTCATTGGTACTGAATAATTAACTGTTCTTTTATTGGCTGAAATTTCTGCATGAAGTATAACAATCTCTCGTACTGGCCCCTAAATTAGGTCTTCTACCTGTCAGAATTGGATCATTCTGATAACATTGGTCACAGCTTAGTTGCTGTAAGATCATTAATCACATCCCGTGCTAAATTGTAATAATATTGAACTTACACTTTCCTTTGAGAACATAAAACTATACGCTAGAGACGATATGTTACCTTGGAGGACTTTCCATTCAACTGATATAAGACACTAATTTCTATGATTTCCTCAATATAATTTTTTTTGTTTTAGTTATACTAATATCTATGCCAAGCCAGCTCTCAAAGTATAGACTATGAAGTCATTGAAAGGAAGTCACAGCTTTCATGGCCTTGAAATGAATATTTCTAGTGCCCCTTGGCATTTGGATAGTAGAAGATGCCTGGTCATTTGGGCACGGCACGCTCAAACCCGTAGGCTCATGTTTTCCTTGCAGCATACAGCATTGTGTAAACACAATATCATAGCTTAATGATCTGCCTTGAGCAGTCAATAACCTATGTTTAAAGAGCTTTCAAATTTAGTTAAAACAATCATTTATCAAAAAGCAAAAATGGAGACTAAGCTTTGGATATGTTCGAGTATACCTCACCGTCACCGATTATGTGCTGCCAACAAGTAATATTTCTGGGATCAACACTTGATCTTTTGTTACCTTGAATTTCAGATGGTTGATCCCAGCTGCGACAACCTTTCCATACCCAATTTCCCAGTTTGTTATATAAAGTTTCCTTGGTTCTTCCTTGAAGACTGTTGATGCTCTATTTATTGTGAATAAGGGACATTACTTTCTGAAAGGCTGAAACAGATTGAGGAACCCATGGAGAATTCCTTATGAATCTACTTATAATGTCTCTTTGTAGTATCACTAGCAAAGTTGCTATCTTATGGTCCTCATCTTATCCTAGACAGGAGCTTTGTTAGAGATGTTGGGA
Source organism: Chenopodium quinoa (assembly GCF_001683475.1). NCBI lineage: Eukaryota > Viridiplantae > Streptophyta > Magnoliopsida > Caryophyllales > Amaranthaceae > Chenopodium > Chenopodium quinoa. The sequence continues at coordinate 3,182,464 of NW_018743979.1, read as the reverse complement.
TAATGACACGTTATAGTATTATAAATTTGGTGATAATGCCTGACAACTTTTGTTCCCCTTAATGTTTATACACTGAAGGACCATCTCATGTCTCACATTATATATGCTCTCTTTTTATGTTACCCGCAACATGGAGTGGAAACATAAGTTGGTACCTAGTATTGTTAAGCTAGCCCACCTGCAGAACATGTAGCTGCTCCTATCTTTCAGATAGTGATTCGCTGTAGTGTGGAGAGCAAACGACAAATTATTATTAATATACCAAGATCCCAGCATTTTACATATTAGCTTGATTATCAAGATTAGCAGCAAAAGATTCTATTGATGAACTTCATCATAATAGTGAAAACAAAAATGCTCAAGATTATCCTCCATCACACTCTGTTTCTCAATGCACGCTACGTATTATCTTTTGGGATATATCACCAAACTTGCATCATTTTCCCAATGGAAAACTTTTTTCTTTCTTTCTTTATTTATTTTTTGATTTGGAGTTACTTCACTAACCAGAATACCCACTGTATAAGTGAGGACAAATCCACATTTGTAACTTAGTTGTACACACTTTCTCTTCTAATCACATATTTTGAGAAATGGAGGTAGTATTATCTTAAACAATTGATGTCGTAATGAGCTGTGTAGACAGCTTGCCTAGAATGTCGGTGCTGTGTTGACTGGAGTATTTGGCGTCCCTTGAGTTGTCTTTTCCCATTTTCCCTCTGATTTTAATCTGATTGCTTGTGGACTGTGAAAGTTCATCATTTATTTAAGTATAAAAGAGCAATAGTGTTTGACTCTATTCTTGTCTTGTTACCAGCAGCCTACTGGAACAGAAGCTTCAGGGACAATGGCTGCTAAATCCACTTCTGCAGAGTCAAGTGAAGTTCATATTCTAACATGTGGTAGGGCATGGGCAATGGCTCTTTCCCAAAGAAGTAACATAAGTGAGGAGCTTTTGAGGATATGCTTCCCTAGCAACAATGATGTGATTCCGGATAGCCTTCTTTATCGGTTCGTCATCAATATCTATGATTCTGGATTGGGAATTTCTATTTGCCTTTTATTTGTTTGATGTTTGAAGGAATTCCTGAAACTTTCCAGTTGAACTACATGCAGTCTTTAATATCAACATATATGTCTCCCCATACTCCGAATTAAAAACTACTCTGCGTGGGTGGGCACACATCTGCCTTGCTATGCTTTTACCATGAAATGAGCCATCTTGTACTACTTGATTTGGTTGTCTTGATGTTGATGTGTTGTTAAAAATTCAACTCAATTCTACCAAGATAAGCATAATTGGCTTTGAAAAGGTTGACTCTAAATCCAAGCTGAGAATACATGAAATTTCTATTACTTCTATATTGTTTTGCTATTTGTTGTAAATTTTGGATAAATATGGCTATGTTTTTTTGCATCTATGAAGCGTGCTTTGGCGTAGATTGTGGCGTTCTATGTAGTGTACTTTAGCATAGAATAAGTGTATTATTCCACTGCTCCCTCTAACGCTCTTCCCTCTTTTGGCTATTTTAAAATAAGTGACAGTTCCTTATTTTAGACTCGATTTACCATCATTAAAATGTTGTCATCTCATCTATCATGGCTCACTTACCTTTTCCACTCTTATATCCCCCCCCCCCCCTTTTAACAATTATAGGGCCTATTCAGTTCACCTTATTTTCATTTATTTCAGGTCTTATAAGGTCAGTTTAGGAAAACTAAGTTCTGATAAGGGTTATCCAAGTTCAAATTACAATCGAAATAATTTTTAATAAGGTGTATTAAGTTCAAATAAGTTGGTAAGATTAGATTAGTTCAGATAAGTAAAAATAACACTCGTAAAATATTATACAACTCCCTTTATGATCTCCTCTCAACTTTTTCTTAAACTTTGTGCCCATATACACGTGTAAATTTTATTCTGAAACTGAGTGAGTAACATTTACTGACGTCTTGATGTGAAGACTAAATGAGGTCATCTGATGGTAATTTGTCAAAAATACTGTAATTTTCATTCATGTTTTTTGTGTTTAATATGCGCCATTAAATTATGATATGTTTTCCTTGATAAATGATTGTTTTATTACTTTATTATTGTATAGAGTGACTGGTCACTAATATCTAGTTTTATGCTTCTGTGAAAAAAAAAATATATATAATAAATAAACATGTAGCAGCTACTTTTATTGATGCCAAGAGTAACTGCATTTGGGGGGTTGTTTGAGTAGTTAGGCTCCGCCTGAAATAGGAGCGAACCTTGAGATAAATTTTTATGTCAATTTAATTGAACACATGCTGCAAAATAAAGCTTGAAGTTCAAATCTACTTATAATATTTATATGGATTGGATACAGTCTCATGTTGGCTGGATACAATACTTATGAGCTGGAGACTGATTACTGTCATTGATTTACAGGTCTTATTATCATGGGAAAGGGCTGAACAGATTATGGTCAAATGTTGATGGTTATCATGGACCATTACTATTGTTGATCTCTGCCTTTTCAGGTGAATCCAGTGAGATAAGCAGGAAATGGATCATAGGGGCACTCGCACAACAAGGGTTCGAGAACAGAGATGGATTCTATGGGACTGGGGGTTGTCTATATTCTATATTCCCAGTCTTTCATGTATTCTCAGCATCTGGTATGTGAATGTGATAGTTTGAGAAATTTTCAAGTGACTAATATATACTGATGTACTTAAATTTGAGAGCCCTTCTATGGACAGGAACGGAGAAGAACTACCTTTATAGTCATTTGCATTCAACTGTTAGAGCATATGATCCACACCCAAAGCCTGTTGGGATTGCATTTGGAGGAACTAGCGGGCATGAAAGAATATTCCTTGATGATGACTTTGCAAAGGTTACTGTACGTCATCATGCTGTCGACAAAACATACCAGCATGGCTCTCTATTTCCTAATCAGGTGAGGAGTTGAATCCTGGTAGTAAGCCCCCATAAATCTGTGGTACCAATATACATCCTAATATCACAATGTTGGTTGAGTTCATTTGCATGTGCAAGGCTACAAGTTTCCAACTTGGTTTTTGTTTATTCTACCCAAAAAAAAAGTGTCCAATTTGGGTACATGATTAGTTTTCTGGAATTTTAGGATAGGATATCTTGGGCACAAAATACTCTCTATGCCGTAGCTATGTTGGATTTCCAGCTTAGATTATCCATACCATGGACGGCCCTTTCTGATATATATGTGATCCAGCTTAGATTATCCATCTTGTCTATAATGTCTAGTGCAATTACCATGGACGGCCCTTTCTGATATATATGTGATTGTTGAGGTCTTTGATTATCTTTTTTAGGGTTACCTTCCTGTTGAAGCATCAGTCCTCGATGTGGAAGTGTGGGGATTGGGTGGTAAGACTGCAAGGGAAATACAAATGTCATACCAGAAGAGAGAGGAGCTTTTCACAGAGCAAAGGCGCACGGTAAATTTCCTTTTAGGTCACAGTCATTTGTTGATTTTGCTAACAATGATACAGATGCAGGAAAAAAGCACTTATCTTTGGTTTGAGTTGGTTTCAGATTGACCTGAAAACATTTACTAACTGGGAAGATTCTCCGGAGAAGATGATGATGGACATGATGTCTAATCCGAATACAGTTCGACGTGAGGATCCTTAACTTCACATTCTGAAATAGCAGATGACCTGTATGTTTGTATTTATGGTGGGGATGTATCTAAGCAATATCAACGAGCTTTTGCCTGTTAGTGTTTTTTTATAAAATAAAAATAAAATCTGTAATTACACGAGTTTCTATATATATATATATATATATATATATATATATATATATATATATATATATATCAAAATTTCAGATTTTTGCTGTGATTTTTATTTTTATTTTTAATAACATCATATTTGGATTTCCTTTTATCTTTTGCCTTCTCTAATTTGAATAAAGTAATCCAGGATCACACATTAGCCAGAGGAGCTCACTCAATCCAATCATAATCTTTCTTCATATCAAGTTTAAGAGACAACCATCCCATCTTATGTTTATATTTACTCCCTCCTGTTCTTTTTTGGTACAACACTTCTCTAAAACAGCCATTGTCTATTTCCACAAATGTAGAAAACGGTTAATTTCTATATAAACAAAGAAGGTTTAATGACTTCATTGAAAGGATGACTAAAATACACTTATTTTAGATTTCCGCAGCATTACTTCCTCAGTTCCCTACTCCTTGCACCGTTCATTACTCCTGCTGAAGGTAAATTAGCCCCAAATATATCGCCTTTTTGCAACTTGCCTATAGTAAATCATATTCAAAAACAGTTGTTTTTTTTATTTTTTATTTTTTATTTAATTTTTTTTTATTAGAGGCAAGTACTAGGAAAGGAAGGAAATGGAAATCGACTCTGTTATGTTTCACAAAAGCTATATAGCCTATTAGCCTTAGGAATGGTGAATGGAATAAGGTCTTAAACGCAAAAGATGACAATGTAGTGGAGCTCATATATGCAAAGGGTACCACACATACGAAATGACTATTATAGAGGTTTGTTTTGTGTTGAGTGATCTCATGTTTAGGTTGGGTCGATTTCTATTTCGAGCTGACTATTTCTTGACCTTGATCCAAAATTCATTGTAGTACAATCTTCACAGCTAATAGTTGACAATCTAGACATTGCTAATTTACTGATGTAACAACTAAGAGCCAATCTCACAACTAACAATTACTACGTTACACATTATTAATTATCACGGCTAAACCAGGTTTAGGATCTTCTGCTCAAGTGAATTCGAGATCAAAATTTTGATTCTCATGTCAATACATTAAGTTGGCATTAAATTGGTTTAGGTTTCTTACAGATCACTAGAGAGCTGCTTTTTCAGCTTCATTAGCTCATGGAAATATTTTACATTACCACCTAAAAATGTAACCATTTTCTAAGTAACCACCCATTAAATTTTTTATTTTAAATTACCACCCCTTAAATTAAATAAATGCTTAGATTACCACCCATTTCAAAAATTCGGTGGATTTTTCGTATGTGGGCCCCACCTAACACTTATTTTGACCCTTTTGACTGATTTTTCCCCACAATTTCTCTCTTTAAAACACTCTCCTAACTCCAATTCACATTTTTTCTCTTTGAAATTTGGTTGAATTTGGGGATGGAAATGTGAATTAAAGTATAGAGCGTTTTTAAGGAGAAAAATCGGGGAAAAAATAAGTCAAAATGGTTTAAATAAGTGTTAGGTGGGGCCTACAAACGGAAAATCCACCGGATTTTTGAAATGGGTGGTAATCTGAGCATTTATTTAATTTAAGGGGTGGTAATTTAGAATAAAAAATTAAACGGGTGGTTAGTTCGAAAATGGTTACATTTTTGGGTGGTAATTTAAAAATTAACCTTAGCTCATAGTCTCTTGTTTTTATTCAATTTAACTTGATGAATGCACAATTTCAACCAATAATATCTTTAATTATCTTCAAGTAAAAATTATAAAAGTTAATCTTTTGAAAGTACATATTAAGACTAATTCAACAAGATTCCACAAGTACAGTTTTTCTTGTGCATAAAATACAAAAGATGAACACAGAATTGCATGTGAATAGTGTCAAAAATAAAAGGAGAAAACTAACAAATTTTTTTTTATAATACTTGTAGTAAAAGGAGAAAAGGTAAAATAAGATTATACGACCATTGACACGAAATACTATTGCAGTAAAGTGAATGCATGATTGTTGCACTTAATCACTTATCAGTCAGGCACCAGAGCGTACATTCCCATTCATACAAATAATAATTCTCAAAAACTTGACCATCTTGAAAAGCTATTTCTTGGGCTTCAAGCCGATTTCCTCTGTGCTAAAGTGCTATGCAATGTGATTGCCTGCTCTCATCGGGCTTTCTCTTTGCTGAAAAAGAAAATAAAATATAATAAAACAGCAACGATGTAAGAGAGGTAAAAATAAAATAATGATAGAAGTTTACATCAACAAGATATCCATATCTTATAAAATAATGATAGAAGTTTACATCAACAAGCTATCCATATCTTATAAAATAATGATAGAAGTTTACATCAACAAGCTATCTATATCTTATAAACCATCTATCTCTTGTACAACCTGTCCAGCAAGGTATAGTTCGCAGACATTGTTGGAAAACACTCACTATGATTGTATAGAGAATGCAGCTGTTCAGTAGCAGATCAATAACTCTGTCTAATTCCTATATTCTAGTCTTACAAAGAATTTAGGCTTATTGATTTATGTAAATACTCACTATTTACATGTATGATTGTATAGAGAATGCAGCTGTTCAATAGCAGATCAATAACACTTTTTCTAACTCCTATATTCTAGTCTTACAAAGATTTTAGGCTTATTGGTTTATATAAATACTATTTACAACCTTATCACAAAAATCATAGAGAATTAGCCTTTTTAAGATTACCACTATGTTTGGATATAGAGAAATGGAGGGAAAGGAAGAGAAGAGAAAAAAAAGGATGCATCAAGCTTTGTTTGGATACCTAATGCAAGGAGAGAAGAGGAATTGGAAGAATCCATTTTCATTCTTCTTTTAATAAACCAAATCCTCCAGTTCTAGGAGAGATTTGGAAGGAAATTGGAAGGTCACCTTCTCCCTCCCCACACCTCCCTTTCCCTTCCTTCTTTTTCCTTCCCCTTCACTATTGTTATCCAAACATAGTGTACATGTTTAGTCCCACTCAGTTTTTGTTCTAGAAGACATTGTTAGACAACTCATTTTTTCAACCAAGCTCCTCCTGCTTCAAAATTTATCATGGCTTTGAAAATCAATTTGGCTTAGGTTTATGATACAATTTTGAGAGTGCTTTCACTGGTAAAAAAATCTTGTTGGTTTTCTTCAAAACTAACAAATTCCATTAGAACTTGAGCCACAACCTCAGGAATTTCATTTATTTGGAATGGTTCTATTACTAACTGTTTTACCTTTATGAGGTATTCAACAAGGGAATCCTCTCCCTTATTACATTGGTGATATCAATGGGAAGGCACTCAAAACAATTTCTGGGAAATGATTTTGGCACACCAAAAATTGATTTTGGCACTATTTTATGTTAGAGGAGCATTGAAAATTAAGCTCTTACAATGTGCCAAAATCAACTTTTGGTGTGCCAAAATCAACCCCCACAATCTCTAGATCTCTATGATATATGTAGAAATGCACATATCTCTCACATTTTCTATGCCAATATGTTCAGTTTGGTAAGGGTCCCACAGATAATTTCGCAACCATTTCGGGTACCCATTAATCTTTTGACAATATTTGCTAACTGTTCAAAATCTATGCCTCAACGATTTAGACATCTCATTGTGCCTACCTCTCATTTTCAAGGTGCTATATCCTTTGATAAACTGATTTTATATATCTATACATTGAGACGAAACAAGATCACACATGACCATTATCATTCATAGAGGAAATCATGGTAAAAGTTTTAGAAGTTTTACCAAAAAAAACTGTAGTGGGGCAATTTTTTAGGGACAGAGGAAGTAGTAGCAAGCAAAAGTCCTTTTTTCCCGATAGCGATACTCTTATCATGTCATTTTCAAATTCCTTTCCTCTTTAAGGTATGTTAAGCCTTTTACTTTTGGGTGTTATAAAGGATCTAATTAAGATTTGTAGAAATCTTTTGTGAGACTAAGTTACAAAGTCAAGACAGCTAAGAATCCTAGGATGAAATTTGCAAATTCATATGTTTATGGGTGCTAGAAAATAGATGATTTAGATGATCAAATCTTAATTTGTGACAAGGATGAAGTGGTTGCTAAAAAGGGATCAAGGTAAGCTTAGAATTAGAGCTATAGAGGCTGGATACTGCTAGAAATCCAGCTTTTTTTTTTTTTTTTTTTTTCTTTTTTTTTTTTTTTTTTTTTTTTTTTGTTAATTTTTTTGTTAAAATATTCCAAGTTCATCCCCTTCATCCTATTTGGAGGGACATTCTTTGTGGTAGAGATCTTTTACAAGATTCAGATGTTCTTGATATGAGAAGAAGATATTTCTCCGTGGTATCATTACTATGTAAAAAATGGTCTAATTTATGGATTGTCCTATTCAAGATGTGGTGGCGGGTTGGAGGATGGCTCATACATGGTAAATGAAAATTTTTCTTGGGTCAGTCATCTTATTTTTCCCAACGTCCAACTTCTGTCAGGACACCTCTTTTAATTGTCAGGATAACTCATTGGTTCGGAATGTTACAAGGATAGTGATTTTTCTATTACTTCTGCCTATAAATTGGTTCTTCCCCCTTTCCACCACCTTCCTCCTAAACCTCTTCTTTTTGGAAAAAACCATTGGAATCTCGTTCTATCTATGATAACTATGAGTAACTCTCCCTAGATGGTTACAATGCAACTCTAATATTGAGTACCACCTTTATGTTTTCTGCGACTGTCTGACTACTGTGGAACATTGAAATCGCTCTCCTATACTAATTATAGGCCAATTGACTTATATTTCAACTCTTTCTATAACCCTGACGGGAGATTTTTTTATTTTTTTTTAAATTTTTATTTTTTATTTTTTTAATCTTCATTATTTACTTCTCTGGTCTGTTAATACTTAATAATGGTTCAGCTATATGTATCATTAAATTGGCTTTGAACATGCTTCTTTTCATTCTTCAATCAGTTATATGCTAGGAACTGACATCATTACAGCTCTAACAATGGCAGAAATTAGGGAAGAAAGATGATGATATTGATAATATGAGAATTAAGTAACTTGAATGATAATTCCACTTTCGAGAGGTGGATGCTCTCCCAAGTATGAGCTTTCGAGAGGCTCACTCTCTCCCAATAACGAACCTCACAATATTCAACATATCCTTATTCCTCCTAATGAGGCTTATTTATAGAAAACTCTCTCCTAACAAACCTCTAACTTATTCCCCAAGTCACTACTAATAGACTATGACAAACATGCCCACCCCTTAATATTGATTCCTTGCATTATACTCAAATACTGTATTCTCCATTAGCTAATAATCCAAGTAAGATGAAAAATCTTTCAAGTACAATCACTGTAGTGGAACTACGAATTCTGATTATAGCTTAGACTCGGAAGCCTCTGCACCTAGGTTCTATAAGCTGAATACAGATGACATACGGAGGGTTTACAGCTGAAGGCTGTAGGGGAGGGTGTATGACTCGTGGATCGTTGGTTTAATAATTAAATTAAGGGTTGCCTCTCTGATTGCCGCAGAGCTAATTACTATAAGATAAAGTTTGAAGTCTTTGAACCTGGATTAAGGAAATTCGCACTCAGGAGGTGGAAACTGATGCCCTCATTCTGAAGAATATGCTGGAGAGGCCTCCGCTAATTCATAACCATGACTTAGGTGCTATCATTTTGACAGATGAGAGGGTTCAGGGTTGTCATCTTATACTATAAGCACAGGGAGGGTAATATGTTGGCTGGTGCATTGGTAGAACATGTGCTTAATGCGAGACATGTCTTTCACAAAAAGCTAAACCTTGGACAGAGATCCTGATGTCATTGACCTTGAAGGACTCGACACTAAATGGAAGAATTCGGCTCTCTTTTTTTTCTTATTTCTTTTTTTATTTCCCCTAAAATAGGTTGCAAGTACTTTTTTGTTTAGGGAATTTGACTCTGCTTCCCTGCTTGTTAGTTTCTTGAATGTCTAATACAGGTTCTTCTGATCCTCTTCAACACTTTATTTGGATAGAGAAATTAGTGGGAAAGGAAGAGAAGAGAAAAAAGGGATCCATCTTCCCTTGTTTGGATACCATTTGGTAAGACGGAAGGGAAACGATATTATGCATTTTCCCTTCCTCTTTAATAAACCAAATCTTTCCTATGTAACCTTACCTTCTCTCTCCTCTTCCTTTCTTCCTCCTTCTTCCCTTACTTCCCTTTCCCTTCCACTTTGCTATCCAAACAAACCGTAAAGGGGTAGACGGGGAAGGGGGGGGGGGGGGGAGGCAAGGAATGAAAGAAACAAGAGAAACTTCACATACCTAAGGAGGTAGTTATGTAAGGCTGTAAGCACAGCAAAGGCCTCATTGTAGCACATTAATATCACTGACGAACAGTATACCACATAACAAAGAAGTTGGGGAACCAAACTCCAATACCTACATCTTACCCTCTTTTGGGGGGAAAAAACAAAGCTAAATAAATAATTTATCAAAAACTTTGTGTGGCACGGCTTATTAACGATTTTTCATTTCGGTCACAACTTTCATCCATGGAGCCCACATCTCCAATTATCTCCATTTAACGAACCTAGAATCACTATAAAATCCCAAATACCTCAATTAGCAACTACGTTACTCCAATTTACAAAATAAAAAAGGGAAATTTTCTTTGGTAACCCTCAATTTTTTTCTCTTTAGTAAATTGCAAAAAAACTTATTATTTAAGGTAATCATGAATTATTATATTAAGTTATTTATAACATTAATGATACTTTTTTTTTTATTGAATATTCAGCTATAGTTAGTTTCTTTTTTTTTTTTTTTTTCTTTTTAAATTTTTAACAATTAAATAATTTTTAAAAAATTAAACCACCTCCTCCCCACACCCAGCCACCCTCTCCGTCTCCGTCTCCCTCTCCCCCTCCCACTCCACTGCCGGCACTCGGTCCACCTTCTCTGCCGGCACTTTCCCCAGCTAGCGACCCTACTCCTTCCCTTTCAACACTAAAAGCAAGGAATTTTTCGGTGGCGACATCGACGACAACATCTTTATAGGTGCAAAGTAAAGGGATAGTAACGGCTTAAATCGCTGAAAACTGCCTTGATGAAGATGTTTGATAACCGATTCAGAGAGAGCCAGTTCAAGGTCGATGTTAACACCTTGTTTGTGTTGATTCTGCCGTCGTCTCCATTGTTTGTTTGTTTTCTAGTTTGTTTGTTCGGCTACCCAAACAACGATTACTATAGAGGGTTTTGGTTTTTGCTTTCTTCAGTTATTTCAGTTACATTTTTGTGGGGGTCTCAGGGTGGGGGTGGGGGTTGGGGTGTTGGGGAGTTGGGGTCGGGTCGGCCGCAGGCGTGGGCGTCGACGGAGAAGGTGATCAGGGCACTAACAGTAGAGGGGGAGAGGGAGAGGGAGAGGGAGAGGGTGTTGGACTGGTGGGAAGGGGTGGGTTTTTTTTATTTTATAAAAAAAAAGGTATTTAATTATTATAAAACTGACCATGGTTAAGTATTTTAATTAGAATATCTATTATATTTGGTTATAAAAATTCATGATTACCAAAGATAATAAGTTTTTTTGCAACCAATGAGAAAAATAAAAAATAGAGGGTTATCAAAGAGAACTTAAGAAAATAACATTAAAAAATTGTGAGTCCTAACCGTTTATTATTTAGGAGTAAATTCAGAGAATAAAGGGGTGAATATGGGGATTATAATGTAAGGATAACCAGGTGTTTGGGATGGACTGCTGTGAGGAGGTTCATGGAGAGAGAAGAATATGGAAGGAAGTAAATAAGTGGGCCCGACAAAAGGGAAGGGTAACGAAAACTGTTAAGTGGTAGCAAAACCTATATTTTTAGGTTTTGGGTGGTAGTAAAATAAAATAAAATTTTAGATGGGCAGCAAAAATCAAAGTGGTGCATTTTAGTGGTAGCAAAGGTCAAATTTTCCTATTAATTATTATTATTATTTGGACATTATTTTTTACATTGGTTATAAAAATCAGGCTTTGTTGTTGTCGTTGTTGTGAAGGTCAGTCTATTAGATACTTCATAATATCATTCATTCTACAAGTAAACTTTAATCAATATAAGTATACTTTTTCATAGAAAAAGGAATCAAATTTCCTTATCCTTTTTTAAAGGTGGGTCTAAAGTTTCATTCAATATTGAAAATTTTTCATGGTACTGAATTGAAATATAGATTTTGAATTCTGATATGGTATTTATCCGATGATTAAAGATTAAGAATCTTGTTACTAAAGATATAAGAATTCATTTGAAACTTTTAAGTTTTACTTGAAATTTTGGCAAGTAATATTGTGAGTTGAAAGGATGGAAAAGTTGATTCCATGGAACGCTCCTTTGGTTTGCAGGTACATATAAAGGCAGTTGTCTCTTTCTGCTGCAGCAGATAAGTCCTAGAATGCATGCACAAAATCCAGGAGCAGAACCCCAAATATTTCACTCTCTCATGTCCCTGGGAGTCACCGGCTATATATTTCCGAAATCAGAATTCACAAATTTTTTGCTAGATGTCAGAGTTTCCTGATCTCACAAGTGCCTATCACCATAGGCTGAGAAATGAATATGATACAAAAGAAAAGTTGAAAGATCTACAGGTATTAAGGAGGAGTGAAAAACATTTAATTAGGCTTCTTGATAAAATAGAAACACAATTGAACAACACTTCTTACTTAGCCGGAGAAGAGTTTACCATGGAAGATGTTAGCTTGTCTGTTGCTCCTAAGATGAAAATGGGTACATTAATACTAGGACAAACGTTGTGGAGTACTAGAAGATGGTGCAACAGAGGCCTGGATACAAAAGGATAATTGGAAAGTTTTTTGAAAGATCATTGACAACAACCTGGTGATATATCCATATGAGGAGCTTATTGAAGTAATATTAAGTGTACAGAGGTTTGGAAATAATAAAATACTAAAGGCATTTTATTCTTTCATTGTTATAAATTGGGTAGGGTGACCTATATTCTATGCTACATAGACTCAGGATCGGTCGGACACGGACACGTGTCCAAGTGTCCGATCCGGCAAGTTCCAAAATTCTAGGACACGGGGACTCTGTCCGATATTTGGACATGGGTACGGGGACACGTCAATACGTCACTTAAATTTATATAAATAAAATATATTACAAAAGCTTTAAATTTTTCATTACGTCCACCCCTATTTTTTCTTCATGTTTCTCCTCTTTTTTTCTCTTCACTTTTAATGAAAGTGTCCGAGTGCACATTGAAGGGTCACACGTGTCGGTGTCCATGTCGTGTCGTGTCGACACGTACACTTCACAATTTTAGCCTTGTCCGATTAACATAGCCTATATTTATGGTGCACCTAAGACATTTCAACCATTTTCTCTTTTGATTCCGATCATTTTGCATTTTGCATTTTGCTAAATTTTAAAGGTGTAACATGAATATATGTATGTAGATTTTCGAGCTCATATATATCAAGCACATCAATCTCACATATGAGTTCAACACAAGTTGGAACTAGGTATATTCTACTACTTTCATTCTAATTAATGTTCTTATATGAGACTTCTACGACTGCACACTATAATTTTTCAATATTCAGTGTGCACATTTATATATATACTCTAAGAAAAAGTCCAATAAAATCCAAATAATAAGAATTTTCAGCATCAAAAGGCAAATTACCAAGAGCCATCATGGTGTTACAATTAGAGGCTAGCCGTTAGACCCTTAGTATATTTAAAAAAAGATGGAAGAAAAGAAGAATAGACTAAAAAAACAAAGCTTTTGGTAAAAATATGTATTTACAAAAGAATTGCAGAGAATAACTTTCCATGAAAACAATGTATTATGAGGAAAGAGATATTAAAAACTTACTGACATAGCTAGCTTTTCAAGAAGGGGCAATTATTGCTTTTTGTCTTCTGCTTTTCTAGGCTGCAAGAAATAAAAAAAAATAAATAAATAAAAAACAAAAAAACAAAAAAACAAAAAAACAAAAACCAAGCATTATATCTTAAATGATGAAGAGGGAAAGGGAGTGTACAAGATCACCATTGTTCTCTGAAGAACAATTTTCAATAATACACCTTAACTTCTTAGACTCTAATGAAACAATAGTTAGCATGGAATCTTTATTTACTTTTCAATAATGCTCTGAAGTACCTTAATCCAACAATATCAAGATTTAAGTTGCTTTCATACAAACATGATGCTGAATAGAATCAATAGATTGCTAATATGATTTGAGCTGAAATAAAAGCAGCAGGGCAAAAACCAACTATGCCAAATGTTAAAAAAAAAAAAGGAAATTTCTGATACCAACTACCAAGCCAACAATAAATGTTAAAGCCAGCACATAGGAGAACCAGGCCACCAACTCATTACTACGTCAATGCAAGTGCAATACTGCAATGAGCCCATATTTTTTTATCATTCCTTCTCATTTGTATTTATATAAAATTTAGGGCCAAAAGCAATCCGGAAAAGAATCAACGAGGAAGAAATATCACCACATGCACCAAGATATTCTAGCAATTTTACTTTTTTTATTAGTACTTGCCATCCCAGTTTCTAATCGCTCAATCAAGGACCAAAGTAAACAACTGCATTTGCTACTAATGTACAACAGCTTCGGCAACTGTATTTGAGTGTTTTCCGAGACACAATATTTTCTCCCATACAGGAATTTACTGTCAAGCATTACGAGAAAAAGAAAGCTCTTGCATTGATCATAATCTAGGCAGGGCGGGGAACAATTAAAATTCAAGTTGAGCTATAATGAATGTGGAAAAGACTAAATACACAATGGGGTAAAACCCACGGGAGCACCACCAATAACATCAAGTTGAACTACCAGCATAAGGCACTACACTAAATCAATTCAAAGCAGCTCTCCAACTGAACGAAGTTTTCTAGCCTAACAAGAAAAAATGGTACAGCAAACAAAATCCTTGTTTAAACTCCCAAATTTTAAATGCTTTGTAAGAACATTACCTAATCCATCAAAAGGACAAAAATAACTGTTTTTTTAAAGGCAAAATTACTTAATTTCACCCAAATGTTACATCAACACACAAAAATCAATCCCAAATTTCAACAGTAAACACAATTGATACCGAATAAACATAATCGCATCCAACAAGAACATGCACATAAGGTGTTCGACAAAATGCTTGAAAGAAAAACAACAAACCCAGATCAAAACAGCAAGAACCTAAATCACACCTTAATACTAGGAGTAGGTTCACGAAGCTCTTCCTCAGGAATAATGACAGGCCAACCTTGACCACCATCTCGAAACATCTGCTCAGTTTCAAGGTACTGACCTTTATCGAGAATGAGAGTACGAATGGATTGAGCAGAGGTTTTAGAAGCGTCGAAAACTTCCTCAACGCCATTGACGAAGGTGACCTTGATTTGAGGAGGGTGATCATCGGTGCGACGCTTAACTTCGACTTGGCAACTGGGGTTTGAGTCTCTGGCTTTTCCCGCGCTACACTGGGCTAAGAACTCCATGCACGCACCTGCACGGGAGTCCAGTGCGTTGAACTCTAGCTTCACCTTTGACAGGAACTTCAACATTCTCAATTTTCTGAATTTCTCTCTCTTCTCTCTTCTCTCCTCTTATCTTCCTCCGTTCACTCTTGATACTATTGGGGTCTGCAAGTTCCTCTTGATACTAGTGATACTAATATGACCGTAACCAATAAAAAAAACGGAGGGAGTATAACGAATAAAGGTGGCAAAAGCTATTAAGCTAACCCGACCCGAAAACTCAGCTAAAAATAGTGGGTTAGGATTGAGTTTTTCGACCCGAAAATTTAAATGGGTTGACACGAACCCGACCTGAAATTAAATAGGTTAATTTAAGGTTGAAAATTTCAACACAAAAATGACCCACTTAACCCAAAATTATTTTTGGGTCAACCCCAACCCCAACCCAACCTGATAACCCGAATTGTATAAGATAGATATGTAGTATAAAAATAAAACAAAAATAAAAATATCTAAACAAAACAAATAAAATTCGGCCCAAGCCTATGTAATATCTTAAAGTAGACTAAAACCCTCAAATCCTAAATGCCTACTTCACTTTTTCACACACTACTCATTCGTTTTCAACTTCCTCCCTCATATTTCAATTTTCTCTCTCTTCTCAACATTTCAAACCCTCAAATTCGAAATATGGATCTATCCTGAAGTGTGAAAGGGTGAAAGGATGACACGCCTTGACATACATCGTCCCAAAAACTATGTTATATGAAGTCTGTTTAAAAAAAAATTGTTACTTTTGAATTCTAATTTGTAATTCAGTAGGTAGATCTTATTTTGATATGTAATCGTTAATTATGCTAGTTTCATTATATAATTTTGGTGTTTTGCTTGAGAATATTAGTTTGAAAAATGAAAATATCAGTTTGTTTAAAAAGAAAATTAAGTAGTTTCCAAAAAATTAAGGTTGTATAAGCCAATATTAGGTCAAAAAAATCATATTTAAACCCAAACAAAAAATTGAGTTAAACCAGATTACTTTCGAGTTGACTCGAACCCGATTAATTTCAGGTCAAAACCTGATTTAAACCCAAAAATAAAAAATCAAGTCAAATTAGGTTACTTTCGGGTTGACCCAAACCCGAAAATATCAGGTTCAAGTTGGGGTTTTCAACCCGAAAACTTAAATGGGTCGGGTTGGGGGGTAGCTGACCGAAATCAACTGACCCGACCTGATCTGTTTGCCATCCCTAATTATGAATAGTGTTTAAGATCTTAACATAACCGATAAAAAGAAACGGAGGGGTACCCTACAAAATCAATCATCCTAAAGTAATTGGAACACTTTAATATACATATTTGTTGATACATAACTTAATTTTACCTTAAATAGTTTTGATCGTATATTTATTAAACTTAGTTGATACTATGAAAATTTATACAATTCATCAATTTCTTTGTGCCTATTATTTATAGAATTCAAGTCAATCTCCTAAGAAATTGTGCCGATTAAAGTGGTGCGCACTATAAAAATTTGGAGGGATTATTTTGCTTGCATTAAATGTCTTAATTTATTATAAAGATATCTTTAATGACTGTTATTTTTTTTATAGTAATAATTCATATCAAAGTTGTCAAAATCGAGATTCCATTTAAATTGGAAGGGATTTTGATGCATATGTGTTACGGATGATAGTAGTCGTTATTTTCAGAAGTTTTCCTACAAGTTTTTATTTCTCACATGAGAAGATTTTTTCTTGTTTTAGTCTTAGCGTATTTTAATTATTATGCAATTTTATTTTGACAATAATTATTTTTACAATATC
This sequence comes from Chenopodium quinoa, assembly GCF_001683475.1. Lineage (NCBI taxonomy): Eukaryota > Viridiplantae > Streptophyta > Magnoliopsida > Caryophyllales > Amaranthaceae > Chenopodium > Chenopodium quinoa. The sequence continues at coordinate 3,165,447 of NW_018743979.1, read as the reverse complement.
GGAGAATTCGAGTAAGATGATTTTTAGTGATTGTGACTATTCACCAAAATTTTATTTAATATGTATACATGTATGAATTTTTTATACTCGCATAGTATCATATTAGGTATTTTATATACTTTGAAAATTGAAGTGACATCATAATATATATATATATATATATATATATATATATATATATATATATAATTCTTGGATTGTTTGATGAATTTTGTTTAATGACTTGTTTACAAGCATGATAAGAAGTAATAATTTAATTATGACACGATATGTTTATTAAACGGATTTTCACCATATACCCTTGAGTTTTTTGTTAATTCACTACATACCCCTAAAATTTTTCAAATTCACCATATACCCCTAAGTTGTAACAAAAATTCACCATATACCCCTAATGAAAACAAGATGAGTGAAATTTGGTTAATTATGCATCAAAACTACCTTAGATCTTTCCCCCCGTCCTCGAAACCGATCCTCTCCTTTCCCTAACATCCGAAACCACTCCAAATTTCCATAATCATATTCGTATGGTTGATTTTGAGGATGAGAAAAGGAAATTTGGGGTGATTTTGGGGGTGGGAAAAAGGAATGTAGGTGGTTTCGGGGGTAAGGGAATGTATTTAGGGTGGCTTCAGGTCATAATTAACCCTAATGACTGACGAAATTAACAATCATTAGTCATCAGAGGTACATAATGTATTTTTGTGAAAACTCAGGGGTATATGATGAATTTTAAAAAGTTCAGGGGTATATGGCGAATAAACAAAAAAACTCAAGGGTATATGGTGAAAAAACCGTTTATTAAAAGTGGACTGAATCATGTAATTATTTAAGTATAAGTAACAAGAAAAATTAATGCAAACTTAATTCAATTTTATAAGAAAGAGTTACAATTATTATTTATGAAACATGATTATTATTTATTACTCACTTATATCTATAGATTGAGGCAAGTAGTAAATTTAATACTCTCTCATATAATGAGTTGTGTTAAAGTAGGATTCCAACGTAGTAGTGTAATTATGCACATTTTGAGAAGGAAGAACTTAAAAATAATATATTACATGCTCATCAAAATATTAATAGCTTAAATGGGAATTGTTGATTGGTGTATGGCATCCCTGACCGAGACCCGATGACCCGACCCATGACCCGAAATTGACTCGAAATCCGAAATTGACCCGACCTGACCCATACTCGACCCAAAAATGGAGTTGACCCAAACCTGACCCAACACCCGAATCGACCCGATCCGAAGTTGACCCGATCCGAATTGACCCGAAGTGCTTGACCCGAACAGACCTGATACCCAAAATTGACCCGAACAGATCCAATACCCGACATGTCCTGAACTAAAATTACCTTATAATTGAACTTAAAATGTCTCGTACCAAAAGTAACTCAAATTGTTCATCTTTAACCGTAGCTAAGCTCATAAACTGAATTGATAGTTTTTATTATAACAATAAAAAATATATAATCCGTATAAAATTATTCATTTGAGCTTGATTCACAAATAAAACAACCCGAACATGACCCGACCAAATTTTGACCTGACCCGAATATGACCCGAACATACTTGACCCGAATGACCCGACCCGAACTTGACCCGATACATGACCCGAAGTTGACCCGAAACCCGAATTGACCCGACCCGACCCATACTCGACCCGAATGTTAGCCGACCCGAAAGTGACCTGACCTAGACCCGACCCTAAACCTGGGCATCGTGCCGTACCGGACCGCCACGGGTCGTGCTTGGCGGGCCACGGTCACCGGTGTGCCCAGGTTTTCGTGCCGTGCCGTGCCGGCCAATTTCAATGGCTAGCCCACGGCCTGGCACGACCCTCGTGCCTGGCGGGCTCGTGCCGTGCCGACCTTTATGCTGGCCTTGTAATTTTTTTTATTTATTTATTTTTTGTTAACGATTAATAACTTATAAATTATAAAATTATAATTATAACTTATAAGTTATAATTTTATAACCTATAATTTATAAAATTATAACTATAACTTATAAGTTATAACTTATAACTTTTATAAGTTATAAATTTATAAGTTTATAACTTATAAGTTATAAAATTATAATTATAACTTATAAGTTATAAAATTATAAGTTATAAAATAAATTAAGTTGAATATTTATGTTTAAATTTATAAGTTTATAACTTATAAGTTATAAAATTATAATTATAACTTATAAGTTATAAAATTATAAGTTATAAAATAAATTAAGTTGAATATTTATGTTTTATTACTTATAAGTTTATATATTTAGTTTATAGTTTTATACTATTACTTTAAAATTTAATGTTTATGATTTATTAAATATTTTTTTGTATTATTAATTGGTATTTTTCTTTTTTTTTTATATTAATTTACAAATTATAATAAAATGGGGAAAAAAGGCAAATCGGACTTTGGATGTGAATAATGCATACTTCATATTATTATTACTTGAGTTGAGAGAATTGTACAATGATAACAATGAAAAAAATCGTAAAATGATGGTATTAAACAAAAATTGGATAATGATAATATTGATAAACGATAATGATTAAAATCGTACAATATACAAAAATTGTCTATTCTTCTTCTTCTTGTTGCTCGTCCTCGTCTTCGTCTTCGTCTTCGGCTTCGGCTTCATCGGCTAGTTGGATAGATTGAGAACTAGTCGAACCCGAACGGTCGGAAGCAGAGGTTCCTTCATCGTTGTCGTTGTCCTTGTAAGAACGGTCTTGTGAGCGATTTTTCGCATCCAACCAATCTTTGAAACACACGCACATTTCTAGTGTTTCGGGTTTTAGACTTGTTCTTCTATCGTCCAGAACCCTTCCGGATGCGCTGAAAGCTCGTTCGGAGGCAACAGAGGAGACTTGGATATGAAGAATGTCTCGTGCCATTTCCGCCAAAGTTGGATGCTTCCCGCTTTGTTGTTTCCACCATGCAAGGAGGTCGAGGCTGTTTATCTCATCGTCGTCCATGCCTTTGGTGAAGTCTTAACTCAGGTACATCTGCAACTTCGAGACGTCGCTTTGCGTTCTCCTGATTAATGAATCACCTGAAAACCTTGAAATCAAGTTAGTAGCTTGTGAAAATAAATGTTAGGCCTTCTTACTTACGTTTTTGGATGGTTGGGAAAGGCCTGAGCGAGGAACGGTGCCATATTTGATTTCATAGACTCTATATAAATCAAAAAACTGATCCTTCACATGAGTCTTATAGGTTTCTACATCATCGTCAAGATTCATCCATTGAAAATAAATGTCAACTAACATAAATGTGTTTTCATACTTTTGCCTAGTGATTAGGGGATTTTGCTCCCACCAATCGGAATGCGCCACGTGGGCCAATCAGGTCCTGCCAAGTGTCCCCCAGTTGGAACTGTCAGGGCTTGCCACGTGGCACGCGCTTATTCGTCCACCTTGGACCTATTATGTCATGACACGTGGCATACTCCATGCCTAATGGAGAAATCGGCCACCCAGGCCCAACTTCCGAGGGAAGCCCAATCAGCCCTAGGTTAACCTAAACCTAGGATGGGCACGTTTCCCAAGGTTATAAATACCTCCCTTAATCCTCATTAAGGGAGATTACATTAATTACATACAGAAATAACAGGCTGATCTCGCTAACACAACAGATTACCTACATTAAACACTCTCACCTAGAGAGACCCAATCACTTTAATTTCCGCATTAATTACTCCTTAATCAAGTACTAACTTGACCGTCGGAGGCGGAGCTCCCACCACCAGGAGTCTCCGTTGTTTTGCAGGTACAGGCGTCCGGTTCCAGTCTCGGTATTGTAACTCTCCCGCAGGACATCAGAAAACCCCGAAACATTTGGCGCCGTCTGTGGGGAGAGTACTTCTGAGATGGCATCCAAGTCTGTACCGACTCCTGAAGAGAGGCGTCCCCTAGACGACCCTCAAGTTCAGTCGGACCACGATACTGAGGATGAATTTGAAGTTGAAGCTCACACAGATTCAGACGGGACCCTAAGGGCCCGACGTACCCGTCATACCGAAAGAAGGGAACGGGAACATCTTCAAACAGGAAGCGAGCCAGCAGGCGCACCGCCTGTTCGGCAGCAGCCGACTGATGGATCTGCTCCCATCACAAGGAACGAACTCATGACCTTCATGAGGGACTTCAAGGGAGAGATTCAAGAGTTGATCAACAAGAAGCCGCCTGCTCTGGTCAAGGAGCAGTCGGCTAAGAAACCCTCCACTTCACTGAAGAGGAAGCCAGTTCAAGGGCGAGAGGCGACTCCTCATCCTAAATCTAGGAAGCGGGAGCCACCTGCCCTTGATTTCACAAAATTCCGTTTTCCTACAGGAAATAGGAAACCTGTTCGTCATATTCAGGCGGACGGGTCGAAGCAAACATTCACAGACGCTCGGCTACTGCTAGAGCAGAAGAAGAGTGACCGATTGTCAGAGTCGACCTCTACTTCAAACTCCCAAGACAGTCTGCGAAATGCCTCGATGAGGCATACTCAGTCGTATCATGAGAGTCAGTCAGGCGGCACCTCCCGTCAGTCCGGCTTTCATAGCGACCAGGCGGTACCAAACTTACCGTTTGTGCCGCAACAACAGTATTTTTTGCAGCCACCTCCGTTTGGTGGACATGCAGCAAAAAACGTCCAACCTATGGACTGGCAGCTACGGTTGCTTAGACTTGGTGAACAGCCGTCGGCCTTCTCCAAGGAAATTACTGAAGCCGCTCAGCCGGCCAAAGTGAAAAATGTACTAGTAGGCGCCTATGACGGCACTACTAACCTAGAAGACCATCTGATGGCATTCACCAACCTGATGTACCTTTAAGGGTTGGATGATCCCACCTGGTGCAAGTGTTTCCCAGCGACTCTCAAAGGAATCGCACAACAATGGTTCGACAACCTGCCGACTGGTTGTGTAAATAGCTTCAGGACGCTTGCTTACTTATTCACCTCCAACTTCGCCATGAACATCCCTGCAAAGAAGACGACCCTTGATTTAGGAACAATTCAGCAGGGCGAGAAGGAGGGGCTTCGTTCTTACATCAGGCGTTTTAACCTGATGAGAATACAGATTCAAGGGTTATCGGATGAGGTAGCCTATACTGACTTTTTCAGAGGTCTCAAGGACGGGTCGACCTTCAAATTTGACTTGGTCCGAAAGAGGGTGGCGACTCTTCAAGAGGCCTTGATTGAAGCAGAAGCCTATATACAGGCGACTGATCTTTGTAGTACGGGAAAACAGTCGGACAGTAAAAGGTCCGACAAAAGAGAAGGACGACAGAAGCAGTCGTCCAACAAAGACGAGAAAAGAAAAGAGGTCTGGGCGGCTGATTCCTCTAAACAGCCTGCCCAGACAAAGAAAAAAGAATTCAAACCATACTCCCCAAAGTATGTGTTTAACAAGGATAACCAGTTTATCCTAAAAGAAATCAAGGGACGGATCTCAATTGAGAAGCCGGTCCCCATGAAGGGTTCTGCAAACAACCGGAACCAAGAAAAATTTTGTGCTTATCATGAAGATGTTGGCCATCACATCAATGACTGCATCAGTCTCATGCGGTATCTGGACCACCTGGCTGAGCAAGGTGATCTTGACACTTATGTCAAGAAATCTACGGGGAACACTTCCTCGAAAAAGCAGTCGGCCAAAAAGAAACAACAGGCCGACAGCTCCGATACAGATGATGTAGTCGTCTACACCGTTGCAGGCGGCTTCTCAGGAGGCGGCCCCACTATTAGGGGCAACAAAGACAATATCAGGCGGTTAGATGTAAATTCCGCTCACCAAGAACGGTCGTCCAAATATTCATTTCCTGAGATTGTCATCACTGAAGAAGATCTAGGAGGGGTAAGAGGGCCGCATGACGACCCTATCGTTATTGAATGTAAAGTGGCCAACCAGAGAGTTGGCCGAATCCTCATAGATACCGGAAGCTCCTCAGATCTCATCAGTAGCAAATGTCTGTCGAAACTAAAATATCAGACTGATTGCATACATCCGGCCTCCCACCCTTTAGTAGGGTTTGGAGGAGGAGTCGTCCACCCACTGGGACGAGTGGATTTACCCATCCGCCTGGGCGAAAAAGGGGAAGGACGACACATGGTAGTCCGGTTCCTGGTAGTAGAAGAACTCTCGGCCTACAACATGATTCTGGGACGACCAACCCTGAATAATTCCAAGGCTGTTATAATCCCATCTCTTATGTTGCTCAAGTTTGAGAAGGATAATGGAACAGTCGGCTCCCTAAGGGGAGATCAGAGGATGGCCCGAGAGTGCTATCTCTCGCATGTCAAGCCCACTGTTATGGCCACTGGGTCAAGTGGTGAAAAAACAGACCTTGACAATGTCAAGGAGAGTGCGCCTGTTCAAGAAGCAGGCGGCAAGAAGAGAAAGGCATCCCAGACAGGGGCCGCAAGAAAAGAAAGAAAATAGCAATCATTGACAGGGGAGCGGTCGGATGAGTTCCGCCCTCAGCCGACTGGTGAGCATACGGACCTGATCTTAGACGACTCACGTCCTGATCGAACAGTCAAAGTTGGGACGACTGCTCTGAGAGACCTTGGTGACGACTTTCACAAACTATTGAAAGAATACAAGGACATCTTTGCATTCGAAGTCCATGAAATGCCTGGCATTAGTCCTGATCTGGCGGTACATAAACTGGCCGTGGATCCGAAAAAGAAGCCGATACGACAGAAGAAACGGAACCATGGCGAAGAAAGAAGTCAGGCGGCAGCCGCCGAAGTGAGAAAATTACTTGATGCAGGGTTCATTCGGCAATGTTACTTCCCAGACTGGGTTGCAAATGTGGTGCTTGTTAAAAAGCCGAATGGCACCTGGCGAATGTGTGTAGACTACACAGACTTAAACAAGGCGTGCCCCAAAGACAGTTACCCTCTGCCTAAAATTGATAATCTGGTCGACTCAACAGCCGGCCATGCTTTGATGAGCTTTATGGACGCCTACTCTGGTTTCCATCAAATTCCTTTATGGAAGAAAGATCAGGAGAAGACGGCCTTCGTCACTGATCAGGGGTTATACTGTTACACGGTCATGCCGTTTGGTCTTAAGAATGCTCCGGCTACCTTCCAGCGAATGATAAACACTGTGTTCTTTGATCAGATTGGGAGAAATGTCGAGGCATACATTGATGATATGATTGTCAAGACTAAACTTCAGAAAGATCATCTGTCGGACCTCCGAGAAACTTTCGCCACACTCAGGCGGCACCATGTCATGCTCAATCCCAAGAAATGTGTATTTGGGGTTGAGTTTGGGAAATTTCTCGGATTCCTTATCAATCAGAGAGGAATAGAGGCGAACCCTGAGAAGGTGCAGGCGGTCATTGACATGCAGTCGCCTCGTACCATCCGAGAGGTTCAGAAGTTAACAGGTTGTCTGGCGGCCTTGGGAAGATTTCTAAGCCGATCAGGCGACAAATGTCTATACTTTTTCCAGGCAATTAAGAAGAAGGCAAGGTTTGAATGGGGGCTGGATGCTGAGGCCGCCTTCTAGAAATTGAAAGTTCACTTGCATTCCTTGCCGAGGCTGGTCAGCCCTTTGCCCGAAGAAGTACTCTACATGTACCTGGCCGTCTCTGATCATGCGTTAAGCGTTGTTCTCCTTGCTGAAAGAGACGGCTGTCAGCTCCCGGTCTACTTTGTCAGTCATGTACTGAAAAATGCCGAGTTGAGGTATCCCCTAGTGGAGAAATTTGGTCTTGCACTCTTCATGGCTGTTAAAAAATTGAAGCCCTACTTTTTGGCACATGCAGTCGTCGTGTATACAGACCAACCTATCAAGCAGCCATTGACCATCATGGAGTCGTCAGGCCGAATGATCAAATGGGCCATAGAAATACAGAGCCTCGAAGTTACTTTCGAGCCTAGAAAAGCAGTGAAGGGGCAAGCCTTTGCTGACTTTATTGTTGAGATGACTCGTCCTCCTGACTCTCAAGTTCCAGACCAAGTCTGGAAGGTATATGTGGACGGAAGCTCTACTTCAAATGGTTGTGGAGCAGGCGTCATATGTCAGTCGCCAGAGGGCGACAGGTACGAGTATGCTTTACGCTTCAGTTTTCAGGCCTCAAACAATGAGGCGGAATATGAAGCTTTACTAGCCGGAATCCGCATGTGCAAGGCGGCAGGGGCAAGAAAAATAGACGCCTGTTCCGATTCACAATTGATAGTGAGTCAGTACAATGGCGAATACGAAGCAACCCATCCGGCCATGATCAAGTATTTACAGGCGGTCCGACAAGCAGTAGGCTCCCTTGAGGATTTCCATCTGACCCAAGTGCCGAGATCAGAAAACAACCAGGCAGATGCACTTTCAAAATTAGCATCATCCGCCTCCTGTGATACTCCTCGAACTGTTTTTTGGGAAGTAATGGAGAGGAGAAGCATTGAGGAAGAACCTATTGGAATCTTAGACAGAAGCTCAACCTGGATGGATCCAATCAGGGCATATCTGACAAATGGTACCCTGCCGGATGATCATCAACAGGCGGCAGGACTGAAAAAACGAGCAACCAGTTTTGAAATAATAAAGGGAGAACTTCACAAAAGGGGGTACCTTCAACCCTTCTTAAAGTGTGTTACTCCAGAAAAGGGACGAGAGATACTAGACGATCTTCACTCTGGTTACTGTGCTTCTCATATAGGCGGTAGGACGCTTGCTCAACGGGCAAGGCGGCAGGGCTACTTTTGGCCTACTTTAGAAGCAGATGCAATGGAGATGGTGAAAAAAATGTGACAAATGCCAAAGGTTTGGCAAGCTAATTCACCGTCCGGCTACTGACCTCACTACTATTCATAGCCCACTACCGTTTGCTAAGTGGGGCATGGATATTCTGGGTCCATATACGCCTGCTACAGGCGGAAGGAGGTACATACTTGTTGCCGTCGACTACTTCACTAAATGGGTAGAGGCGGAGGCTGTAAAGGGAATCAAGACGAAAGATGTAATTTCATTCATTTGGAAAAATGTCATCACTCGGTTTGGGGTTCCCATGTCTATGGTTTTTGATAATGGTCCCCAATTTGAGACGCCTGTTCTCAAAAGCTGGTTGGGTGACCAAGGAATTGCAAACTACTTTGCATCTGTCGGCCGACCACAAGCAAAAGGCCAGGTAGAAGCTTTTAATAAAATCATCTCAGACGGTCTCAAGAAAAAGATTGAGCGAGCACGCGGCCTATGGGCGGATGAATTACCACATGTTCTCTGGGCCATTAGGACGACTGAAAAAGGGGCGACTGGAGAAACTCCGTTCCTCCTAACTTATGGTGCGGAAGCTGTTCTTCCAATAGAACACTACGAGCCGACTCTTCGAGTAATGTTATATGACGAAGAGGCAAACTGGGAAGCCATGCGCCTGGCATTAGACTCACTTCCTGAAAGGAGGGGCAATGCTGTCTTGCGCCATGAAATCTACCGCCTGAGAATGACTAGATCATACAACAGAAAAGTGCACAGGCGTCCACTCAAAGTGGGGGACTTTGTACTTAGAAAAATGGAAGCAGTAGGTAGGGCTAATGAGTCTGGCAAACTAACTCCCAACTGGGAAGGACCCTACCAAATCTGTGAAGAGGTCAGGAACGGTACCTACCGGCTGGAAACACCAGACGGACAACCGTTGCCTCGAACTTGGAATGTAGATAATCTTAAGAAATATTTCTTTTGAATGATGTAAATAGTCAAGAGCTACTTAATAAAAGTTTGCATACTTACTATTCAATTTGGTACAAAGAGGGGCACGCCTACTGAAAAACAGTCGGCTACTCTCCAAGTTTAATTTTTTACTTAAGAGGGGCATGCCGTCTGTACCTTTACAGTCGGCTACTCTCCATTAAGTATTTTACTCTCTTCAGAGGGGCATGCCGTCTGTACCTCTACAGCCGGCTACTCTCCATTGAGTATTTTACTCTCTTTAGAAGGGCATGCCGTCTGTACCTTTACAGTCGGCTACTCTCCATTGAGTTTCACTCTATCTTCAGAGGGGCATGCCGCCTGTACCTTTACAGTCGGCTACTCTCAACATAGGGGCATGCTGTCTGGACATATAGTCGGCTACTCTCCATAGAAGAGGGCCGACTGGTTCCAAACACACAGCCACCCCCTTATACTTAGCTAAAAAAGATTAGGGCCTGGCCGACCCTGTGCCTAAACAGGTGGCTACCCTCCTCTTACTTAGCACCTACGTTCACCAAGAACTAACCAAGGCCACAGGCCGAGTGATCAGACCAGGCGCCAAGCCAACTGATCCAATCTTCAAAACTAATACGACCTGTCCCAACATCATAGCAGGCGTCCGGCGGCATCCCTCCGGATGAAATTCGTCGCAGAGAGCAGCTCCCTTTTGGGTGGAACATTGCTCTATAAACTAATTACACGGCACCTATACGACTGTCCCTAAGGGCAACCACGTAGCCGTTTTTGAGACAAGGATAACTCTATCACTAACCAAACCAGTGGTAGCAGTTGAAATCTGAGTCAGATGACCGCCTGTATTACTTGGGATAAATGCAGGAGGTACCTCTTGAGTTAATAGCCAACAAACATTGGCGAATCAAGGGGTCTAGCCGGCCTCCGCCGCCTGGTACCTCTACTTCTCAAGCAAGAGTGACGGCGACTGAGTAACTCCAATGTTAACTCATAGTCACTCCCTCAAACTTGGTATGGAACCTAAAAGGTTTGAGTAGACCGCCTGTTTTTTGGCAAACAGGGGCACTCAAACCCCTATTCCTACTAGGTAACCTCTTGAGTTAATAGCCAACAAACATTGGTGAATCAAGGGGATCAGCCGGCCTCCGCCGCCTGGTACCTCTACTACTCAATCTAGAGTGTGACGGAGACTAAGTAACTCCTATGTTAACTTATAGTCACTCCATCAAACTTAGTATGGAGCCTAAAGGGTATGAGTCGTCCGCCTGTTTTTAGCAAACAGGGGCTCTCAACCACTACTCCTGCTAGGTTAACAAATTATGAGTTAAAAGCCAACAAATATTGGCGAATAAAGGGAAACAACCGGTACCCGCCGTTTGATACCTCTACTACTCAGTTCCTTGGCAACTAAGTAACAATCATGTTTACTTGGTCAGACAACTTTCTTACTTGGTTAAATTTACAAATGACAGGACCGCCTGCCTAAAGGGGATCCAGTTTTTAAAATAGTTTGAATACCGAATTGCTAAATGGCCGACTGATCGTCTAGCCTGGAAACAGACAACCAGTCGTCCAGGGGCATAGGCGGCGTGACTAACTATCCGTACCTGTCTGCAACTATCGGCCATGTAAAACAGTCGGTATAGTGAACAATTGGATATCAGAATATTCAATACTTAGACAAATTTGAAGTTGAAGCTCAAAATTCATTAAAAAGAAGCCGGTCATTAAAGACCGGCAAAATATTTAGAGCCCCGGCCCCCTGGCCGGGTAAATACAAAACAAACGGCACGCAGGCCGTGGAAAGAATACATAAAGCTTAAGAAGGGGGCAGATCTTCAATATTAGCAGCTGCCGCCTGGTCAGCACTCTTCTTGCTGGACTCGGCTTCAGCCGCCTCGGCTTCAGCTGCATTCTTCTTTGATGCATTACCCCCAAGCGGCACAAGCGCCACTACCGGCTCCTCCTCCTCCAACGCTTCCTCCAACGCCTCTTCCTCAGCAGCCGCCAGGATCTCTTGATTATATGTATCAGAACACTGGCGGTACGTTTTTTCCCATGAGGCAAAGTCGGCATTGGGGAAGAGGCGGCCCCAAGTCATGCGCTGGATTTGAGTAGAGTCTTCCATCATCTCCCGGACCAGCTCTTTCTTCTCTTGCTCGGCCTTTTCCGAGAGCTCCTAAGTAAGACTCTTCTCCTGGGTCACCAGGCGTTCCTTTACGTTGGCCAAGGATTTCTCCTAGGCTTCGTATGAGTACATCTTTAGGCGAAGAGGTTTCAGCTCAGCCTTGAGATTGGTGATGGTCGCCTTCAGCTCGCCATTCCTCTTCTGGGCTGCCTCTAACTGAGCCCGAATAGCGGCGGTAGCCTGCGCCTGATAATAAAGAATATTAATGGTCAGAACTTCATTTTGGGCAATTTGAAACATTGCCTTATCACAGTTGGAGGCGGCCATGGCTTTTGCAGCCTTTACCTCTTTGTTCTTCCGGTCAAGCAGCTTGCGAAGGCCGTTCACTCGGAGCAGGGCCTAAGTAAAAAGGAACAGGCGTCAGTTTCCAAACAAAAAAGAAAACAGGCGTCCAGGAATTCAAATACTAAAAAATATGCTAAGTATACCTCAGCAAGGACCCCTGCAATCCCGTCTAGGTCAAGGGTGCCGACACCCCTGACCGCCTCCCTTTTAGCTGGAGGAACGGCCTTGATCATAGACTTGGCCACCTCGACCAAGTCAGGCTCCTGAGGGCCGGCTGCATCAAGCATAAACAAACGGATGAGACCTAGTAAAAAAGGGAGCAAGTCTAAAATTTACAAGGACAACTTCATACTTCTAGGCGGCCCAGCAGGAGTTTTAGAAGAAGTGGCCGGCTGTTTCTCAGCCGCCACATGTTTCCTGGCAGAACCAGGAAAGCTCGCAACAGTCGTCCTCCGGGCCTTGGGGTCCGGCTGTTGGGAAGAAGAAGCTCTTGGAGCACCCGTCTAAAAAAGAAGAAAAGAGTCAGTATATGCATAAACACAACTCCAAAAAGAGGGTGAAAGGTTCGAAGCCCACCAAGGGTGCCCCCTTCTTGGGGGAGTCGGTTGAAGCTTGTTGCATGATGGAGGCCCGCAACATGGCCGCCGCAGTCTTGGAGGCGGTAATTTTGCTCATAGCGTCCGCTGCAAAAGCAAATAGCAAAGTTAATAAGTCATAACAAGAAATGTATGGAACAACAGAGTATTCGACAGGCCGACTACCTCTTGAGCACCGACTGCTGAGTCCACAGGCGGCCAAAAAGTACTCGTCATAGAGCCATTTGAAGCTCGGGACGCAGTGCAGGGGTACTTGCTCTCGTACCCCTGAAGTAGAGTTGACCCTTGACTCTACTTTAAAGAGTCCTTTATCAAGGATCTCTTTCTTAGCCTTGGGGGGAACAGGCGGCATGCTGCGGCCGCCTGCAAGAAGGGGCGGATTCCTGTTCCACCTATTGAAGCGCTTGTTCAGCTCAGTGTCTGAACTCTCAATGATGAGGAAGGTGCTCCGCCAGTCCTTCCACTTGTTTGCTTTACCTCTCGTCATGAGGTAGCCCCTGTGGCTCGTCAATTGATACCAGCCGGTACCGCCTGCCTTAGGGGTCTGGCTGAGATAGTTCATGTGGGCGAAAGCCTCGAAGCTCGGCTCCACCCCGTGCACTTCGCACCCGGCCACATAGCCGAGTACGTTGACCCAGGAGTTCGGGGCTAACTGCCATAACCCCAACTCATACCCATCCAAGATCCGCTGAACAGCCGGATGTAATGGGAAGCGCAGCCCAGCCTTGATGGCCGCCTCGTAGCAGCCAAAGCAGGCGCTATCATAACTGGTACCAGCCGGCCAGACGACTGTGTCTTCTGGATCCGGCACGAACACTAAAAAGTCGGGGCCCATGGTGTGGTTTGCAATAAAGCTCTCCACTTTCTCTTGCATGGCTGTGATCCGGCCCCGAGGTACCGTGCAGTAGTAGGGGGTATTTTGCTCTCGGTAAGAGGCGGATGGCTCCGCCCAATTGTCCCCCTTCTCAACTGCGTGAGAAAGCCTCGCCTCTTGCAGGCGACAGTTTTTCTCTTCTGTGTCCAGAGAAGCATGGCCAGAAGAGCTAGACTCGGAATCGTCCTCTGACGAGTCTGAAGAGGACGACTCCTCCCCTCTCCCGGAGGGGCCCGCCTCCTCTCCTTTAAAAGGAGCAGGAAAGAAAGAAGAATTGTCAACTGAAAAATGGGAAGGGGTCACTTTGAATCCTCCCTCAGAGCTGCCGGCTTCTAAGCCGCTTTGTTTCACCTCCACATCTGGCGCCTGGTCAGATGTTTCACTAATCGGCACCCTGTGGGAGGAGCCGTCTGAGTTTGAGATCCTGGCAGTCTTTTTTGTTCTGGCCATCATGCTCTGCATAGACACAGATATAGTCGGACTTTGTATAAAGGGCAAAGATGGGTCCGGAAAAGGGCAGGCGGCACTCCTAGTCCTAGATTCAGCCTTCCCCGGTGACCGGCTGATCACTAACCTAGGTCGTGTCGTGTGCTTCCGTGGTGCCATTTCAAAAAAGAAAAGAATAAAAAGAAAATTAAAAAGTAAGAGAACCGACAGTTACCTGAACGAGTGACGATTGATGAAGTTCTGAAAATCCTTTGCAGTCGGCTTGTCAGAACAAGCGGTAGGCAGAAAAGGTCCAAATTGTCAGAGCAAGTTCAGGGGTCCGAATGTTCTCTCACAAAGTTCTCAAGTGTGAAAATGACTGAAGTCAACACTCCCTTATATAGGCGAAGTGAGAAGGCGAAGGGTCACTTTCAGAATTCAAAATTTGGGCGGGAAAATCTCTCGGCCTTTCGCCGACTGACACCTGTAGTAGGTCGTCGCCTGTTACAGTGCGACACCTGTCACAGGTAACACGTGACCAGTCACGTGCCACCTGTGAGGGGCAAATGATTAGGGGATTTTGCTCCCACCAATCGGAATGCGCCACGTGGGCCAATCAGGTCCTGCCAAGTGTCCCCCAGTTGGAACTGTCAGAGCTTGCCACGTGGCACGCGCTTATTCGTCCACCTTGGACCTATTATGTCATGACACGTGGCATACTCCATGCCTAATGGAGAAACCGGCCACCCAAGCCCAACTTCCGAGGGAAGCCCAATCAGCCCTAGGTTAACCTAAACCTAGGATGGGCACGTTTCCCAAGGTTATAAATACCTCCCTTAATCCTCATTAAGGGAGATTACATTAATTACACACAGAAATAACAGGCTGATCTCGCTAACACAGCAGATTACCTACATTAAACACTCTCACCTAGAGAGACCCAATCACTTTAATTTCCGCATTAATTACTCCTTAATCAAGTACTAACTTGACCGTCGGAGGCGGAGCTCCCACCACCAGGAGTCTCCGTTGTTTTGCAGGTACAGGCGTCCGGTTCCAGTCTCGGTATTGTAACTCTCCCGCAGGACATCAGAAAACCCCGAAACACCTAAGATCTAATATGGATGCAAAAATATAAATCAAAGGAATTTCACGATAATATTTACGCAACTTTGTTTCCATTGCTGGAAGATACTGATCATAATCACTTTGACTACGATGATCAGCGAAAAGTTGGGCGAGTAAACATGCATTAGAAAGAAAGTTTTGAGCACAAGGATTGTAAACAGAAGAAAAACAAAACGTCATGTTATATAATAACTGTAAAAATTGCATATATCTTTCACAGTTATACCAATCATCATCATACAAAGCATTTTGTGGAAATTTTTGGTTGTAAAATATTGTTAACGGATTCTTGTACTCAATTGCCTTGGTTAACATGTCATAGGTGGAATTCCACCTAGTTGGGAAATCGGTTTTAATTTTTATTGGCCTTATCTTTTGTTGTTTTAGAAAACTCTTCCAACCTTGGTATCTCATGTTTGAGCTATTAATAGACATAATAGCATCTCTGATTTAGTTGTAGTATGGGCCAATTTCCCGAACTCCATCTTGTACACATAAGTTAAGTACATGGCAAACACATCTAGTATGAAGAGCATCACCGTCTAATATTACATCGGTTAAGTTTTGTTTGACAAGATTAGTTGTGTATGTCATAGAGGTTGCATTGTCAAAAGTCATAGACATCATTTTATCTCGAAGGTTGTATTCGTTTATTGCTTCTATTAAATGGTGAGCAATGTTAATGCCGGTGTTTGGGTATTCCAGCATTTTGAAATGTATTATTCTTTTTTGTAACAACCATTGATCATCTACCCAATGGCAAGTCACACATAAATAGTGATATTTATAACCACTATCCCAAGAATCGGCTGTCAAAGATACTCTATAGTTAAGGTTACTCAATTCGGCTTGTAACCGGACTTTGTACTCTAAGAAATTTTTCATTGCGGCGGAACCAAAGGTTTTCCTAGAGATTCTTTTATGTTGGGGGTTGTAGTGCTTTGTTAATTTAGGTGTTAAATGGGTCACTTTCCTAGAAAAGAAAAGGTTGTTCAGCGTGTACTATTATTTTTCCTAGTTCATTTCTATCCCTCTCATAGTTTTAGGTGAAGCCGTGTGGATGGTACTGGGAAATTTTTGGGTGGGTTGGATCACTAGCTGGTTTTGCACAAGCTCTCTTGTGTCTACTTAAGTGTCCCGTCCCGGATTTGGATAGTGCCGAGAATACTATTACGTGTTTTACATTTTGCATGTGTTTGTTGGGTTTTATTTAGGAGGAAATGACGCCATACGTCACTCTTTCGGTTTTTCAAAAGTACCATCTCACTTTCGGTTAACCATTCATGATGTGTGTTTGGGTTAGTAGTAGTAGTAGTAGTAGAAGGGATAGAACCGGAGGCATTTTGGGTATCTTCTTGGCTACTTTGGCTAGAATAATAGTTTTGTTGATCACCAAAATAATTAGGTGGGAATTGACTGAATTGTGGGAATTGCTGTGGTGGTGGAAATTGGTTTGGTGGTGGAAATCCCGAAATATTATAGGGTTGAAAATCGGAAGATCCGGAAGTACAATCATGCCTAAATGGCTCATAGTACGGGGGGAAGTAACCGGGGTCATTGGTTGGACTCGGAATTTGGGGGCTCGTTGTATTAGGTGATTCCCTAGAACTACTACCACGGCCAAGTCGGCCTCCCCCCCCCCCCCTAGATGATGGGTTGTTCGATGCCATAATTAACTTTTAGATTTTTAATAAAAACTGATTAACAACAATAATAATTAATAACAACAATTTTAACAATAAAAATAACAATAATAATAATTAATAACAACAATTATAACAATAACAATAACAACAATAAAAAAATAATAACAATAATTGTAACAATAATAATAATAATTAATAACAATAATTATAACAACAACAATAACAATTAACAACAATAATAATTAAACATGATTACTCTAATAATAACAATAAAACGATAATAAATTAAAGAATAGTTTAGATCTTACAACCGTGCTTTAACGCTCCACTAATTACGATTACGAACTTTTTAATTTTTTCCGATATTAGGAAAATAGTTAGAGAATATAAGAGAATTATTAGAGACTATAAGAGAATTATTAGAGAATATAAGAGATTAAGGATTATTAGAGATTTAGAGAATATAAGAGATAAGAAGAAGAGATTGTGATTTTGTGATTTGGGAAATGAATGTAAGTGGGTATTTATAGGGAATTTGGGGAGGGAAAATGGCCAAAAACTAGCCGTTATTACAAACGGTAATATTACCGTTGCAACGTTCGGCACGCAGGCCGTGTCGGGCCGGCACGAATGTCGTGCCTGGCGGGCCGTGCCTGGTGTTCGTGCCACGTGCCGGGCCAACGTGCCAGCACACCGGGCCCTGGCCGTGCTCGTGCCGGGCCATGCCTAGAAACCCAAAAGGCTGTTCGTGGCACGGCCCGTGGCACGAACTCAGTTTGGTGTACCAGGCCGGGCCTGGGCTCGGGTCGTGCCGTGCTCCGTCGAAGGGCGGGCCGTGCCGGGCGGCACGCGGGCCACCCCTGCCTGTGCCCTGCTTTACCCGATCCGAATGACCCATTTTCCAGGTCTACTTGTGTGCGTGTCATAACCATGTAATAAATTGATTAATCATGAAATTGAGGGGCGAAGACAATAAATTATTACATATAACTATTTAATACATTCTCCGGTTTTTTAAATTGCATTATTTGTCATTTCACATTTACAAATGCAGTTCTTTAGCCGTTATTTTTAAGTAAAAATTATAAAAATATGATATTTAATTATATTTTCTTCCTAACAAATAATTCACAAAAAAAAATTAAAAGGAGATGTTTTGAGTAAAAATACCCAGGCCATGTGGCTCAATCAGAGGGTGACACGTGTCACCTTCGGAGAGGTTCAAAATAAACCAATCCTCAGCTGACACGTGGCACTCCCAATCAGTAGGGAAAAAGACGGCCTTTAGGGCCCAATTCCTGAGAAAAGCCGCAATACAGCGCAACCCCCCAAATCTAGGTCAGAATGACCTAGGTAGGGGCTTATTTACCAACGACCCTATAAATAGGGAGATTTCCCCCAATTCGGGGACACGTTCATTTATTACACACAATCAATTCTCTCGAAAACAGAGAAAACACCTGATCTCAGAATCCGAGATGATCCACTTTTACTTTTCACACTTTTACATCACTCTGAACACTTTCTAACTTGATCGTCGGAGGCAAAACTCCGTACACCCGGAGCTTCTGTTAATTTGCAGGTACAGTCAGCGGGAAATCAGTCTTGGTGACATAACTCTCTCAAGGGACAAAACCCCGAAATATTTAGCGCTGTCTGTGGGGAGAGTACCTTTAAGATGGTTTCTCAAGAGACTGTACTGCCTTCTGAGAATAAGCAGCCTACGGCTGAGGTCTATTCAGACCATGATACGGAACCAGGGTTCGAAACATATACGACCGCAGATGGATCTCTCATTACAAGGCGCATCCGTTCTAATGACAACAAGGAACGAGCGATGGTCAGACAGGTCCGAGTAAGTCATCCCCCGAGGCGGCAGGATAGTCTGCTCACATCACCCGAGACGAGTTCATGAAATTCATGACGAGTTTCAAGGGAGAGATGAAGGACTTGATCTCCAAGAGGACGGATGGTCCCAACAAGGGTTAGTAAGCTAAGAAGCCCTCTCGCTCTGAGAAGGCTAAGTCAGTCAAGGACAGGAAGCCCACTCCGCACCCAAAAACAAAGGAAGGGACCCGACCTTTGATTGATTGGATTAAGTTCCGCCTCCCCGAGCTGGGGAAGAGGAAGACCATCCGGCAAACACAGCCGGATGGCAACAAGAAGACTTACTCTGATGCTCGATTCTTCATTGAGTAGAAGAAAAACAAGCAACTGTCTGACTCGGCTTCAACGTCGACGTTCCTAGACAGCTTTAAGAATAGCTCGATGAGGTATTCTAAATCTGTTCAAGAGAGCATGTCAGGCGGCCCGTCCATCCATACAGGTCCTCAAATGATCGTCTCGACCCCAAATGTGCCTCAGCCATACAGGACGTTTGCCCAGCCTTACATGCAGCCTGCTCTCTTCGGGAGTCAGGCGCCATATAATGTCCAGCCACTGGACTAGCAGCTACATCTGCTAAAACTTCGGAAACAACCTTCTACGTTCTCCAAGGAGATAACTGAGGCAGCACAGCCGACCAAGGTTAAGAATGTTATGGTGGTACTTCTGATGGAACCACCAACCCAGAAGACCACCTGTTGGCATACACCCACCTCATGTACTTGCAAGGGTTGGATAATGTCGCATGGTGTAAGTGCTTCCCAGCCATGCTGAAGGGCATTACCCACCAGTGGTTCGATAATTTGCCGGCTAGGTGCATCAACAACTTTAGGACGCTTGCGTTCTTGTTCGCCTCAAACTTCTCAATGAACATACTCGCCAAAAAGACAAGCCTTGACTTGGGCACGGTACAACAGGGAGGGGCTCCGCTCATATGTCAAGGTTCAATCTGGTGAGAATCCAGATCCAAGGACTGTCTGACGATGTTGCTTACACAAACTTCTTCAAGGGTCTGAAAGACGGGTCGACCTTCAAGTTCGACCTCATCCGAAAGAGGATCTCCACTCTTTAAGAAGCGCTGATGGAGGTAGAAGCCTATATACAGGCGACCGAGCTCTACTCCACTTGCAAGCAGTCGGACTCAAAGAAGTCCGACAAACAAAAAGGAAGTCAGCAAGAACAACCGGCTCACAAAGCTGAAGAAAGCAAGAAGAGAAAATAAATCTGGGCGATTGAGGATTCTAATTAGCCATCCTAGAAGAAAAAGAAAGAGTTTAAACCGTATGTCCGAAAGTACGAGTTTAACAAAGACTGCTACTCCATCCTCATAGAGATAAAAGGCCGGCTGACTATTAAGAAGTCTGCAGCAATGAAAGGTCCGGAAAAGAACCGGAATAAAGACAAGTACTTCCACTTCCATGAGGATATTGGCCATGACACCAACGATTGCTGTAGCCTCAAGCGGATGTTGGATAGATTAGCTGATAAGGGGGTGTTGAAATCTTACATCCTCAAGTCCAAGGTGACCCTTAAGATGGACCCCAGACAGCCGTAAAAAAAGCTAGCAAAGCCTACTAGTAGTTCGGACACTAAAAAGGAGCCGATCTACACTATAGCAAGCGGCTTTGCCGGAAGGGGCCCGACAATCAGGGGCACCAAGGACCATGTTAGATAGCTGAATGTCAGCTCCGTCGACGAGGGCAAGTGTCCACCGACTCATTCCCTAAGGTCATCATCACTGAAAATTAAAGGACCGGGGCAAAGTCCGCCGGCCGCATGATGACCCCATTGTCATTGAATGCAAGGTGGCCAACCAGAAGGTTGACCGGATTCTCATTGATACCGGTAGCTTGTCTAACATCAATTAGATACAAGTGCCTGTCCAAGCTAAAGTACATGCCCGGCAGGATGCACAAGGTCACTCACCCCTTAGTTGGTTTTGGGGGTGGAGTTGTGCACCCAGTCGAACAGATTGATCTACCCATCCGGCTAGGAGAGAAAGGAGAGGGGCGCCACATGGTCGGTCGTTCTTGGTTGTGGAAGAGCTGACCACCTGTAATATGATTTTGGGTCGTTCAGCTCTAAACGAATCTAAGGCCGTCATCATCCCATCCCTCATGCTGCTTAAATTTGAGAAAGATGACGATTCTATGGGCTCCCTGAACGGGGACCAGAAGACGGCAAGTGAGTTCTACCTCTTAGACGTCAAGCCCACAATGACCGCAGCCGGCCAGGGTGAGGAGCTAATAGACCTTGATGATGTCAAGGAGGAAGATCCTGCCCCACAAGCAGCCGGCAAGAAAAAAAAGGCTGACCAGCTGGTAACTATTAAAAAAGAAAAACAATAGCAATCACTGATCGGGGAATGGTCAGATGAACTCTGTCCCCAGCCGGCTGATGAACATATTGTTATTGCTCTGGACGACACACGTTCGGAGCGTAATGTAAAGGTTGGGACGATTGCTTTTGCAAAACTAGGTGCAGACTTGTACCATCTGCTGAAAAAACTCAAGGACATTTTTGCCTTTAAAGTGGAAGAGATGCAAGGCATCAGCCCGGATCTTGCAGTTAGGCAAAAGAAAAGAATTCACGGAGAGGAGACATCTCAGGCGACAACCGCCGAGGTCAAGAAGTTGTTAGACGCCGGGTTCATTCGGCAATGTCACTTCCCAAACTGGAATGAGAATGTTGTCCTTGTAAAGAAGCCGAATGGTACTTGGCGCATGTGTGTTGATTACACTGATCTGAATAAGGCATGTCCGAAGGACAATTACCCGCTTCTAAAGATCGACAGTCTGATTGATTCAACAGCCGGACTTTGATGAGTTTTATGGATGCCTATTCCGGCTTCCATCAGATACCCCTGTGGAAAAAAGATCAAGAGAAGACGACATTCATCACGGATCAGGGGTTATTGTGCTATACTGTGATGCCGTTTGGCTTGAAGAATGGGCCTGCTACTTTCCAACGTATGATTAACTCGGTCTTCATTAATCAGATTAAAAGGAGTGTAGAGGCGTACATTGATGAAGTGATAGTCAAATCCAAGCTACAAACGGACCATCTAGCTGACCTCCGAGAAACCTTCACCACACTCAGGCGGCACAAGGTTATGCTCAACCCCAAGAAGTGTGTCTGTGGTGTTGAGTATGGGAAGTTTCTCGGATATTTGATTGATCAAAAGGGGATAGAGGCCTACCCTGAGAAGATACAGGCGGTCATTGACATGAAGTCTCCCCGCACTGTAAAGGAAGTTCAGAAATTAACCGGTTGTATGGCGGCATTAAAGAGATTCCTCAGCCGGTCAGGTGACAAGTGCCTCTATTTTTTCAAAGAAATTAGACAGAAGACCATGTTTGAATAGGGGAATGATGCTGAGACAACCTTTCAAAAATTAAAAGAGCACTTACACTCTTTGCCAAGGCTTGTTAGCCCTCTGCCCAAGGAGACGCTCTACATGTACTTAGCTGTCTCAGATCATTCTCTCAGTGTTGTTCTCCTTGCTGAGAGAGATAATAATCAGCTCCCGGTCTATCTCATTAGCCATATGCTTCGAAATGCAGAACTCCGGTACTCTATGATTGAAAGATTCGGTCTCGCCTTATTCATGGTAGTCAAGAAGTGGAAACCTTACTTCTTGGAACATCCGATGGTAGTCTATACAGACCAACCCCTCAAGCGGCCAATGACAACTTTAGAGTCATCCGGCCAAATGCTCAAATGGGCTATTGAAATGCAAAGTCTTGAATTCACTTTCGAACCTAGGAAGGCAGTGAAGGGTAAGACGTTCGCCGACTTCATTGTTGAAAAGACAAGGCCGGTTGAACCGGAAAATCTTGATCAGGTTTGGAAAGTGTATGTAGATGGGAGCTCTACCATGAACGCTTGTGGTGCAGGGATAATATGCCAGTCTCCTGAGGGGGACAAATATGAATATGCACTGACATTCAAGTTCCAGGCCTCAAATAATGAGGCAGAATATGAAGCCCCTGTTAGCCGGCATCCGCATGTGCAAGGCGGCGGGAGCAAGAAAAATTGATGCCTGCTCTAATTCTCAATTGGTAGTTAGCCAATACCATGGTGACTATGAGGCCACCCATCCGGCAATGATTAAATACTTGCAGGCGGTCAGAGCGGAGGCTGGGACACATGATGAATTTCATCTAAGTCAAGTGCCCTGGTCGGAGAACAATCAGGCGGATGCTCTTTCTAAGCTGGCATCATCCGCCTCCTGTGATACGCCTCGGTCAATCTTCTGGGAGGTAATGGAAAAACAAAGTATCGAGGAAGATCCCATTGAAGTTCTTGACTGAAGTTCAACCTGGATAGACGGCATCTGGGCATATCTACTAGACGACACTCTACCAGACACATATCTAAAAACGGCTGCAATGAAAAAGTGTGTGGCCAACTTTGAGACCGTAAAGGAGAACTTTTCAAGAAGGGCTTTCTGCAGCCTCTCTTGAAATGCATCACCCCAGAGAAGGGGCAGAAAATTATGGAAGATCTACATTCGGGTTTCTGTGCCTCACACATAGGCCGCAGAGCTCTAGCAGAAAGGGCAGGCAATAAGGCTACTTCTGGCCCACTCTTCAGGCAGACGCCATGAAAATAACGAAGAAGTGTGATAAGTGTCAAAGATTCGGCAAACTCATACACCGTCCGACCATTGATCTGACGTCCATTCATAGCCTGGTACCATTTTCCAAATGGGGTATGGACATTCTGGGTCCGTATACGCCTACGCTAGGCGAATAGTGGTATATTCTAGATGCCGTTGACTATTTCACCAAGTGGGTAGAGGCAGAGGCTGTCAAAGGCATCAAGATAAAGGATGTCATCTCCTTCATCTAGAAGAACATCATCACCTGGTTCGGGGTACCAATGTCTATGGTTATTTACAATAGCCTTCAGTTTGAGATGCCTACCCTCAAGAATTGGTTGGAAGACCAAGGGATCTCTCACTGTTTGGCTCATTTGGCCGTCCACAAGCAAACGGTCAGGTTGAAGCCTTCAAAAAGCTAACCTTAGACGACACAAAACAGAAAATTGAAAGGGCCGGTGGTTTACGGGCAGAAGAATTAACTCATGTCTTATGGGTCATCTAAACAACAGCAAAAGGGGCAACCGGTGAAACCCCATTTCTCATGGTGTACGGTGCTGAAGCCGTCTTGCTTATTGAATATTATGAGTTGACTCTTCAAGTCATGTTGTATGATGAAGAGGCAACTGGGAGGCCATGCAGATGGCATTGGAATCACTTCCAGAACGTAGGGGCAATGCCGCCTTGCGTCATAAGATATACCGCCTGAGAATGACAAGAGCCTACAACAAAAGAGTGCACAAACGACCCTTGAAAGTAGGGGACTTTGTGTTACGGATAATGGAGGCAATCGGTAGGGCCAATGAGCAAGGAAAGTTGACGCCTAATTGAGAAAGTCTCTACCGGATCTATGAAAAAGTAAGAGGTGGCACCTACCGCCTGGAAACTCCAGACGACAGGAAGCTAGCTAGAAATTGGAATGTAGACAATCTAAAGATGTACTATTTCTAAGATTTGTAAATTTTTTGTAAATGAAAAGCTTGTTAATGAAAAATTGCTTTTGTTTTCAATTTTCATTACTTATGCTTATTAGATATCTTCCAATGGGAACACCGCCTGTGCAATGTGCGGACGGCCAAATCTAAACCAACGGTCTGCTCCAATATGAGTATGACATCCGATGACGCCCATTCGGGTGATTTCGTCGCAGAGAACATCTCCCATTTGGGTGGCACATTGCTCTATAAACTCAAACACGAACGACAAATACTAACTAACCCAATAGGGGCTAGTTCATAGCTGTTTGACCTAAATAATATAAAATTGAACCTAGATGACGTAAGAAAACCACATGTCCTATTGACACCAACCGGTATCCAGCCGTTATTCCAACTTAGATTAACAACTTATCATAATTTTATAACTCGAAAAATCCCCTTAATAGGTCAAAAGGACGCTTGAGTATATTCATGGATATTCAAGTCCAATTTCACAGATGACCCAAACGGTGAACTTCTGGGTGATCAAGATAGTACCGCCTGAATCTTGGACGACTGTGTATTTGGCTTAGGGCAAACATCTATTTTGAAACTAACCACACAGCCGCCCAAGGGCAAGAGGCTATCCGGTTTGTTAGTTGCCGCATACAATTAATAAGTTGGGCAAAATCGAAGAATATATATAGCAAAAGTCATAAATTGCAAGAACTGAAAAATTTAACAAAACCGACTCAATCGGCCATTTCATAAATAAAAATCGACCAAAATGTCGGGGGAGTGATTGTCCTTCTGGATTTACATCCGGGAAAATTAAAAGAAATGTTGATAATACATCAGAAATATTCGGCATGCAAGCCGATAATGCGGACGGACAAAGGCCGAAAAGAAAGAAACAAAAGCTAATTTTACCAAGGCGGGGCCTTCGCCCCATCCATCGCAAGCAAAGGTAGAGCAAAGTTCACCGGCGCATCCTCTGCCTGTTGCTCTTGCTCCTCTCCCCTCCCCTGCAACCTGAGTTGGCTCCTCACCGTCTGAGGCCTTCTTGTTTGCCTATTCCTCAAACGGTTTAGGCTTCGGCTTTCCTTCAGCCCTGGCAGAAAGAACAAGATCTGCGTAGTGGTAGGCCAAAGCCCAGACACCATAATCAGCACCCTGATGCACTAGGTCCCATGCCATCCTCAACCGATCCTCGTAGTCTTGTTCATTGTCCTTAATGAGGTGGCTTTGCTTAGCCTCCAGAGTTACCTTGAAGTTGGCCTAGGAAGCAGCCATCTCATCCTTCAGACGGTTGACGTCTGCTCAGAGGGTGGTGTTTTCCTTGTTGGCGCCCTCCAGAGCTTTGAGGTCCGCCTGGGCATTCTTGTGCCCCGCCTCAAAATTGGTGGCTTTCAAGTTAGCCTGATTAAGAGCAGCCGTCAGATGCCTGATGGATTCCGCCTGTGTCATTAGTTCAGCTTTAGTCTTAAGATCATTTATGGTATTCTGATATTGAGCAACGACAGCGGACTTATTCGCTTGTTTATTGACCTTCCTTACCTCTTCCTGCTTGTGAGCATACAACGTCTTCAGCCCATCAACTCTCAGCATCGCCTGTATAAATGCGAACGGTATGTTAGAAACATAACCGACATTATACTTAAAAGAATCTGAATTAAGTTACTATACCTTAGACAGCAAGGTGAGGATGCGTTCGACATTGAACAACCGAATCCCAAGGATGACCTCCTTATCTTCCTTGGGTATAGACCTTAGCATGGTCTTGGAGAATTGTTGCACATTCGGCCACTAAGGGGATTGATCTCCAGCAGAAGGTAAATTTAGTGAGAAAGCTACATAGGCGCCACTAACGGACCGCCGGCTGCCTAAGGAACCCTTCGACTGTAGCTGAGAATGTGACTTGACCCGCATGGGCCACCTAAGCTCAAAGAGGGAGTCGAAGGGGTCATCCGTACCTTGGGGATGTTGCTGAAGGCTTAGATCACCCACAATCGCTGCAGAACCGTTTGCAGCTTTGGGTGGCTTGCCACCCTTCGACACCTCGCACCCGGCTTGTTGGAGAGGTCTATCCCAAGACCAAGGTTCCTGATACTCTTCCCGTCGTTGGTCAGACAACCCTTCTCAAGCGGAAACTCAAGAGTCGTTTGAACAAAAGACACCTTTCTGGACTTGGCCGAGCTTATGACCTCGCCATCCGGCTTCCGTTTGAACAGAAGACACTAGGAGCCCCCTTGTCTCTATCCTGGACAGGAAAATGCAAGCAATAAGTATATAGTCGGTCACAACCGTCTCTATACGCAAAGAGAGAGAAGACTAGTGCAGACGATTCATACCTGACCCTTAGCCGCCAGGCGGGCCTTCTTTTTCTCTGCATTCTCCTTTCTTATTTGAGTTGTAGAGAGAGCAGGCGTCTTGCCTTCAAGAAGCATGCTTATGTTGGTTTCTGCAAAAAGAACCGTCTCTCAGATCATTAAACAAACAAGAGTTCACAAGTTAGAAATAATAAAAACGACATATAACTGTTGGATGTTTACTCTACGTACGTCCATCGAACATGGTGCTCAGATCGCAGGCGGACAAGAACACCCCGTCTCTCAGCCACTCATGATTGGGTACCCAGTTTTTAGGTACGTTTATTAACTCGCCGGTCGTTAGGGGCATGGTAGTCACCCCAAAGAAATCCGGCTTTATTATTGCCTCCTAGTCGGCGTCTGAAACCTTAGGCTTGGCACACTTTTGGCCTAATAGATCCGACTTCTTATTGTAGCAGCTATACTCAGTTTTCTCATCGTTTGGGGGCAGAAACAAGATAAAACCAATTTCTCCAATCAGACGACTTAGACGGTTTGTCTTGGGTCATGAGGTATTTCGGATGGGTTTTCAAGGTGTACCAAGCCCTCCATTCGCCCAGGTTACGGCTTAAGTAATGCATATGAGCAAAAGCCTCCCAGCCGAAATAGAGGTTATGCATTTCACAGGCGGCAATGTAGCCCAGAATGTTAACCCAGGAGTTTGGGGTCAACTACCACACGCGAAGGTCGTATCCTCGAAGGATTGCCTTTATTGCATGATGGAGGGGGAAGCGGAGACATGCTAGGAACGCCGCCTCACAACAGCCAAAGTACTCAGTGGCGTTTGGTTAGTTATCTTTCCAAGCAATGGTGCCAAGCTCAGGCGGCACCCGTATGGCATAGCCCTCTCAAAGAGGAGTAAAGTTCTCCAAACCTTGTTCCATGTTGGCCCTATCCCTAGCGGAAACATGGATCCAGAAGGGGTCCGTCTCTTTGTTCCACTTCTTTTGCTCCTCTTCCTCACTATCCTCAAGCGGGGATAATGAGTCACTACTCTCCTCAGTGCCAAACCTAGAGGCGGTCTTTCCACCGTCTCTCTCCTCGCTAGGTACAGAGCCGGTCTCTTCACCGTTTCTCTGTTCAAACTCAACTTCATCAGATTCCTCTAGGATACTATCGCTAGGAGTGCTAGGTGCACCCGGAGGAGACTCTCATTCCTCGCCAGCCGGTTCCACCTCATCAGGCGGAACATCGTTTGTATCTTCCTCTCTATAGTCTAGATCAGGTGTCGTCCTCATTGTTCGAGCCATAGTGTCCTGCACAGACACAAAGACGGTTTGATTTGGGGAAGAACAAGGGTGGTCCAAACACCCAGAGGCGACACCTCCTGTCCTAGACTCAGCCGTACAAGGAGACCGACTGACTACTAACCTAGGCTGTGCCATGTGTGCTTAAGGTGAGTCAATCTTATTCAATGCTATATACACAAACGGTAAAAGAGCAAGGGGAATAGAGACGGTACCTTAAGTGTTTTTCTAGAAAGACTCAAGCGTTGACCGGATGTAACAAGCGGGTAAGAAAGTAGGCAATTGCCTCAAAAGTACACAGGCACTTGTCTTAGAAGTACACAGGCGGTTGTCAAATTTTCTCTCTCTAGAACGTTTGACTTTTTCTCTCTAGAATTTTTTGAAAATGTCAAAAATGAGGGGGGGGTAAAATTCTATTTATAGAGGGGTAAATCAAGGGGCATCCCTGTAATTTCTCTAGAAGGTGAACAGTTAAACTGTTCAACAATGCTTAAGTGACAAGTATCACAGGTGCCACGTGGCACGCCACTTCACCCTTGTGAGGGGCAAATGTTTTGGGTAAAAATACCCAGGCCATGTGGCCCAATCAAAGGGTGACATATGTCACCTGAGGAGAGGTTCAAAAATAAACCAATCCTCAGCTGACACATGGCACCTCCAATTAGTAGGAAAAAAGACGGCCTTCAGGGCCCAATTCCCGAGAAAAGCCGTAAAACGGCGCAGCCCCCCAAATCTAGGTCAGAATGACCTAGGTAGAGGCACATTTACCAACGACCCTATAAATAGGGAGATTTCCCCCATTTTGGGGACACGTTCATTTATTACACACAATCAATTCTCTCGAAAATTGAGAAAACACCTGATCTTGGAATGCGAGAAGATCTACTTTTACCTTCTGCACTTTTACATCACTCCGAACACTTTCTAACTTGATCGTCGGAGGCGGAACTCCAAACATCCGGAGCTTCCGTTGTTTACAGGTACAACCGGCGAGAAATCAGTCTTGGCAACGTAACTCTCCCGAGGGACAAAACCCCGAAATAGGAGAAGTGTGAATAGTGGAAAAGTCCAAATAGTGCAATTAAAATAATGGATGAAGTAATTAACAAATTATATAAAATTATTTATGAATAAAAATAATCACATAAATATTTATAATTATAAAAACAAATGATTTAGTTAACAAAATAATTATAATTTTTCCCCGAGCTACCAAAATATCAGAACGACTATGGTGATTAGACTGGAAAAGAACTGAAAGATTTAAGATTGATCGGCGGTAATTGGGTGTGGAGAGGTGAATCATAAGATTCATGGGTCGGGGTTTTTGAAACGTTTGAGATTACATTAAAAAAATTAAAAAACTTACCATAAATTAAAACGAATTGAGATCTTAAAAAATAGATAAAAAAAATCTACTAAAGAACCCTAAATTGTCTATACTAACAATAAAGTGAAAGTTAGCAAAACCCTAGATTGTCGATTCAAATTAATATTCGATGATTATGAGGAACAATGTATACCTCACCTCAAATTAAATGGAGGAAAGAAAGCTCATAGTGTGTATCAATGGAAAGCTTGAAGTATGCCGCTTGAATGGAGGAGAGAGGAGAGAAAGAGAGGAGGAAGTAGAGATTAGAATGAGTGGAACTATGGAATAGAAGGAAAACAGGTATAGATGGTGTTTGGGGTAAAAATTACCCCTGCAACGTAGCCCAATGAGGAACTGACACGTGTCACCCTCATATAGCCCCAAAGGGATCACATCAGAGGATGCCACGTGGCATTGTACCCCTAATGGGGGAGCAGATTCTCATCTATTATAAATAGAGGAATCATCATCATTTATTGGGCATTCATACATACTTACACAAATCCCGAGCAATATTAATTGCAGAATCTCTCTGAATCAGTGAGAAATACCCATTTACTTTCCGCACGTTTACCCATCCGGAATCATACTAACTTGATCGTCGGAGGCGGAACTCCACCCAACCGAAGTTTCGTGGTTTTGCAAGTACGGAAGTCAGGCGCGCATACCCAGTATTGTAACTCTCCCGAGGGACTAAAAACACCCGAAACATTTGGCGCGATCTGTGGGGAGAGTACTACTGAGATGGCATCCGACACTGTACCGAATGCAGAGGGTAGCCGGCCTACGGCTGACCCTGAGGTCCATACGGACCATGAAAGTGGCAGTAGTGACGAATACGACGTCGAAACCTACATGGCCCCAGGTGGGTCATTTCGATCTAGGCGCACCCGTTCCAAGGAAACAAGGGAACGGGGCCAAGACAAAGCTGGTCCCAGCAACCCAGGCGGCAAGCCTGCTGGACAACCCCAGGCGGTGGAGGGTGCTGCCCCCGTCACCAGAGACGAGCTCATGAAATTCATGACGAGTTTCAAGGGGGAAATAAAGGACATAATCAAGAAGTCAACTGGCCCAAGCAAGGGTCAGTCGGCAAAGAAGGCTTCTGGGAAGAAGCAAATCAAAGACCCGGTGCCCACTCCTCACCCCAAACCCAAGGGGACGGTTGGGCCCCTGATCGACCTCTCAAAACTTCGTTTCCCCGAATTAGGGCAACGGAAAGCCATCCGACATACACAGCCGGATGGGTCAAAGAAGACTTTCTCTAACACCCGGATGTTCATCCAGGAGAAGAGAAGTAAGAGCATGTCTTAGTCGGCTTCCACGTCGACCTACCCAGACAGTTTCCAAAATGCTTCAATGAAGCATTCAGAGACGCAACAAGGGACTCAGTCGCGCGGTGTGACCGTACGAACTGGTCCTCACGTAATCTAGCAGCCCCCGTATATGCCCCAATAGCAATACACCCCGTATAAATCTCCATTCATGTAGTCGGCTCCCTTCGGGGATCAGGCGGCATATCAAGTCCAGCCTATGGACTAGCAGTTCGGCTGCTAAACCTTGAGGAACAGCCTTCAGCTTTCTCCTGGGAAATAACCGAGGCGGCATAGCCGACCAAGGTTAAAAATGTGTTGGTTGGTGCCTATGACAGTACCACCAACCCGGAAGACCACCTAATGGCATACACCAACCTCATGTACCTACAGGGGTTAGACGACGACGCCTGGTGCAGATGCTTCCCGGCTACATTGAAGGGCATAGCCCAACGATGGTTTGGCAACCTGCCGGCTGGGTGCATCAATAACTTCAAGACGCTTGCATACCTGTTTGCGTCTAACTTCTCAATGAACATCCCTGCCAAAAAGATAAGTCTCGACCTAGGGGCTATCCAGCAGGGTGACAAGGAAGGACTTCGGTCCTATTTCAGGCGGTTCAATCTGATGAGAATACAGATTCAGGGGCTGTCTGACGAAGTTGCATACACAGACTTCTTCAAGGGTCTGAAGGATGGTTCAACCTTCAAGTTTGACCTGGTTTGTAAGAGGGTTGTTACCCTCCAGGAGGCGCTGATGGAGGCCGAGGCCTATATACAGGCAACTGAACTCTGCGCCATCAAGCATCCGTCGGAACCCAAGCGGTCTGACAGGAGAGACAACCGGCCTACCCAGCCGGCCAAAAAGGAAGAAAAGAAAAGAAAAAAAGTCTGGGCGGCAAATCGCACTGGTCAACCGTCCTAGAAGAAGCAAAGAAAGTTGGAACCGTACGTCCCCAAGTACGAGTTCAACAAAGTCTGCTCCTCCATCCTCATGGAGATAAAATACCGATTGACAATTGAGAAACCGGCTGCAATGAAAAGCTCTGTCAAGAACAGGGACTAAAGCAAGTACTGCCAGTTCCATGAGAATGTTGGCAATGACACCAATGGTTGCTATAGCCTCAGGCGGCTATTGGACCGTTTGGCTGATGAGGGGGCTATGAAGTCTTATCTGGCGAAATCCAAGGGCAACCCCAAAGCATGCGGTGGACAACCGTCCAGAAAGCCGGCTGCTAGCTCGAAAACTGATGAAGAGCACATCTTCACTATAGTAGGCAGCTTTGCAAGCGGAGGTTCTACCATCCGGGGCACCAAGGATAACATCCGAAAACTGTCCAACCCAGAAGATGAGGGCCAGGCGTTGAAAGACACCTTCTCTGAGGTCTTCATCTCTAAGAAAGATCGGGGCATGGTCAGGCGGCCTCATGATGACCCTATTGTCATCGAATGCAAAGTTATCAATCAACGAGTTGGTCGGATCTTAATTGATACTGGGAGCTCGTTTGACCTGATCAACTACAAGTTCTTGACAAAGCTCAATTACAAGCGTAGCAGTATGCACAAGGCTCCTCACCCCCTAGTTGGCTTTGAAGGGGGAAGGGCGGCACATGGTCGTCAAGTTTTTGGTGGTCGAGGAATTGACCGCCTACAACCTTATTCAGGGCCGTCCCACCCTCAACGAGTCCAAGGCAGTCATTATCCCATCTCTTATGCTGATTAAGTTTGAGAGGGATGACGGGTCAGTGGGTGCCCTGAATGGGGATCAAAAGATGGCTAGGGAGTGCTACCTCTCAGACATCAGGTTGACTGCTACGGCAGCCAGTCATAACGAGGAACCCACTGACCTCAATGACAAGGAAGCCGCGCCTGCTCCCAAGGCAGCCGACAAAAAGCGAAAGGCGGACCAATTGGCCCCCGCCAGGAAAACAAAATAGCAATCACTAGCCGGGAATGGCCGGATGACTCCCGACCCCAGTCGGCTGGGAGAGCGTTGATGTCGTCCTGGACGATAGCCGCCTTGACAGAACAGTCAAGGTTGGGACGGTTGCTTTTGAAAAGTTAGGGGCAAACTTTCTCCAACTTCTGAGAGAGTTCAAAGACATATTTGCCTTTGAAGTGGAGGAGATGTCAGGCGTCAGCCCGGATCTAGCCGTCCACAAGCTAGCCGTTGATCCCAAAATGAAGCCGGTTAGGCAAAAGAAAAGGGAATATGGCGAGGAGAGGTCTTAGGCGGTAACCGCCGAGGTCAATAAACTCTTGGATGCTGGGTTCATTCGGCAATGTTACTACCCGGATTGGGTAGCAAATGTTGTTCTTGTCAAGAAGCCAAATGGTGCCTGGCGGATGTGTGTAGATTACATAGATCTGAACAAGGCATGTCCGAAGGATAGCTACCCACTTCCTAAGATCGACAGCCTGGTCGACTCTATAGCCAGCCATGCCTTGATGAGCTTCATGGACGCCTACTTAGGCTTCCAATGGATTCCCCTATGGAAGAAGGATCATGAGAAGACGACCTTCGTCACTGATCAAGGGTTGTACTGCTACACGGTGATGCCGTTTGGGTTAAAAAATGCACCTGCTACCTTCCAACGAATGATCAACACGGTTTTTATTAATCAAATCGGAAGGAATGTAGAGGCGTATGTTGATGACATGATAGTCAAATCCAAGATTCAGGTGGATCACCTAGCCGACCTCCGAGAAACCTTCACCACACTCAGGCGGCACAAGGTCATGCTTAATCCCAAGAAGTGTGTCTTTGGTGTTGAGTCTTGGAAGTTCCTCGGATTTCTGATTGATCAAAGAAGCATAGAGACCAATCTAGAAAAAGTACAGGCGGTGATTGACATAAAGTCACCTCGCACCATCAAGGAGGCCCAGAAACTAACCGGTTGCCTGGCGGCCTTAGGAAGATTCCTTAGCCTGTCAGGTGACAAGTGCCTTTGCTTCTTCCAAGCAGTCAAGAAGAGGTCTAGATTTGAATGGGGAGAAGAAGTTGAGGCATTTTAGAGGTTAAAGCAACACTTGTAGTCTTTGCCAAGGCTAGTAAGCCCCCTGCCTAAGGAGGTTCTCTACATGTACCTAGCCGTCTCAGATCATTCCCTTAGTGTTGTTCTCCTTGCTGAGAGAGACGACAAACAACTCTCGGTGTATTTCATCATCCATATACTTAGAAATGCTGAGCTCTGGTACCCAATGATTGAAAAATTTGGGCTGGCTTTTTACAAAGTAATCAAGCGGTTGAAGCCCTACTTCTTGGCTCATCCAGTGATTGTCTATACTGACCAGCCACTCAAGCGCCCAATGACTACCATAGAGTTATCCGGAAGAATGATTAAGTGGGCTGTTGAAATGCAAAGCCTGGAGATAACTTTCGAACCTAGGCGGGCAGTGAAAGGTCAGGCGTTTGCCGACTTCATTGTTGAAATGATAAGGCCGGCATAGCCGGAGAATTCCGATCAGGTTTGGAAGTTATTCGTAGACGAAAGTTCTACCTTAAACGGATGTGGTGCAGGCGTAATTTGCAAATCTCCGGAAGGGGATACATATGAATATGCACTACGGTTCAAGTTTCAAGCTTCAAACAATGAAGCTGAGTATGAGGCCCTGCTAGCCGGTATACGCATGTGTAAGGCGGCAGGGGCAAGAAAAGTTGACGCCTGTTTAGATTCTCAATTAATTGTTAGCCAATTCATTGGTGGCTATGAGGCCACCCATCCGGCAATGATCAAATACCTTTAGGCGGTCAAAGATGAGGCGGGGACATTTAACGAATTTCATCTAAGTCAAGTGCCCCGGTCAAAAGATAATCAGGCGGATGCTTTGTCCAAACTGGCCTCAACCGCCACTTGTGATACGCCTAGGTCAGTCTTCACGGAGGTCATGGAAAAAAGAAGTATTGAGCATGACCCCATTGGAATTCTTAACCAAGCTCTACCTGGCTAGACCCCATCCGAGATTATTTGGTAGACGGCACTCTGCCAGATGCCCCTGTAGAAGCGGTTGCACTTAAAATGTGAGCTCTGAGCTTCGAAATGTATAAGGGGGAACTCTTCAGAAAGGGTTACCTCCAGTCGTTGCTGAAGTGTGTTACCCTAGAAACGGGAAAAGAGGTGCTAGAGGACCTGCATGCGGGCTTTTGTGCATTACATATAGGCGGCATGACTCTAGCAAAGAGGGCCAGGCGGCAAGGCTACTTTTGGCCCACCCTTAAGGAAGACTCCATGGAAGTGGTGAAGAAATGTGACAAGTGCCAGAGGTTTGTCTGGCTTATACACCGTCCGGCAACAGACCTGATGGCTATCTACAGCCCCGGTTCCATTTGCAAAATGGGGCATGGACATCTTGGGTCCTTATACGCATGCCACATGCGGTAGAAGATACATTCTGGTGGCTGTAGATTACTTCACCAAGTGGGTTGAGGCAGAGGCGGTCAAAGGCATCAAGACAAAGGACGTCATCTCCTTCATAAGGAGGAACATCATCACCCAGTTTGGGGTTCATATGTCTATGGTTTTTGACAATGGTCCTCAGCTTTAAACGTCTACCCTCAAGAATTGGTTGGGAGATTAGGGGATCTCGCATTGCTTTGCATCTGTTGGCTGGTCCCAAGCAAACGACCAAGTTGAAGCCTTTAACAAGCTCATCTCAGACGACATAAAAAAGAAGATAGAAAGAGCTGGCGGTCTTTGGGCAGATGAGTTACCTCACGTACTTTGGGCCATCAGAATAACTGAAAAAGGGGAAACCGGTGAAACCCCGTTTCTCATGACATACGGCACTGTAGCCGTCTTTCCAATTGAACTTTATGAGCAAACATTCTGAGTCATGCTCTATGATGAAGAGGCTAATTGGGAGGCCATGCGCCTTGCATTGGATTCACTCCCAGAGCGTAGGGGCAATGCCGCCTTGCGTCATGAGATATACCGTCTGAGAATGACAAGGGCTTACAACAACCGAGTACACAAGCGACCCCTCAAAGTGGGGGGCTTTGTGCTGCGAAAAATGGAAGCAACCGGTAGGGAAAATGAACAAGGAAAGCTAACCCCCAATTGGGAAGGCCCCTACCGGATTTTTGAAGAAGTTAGAGGCGGCACCTACCGCCTGGAAACACCAGACGGCAGGCAGTTAGCCAGAACCTGGAATGTAGATAACTTGAAAAAGTACTACTTCTAAGGATATGTAAATATTTTTTGTAAATAGAGTAAATGAATGAAAAGAATACTTTATTTCCGTTATTTGTATAAAGTCCCATGTGCAATGCACAACCGGGCATCTTTTA
Source organism: Chenopodium quinoa (assembly GCF_001683475.1). NCBI lineage: Eukaryota > Viridiplantae > Streptophyta > Magnoliopsida > Caryophyllales > Amaranthaceae > Chenopodium > Chenopodium quinoa. The sequence goes on along the minus strand of NW_018743979.1, from coordinate 3,129,649 downwards.
AAGTCCCATGTGCAATGCAAAACCGGGCATCTTTTAAGTCCCATGTGCAATGCACAACCGTGCACCTACCAAGACCCAACTGTGCAAATACACAACCGGGCACCTGTCTGCTCAGAAAGAGAAAAGCTAAGTACCTAACTTAGCTATTTTTGGGCCCCAAAACACAAAGTATTTTAAACTACCTGCTCTAACAATGATCAGGCATCCGGCGACGCCCATCCAGGTGAATTTGTCGAAGAGAACATCTCCCTTCTGGGTGGTACATTGTTCTATGCGTCATAAACTCAAACGGCTTTAACCAGTTAGGTTAAAGATAACCCATGACCGTTCGAATGACCTATTGTAAACAAGATACACCCGGTTATTGCCCCAAGGCAATACAAACGGTGAATTAAATCTTGTTGGGTAGCCGACTTTTGCCCAAAAGCACCCTAGCCGGCTCCCGCTTCTATGCTTAAAATTCAAACCTAATTGACTTCAAAGTTATTTTAGTAATTGTAACCGGCTATTTCCCCAAGGCAATACAACCGGAAAATTACATCATAAGTCACAACCGGTTACTGCCCCAACACAATACAGACGGTGGTGTCGACACTAATCAGCAGCCGACTTTTGCCCAAAAGCACCCCAGCTGGCTCAATCCCCCATGCGAAAGGTTAGGCCCTGTTGACCCCAGCATCTGCCTTGCTACTGCCCCAAGGTAATACAGGCAGCAATCTACACTTTAGTGCGCAACCGGCTTTTGCAAGAAAGCACTACAGCCGGCTACGACGTTAGAAACAAGGCCAGAACCTTGTCTCACACCTAACAAAGGCTTAAATAGCATACGTCTAGTCCTAGGCCGCCTGTATGCAGCCGGGGCAATCCTGTTATAAAATGGTTAAAGACTTCCTATTCACTCACCCGGATGATTATGGACGGCTGCCTGCTTAGAGTTGGTAACTAAGCAAACAACCATCCAGGGGAAGACATAGCTAATGCATCTGGCATATCAAGAGCATGCAAAACAAAATTCATGTTGCAAAAATTGAAAATAATTGAAATAAAGTGACGAAGCAAACCGACCCAGTCGGCATATATATATATATATATATATATATATATATATATATATATATATATATAAATAAGAAATTATGTTCAAGTGTTAGGCGGACCCCTGTCCGGAGAAAGTGATACATAAAAAATACACGACACGCAGGCCAGAAAAGTTGAAGACATAAAAGCTTAAGGCTGAGCCGGGTCTTTGAAGGCGGTCTCCGAGGCAGGAAGGGGGCGATCTCTCCTTGCTCTTCAATTTGAGGCTCATCCCCTCCGTCTGAGTCGATCTCCGCCTACATGGCTTCGATCTGCTTCTGCGCCCACTCCTCATAAGGCCTTGGAGTCGGCTGGTTCGACTCTTGGGCCTCAATGGCAAGATTAGCGTACTTGTATGCAAGCTCCTAGATGGCATATTCCGTTTTCGGATGTACCAGGGACTAGGCCATTTGCATCCGGTTGGCGCAGTTTTTCTCATTCTCTTTAATGAGCCGTCTTTGTTCTGCTTCCAGGGTGGTTTGGAAATTCTGACTGGCTGCAGCCGCCTCCTTCTTCATGCGGACGTTGTCAGTCAGCAGCGACGTATTCTCCTTCCGGGTTAGTTCCAAGAGTTTGAGAGAATTCGCCGCCTTCTTCATCTCCGCCTCAGCATTCTCCTTCTTCGCCTGGAGATTGTGGAGCTTTGTGTTGGCCTCATTAAGAGATTTCTGGAGCGTCTTGATGGAGTCCGCCTGTTTCATGATTATGCTTTTAGTTTCTAATTCATGCACAATCATTGAATATTGAGCAACGTTATGAGCATCGGACGCATCCTGTTTAGCCCGTCTTACCTCCTCACACTTGCGAGCATATGCTCTCTTGCCCCTTCACGCGAAGCATTGACTGCAAAAGCCCAAGCGGTGTTAAAAGGGGTCAGACAGCATAATAACAAAAAAAAAAGAAAAAAGAAAGAAAAATTCAGTTGAAAAAGTTCATACATCAGCCAGGCCGGCCATGACCTGATCGGCATTGAAGTTGTTGATCCCTGGGATTGCCTCCTATTCCTCTTTGGGAATGGCCTTCAGCATGGCCCGGGCGTACTGTTGTACATCCGGCCAGCGAGGGGAGAGATCTGCACCAGAAAAAGCTGGGAGTGCGACTTGACCCGCATGGGCTTGCCAAGCAAAGAAGGGTTGAAGGGATCTATTGTACCTTGGGATATTGGGTGAGGGTCATGACTGCCCTCAGCCGGTACTGAGGCGCCGGACGCCCTAGGCGGCGCTGCCCCCTTTGATGCCTTTGGGACATCCGGCTGCTTGGAGGAAAGATCGAACCCCAGGCCAGTGTTTTTGACAGTTTTCCCCCCAACCGTCAGCCAGCTAGGAACTGTATGGGAGGAGGTCTTCCTCGCCTTATTTTGAGTGGCCGACTCCTCCCCCGGCCGGGGCCTGATTAGCTTAGTAAGGGAGCGGGGCGTCTTGCTCTAATCCTAAAAAAGCAAGCGCACAAAAGGTCAGCCGACAAGAAGTCAAATGGAAGTTAAAGAAGGAAAAAGAGGGGAAAGTAGAAGTATACCTTATCTTTTGCCGCCTGGGCACTCTTTTCTTCTCCGCATTTTCCTTGTGGATTTCAGCGGCGGACTTAGCCGGTGTTTTGTCAGCAGGAAACATGGCTAAAGCTCGCACTGCAAAAAAGAACCCATCTGGTTAGAAGAATGATAGTTAAAGCATAAAATATTTGCAAGCAGCATAACCGGATCAAACATTAGTGCGACCTACGTTTCTTAAACTGAGTGCTAAGATGACTAGCGGACAAAAACACTTCATCTCAAAGGAACTCATGTTTTGGCACCCAATTCCTGGGCACGCTTATTAGTTCTCCGGTAGAGAAGGCGGTTGTGGTTAGCTCAAAAAACTTCACCTTTATTATTCTCTCGTAGTCCCCATCCGAGATCCGAGGCTTTTTATATTTGTGACCCAGATCCGGTTGTATGTCCTATACTCCCGGTTCTCCTCTTTGGTTGGAGCAGAAACCAGATAGAACCGTTTCTTCCAGTCTGACCACTTGGATGGTTTGTCCAAGGTCATTAGGTACTGGGGGTAGGTTGTCAATGTGTACCAGGCTCTCCATCCGCCTGGGCTAGGACTCAAATAATGCATGTGGCAAAGGCCTCCCAGCCGGGGTTAATGTTCTGCATTTCGCAGGCGGAGATATAGCCTAAGATGTTAACCCATGAATTAGGGGTTAACTGCCAAATGCCCAGACCATACCCCTAAGAATGGCCTTGATGGTGTTGTGCAAAGGGAAGCGGAGACCGGCTAGAAACGCTGCCTCATAGCAGCCTAAATACCCGTCTAAATTCGGCTTATTGTCTTACCAAACTATGGTGCCTATCTCAGGCGGCACGATAATTTTCCAATTTTCTCCGAGAGGACGCATTTTGACGAAGTCCTCTAAATTTCTGACCATGCTTGCCTTATTTTTAGCAGAGACGACGATAAGGAAAGGGTCGCCCTTATTATTCCATCTAGGCCTCTCCTCCTCCTCGCTATCTACATCCGGTGTAAAAAGGCTGCTGCTTTGCTCTAAGCCGGATGAAGAGGCGACTTCTCCACTGCTCGCGCCCTCTAAGGGGTCTTCCTTTTTAACCCTAAAGGGAGAGGTGGCATCTTCACCGCCTTCCTGGTCTAACCCCAGTATTCCATCACTGGGAGTGTTGGGGGTGCCATGCGGGGATCCCCTAGTCATCTCAGCCTGATTAGAGTTAGGCAACAATTCTTCACAGGTTTCCCCTCTATATTCCAGATCAACGACCTTCCTAGTTCGAGCCATTGCGTCCTACACAGAGACAGAGACAGTCGGTTTGGGAGATGAACTAGGAGAGTCCCAGAACCTAAAGGCGGCACCCCCGGTCCTAGACTCAGTCGTACCAGGAGACCGGATGACCTCTAAATCGTGGTGTGTCGTGTGTGTGTTGGGTGAACCCATTATTCTAACAATATATACAGCCAGGAAAATTTAAAAACCTCCAAAAAGCAAGGAACAGAGGCGCTACCTTGAAGTTAGAAGAAGAGGTTGGCGAAAGAGGTTGGTGATTGTTGACCAAAGATACCCCAGACGGTATCACTTTGAACCGACTGCAAATTGGCAAAAGAAAGAAAGATTAATTACCAATGTTGCTCAAAGATACCATAGGCGGAAGAAACCGACTGTAGTAGTACTAAAAAATTGTACAAAATAAGTGGTCTGAAGTTTTTATGAAAAGTTGCCCAAAGGCCCCATACCGGCTGAGGATTATTATAGGCAACTTATGAAGAAAATTGTACGGAACTACTACAGGCGGTAACAAGCCGGTTGTGCATCTATTAAAACAATAAATCAAGAGGCTAATTCAAAGATACCCCAGACGGTATAAACCGCCTGAGGGTCTATTGAATGCAATTCATCATGAGATTGCTTGAAGATACCCAGACGGTGTAAATCGGCTGAGGGTCTATTAACTGCAATTCACAATGAGATTGCTTGAAGATACCCCAGACGGTGTAAACCGGCTGAGGGTCTATTGAATGCAATTCAAAATGAAGTTGCTTGAAGATACCCCAGACGGTAAAAACCGGCTGAGGGTCTATTGGATGCAATTCATCATGAGATTTCTTAAAGAAGCTCCAAACACCATAAAACCGGCTGCAGCTTTATCAAAAATCAAGATGAAGAAACTGAGAAGGTCAGAATGATACCTTAGTGAGACGGGCAAGGAAATACTCAACCGGTGCCTAGATGTATTGGGATTGAATGATGTTTGCAAGAAAGAGTAGCCGGGATCAGAAACTCTCTTTTTCTCTCAAAATAATTTCTCTCTTAAGATTGGAAAAGTGAGGAATGAGAGGAGGGAGGTTCTTATTTATAGGAAATCCCAGAAGGTGAACCGTCACCTTCGCCCCTCTAGTTTCAAATTAAAAAATAGAGGGAAGGAGGCGAACCGTTGCCCTCCCGCATGGTGACAAGTGTCACAGGTGCCACGTGGCAAGCCACGTCACACCTGTGAGGGGCAAATGTTTAGGGTAAAAATTATGCCTTCCATGTGGCCTAATGAGGAACTAACACGTGTCACCCTCATACAGGCCCAAAGGGATCCAATTAGAGGATGCCACGTGGCATTGTACCCCCAATGGGGGAGTAGATTCTCAGCTGCTATAAATAGAGGGATCATCCTCATTTATTGGGGATTCATAAATACTTACACAAATCCCGAGCAATATTAATTGTGGAATCTCTCTGAATCAGTGAGAAATACCCATTTACTTTCCGCACGTTTACCCATCCGGAATCATACTAACTTGATCGTCGGAGGCCGAACTCCACCCAACCGAAGTTTCGTAGTTTTGCAGGTACGGAAGTCAGGCGCGCATGCCCAGTATTGTAACTCTCCCGAGGGACTAAAAACACCCGAAACAGATGGCAACAAAGGGCAAAATACTTTTTGAGTGGCGAAAAAGTCCAAATACTGTAGATAAGCAAAGTATAGGTTAATTTTTAGGGTAAAAATGTCAAAGCACTGTAGATAAACAAAGTCTTTTTTACGGCACTCCATATTTCTGTTTTGGTGCTTGTATAGGTTAGGGACAATAATGTCATAGCACTGTAGATAAGCAAAGTCTTTTTTGAGGCACTCCTTATTTGTGTGTTGGTGTTTTTATAGGCTAGGGATACGGAGTAATGTGCTCAAATGAAAAGGAAAATTGATTTAGTATGAGATTAATGGGCCAAATGACAAAGTGGTAGTTAGAGAAAATAAAACTTTATCTCCGACAATTAAAATATCACGATTAAGTGGTAAAACTGTAAATAAATCAACTATATTTCATTTAATTGTACCTAATAATAATTGATTTAGTGATTGAGCATTTTTTTGAGGCAGTCTCAATTTTTCTATGAGATTAACAAAAGTACAAAACTTGTCAATCTATACTTAATTACTGCTTAGTTAATGCTTAGTCATCAAATTAGACATTCATATTCCATTAAAGCTTTAACCTTCCTTCCATCTTCACTACCAATTCCACCATGCCAACACCATCTGCATCACCTCCTTCTTCCACTGACACCATCTGCATCGTCCCACCTTTCACTAAAATAGTGAAATCACCATCATCTACCACTCACCTTCTACCGATGAAATCCCTATGTTAAAAGGGTGAAATTAAGGGTACTGTGTAGGCACGTAAAATTTATACATGTACCACGTCGGATATATACGGGTCAAAAGTCAAATTATTGACTCATTGTTATTTGACTGTTTATTTAAAATAATTATTTGGGTGAAGTAAATTAATTATATATATATATATATATATATATATATATATATATATATATGTACATATATGTACATATATGTACATATATGTATATATGTATATATGTACATATATACATATATATATATATATATATATATATATGCACATATATAAATATATATATATACATATATATATATATATATATATATATATATATATATATATATATATGTATATATATGTGTATATATATATATATTGTAGGGTTTCGTAGTGACCCGACATTACGCGAAAGGAAACCCACCAAGACCCGCCCCCTAATTAAAACAATTAACAAGCATATTAAACTTAATCAAACAAGATTAAGAACAAGAATTATATCTTTGTCGCGTGCTTCGCTCCCAAAGAGCTCTTACTTCAAAATCCCGAAAACACGAGATCTCCGATGGATCGTACCCTCAACCCGACCCGAGCGTCCTAAGTCTTGATGGTAAGTCAAGACCCGGACAAAATAACTATGAGTTTTACGAATCAAAGGTTTACTCTTACTTAGAGTTGCCTTTTTAATTCCACTCAAGGTTGTTCATTTCCCAATACCCAAGCTTGGTATTTATAGGGAAATGAACCCTTGAACTTCATTCCCCAACCAATGTGGGAGAATGAATAATTTGCTAATTAATATATTTCTAAAATAAATCAATAATTAAATTCAATCACAATGCAACAAGTGTCAAAAGGAGAGAGAAGGTTAGGTGAGGACCATGGAGAGGTGGGGGGGACCATTGCCTTTCTCCCCAAGGCGTTCCCAAAGCTTTGGTCCCCACCCTCACAAAACCTCCTCACCCAAAAGGGCCACTGGGCTGCTGCCAGCTAGCACCAGACGGCCCAGCAACCTTTGTGAAGGGAATGGAGAATGATGTCAATTGCCATTTCGGTTGAATACCCAGCATCAAGCCTTTCCATGTTCTCAAATAATCCAATCATTTTGAGGACACGCGGGCTGACTGGCTCTCCTTTCTTGAGCTTGCTCTCAAGGATCTGCCTGTGGGTTTCGAACCTTTCAGTTTGGGCTTGCTCTTGAAACATATTCTGAAGCTCTGAAATGATCTCAAAAGCCGTCTCCTTTTCAAAGAAAGTCTTTTGAAGGTCCGGAGACATGGTGGCCAACATGATGCATTTGACATCCCGATTGGCACTTTGCCATCGGTTAAGGGCAGCCTGAGTGACCTCCTCATTGGGAGCGTTAGGCATTTCCTCATCAAGGACGTATTCCTTTTGCTCCTGCATTAGTACAATGCGGAGATTTCTTTGCCAATCAAGAAAGTTTGGCCCGCTCAACTTCTCCTTGTCGAGAATTGAGCGCAAAGAGAATTGGTTGTTGTTTGAGTTACTTGCAGACATGATTCTACAATTGAAAGAATTTGAAGTGAAAAACCATTCATAAATCAATAAGTTGAAATTTAAAACGTTTATGCATATATTCAATCTTATTGAGCATTTTGTCCACGCATTTAAAATTGTCCCTTATGGGCGAGAATAAAATGATTTCGAGATCCCAAAGATCAAGAAATGGTTAAGCATGCTTTGGCTTGTCTTAATCATTAAATATCTTAAGGTAAGCAATCTAATTGCTAATAGCGCCAAGCTACTCTCGTTTGATAAAATGTCGCATCTAATGCATTCTTGACATTTTATCTCTTTTGCCACAACATCTAAGGACTCCTTACTGATATCGTTGAGCTTAACCAAGACAACTTGTAAACCTAGTATACCTTACGTTCCTAGGGAAGTAGTGATGCCTCGCTTTGGCGTAGTCCATCACGTACGCGCATTAGTTCGGTAAGTGTTGTTCTTGGATCGACAAATTTTAGCTCAATATTATTAAAGGGACCTACGGTTTCTATGTTGGTTAATTTAAGTGAACTTAATAAATCGTCGCAACATAATAGAAATCCTAGACATGCATCTAGCAATCATATATTATAACAATATATAAGGCATAAAATAGATGCATTTGGCAACTAGCATGACCCCTTGAAATCTTCAATTTCCATGGGTCTTCATCTTGGCTCGTCTTCGTCGAAACGCCGTCTTGAGACATCTTGACCAAAATGAAATAAAAGAAGCTAGCTAGAACGACTAAGATTAATCTAATAGTACTGTTTTGGTTCGCAGACCGTATTTAGATTTACAAAAATACATAACGGAACGCAATCCGTATTTTCTATCCTAGTCGGGCCCCACTAGTTGCCATTTTCAAAGACCTGTTTTGAATAACAATCTTCCATTCACCCATTCACTATTTGTGAATGGCCCATGCAATTTTTACGAAATACATAATTAAACACACAAAACTAGTAACTAACTTAGGTGGTTAATCCTATTAACGCGCCTAATTAAAACTAGTCAAAGTTGTTTAATCCATTATTTCTAAACGCAAAATGCTTACGCACTTAATTAAGCTCCCACTAAATTCCGCATCCGTACTTAATTAATCCGATTAATTAAGTCGGCATAACCCAAAATTGTCAAAATTTTGCAAAATCGAAAATCAAGGTTTTTAACCTCGTTAAATAATTACATAAATAAATTTAAAACGACAAAATTTTCGCAAAATGATAGCTCAACCTTAAGCACCAAGGCCCCATCCTATGATGCATGGCACACCATGGCTGCTAGGCAGCAGTGTGCTAGCTAGCTAGGGCTTGCTGCCTCGCTGCCCAGCAGCAGCACAAGCTCGCCAGCAGCTCACGCTTCACACGCACTAGCAGCATTGAAGGGGCAGGGCTAGCGCTTGGTGCTAGCATGTTGCGCCCAGCACAACACACTATGCTGGCAAGCACCATGCATGCTGGCGCCTGGCAGCAAGTGGGGGCTGGCTAGTGCTTGCTACCATGCTGCCCAGCAGCGCCTCCAAGCACCCAGAAGCCAAGACCACTGCCCAAGCCCAACCATAGCACCCCTCGCCACACAGCCACACAACATTGATGCTTAGCCATGCGCGCACCATAGGCAGCCTACATGTGGGCTGCTAGGCAACCCGGCTAGCCTTGGTGACACTTGCGGTTTTGCATCGATTTACGTGCATTTTACTCGGAATTTTTAATTCCGATTTGTGTGTGACAATAATTAATTCCAAATTACATTTTAGAATTAATTTGAGGGAAAATAAAATAAAATAAAATTAAGTCCCACTCAAATAAAATTTATTTTATTGGTGCACAAGCCTAAATTATCCAAAATTTCAATTTTGAACAAAATTAGGTCTAACTTTATGCTTAAAATAAAATGAGCTATGTCCATAATTAATCTTGCCAATATGCAAATTAATAATGGGTTTGACAAATGGGAGTTGGAAAAATAAATTAACCATCCAATGATAAAAAAAATTTCCAACTTGCATACTTGTGTAAAATACCAAGATTACATCTTCCAATATGAAGATAATCAAATTTTACTCACAAGTAATTGAACTTGATGGATTTTAATCAATCAAACATGAAAAATCCAAACTTTGTTCAACATGGAATTTAGGGTTAGGGTTCCAATCATTTAAACCTTTAAAGATTAGAACTTTAACATTATAGGAGCTTAAAATAACAAGATCACAACAAGCTTTCACACTTTATTGCAATTTATTTGCAAAAATTGTGAAAAACATGTTTATGTGAAAAAATGGTATATCAACTTAAGCACTAATAAAAACTCCATTATTATGCTTAAGGATATCTTAAAACCAGTAGATTAGTGATGCAAATGTGCATTTAATCTAACCTTGTAATGCTTGCATTAATCAAGGCTTAAAAGAATTAAAATTTTCGTTAAAAAACAAAAAACCCCAGAAAAATTGGGTTTCTGGTTCGAATTTGACTTCTGGACAGTCCTAAAAGGGTTGAATCTGTTCCAGAATGTCGATTCAACCCAAAACTAACTATTTTTGAGCCAAAATTTGGGTTCGACAGCCAAATCGAAAATAAAATCGAGTTTTAGAATTAATTAAAACGAGCATCTAATCTAATTAGAAGAACATGAACCAGAAAAATAAATTCTTTTAAAACACCTTAATTAAAAAATAATTGCAAAAATTAAAAGGAGCGTGGCTCCGATACCGCTGTAGGGTTTCGTAGTGACCCGACACTACACGGAAGGAAACCCACCAAGACCCGCCCCTTAATTAAAACAATTAACAAGCATATTAAACTTAATCAAACAAGATTAAGAACAAGAATTATACCTTTGTCGCGTGCTTCGCTCCCAAAGAGCTCTTACTTCAAAATCCCGAAAACACGAGATCTCCGACGGATCGTACCCTCGACCCGACCCGAGCGTCCCAAGTCCTGAAGGTTAGTCAAGACCCGGAAAAAATAACTATGAGTTTTACGAATCAAAGGTTTACTCTTACTTAGAGTTGCCTTTTTAATTCCTCTCAAGGTTGTTCATTTCCCAATACCCAAGCTTGGTATTTATAGGGAAATGAACCCTTGAACTTCATTCCCCAACCAATGTGGGAGAATGAATAATTTGCTAATTAATTTATTTCTAAAATAAATCAATAATTAAATTGAATCACAATGCAACAAGTGTCAAAAGGAGAGAGAAGGTTAGGTGAGGACCATGGAGAGGTGGGGGGGACCATTTCCTTGCTCCTCAAGGCTTTCCCAAAGCCTTGGTCCCCACCCCCACAAAACCGCCTCACCCAAAAGGGCTGCTGCCAGCTAGCACCAGACGGCCCAGCAGCCTCGCATGCTTGGTGCTGGTGCGTGCCAGTGCTAGGTGCTGGTGCGTGCTGGCCCTCGCATCCCACACACCACACACATCATTTCTGCACCCCTTCGCACATGCTCGCACACCCAGCATGCGTGCTGCTAGCGAGCCACGCATGCTAGCCCCCTTTGCCTCGCCAGCCATACGCACCATCCTCGTAACATCCCTCGCATATGCACTAGCTACGCACCATGCGCACTAGTCATGCACAGCGTGCATCATCCTCGCACTACACGCACACCCACGCATCACACAGCAGCCTTGGTGCGTGGTGATGCTGAGCTGCTATGCATGGCCTAGCAATATGCTGGCGCCCAGGCCCTCGCACATGCATGGTGCACTTCTTGGTGCTGCCATGCGAAGGCTAGCACACAAGCCAGCACGCACGCTGCGATGGGCTTCTTGGTGCGTCTGGTGCCTGCGATGGCAGCGATTGTGCCTAGGCATCATGCTAGCACGCTGCTAGCTGCGATGGTGCTCCTAGCGCTTATGGTGCTTGCGATAGGCAGCGATGGTGCCTAGGCATCATGCTAGGGCTACGATAGCGCCTAGGCATGATGCTAGGGCTGCGATAGGTTGCCATAGCGCGCCTAGGCTGCGATGGTGCGCCTAAAACACCTAGTGTACTTAGGCTTGCGCCTAGCCATGCTAGGTGCATGCTAGCCTGAACTAGCCTAGCATCTACATGGCTAGGCCAGTGTGGTTTTAGGGCTATGTTCATACTTGTTGTTTTGTGATTTCGCGACGCTCGGTCTCGACGCCCTAGGCTCGATATCCGACGTCTGTATTCGTAAAACTTTGCTGACTCATTAAATCCTTTCAGATTAATTCATCGTCTCGGATCGGTGATTCGATTGGGTTCGACCCGAAGGGTTCAGTTAAGATTAAGTTGTAACATCAATTGTACATTGATATTACTGATCAGAAGCGGCCTCCACCTAGGCATTCCGATCACTTGACCTTACTGAAGAATTAGCTCTGTAATAATTCTGAACCCTCTATCGGAAGAATACACTTGTTGGAAGGACACCATTCCTTTCATATATATATATATATATATATATATATATATATATATGATAGGGTCGTAAAAATATAATATTTATATCTATTAAACACTTGATTTTATATTGATATTTTATGGTTTAAAGGTATATTATGTAATTTTCTTATTTAGACACGAGTAAATACTATTTATTCTTATTGTCTGTAGGAAGAAGATTATGGTAGCAAAATACATTTGACCACTGCTCGGATCAAAAGAAGCATAGCTCACAAGACTAAAGTAAGTAACATATATTAAGCCCAATGATGTTTGAGTGCAAATAGCCACGTGGGCCTTGAGGTACACCAACATGTCACTCAGCAAACACAAATAAAAAAGTAGCAGTGAAGATTTCATCTCAATACTCTTGTGGGTATCAAATATTAGCGTAGAGAAGAAAAAGATAAAAATCAGATAATTATTGGAGCGAAATACTCGGAGCTACGGAGAGGAATGAAGAACGAGTTTTCTTATCTTTCGGTTTTGGGAGTTCCGTATTTTCTGGGCAGCGAATTACGAAGGGGAGAATTGGATTTTTAAGGAGGAAAAATTGAGGAAAAAAAAGAGGGAAGAAAACATAACATCAAACTCAAGGGAGTGAAGAACAGCGAAGGAGGCTGATTGAGTTGCTTTCTGGGCTAGCGAAGCTGCTTGTCACGTGCCGACTACTTTGCCCTAGTCACGCACCGTGCGCCACCCGCTTACAGTCCGTCGTAAGACGAGTCAGGCTTTCTCCTTGGCACTTACTCCTTGTGCCCACGTAGCACAACTCCTTGTGCTGCTAGTATAAGTTTGCTAGCACGATCCCTTTGTGCTAACAAGTCCCCTTTGGTTGAACTAAGCACTCACCCTTAGTGCCTTAGTCCGAATTTACGACTAAGTGTCGTAGACAATTGAGCACCCAAGCTATCACCCTTGCTGGTATGCCCGATAACTCACTTGGCACCCTCGTGCCTTAGTTTTCCTCACACTCTCTAAGTGTTTGAAGGAAAGAGATTGAGTTGCAAAAGAACACAAGTGCTTAAGAAAGGCTTTTTGTATTGCTTTCAACTTATAGCTCTTAACTTGTTGATCTCTCAACTTGAATGTACAAATGAGCCTTGGAGCCTATTTATAGTGCTCCATCCTACTTACATGCTTCTCTAGAAAATTCCTAACCTCCTCAAATGGAGGGTTCTAGACTTACAACATCTAGAGTGTTCCTACCTCCTTAGGAACTACCTACATGGAGGTTTCTACATCCTTCCCTAGCTAGAATGTTCAAGACAACCCTAGAACATTCTAGAACGTACAACACTTATGCACATGGATAGAAGACCCTAGACACTTCTACTATGTACATGAAAACCCTTGAATATTCTAGAGACATTCCCTCTAGAATACTCCTTCAAAAGAACCTTGTAGATAGCTCCGGAACCTTCTAGAAGCATCTCGCGTTTTCCGGACTACCTGCTGCCAAAACTCGTATTTCGGGACCTTGTCTTGGAAAACTGACACCACCATCGTCTTCCTTGGCCCAAAATACTGTGGACCCCCGAATTTGGGCCCATTTGGACTTCATTTGGGTTTCCAAACGACCCATTATTGTGTTACTGTCAAGTGGGTGTTCACTAGGATTCTAAGCAAGGTGCAATATAAAGCTCTTTAGGGGGAAGTGCTTACCTGAGCACCAAGGCAAGCCCCCTAGCCCCGATTGTTGCCTTGCTGCCTAGTGACCCTCTTGACGTCCATCCTTGGTGTGGGAGATGACCCGTGACATGCTGCAAAGTAGCAGAGCAGCGGTGGTCAAGCAGAGCAGCAACGGTGAAATAGCTGAGCAGCGGTGAAGCGAAGGAGAAGACGGCGAAGTCAAGGTGACTTATCTGCTCCATAATCCTTTGATTGCTACCGGGATAAGGGACTTTGTTAGAGGGTGCTATTTCATTGATTTGGTATTCTGGATTCTATTTTTTTAGTTTACAATTCTTGCATGTGTATTCCAATAGTTGGATTTGGTGGTAGTTTATTTCTGTTCATCAACATTAGTAGTAGATTAAGAAGTAACTTCAAGTATTATTGGATTCATACTTATTTATATTTATTTCCTGATTTCCTTTTAGTAATATGATTTATAGAGCTTTCATAGTTATACTTTTACTTTTCAGTATCTTAGGCTAGATTATTAGTGGGTATGGAGATATATTATACATTGGATGATTGCGTTGTGAGAATAAGAATGTGGTAATTGACAGTAGTATGTTTATTTCTTGATTGGATTGGTATTCTGTTTTATTGGTATGAATTGTTAGATTATATTACAGACCGGCCATCTTTAGTATAATTTGTTAGTTTAATTGCTAGAGTATTATCTTGTGATTCGTAATTATCCGGGTTAGTACTCCTTAGTAGCACTTAGATTTTTGATAGGTGACTAAAACTTGTTCGATGCTTATGATTGCCAACCCTTTAAGTTGCACGAATCCGAGCTTGTGAGATTTGTGGCTTAAGTTAGCTACTTCCTAATTATTAATGCTACAAATTAATCGAGTCGAGAGAGCTTATTCTAGATTGTTAGTTAGTTAGACAATATTCCAAGAGCTTGTTTGGTTTATTTGCACTTAAGGGAAGTTTTGAATTCTAGTCGGTGTTCATTAGTTAACATCAAGATATATGCATAATTTATGTAATTCGATGAACAATTTATATTCCAATGCTATAATATATCTCCCGATCCCTATTTTGTCATTCTTGATTTTGATCATTTAATTTTGTCAGTTTTATTTCCCCGTACTCATTTTGTTTTCGAGTCCATAGGTTATATTTTAGATCATTTAAGTACATCTTTAAAACAGAGGTTTCTAACATTCGCAAGGAATAGTTTGATAAATCCAATTCTCTGTGGGATCGGCCCTAGCTTACCCTACTACATTTTAGGAGGTTTTAGTTAGGTTTATTTTTTGTAGACACGCGACAATCTTACCAAATTTTGGCGCCGCTGCCGGGGAGTTGGCCTTTTATTACATTATTACCCGTGTTTTTGCTAACTTTTCCTACTAACTTGTCATCTAGTTCCTTGTTTGTGTATGTGTGACAGAAGCTCGAAGAATCAAAGATTAAGGGAATTTGCAGCAAGGAACCAGGGACTTATAATTCATCCTTTTTCTACTCTCCTTGTAGTTAAAAGGACTCGTGCTCAAATACTGGAGCAAGCTCGTCATATTCCGTTACCTCACAGTGAAAGTTCATTTTCGGACGAGGAGGGTGAATATATTTTTGAGATGGGTGATCAAACATTAAAGCAGCTCGCAGCTCCAACATTTGATCCAAATTTATTGTGCATAGTAGACGATGAGGCAGAAATTGAGATCAAGCCGGGGTTGATTAGAGCTCTTCCCACATTTTCAAGTTTCCGTAATACTAACTCCTTGGGTTCAGTTCACATGAATGAGGCTAGCAGATTTTTGAAGGAATTTCACATAGCATGTGCGGGGATGAAACCAGCTGGTGTCACCCTCGACCAACTCAAGTTAAAGGCATTTCCCTTTTTCCTTGTCTGATGCTGCTAAGGAGGGGTTATTTGAAGTAACTGCTGGAACCATCACAACATGGGATCAAATGCTAAAAGTGTAGGGTTTCGTAGTGACCCACACTACGCGAAAAGAAACCCGCCAAGACCCGCCCCCCATAATAAATGTAATTAACAAGCAAAACATAATTAAAACACAAGAAAGGATAAAAGATTATACCTTTGACGTGTGCTTCGCTCAACTATGAGCTCTTACTTGAACCCCGAAAATACGAGGTCTCCAACAGGATCGTACCCTCGAACTCGACCCGAGCGTCCTAAGTCTCGAAGGTTAGTCGAGACCCGGAAAAATAAAACTATGAGTTTTACGAATCAAGGTTTACTCAAATCAAGAGTTGCCTTTTAATTCCACTCAAGGTTGTTTATTTCCCAATACCCATGCCTTTGGTATTTATAGGGAAATGCACCCTTGATTTCCAATCTTCCACCAATGTGGGAGAGTTGGTAAAATCAATAATTTATTTAATTCCAAATTAAATGAATAATGAACTTAATCACATTGCGACAAGTGGCATAATCATATGCAAAGGAGTGATGGCCAAGGTTAGGTAGGGGGGACCATAGCCTTGCTCCCCAAGGCTTTGCTTGGTCCCCACACCCACACACAAACCGCCTCAATGGGGCTGTGCTGGCTGCTAGCTAGCGTGCCAGCTAGCACCAGCCAGCAGCCTTGCATCCCAGCCAGGCAGTGCGTGCTGGTGCTGGGCGATGCTTGGCGCTGGTGCTGCGTGCTAGTGTTGTGCTGTGCTAACATGCTGGCACTAGCCCAGCACTCCCACGCAATCCCTTGCACACACACGCTGCTACGCACAGCCATGCCAGCCAAGGCCACGCACTTGCTAGCAGCGCAGACCCAGCACACTCCTCGCCCACACGCACATGCACCACATGCATGCGCACCAACACGCATATGCACCACACGCACTACTAGCCCAGCCAGAGTGCCTAAGCACGGAAGGGCCTAGCATGCGTGTTGGGCGATGGTGTGAGGCATGCTATGGCCTGTGATGGTGCTAGGCATGCACGCACACACGCAAGGCTAGTGCTGCTTGCTAGCTCGCTGTGCTTGGTGCTGCCATGCAAAGGCACGCACGCAAGCACACAGCTCGGTGCTGCATTGCGAGGCTGCTGGGCGATGTTGCACACGTACACGCACACACGCATGTGCCTAGCACTGCGATGGTGCTGTGCGTGGTGCTAGGGTGTTGCGATAATGCCCACGCACATGCACACACACATGGGTGTTGTGCTTGGTGCGATAGGGCTGCGATGGTGTGAGGCATGCACGCACACGCCTATGCGCCAATTCCTAGCACTGCGATGGCTGTGCTTGGTGCGTGTGGCCCTGCCATGCGCGCCTAGCATGGTGCTAGGGCTGCGATGGCGCCTAGGCACTCATGCCTCGCCTAGCATGCGCCTAGCACACACATGGTGCTCATATGCTTGCGATGAGCTAGCCTAGCCTAGCTATGGCTACGCTCATACTTGTTGCTTGTGATTTTGCTATGCTCGGTCTCGACGCCCTAGGCTCAATATCCGACGTCTGTATTCGTAAAACTCTGTCGACTCATTAAATCCTTCGGATTAATTCGTCGTCTCGGATCGGTTGTTCGATTGGATTCAACCCGAAGGGTTCAGTTAAGATTAAGCTGTAATATTAATTATACCTTAATATTACTGATCAAAAGCGGCCTCCACCTAGGCATTCCGATCACTTGACCTTACTGAAGAATTAGCTCTGTAATAATTTTGAACCCTCTATCAGAATAATTTACTTGTTGGAAGGACACCATTCCTTTCAAAATGTATTCGCAGAAAGATATTTTCCAGCATCTTTGATTTCCAATATCAGGAAAGAAATATGTGGAATTCAATAGGACGATGCAGAGACACTTCATGAGTACTGGGAGCATTTCAAGAAACTATGTGATAGTTGTCCAAACCATCAGATCAGTGAGCAATTATTAATACTATAATTTTACGAAGGACTCAGGGAGACAGACAGGAATCTAGTTGATGTAGCAAGTGGTGGAGCACTAGTTGACAAAACACCCGCAGAGGCAAAGAAACTGATTGCAAACATGGCTGCAAACTCTTAGTATCGAGGAGGTCGAAATATCAAGTCCACTTTTGTACGTCAAGTTAATGAAGTGGTGAGTTCTAACCTTGAGCAACAAGTAGCTAAACTCACTTCCTTAGTGGAGCAAGTAATGATTTAAAAAGGGCAAGAAAAAGTATGTGGCCTTTGTTCAATGGTAGGACACCCAACTGATATGTGTCTTACTCTGCAAGAAGAAGAAGTGAATTCGATTGGTGGTGGTTAGGGGCAGCAAAGACGTTATGATCCATTCTATCAGACTTTTAATCCGGGGTGGAGAGATCATCCAAACCTGAGATATGGTAATGCACAGCAGCAGGCAGGCAACTCTAACCTCAGACCACCAACTCTCCAACAACAGCAAGCTTCTAATCCTCCACCTGGGTTCCATCAGCAACCACAATATCAGCCGCGACCTCAAAATCAGCATGTTTCCCAGCCACAATCTGGTAACATGTCTCTGGAAGATATTGTGAAGGCAATGGCTGATAACACTTTGCATTTTCAGCAAGAGACAAGAAGTGGTCTAAAGAACTTAAAAACCAAGTTTCTCAGTTAGCTAACACAGTGGGAAAGCTCCAAGCTCAGAACTCTAATAAGCTTCCGAGTCAACTAGAGAGAAATCCAAAGGAGAACGCGAGTGCAATATCACTTAGAAGTGGTAAGCAATTAGAGGTTCCAGCGAAAAAGACTAAAGGGATGACAGAACACCAAGAGGAACAGGAGACTATTGTTCAAAGCAAGATAAGCAGCCCACTAAGGTAAGTGATGTTGTTTCTCCTAATACTAATTAGTTTTCTTCTTCTGTTCCATTTCCTAGCAGGTTATCATCTAAGAATAAGAAGAAAGAGCACGAAAAGGAGAAAGAGACCCTAGACATTTTATGTAAGGTTGAGGTAAACATACCTTTACTGGAAGCTATAAGACAAGTGCCGCGGTATGCAAAGTTCTTGAAGGAGTTATGCACTAACAAGAGGAGATTGAGTGGAGATGAAAAAATCAGTGTAAGTGAGAATGTGTCTGGTGTTTTACAGAGGAAAGTTCCTCCAAAGTGCAAGGATCCAGGTATTTTTATTATACCCTGTAAAATAGGTAACACGAGATACGATAAATGCATGCTAGATTTAGGAGCTTCTATTAATGTCATGCCTTTATATATCTATAAAGCTCTGAACTTAGGACCTTTGAAAGACACTCGAGTGATTATTCAGCTTGCTGATCGTTATAATTTATACCCTGTAGGAGTAGTTGAGGATGTTTTAGTGCAAGTGAATGGACTGGTATTTCCTGCTGACTTTTATGTTTTAGATATGCCAAATGATGAATCCCCTAGTGCAACACCTATCTTATTAGGAAGACCTTTTCTGAAAACATCTAGAACTAAAATTGATGTTCACAGTGGGGTGTTGACCATGGAATTCGATGGGGAGGTTATCCGGTTTAATTTATTTGATTGCATGCGATATCCCTCTAATTGTGAATCTGTTTCCAGTATAGATGTCATTGATACACTAACTGAACAAGTATTTTTTCTCTCTGGTCATGATGGGTTAGATGTTGTTTTGACCGAGCCTATGGAAAAAGAAAAGTATGCTGACTTGCAAGAACATTTTGAGCTTAAGGGGGAAGTTAAGGAAGCTTTTTCCTCTCTGGAAATACTTCCCGATAAGAAATTAAGGTATGACAAACGATTTATGCAGTTACCTGTCACATCTAACAGACTTCTGCCTTCTATTGTACAGGCCCCTGAAGTGGAACTAAAGCCATTGCTAGACCATCTCAAGTATGCATTTTTGGGAGAAAATGACACTCTACCAGTCATAATCGCGAGTAATCTAACTCCGACTCAAGAGCAAAAGCTGGTGTAAGTTCTGAAGGAGCATAAAACAGCTCTAGGGTGGACAATTGCTGATATAAAAGGAATTAGCCCCTCTATGTGTCAACGTAGAATCTTATTAGAAGAGGGAGCTAAACCTGTGAGACAAGTGTAAAGGAGATTTAATCCACCTATGATAAAAGTGGTGAAGAAAGAAGTAATGAAGCTTCTTGAAGTAGGGGTGATATACCCTATATCAGATAGCCCTTGGTCAGCCCCTTGCAAGTGGTCCCAAAAAAGTCAGGAGTCACAGTGGTAGAAAACGATAAGGGAGAAATGGTTCCCACCCGAGTTCAAAATGGGTGGAGAGTTTGTGTAGACTACAGAAAACTTAATACTATGACTCGAAAAGATCATTTTCCCCTACCTTTTATTGATCAAATGGTAGAGCGTCTTGCTGGTCATGCTTATTACTGTTTTCTTGATGGTTTTTCAGGTTATGTGCAGGTCCCTATAACTCCGGAGGATCAAGATAAAACGACGTTCACATGCCCGTACGACACATTTGCGTATCGTCGTATGCCATTTGGACTGTGCAATGCTCCAGCAACTTTTCAAAGATGTATGGTACGCATCTTTTCAGATTACCTTGAAAATTTCATAGAAGTTTTCATGGATGATTTCACTGTACATGGAGATTCTTTTGATAGATTCTTAGAACACCTCACTTTGGTCCTTAAACGTTGTCTTGAAACTAACCTTGTGCTTAATTCTGAAAAATGTCATTTCATGGTTAAACAAGGTATAGTTTTAGGCCATATTATGTCGTCTGAAGGAATAAAAGTTGATAAAGCTAAAATAGATCTTATTTCTTCTCTTCCTTACCCCGCCTCTGTGCGGGAAGTTCGATCTTTTCTTGGCCATGCAGGGTTCTATCGCAGGTTTATTAAAGGATTCTCGAAGATTGCGCACCCACTATGTAGACTACTCCAAAAGGATGTGGAGTTCCACTTTGATGAGGCCTGTAGGCAGGCATTTGACAAGCTGAAAGACAAGTTGGTCACTGCCCCTGTTCTACAACATCCTAACTGGGAGCTCCCATTTGAGTTGATATGCAACGCTTCAAATTATGATGTAGGAGCAGTGCTAGGCCAGCGAGTTGGAAAAGTTTCCCATGCCATCTACTATGCCTCAAGGACTTTGGATGCAGCTCAAGCTAATTATACTACAACTGAGAAAGAACTTTTAGCTGTAGTTTTTGCTTTAGACAAATTCAGGTCTTATTTATGGGGTACTAAAATTATTGTGTTTACTGATCATGCAGCACTGAAATATTTATGGTCAAAGGATGTATCCAAACCTAGGCTAATACGTTGGATTTTATTGCTTCAACAATTTAATGTTGAAATAAAAGATAAAAAAGGTTCTGATAATAGTGTTGTTGGATCACTTGTGCAGGTTAGTTATTGAAGCTGATGAAGGTCCCGCCCCAATCAATGAAGAGTTCCCCGATGAGCAACTTCATGCCTTGAACTCAGGAACTCTGTGGTATGCTGATTTGGGGAATTTTCTAGCATCGGGGAAGTTTCCAGCCAGCTACACCAAGGCAAAAAAGGACCAGATGCGTAGTATAGAAAAATACTACATATGGGATGACCCATACCTCTGGAAATATTGTGCTGATCAACTGATCAGAAGGTGCGTACCGATTCTAAAATTCTGTCCATACTAACTTTCGGCCATTCTTATGCATGTGGGGGACATTTTGGACCAAAGAGAACCGCACGCAAGGTTTTAGAGAGTGGATTCTACTGGCCATCCATATTTAAAGATGCATACAAAATCTGTAAGGCATGTGATAGTTGTCAAAGAACAGGTACACTAGGTCCTAGGAATGAAATGCCCCAAACTCCTATCTTAGTATGTGAAATCTTCGACGTTTGGGGTATGGATTTCATGGGACCCTTCCCCTCTTCTTTTGGTTTTCAATATATTTTTCTTGCTGTTGATTATGTCTCGAAATGGGTGGAAGCTATAGCCACCCGTACTGATGATTCTAAAGTTGTTGCAGAATTTTTGAAATCAGATATTTTTGCTAGATACGAAGTCCCAAGAGCCATCATCAATGACAAGGGGACACACTTTTGCAATAAGACAATAGGAGCTCTCTTGAAGAAGTATAATGTGTTTCATCGAGTGTCCACTACGTATTACCTACAAACAAATAGACAGGCTGAAGTTTCCAATCGAGAGATCAAGTCCATTCTAGAGAAGATTGTGAATCCAAACAGGAAAGATTGGATTCTCTGCCTCAACGATGCTCTGTGGGCGTACAAAACAGCGTATAAAACTCCGATCGGGATGTCTCCTTACAAGCTCATGCTTGGTAAACCTTGCCATCTTCCAGTAGAATTGGAACACAAAGCCTTTTGGGCCGTGAAACAATGCAATATGGAAATGGATGCAGCGGGTGAACACAGGAAAATTCAATTGCAAGAACTGGAGGAAATTCGGAATGATGCTTTCGAGAATGCGAGAATGTACAAGGAGAAGACTAAGGCATTCCATGATTAGCGTATCACACGAAAGGCATTTACAGTTAGGTAGAAAGTTCTCCTGTATCATTCTCGACTCAAACTCTTTCCTGGCAAACTCCGTTCTCGATGGGTAGGGCCGTTTGTTGTTACCAAGGTATATGACCATGGTGCGGTGGAGATTCGTAGTGAGGGCACAGGGAAGGAATTCAAGGTGAATGGTCACCGACTCAAGTCATAATATGAAGGTTATCAGGTGTAGAACATTGAAGTGATGGAGTTAGAAGCTCCAAACTATGAAGACTAGTAGGCTAGAAAGACGTCGAGCTAACGATGATAACTAAAGCGCTCTTGGGAGGCACCCCAAGTTTAGGATTACAACATGATAGTTTTTTATTTTTATTATCATCATTTTATTTTAAATGTTATGCAGTGTGAAAAAAAAATAATAAAAAAAAATAAAAAGATAGAGAGAGAGATAGAGCTTCCAGATTTCTTACATGCTTATTTTCAAATCCTTCATAGTCCCTGGGAACAGACACATTTAATGTCCTTGGTGTTTGTTTGATGTTTTTGCTTGTTTGGTGGTGGTTTGACCCTTTTTAGGGTTGTGTAACTTTGGAGCGAGGGCTTGCCCTCTTTTTGGTAATAAAATTACTTACTTACCAAAAAAAAAATCTGGTATTGTTTGTTACAGGACATGCTTCATAGCGCACAAGCATTTGTCAGCTGATTCAAAGCTGTGAAACACTCCTCTGGTAACATATGACATTGATGTGGATATGTTTTAGCATCCTGGGAACATGCAACAAGAATATTGAGGCTGGAATTCGAAAGCTTTGCTTTTATTTTCTGGTCCGGCAAAGCTGCAGCATCAAAACAGCAATGAGGAAGCACAGAGCAGCGAGAAACATCATACCAGAAGTAGTAAGCATATCTGAAACTAAGCAGTGGAAGTAGCAGCAGAGTAATCAGACCTACTGGCCACCTAAGATAATGCAAGATTCATCAAGGGAACATGATTGAAGAGAACATTTTCTACCAGTAGATTGTTCACATTTGCTAAGGTTTAAGGTTGGGGGGAAGAGTTGGCAGACTAGCTACACCATAAGCAATAATCCACTTCTTCGGTGAGCTCGTTTCCTTATCTCTTTCTATTTTAATCCCCTTATTTTTTTTATTATTTTATTTTTTTTACAGTCACACATTGAGGGCAATGTGTGAATTAAGCTTGGGGGGGAATGCGTTATGTTCGGTCTCTTGCGGTCTCTTGGTATGTCTCTGTGGTCGTATGGTATTATATTGAGCCTAATAATGAAAATTGGACAGTGCATTGCATATGAACAGTACATTCACTCTACAATGCTTAACTTTGGCTAATAGAGTTGTATATATGCAAAAAAAAAAAAAAAAAAAAAAAAAAACAGATTGAAAAAATTGATTCTGTAAACAATAGCTAGCCTGGTGGAAGTCAGCTTGTGGTGGAGTAAAAATAAAGAAATGAGTTAGGCATCAAAGTTTTACACCACATAAGCCAAAAAGCGTATTATACTGGGCGGATAGGCGGGTAACTGGGTGGATATGTGGGTAACTGGGCGGGTAGACGGATAATAGGCGGGTATGGTATCAAATCCACCACCTACCCGCTACCCACGGTGGGTATGACTTTTGTACCCATACCCGCCTACTTACCCGCCAAAGTTAGACCCATACCCGCTCCAACTGGGGCGGATGCGATGCGGGTCCCGCATTTTAATACTCACCTGCCATCCCTACGTTCCCCTCACAGTCCCTAGTAACCGCACCCATCTCCACCAAGCCCTCATTTTCCAAAGAGGCGTTAGCATTCAATTAACCATGTTTGCAGGGGGTGCATACCATCTATTTGGGCTGCAAGAAGTACGAAGAGAAACAACCATCTTGATACGGGTTGCATACTTCCCAAACTCGTCCACATACCTGAAGACCCTCTCTGCAATCAGCTCAATGGGGGTGATTTTATTCTCAAAGACTTTGAGATTTTTCCCCCCATATACACCATGCAAGGAACATGCCCCTCTGCTTTGTTTTGAAGCCCATTCCATTAAGCTACTTAAGGGTACACATTGAAGACCAATTCTTCCAATGTGTTTTCCTCCTTGCTCTATCCGAGCCCCACCAAAATCTTTCCATGGCCGAGTGGATCACTTGGATGATTGACCCCGAAAACTTATAGACACCCATCAAGTAAGTGGGAATAGCTTGGATTACCGGTTTCAAGAGAACTTCCTTCCCAGCACGACATAGGAGCTCTTCCTTCCAACCTTGGAGTTTTTTCCAAATCTTGTCAAGAAGAGCCCCAAAGACTGTCTTTTTCAATCGACCAATGATTGTGGGGATACTTAAATATTTCTCATGTCCGTCGACAAGCCTCATATGAAGAATTCCCAATAACTCCTCTCTTCGCTCTAGACTTACACCTTTACTGAAAGAAACTTCCAATTTGTCATAATTAATTTTCTGCCCGGATGCTTTTTCATTCTAGTTGAGAGTATCAACTAGAATTTTGCATTCCTGATGGTTGGCTCTAGTAAAGAGTAAGTTATCGTCTGCAAAGAGAAGATGAGAGATTTCGGGACCATTTCGACTTGCTTTAATGCCATGTAAACTCATAACCCGTATCTTATTCTGTAACATACATGAAAAAACATCAGTAGTCAAAATAAAAAGATACGGTAAAAGGGAAACCCCTTGTCAAAGCCCCTTAGACGGGAAAACTGACCCATAGATTCCTCCATTTATGACGAAGGAGGTATGACACTGATGATACACAATCCATAACCAAATTAACCTATTTTCCATCAAATCCCATAGTGAGCAAAAGTTTTCGGAGAAAGCCCCATTACACCCTATCGTAGGCTTTACTCATGTCCAGTTTCATGGCTACTAACACCTTTTCTTCCTTTGCTCCTGTAAAGTGTCTTTGCTCATTGTTCATCTCTGGAGTAATGCGGCTTGTGACATTTTGGAGGACTTCTTGAATGACATCATCAGGTGGTTCCGAAGAGGAAAAGAGAGCACTAAAATGGGAGCTAATTTAATAATACCCTCAATTTTTTCCTCCTGCGTATGCCATAGCCCACCATCCCCAAATATTCCACCAATAATTTATTATTTTTATTTTCTTTGAGAGGCTTTATGGTTGAAATATTTGGTGTGCTTATCACCATCTTTAACTTCCGCTACTCTACTGCTGATATGACAACATGCCTCCACTTTTTAATTAAGCCCATCAAGCTTTTTTTCAAGACTTGCACACTCCTCAACACGCTCCATTATCACAGCTTTATTTGGTGCTTCATTAAGAATTTTTCAACATCACAAATCTGCTCCTTGAGCTTATGAAACTTGACACTACTCCATTGCCTTAGACCCCTTGCCACTGCCGCAATACGATCAACCCAAGCCCGCCTCACCACTTGCTCACAAGTATCATCCAACAACCATGTCGTCTCGAACTTGAAACTTTTTTTTTCTTCTTCTTCTTCCTCCCCTTATTCTCCTTTTCATGAAGAATAATAGCCCTGTGATCCGAATTGAAGCGCATGAGATGTTCAACCATATGGTTGGGAAATAAAGATCTCCATGAAGGAGAAGTAATAAAGCGATCCAAACGTTCTCTAACCCGGGTTTCCACTATCACACCTTTTTCCCACGTATACCAGCTCCCTTCAAAACTCAAGTCCCATAGCATACAATCGTCCATCATATCACGGAAATTACATACCTCCCTTTTCTCTCTATCCGCCCCCACTTCAATTTCACTATAACTGAGTATATCATTAGAATCACCTCCTAAGAGAATAAGCGTAGTGCTGTTCTCACAGATATGTCGGATCAAACTCCATGTCTTATGCTTCTCTTCTTCTTTTGGCCACCTATACACACCAACAAACCTCTAAATCCCCTCTAAGCTCGTTACATCTCCACTGCACAAATGTGATTTTGTGAGAATGAAACTAAATTAAAATCCACCTCCCCCTTCCAGAACAAACAAAGGCCCCCCGCTTTCCCTATGCTAGCCACCCCGAATGCATTAGGGAAGCCAAAAAATCTTTAAGCTGCTCCATCCTACCCTTATCGATCATAGTCTCCGACACAAACAACATGTCAGGGGTAAATCTATTACTCCATTTTTAGAGCTGTCGAATTGACCGGGAGTTGCCCAATCCCTGGCAGTTCCAACAGAGCACAATCATTGAGAGAGGCCGGGTTGGTTCCCACCAACCTCCACCGCTATTGAAGTTTCCATCATATCAGGTTCTGATTGTTTGAGTTTTTTTCCACTTATGTCATCATTGTCAGACTCCATAAAATCCCCTACATGAGTACGTTTTAAAAAAGTGATGGTCCCCTTATTTTCACTAATCACCACTTTTTGACGGGGCTTCTCCCTAACCTTCTTACTCTCTTCCTAGTTGACTTTTCCTACACTAAAAACACCAATGGGATTCGAAGGCATTTGTATTGGATTCTCATTAGTATGTCTTGCCAAATTCTCACTCATGAGAAATGTAATATCCCGTATTTTTATACGTATATTAATTTAAAACATTATTGATGAAGTATTTAAATAATTCAAAATGAATTATTTATGATATTTTAATAATTTAAAAAGGTTTATTTTAATTAAAAGTCTATTTTTATTTATTAAATCATTTTGGAAATATTTTATTTTATTATTTAGAAACTTTGGGGCATATTTATTTTATAAAAGGAAATTTTAAAGTCAATGGAGTTTTAAAGAAAATCAAATGTCATTTGGAATAGGGGTAGGAATCATTAAGGGTAGAAAAAGAATTTAAGTTAGGAGGGTTTTGAGAGAGGGTATAAATACCCATCATATGAACAAATTAAACTTTGTCCAAAGTGGAGAATACCCATAGGTAAAATCTCTTTCTATCTCCTCTCATTTTTCTTTCCCCTTAATTTTTTCTCCTCTCCTCTTCTCACCTCACAAGCACGCACCACCTTCACCACCGGTGGTCGTATGCCACCACCACCATAGTCGGTCGTCGCCAGCAAAGAGCAACAACAACATCAGCCACGGAGAAGTGGCGTCGACCACTCTCCCCTCCTTCCCCTTTTTGTGCGCAAGTTTTTTTATACAAAAAAAAATCGTCTCTCTTGTTTTAATTTAATTCAATCTTGATTAATTATTAATTTTGGGTGTGTGTGATGATTTTATGATGTTTTAATAATGATTAATATGTATATAATATTCAGATTTAGTTTTTGAATTAAAAAGCCCCAAATTGAAAACCCTAGGTTTCTAAACTATTGTTTATTGATGGAATTTGATTGTAGTTGATCAAAACTATTGAAATTAATGTTATTAAACTACACTACAGTAAGTTTAAGAGTTTTTATAATGCTGGAATTTTTATGTAGAGGCTAGAATTATGTTTCTTGAAAGGATTTTTAATTAACCATTACTTGGGAATAAAAGTAGGTGGTTTAAATTCATTTTCAGCATGTTTTAGAAGGTTTAGAAGTGATTTAAAGAGTGTATATATTGCTTGAAATTTATTATGAATGGGTATTAATGTCTCTTTGTAATTTAAGGTTGTAGGAGACTTCCAAGTGAGTGATTTTCTATAGTCGTGGCGATTTTGAGATCATATTCTAGGTACGTTCGCGTACTCGGTAATTATTTAAGTGTGTAGAAGCATGCTAAGCTTTGTTTAATTAATTCCAAGGTAGTATCATGATAGGTATTGGTTGGAATTGCTGATTGGATTGATTTTGGTGATTGATTTGTGAAGTATGAATTATTTGAGGTGAATTGTTGACTAGAATTAATTATTTTGGCATGTTGATTATGAAAAACACTTTTATTATTGGTATGATTGAGAGCATGTTTAATTAAACTAAATGTATAATTGAGTTTGGAATATTGAAAAGGAATTTTATTATGGTTCATATAATTTTTATTGATGCTACAAGCATAGGAAAAGAGCTATTTAAGTGTCTATGTACACGAGGATTAAATCATATATTGATGCCTAAGTGCACTTAAGGTGTTTTAAACACCGAGGGATAGGATTTGTGGTGCATTATGCGCTTAAGGTGTTATTTAACACCAAGGTATTTTAAAAAGGGTTCAACATTAAATTAAATGTGGTCACTAATTATTCAAGAATTAAATTGGTATTATTGATTGCTTGAATGATTTATGATGATTGATTTGTGTTGTGGATTAAGAGTCATCACCAAGTCTAAAAATGTGTAAACAACGTAAAGTGACAGAGATTATGCACCAAAACTCTTGGAACATATATACCTTGAATATGAACATATGGGGAGAGTTATGGGGTTTTGTATTTAACCATAGCTTCTATTGGGAGTACAGGACACTGTATTTTCCTTTTTTTTATTATGCACAGGAATTCCGCCACTTATTAGTGGTTCTTTTATACTGGCACGGTTAGCTCCCGTGTTAGAACCCCTTTATAGGGGCAGGTTAGGGGGGAAACCCGTTCAAATAAACAAACCATTTGTTATTGATTGGTTATGTTGTATGTTGCATGCTTGTAAACAGGTCTAACAAGGTAAGTTGTATGTTGATAGGATTAAAGCATGTTAGTGTGTGATGTTTACGCTTATGTACTCAGCTTTGTTGATTGTGTGTTTGTATGTTTGTTTGGCCTTGTCTTTATCTTGGCCCTACGACGACCCATTTCTAATGGCGAGTAGTAGGGATAATGAAAGAGAAGCTTTTCAAGTGATGAAGCATATTCATGATGGGCATGAGTGAAGAGTGATTCATGTTTAGTTTCCATAAGAATAAAATGTGTTTTATTCGCTTTGATTATTATATATTTGCTTGTGAGACTAACACAAAGGTTTTAACATTCGTTTTAGGTTTTGATAAGGGCCTACAATGGTTCCAAGTTGTAGGTTGACTTCGTTTGAATTTGGTTTGACTTTACTTTCATTTGGCTTGACTTTTTTAGTTGACTTGTTTTGAATGGTTTTAGAGTGAGTCTTCCGTTGTGTATCTTTGATAATTGCCTTAGCCGTTTCACGGTGACGGTAATGTCTTAGAATTTCCTATTTCATATTTTAAAAGACCAAAACAGGTATTTTAAAGGAAATGAATTTCTAGGGTGTTACAAAGTGTTTTCTGAGAGCTTAGGTTGAGATTTTTATCACCACTAAAGCCAAAAACGTGTTTTAAAATATTTTGTTTTAAACTTAGCCAAGTGTTTATTTAATTGAGTAATTTTAAAAGTGAGTTAATTTATTTTATTTTATTTAAAAGAGGACCATTTTTTTTATGAATGTCAGAATATTTTTTTTAGTTGGGAAGAATCCGATTTTTATTTTTTTATCTTTTTAGTTTGGGAAGAATCCGAATAATTTTTTTTTTTTTAACTTGAGGTGTCCGAATTTTTTAATTATAGCCAAAAATTGTGGCCTTTTCGGAATTAATTTTCAATTTCTTTTTTTTTAAAAAGGGAGTCAAAAATATTTTTAGTTTTTTCATTTTGCAGGAAAGCGAAGGATTAAGGTAAGAATTATGTGTTAAGAGCTTTAAAAAGCATGTTGGTGAGCTTGGGTAGGAAAGAATTTGGGGCATATAAGTTAGAAATAATCATGTTCTTGTATGCATTAATATTTAGGTTGTAATGTTTAATCATGTGGAATTAATTGGAAGCATGTAATTATTTGATTAGAAATAAGAAGATTGTTTGATTCAACATAGAACCTAAATTCATGCAAGAACTGTGTTATTTTATTTTTCTTTGGGGAAGGGAATTCTTTTCTAAGTCTTTTCCTTTACAGGATGCCGGTCTTTCCTAGCAAATTCTCACAACTTGGTACCCTAATGAAGATATTTTGAATATCCATTTGACTATGTAATGAAAATTCGTTTCTATTGTTGACACATGAGCGATGTCCTAGGAGACAAGCAGTATGACCTTTCTGATCGTGTTTAAGCTATGACAATTCACTGTCTTCTTGACGAACCCCCATATCTTGTTGTCAACGCAAAATTTGCTGATTTCTACTTGCCTGGGGACATTCCCAACTATTTCAAATACAAATATTATTATGGACAGTGGTACCCTGACTACATATACTTGATTTCTTACCTCGTTCGAGTTGAGAAACATCACAGCGAACGTTTACATTCCATATCTAAATTACTATTATGATAACCCAACAGGGAATGATTCCCCTTCCACTAGAAAACAATCAGGAAATTCTTCCCCACCATAGGGTAATCAAGCAGGAACAAATGGAGGGCAAGAGGAAGGAGAGCTAATGGATGACAGTAACCATACTGTTGATAGTTCCATTATGGAAATCTCG
Organism: Chenopodium quinoa; assembly: GCF_001683475.1. Classification (NCBI taxonomy): domain Eukaryota; kingdom Viridiplantae; phylum Streptophyta; class Magnoliopsida; order Caryophyllales; family Amaranthaceae; genus Chenopodium; species Chenopodium quinoa. Next base: position 3,099,149 of record NW_018743979.1, on the reverse strand, counting down.
AATTCAAATCCACCCCCAACTCCAATTATAATTTACATTTCATCTGACGATGAGGAAGATGAAGAGTTTATTCAAGTAGAGCAAAATCCAGAGACACCTGAACCAATGGAGGAGGAAGATGACCCTAAATTCGATCCTGGAAGCTACAAACAATCAAAGGACAATGTTCAAAAGGACTATTTTTTTATAGTTTCATTTCTTTTAGGATTCTTAGCTTCATTTCCGTAGTTTTAGTTATTTTCTTTTTCAGTAAAGTAATAAGTGGCATGGCCACAGTGAGTCAATAAACCTATTGAGTTGCGTAGGTTATTTGACCTCATTTCATTTTATTTTTCCATTCATTTTTCTTTCTTAGCAATAAAATTTTATTCATTACCTTGCTAAATAATTCATTATACTGCCAAATAATTCATTTCATTTTCAAATCATTCATTTCATATCACTACTTCAAGGAGCCATTTCTTAGTCAAATATTCTAATAATTCCTTTCTAAACTCTAGGGAACCATGGGAATTATTTTTATTTATTATTGTGATGCTTTATTAAATGTATGGTTGGTTAGCAATCAAAATAGGTTGATCAAGTTGCAAAATTTGGGAGTTGTAATTTTGCAACCTCAATTTGTTAGCTTAAATTAAATATGTGTGTATGGATGGATGGTATAAGTTAGTTAGATGGGTGTCTAACTTGAGAGCTAACCATGACCATAATTAATAAAGAACACCTTGTATTAAATTTAGGAGAAGATAGATGACAGGAGGAAGTGGGAACAATAATGAAGGAAGTTAGCTAAGTGAGGTTGTAAGGCAGTTGGCAGTGGTCGCCCAGCAGTTAGCAAGAAACACGACCAACAATGGAGTTGCTCAGGGGAAATTGTTCAAGAAGGTGGCGTAAAGCAAGCCACCAACCTATCAAGGCGAACCAGACCCAACAGTGTTAGAAAACTAGTTAAGGGAGTTTGAGAAACTGTTTGGGGCAGCAGGGTGCCCAGAAATTTCAAAAGTGGGTTGTGCTTCTTATTACCTCAGGGGTGAAGCTGACCTTTGGTAGCAACAAAATGAGACTTTCAAAGCACTACCTGGTTTTAATTGGACTATGTTTCAGGAGAAGGTTAGGGACAAGTTTTACCCTAGTTTCCTATAGAAATAGAATGCCGAGGAATTTTCTAACCTAGCAATGGGAGATATGTCAGTCATTGAGTATTATACCAAGTTTATTGAGCTGTTAAGGTTTGTCAAAGAGTCTGTTGCTACAGAAAAGGCAAAAGTGATGTGTATTTTGACGGTTTATATTTGATGGAAGGATTTGAGTGATTTTAATGGTGGAAATTTGAAAGATAGTCTTAGAAGGCAACGACTTCTAAGTTTGATTTTAGGAGTAACGATCCCAAAACCCTAGTTAACAACTAGTTTGAACCTTAACAAAGTTCTCTTCAAGCAAAAGCTCAATAATCTCAAATTATAATTCATAAAACATCCTCCTAAAATAATTGACATACAACTAGTATATATAGGAAAAATAAATCTATCCTACTTGCCCTGCAAGCAAACTAAATAAAAAGCCCTAATAATTAATTAATGAACCAAGAGAGCCCACTAATTAATTAACACAACTTTGGAAGCCCAAGGCCCCATAACTACTACTAAGAAAATAATAAAAACATTATTAAAAACTCACTTGTAAAACCCCTACTTTAAGAGTAAGGTAAAACCAAGAGAGTACCTAAATAAAGCAAAATAATAGTTATAAGGAAGGGGACTCGATTCACATCATTCCCTCCCTCTTAAAAAACAACTTGCCCTCAAGTTTCGTTCGGAAGACAAGGTACCAAGTCACTAGCCCTCATAGTAGCGCAAATTCCCGCTCCAAGAAGTACTTGAAAAGTATCATAATTCTCCCTATGCACAATCTTGAAAGGTCCTTCCTCTAATGGTTCATTCTTACCTCTAGAATTATTAAAGATTTTTTGAGCATTTAAAGATAAGAAAACATACTCACCAATCTCAAAAGGGTGTTGGTTTCTCAATGACAACATATTAGCCCTTCTTTCCTTTTTGTTAAGTTTAGGCATAATCAACAACTCTCTAGCAGGAGCTTGAATAGGTGGCGCCTTAGGGGGTAAAGGATGTAATTGGACTCTCTTATCCCCAACCTTCACTGAATAAACATTTGTAACACCATTAAATAACACCCCTCGATCATATTGCCAAGGACGACCCAAGAGTATAGAACAAGCAGTCATAGGTAAAATATCACACCATACACTATCAGAATATGAACCCATGGAAAAGTTCACCAAAGCTTGCCTTTTAACTTGTAGTCCATCTCCATCATGTAACCAATTAAGCTTGTAAGGAGTAGGATGGTCCCTAGTAGAAAGATTCATAGTGTCAACCAACTTAGTAGATGCAACATTGGTGCACGATCCCGTATCTATAATCAACGAGCAACTCCTATCACCCACTTTGCATATAGTATGGAACAAATTTTCCCTTTGCTCATGTGTAGTAGGAGGAACAAAATTAGCATGCAAAACTCTCCTTAAGATACCGATATGGTGATGTTCAGGTTCAGGAGTAATCTTTTCTTGACCCTCAAACTCTTCAAAATCAAACTCTTCCTCTGTATTGAGCAAACATGTACTCTCCTTCTCTTTCTCTTCATGGTCAAGATAAGCCAACAACATTCTATGTTCCTTCTTGGATACCGTCACTTTGTTACCACAATCTCTAGCAATGTGTCCCATGCCTTGACACTTGAAACAAACTTTTTTCGCCAATGCAGCTTGTTCGGGAGTAACAACAATCATCTTCCCTTCATTGTTTGAATTGTTAGAGTTGATATTCGAACCCTCACCATTAAAGAATGACTTCCTCTCCTTGAAATAAGAAATTTTCTTTTCTTTCTCCTGTTTCTCAAATCTCTCTGCCAACCTTAAGACATCATCAAAGAACACATAATTTGATGTTTCCACCTTGTGAGAAATCGAAGGTGTTAACCCTTTTATGTATCGTCCAATCTTCATCTCCTCTTTTTCCTGCAAATCACAAAGCATGCACAATTTCTCAAACTCTTTAGTGTATTCAGCGACACTAAGATTCTTTTGTTCAAGATGATTCAACTTCAAGAATTGATCTTGGATAAATTCCCGTGGTAGGAACCGTTTCCTTAATTGTCTCTTCAACTCGTTCCAAGTATTAATTCGTGGCTCATCTTCTCTCAATCTCTTGGCACGTAAATTCTCAAACCATAGAGAAGCATATCTCGTCAGTTTTAGGTTTGCAACCTTGTAGGCTTTTTGCTCATCAAAACCTTTATAATCAAAGACCTTTTCCATCTGACGAACCCAATCTAAAAAGTCTTCGGCATCCCCATCACCTGTAAATTCCGGAAGTTCCAACAACTTCAAATCTCGATCATTGTCAATTGGAAAATTTCTCATGATTCCCCTAGGTTGTTCGTTGTTGATTATTCTTCCTTCCCCAATCACTTGAGTAGACAAAGTTTCAACCCTTTGATTGGTTTGAGCAATTTCTTGTGTACTCTTCTCAATTTTCTCATTCATTCGTTCAAGACTCGCATTAAAATTTCTCATCATATCAACAAGCATAATATCAAGATCTTCCTTTGTTAAAGTACTCATGATGTCGAAATAATTTTCAGCAAATTATTCCTCCGTATTTTAAGACAAAAACCTCAAATTAGTCTAACAAAACCTTTATAATAATTTGGACAAGGAATAACAACTCTCGCGCAACACTCTAATTTTGTATTAGCAGGGGATTCTTTTTTTTTTTTTAAATAATTCATCAATACCTAAAATTTATTTGTGTGTATCTGTGTACCGAAATATGAATGCACAAAAGTATTAGTTGCACTATCTCCACCAACTTGATGATTTGCAGCAAGTAAATCAAGAAATTAATATGCACTAAGAGACAAATTCACCAACTAAAACTCTAGAATTACGTACCTCTAGTACTACGTAATGCTTACTTCCAGATTCGAAGACAAAGTACACTACCGTAATCTAATTGCAAATCACCCGTAATACTTGAAAAGCAACCAAAAATTGTTCTAATTACCAAGATCGTGTAAGTCGTGAGGGCTCACAAACCTAAGCTCTTGATACCAATTTGATGTGTATTTTGACGGTTTATATTTGATGGAAGGATTTGAGTGATTTTAATGGTGGAAATTTGAAAGATAGTCTTAGAAGGCAACGACTTCTAAGTTTGATTTTAGGAGTAACGATCCCAAAACCCTAGTTAACAACTAGTTTGAACCTTAACAAAGTTCTCTTCAAGCAAAAGCTCAATAATCTCAAATTATAATTCATAAAACATCCTCCTAAAATAATTGACATACAACTAGTATATATAGGAAAAATAAATCTATCCTACTTGCCCTGCAAGCAAACTAAATAAAAAGCCCTAATAATTAATTAATGAACCAAGAGAGCCCACTAATTAATTAACACAACTTTGGAAGCCCAAGGCCCCATAACTACTACTAAGAAAATAATAAAAACATTATTAAAAACTCACTTGTAAAACCCCTACTTTAAGAGTAAGGTAAAACCAAGAGAGTACCTAAATAAAGCAAAATAATAGTTATAAGGAAGGGGACTCGATTCACATCAAAAAGCTAGGAAGTTTTAGAGTGGATTGACTAGTGATTTGCAGCTAAAGCTGTGTGGACAAGTGTTCGAAACCTTAGATGAAGTTTATGAGAGGTCTGCACACCTTTATGCGTTGGAGTTGAAGAAAAAGAAAGAATTAGCTGAGGTGGAAGGGAAGGAAAAGAGGAAAGATATAGGACAAAACTTTGGGAACCCACAAGGTAACCAGAACAATTTTAAGAGGCAAAAGTACCACCATACCAAAAACAACAACTTCAACAACAACAATAATTTCTAGGGTAACAATCGTCAAGGTGAACGGAACTTCAATGGAGGGCCTAAGAACTCTAACTAAGGAAACAATAAGGATGGAAGGCGTTATTTCTGTAAGAGGTGCAAAAATAATCACCCTGGTAAAGACTGTGAGGGTAACTTGGTTACTTGTCACGCTTGCAACAAGTTGGGACATAGGGAGTATGAGTGCTTCTCTAAATATTCTAATCGAAACAAGCAGGGAAATAATCAAGGAGGGGCTCAAAGGAACTTTCAGGGAAATAACAACTATGCAGGGAACAAAGGGGCACAGTAAAATAGGGTGAAAGGCAACAATAATGGGAATAATCAGGTGAAGAGTGGAGCTCCAGGAAAACTGAACGTGATTAGTAGGCATGATGCTGATACTACGAAGGATGTTATTACTGGTACTTTTTATATTAACTATATTCCTGTTAAAGTTTTGTTTGATTCTGGTGCAACTTTTTCTTTCATTTCAAAAGCCGTGGTTTCAAAGTTACCACACTCTTTGAAAATCGTAAACGTCATAGATGTACCTATAGTTATTCCTACCGGGGGGGTAGTATAGTGTACCAAAACTTTTAAGGATATGCCACTTGAGATCAATGGAAAGGTATTTTTGTCTGACCTCATTGAGTTCGGGTTAACTGACTTCGACATTATTTTGAGAGGATTGGTTGAGTAATTAAGTATAGTGCGGAGATTCGTTGGCGATCGCAGAAGGTGCAATTTAGTACAGCTGAGGGTGAGTTGGTAACACATTGGAAGCATGGTGAGACAAAGTGCCTAAGGATCATATCTATGATGAAGTTGGCTAAGTATATTAGGAAGGGACATCCAGTATATTTTTGTAGTGTGAGAACCTTGGAACACGAAGTGATAGTTAAGCCTGAGAACATAGAAGTGGTGAATGAGTTTCTAGATGTATTCCCAGAAGAGATTTCGGGAATGCCACCTAAAAGGGCAATTGATTTCACAATAGAGTTGGTTCCAGGGACAGCACCAATTTCTAAGGCACCATATCAAATGGCACCTGCAGAAATGAGTGAGTTAAAGGAGCAACTGCAAGACTTACTAGAAAAGGGGTACATTGGACCAAGTGCATCACCTTGGGGAGCTCCAGTGTTGTTTGTCAAGAAAAAGGATGGGAGTATGAGGTTATGTATTGACTATAGGAAGTTGAATTAGGTCACTATAAAGAACAAGTACCCATTACCAAGGATTGATGACCTATTTGACCAATTGAGGGGCGTATATGTGTTTTCCAAAATTGATTTATGGTCTGGATACCATCAGTTGAGGATCGCAGACGAAGGTATTCCCAAGACTGCATTTAGAATAAGGTATGGACATTATGAGTTCACAGTAATGCCATTTGGATTAACGAATGCTCCAGCAATCTTTATGGACTTGATGAATAGGGTGTTCCATCCATTTATGGACAAGTTTGTCGTGGTGTACATAGATGATATACTGGTGTATTAAAAGAATAAGGAGGAACATGTGGAACATTTGAGAGCAATTTAACAAACTTTAAGGGAGAATAAGCTTTATGCGAAGTTTTCCAAGTGTGAGTTTTGGTTGGAGAAAGTAGCATTTTTGGGTCACTTTGCGTCTAAGGATGGGGTAGAAGTAGATCCAGCAAAGATTAAGGCAGTGAAAGGATGGCCTACGCCAAAGACGGTGTCTGACATTAGGAGTTTCTTAGGTTTAGCAGGGTATTATACGCGTTTTGTGAAGGACTTTTTTAAAATTGCTAAGCCTATGACGTCTCTAATGAAGAAGGATAAGAAATTTGAGTGGGATGAGAAGTGTGAGGAAGCGTTCCAACTCTTAAAGCAAACGTTGATTATAGCACCAGTGCTGACATTGCCAGGTGATAGTGGAATCTATGATGTATATAGTAATGCATCCAAGAATGGTCTAGGATGTGTGCTTATGCAAAATGGAAAGGTGATTGCATATGCATCAAGACAGTTAAAACCTCATGAAGTAAACTACCCTACTCATGATTTAGAATTAGCTGCAATCATTTTTGCACTAAAGATTTGGAGGCATTACTTGTATGGAGTGAAATGTAGGATTTACAAAGACCATAAAAATTTGAATTACATTTTCACCCAAAGGGATCTAAACTCACGCCAAAGGAGATGGTTATAATTTGCGACGAACTACGACTTAGACATACAATACCATGAAGGGAAGGCAAATGTAGTTGCAAACGCTCTAAGTCATAAGACCAGTCATGGACTGAACACTTTGATAGTGGCTGATGAGTTATGTAGGGAAATGAGGAAAATGAACCAAGAAGTGGTAGAGTGGGGATTACCAATAGGTAGACTTGCGAATCTAAGCATTCAACCAACAATATTTGATGAGATAAGGGAAAATCAGGCAGGAGATTTTAAGTTAGATAGGATTCGTGAGAAAAAAAGCAAGGAAAGGCTACAGATTTCAAAATTCATGAAGATGGGAGTTTAAGGTATAAGGGTAGATGGTGCGTACCACAAAAATGTGAGTAAGTAAAGAGAAAATTAATGGAAGAAGGTCACAATACACCATACTCAGTACACACGGGAGAAGACAAGCTATACAAAGACTTGAAAAAGATGTATTGATGGCCTAGAATGAAGTTGCGGAATTTGTAGAGAAGTGTCTAACTTGTCAAAAGGTGAAAATAGAGCACAAGAGACCGCAAGGAACCATGCAATCATTGGAAATTCCTGGATGGAAGTGGGATTGCATTTCGATGGACTTTATGACTTGCCTCCCAAAGTCAAAGATTGGAAATGATTCTATTTGGGTTGTGGTGGATAGACTTACTAAATCTGCAATTTTCATACCAATGAATGAGACTTGGAAGATGGAGCAACTTGCAAAAGCTTACATCAAGAATGTTATGAGGTTACATGGAGTTCCAAAGGATATTGTGTCTGATAGAGATTCTAGGTTTCTTTCAAAGTTCTGGAAGAGTGTTTGGGAAAATTTTGGTACAACACTAAAGATGAGCACAACATTCCACCCTGCCACAGATTGAAGATATGTTGAAAGCTTGCGTCATAAACTTCTAAGGAGGATGGGAAGATAGCTTGTACTTAATTGAATTTTCCTATAATAATAATAGTTATCATGCGAGCATTGGCATGGCTCCATTTGAGGCATTATATGAAAGGAAGTGTCGCAGTCCTGTATGATTGAGCGACATAAGTGAAACAATGATCTCCCCTCCTTCCCCTTTTTGTGCGCAAGTTTTTTTTTAAAAAAAACTTCTTTCTTGTTTTAATTTAATCAACCTTGATTAATTATTGATTTTGGGTGTGTATGATGATTTTATGATGTTTAATCATGATTAATATGTATATAATTTTCAGATTTAGTTTTTGAATTAAAAAGCCCCGAATTGAAAACTCTAGGTTTCTAAACTATTGTTTATTGATGGAGTTTGATTGTAATTGATTAAAACTATTGAAATTAATGTTTTAAAACTAAATTACAGCAAGTTTAAGGGAACTTATAATTCTGGAATTTTTATGTAGTGGTTAGAATTATGTGTCTTGAAAGGATTTTTAATTACCCATTAATTGGGGATAAAAGTAGGTGTTTTAAATTAATTTTCAGCATGTTTTAGAAGGTCTAAAAGTGATTTAAAGAGTGCATATATTGCTGGAAATTTATTATGAATGGGTATTAATGTCTCTTTGTAATTTAAGGTTGTAGGAGACTTCCAAGTGAGTGATTTTTTGTAGTCGTGGCGATTTTGATATCATATTCTAGGTACGTTCGCGTACTCGGTAATTATTTAAGTGTGTAGAAGCATGCTAAGCTTTGTTTAATTAATTCTAAGGTAGTATCGTGATAGGTATTGGTTGGAATTGTGGATTGGATTGATTTTTGTAATTGATTTTTGAAGTATGAATTATTTGAGGTGAATTGTTGACTGGAATTAATTATGGTGGCATGTTGATTATGAAAAACACTTTTATTATTGGCATGATTGAGAGCATGTTTAATTAAACTAAATGTATAATTGAGTTTGGAATATTGAAAAGGAATTTTATTATGGTTGATATAATTTTTATTGATGCTATAAGCATGGGAAAAGAGCTATTTAAGTGTTTATGCACACGAGGATTAAATTATATATTGGTGCCTAAGTGCACTTAAGGTGTTTTAAACACCAAGGGATAGGATTTGTGGTGCATTATACGCTTAAGGTATTATTCAACACCGAGGTATTTTAAAAAGGGTTCAACATTAAATTAAATGTGGTCACTAATTATTCAAGAATTAATTGGTATGTTTGATTGCTTGAATGATTTATGGTGATTGATTTGTGTTGTGGATTGAGAGTCATCACCAAGTTTAAAAACATGTAAACAACGTAAAGTGAAAGAGAATACGCACCAAAACTCTTGGAACGTATATACCTTGAGTATGAACATATGGGGGAGTTATGGGTTTTATATTTAACCATATCTTCTACTGGGAGTACCGGACGTTGTATTTTCCTTTCTATTATGCGTAGGAATTCCGCCACTTATGAGTGGTTCTTTTATACTGGCACGGTTAGCTCCCGTGTTAGAACCCCTTTATAGGGGCAGGTTAGGGGGGAAACCCGTTCAAATAAACACACCATTTGTTATTGGTTGGTTATGTTGTATGTTGTATGCTTGTAAACAGGTCTACTAAGGTAAGTTGTATGTTGATAGGATTAAAGCATGTTAGTGTGTACTGTTTACGCCTATGTACTCAGTTTTGCTGATTGTGTGTTTGTATGTTTGTTTTGCCTGATCTTTATCTTGGCCCTGTGATGACCCATTTCTAATGGCGAGTAGTAGGGTCAAAGTAAAGAGAAGCTTTTCAGGTGATGGAAGCATATTCATGATGGGCATGAGTGAAGAGCGATTCCTGTTTAGTTTCCATAAGAATATGATGTGTTTTATTCGCTTTAATTATTATATATTTGCTTGTGAGACAAACACAAAGGTTTTAACATTCGTTTAAGGTTTTCTTAAGGGCTTACAATGGTTCCAAGTTGTAGGTTGACTTCGTTTGACTTTGGTTTGACTTTTGAAGTTGACTTGTTTTGAATGGTTTTAAAGTGAGTCTTCTGTTGTGTGTCTTTGAAAAATACCTTAGCCGTTTTCACGGTGGCGGTAATGTCTTAGAATTTCCTATTTCGTCTTTTAAAAGAGAAAACCAGGTATTTTAAACGAAAGAAATTTCTAGGGTGTTATAAGAAATCACAGGGTACTCCACACTATTCTTAGTTAAGGAAACATTTGTCTGGGAAGTTTGATTTTTATCCATCAATATTTGAGCAAGAGGTAGTATTTCTCCTGATTTCGAGCTTCCATAATCCACATGCACCGAGTCCTCTTCATTCCCCTGCTTAGTCACAAAGTTCAGTTTTTTTGAAGCGTTCAAAAACTCCACTTCTTCTATCTCCTTGGATATGTCTTTCCTAGGAGTAGCTGTTACACCCTAGTAATTCCTTTCCTTTAAAATACCTATTTTGCCCTTCCAAAATACAAAATAGGAAAATATAAGACATTACCGCCACCGTGAAAACGGCTAAGGCAAATTTCAAAGACACACACAGCAGAAGACTATCTTTAAAACCATTCAAAACAAGTCAACCCAAAAAGTCAAACCAAAATAAAGTAAAGTCAAACTAAGTCAACCCACAACTTGGAACCATTGTAGGCCTTTAAAACCAAACAATACTAAAAACCTTTACGTTAGTCTCATGAGAATAATAAAATAAATAATATTTGAATCAAATAAAACACATCATATTCCTATGAGAACTAAGCATGATTCGCTCTTCACTCATGCCCATCATGAAAATGCTTCATCACCTGAAAAACTTCTCTCTACTTGTCCCAACTACTCGCCATTAGAAATGGGTCGTCGTAGGGCCAAGGTAAAGACAAGGCCAAACAAACACACAACACATAATCAGCAATGCTGAGTACATAAGCGTAATAAAAACACACTAACATGCTTTCATCCTATCATCACATAACTTACCTTTTTGGACTTGTACATAAGCATACAACATACCAAACGACCAACCAATAAATTAATAAATTGCTTATTTAATTTGATTACGCATCGAACGAGTTTCCCACCAAATCCCTACCCTAAATAAAGTGAGGTAAACTACACCAGGAGCTAACCGGGTAGTCAAATGTCACATGAAGTGACTGGACGTTCTGAGCATAAAATAAATAAAAAGGAAAATACAGCATCCTGTACTCTTAGTAGAAGTAATATAATACCCAAAAATAATAATCATATTAAGGGTGGATTGAATTAAAAATCAAAAGAAGAAATTTTTTTTATACAAACACACGCAGGCACAAGGGGAAGAAAGGGGGGATGGTTGGCGCCACCTCCCACGGCTGCTGCTGCTGCCGGCCTAGTGCTGGTGGCAGCTGACCACCGTGAGGTGTGTGTGGTGGTGGTGTGTGAAAATCATTAAAATTAAAATAAAAGTGGAAGGGGGAAAATTAAGAGAAAAAAGAAAAAGAAAAATAAGAGGAGAGAGAAAGAGAGTTTACCTTTGGGTGAACTCCACCTAAGGCATATGATGGTTATTTATACCCTCTCTCAATAACCCTCCTACTTAAAATTTCTTTACTACCCTTAATGATCTCTTTCCTAGTCAAACTAGTATTTTGAATTTCTTTAAATATTCATTGACTTTAAAATTTCCTTTTATAAAATAATATGCCCCAATATTTCCAAATCATGAAATAAAATATTATCAAAATTATTAAAAATAAACTTTTAATTAAAATAATTCTTTTTAAATTAATGGAAAACCATTATTAATTCATTTTGAATTATTTAAATACTTTAATAAATACTTATTTAAATTAAAATGCGGGTTATTACGGTCTACCCCCTTAAAAGAAGTTTCATCCCGAAACTTGGGTAACAAAATTCAAACCTTTGCCTCACTTTGTATAATATTGTTGTACTTTTTTGTCATACTTTTCCTTTTAATGTCTCTTTGAAATCAAAATTACTCAAAATAACCGTTAAAAAATGTGCAAAAAGCACAAAAATAACTGAAAATACAGGGAAAAAGCGTGAAATTCTACTGCATTCTACCCCCCTTAAAGAAAACGAGTTACGTCCCCGTAACTCACCATACCTTAAACAACTCGGGATATTTCTTTTTCATCTCATCCTCAGCTTCCCAAGTTGCTTCTTCATACTCTTGGTTAGACCATAACGCTTTAACAATCCTAACTTCCTTATTGCGTGTACTACGCATTTTACTGTCACGGATCTTGACAAGTTTTTCCTCATAAGTTAAGCTTTGATCTAACACAATAGTCTCGGGTTGTAGCACATGTGACTTATCAGGGATATACCTTCTTAACTGAGATACATGAAATACATATGCACTTTACTTAGCTTCATAGGTAAGGCCAACCTATAAGCCACTTTGCCTATCCTTTGTAATACTTCATACGAACCAATATACTTTGGGCTAAGCTTTCCTTTCTTTCCAAATCTCATTACACCTTTCATTGGTGACACCTTTAACAATATTTTTTCACCAACCTCAAATTCCTCCTCTCTACGCTTCAAGTCCACGTAGCTCTTTCGGCGATCTTGCGGTGCTTGAATCTTAGCTTGAATCTCCCTCACCTTCTTAACTGTATCCTCGATCATGTGAGGCCCTAAAATCATTATTTCACTTATGTCGTTCCAACAAATCGGACTGTGACACTTCCTTCCATATAATGCCTCAAATGGAGTCATGCCAATGCTTGCATGGTAGCTATTATTATAGGAAAATTCAATTAAGTCCAAGCTATCTTCTGTAACACCATAGAAATTCCTTTCCTTTAAAATACCTGTTTTGCCCTTTTTAAAACACGAAAAAGAAAATCTAAGATGTTACCGCCACCGTGAAAACGGTTTAAGGCAATTATCAAAGACACACAACGGAAGACTACCTTTAAAACTATTTAAAATCAAGTCAACTTTAAAAGTCAAACCAAACGAAAGTAAAAGTCAAACAAAGTCAAACGAAGTCAACCTACAACTTGGAACCATTGTAGGCCCTTAAACCAAAACACTTGAAATTCCTTTTGCGTTAGTCTCATAATCAACATAAATAATAAATAACAATTCAAAGCAATAACACATCATATTCTTATGAGAACTAAGCATGATTCCCTCTTCACTCAGGCCCATCATGAGTATGCTTCATCACCTGAAAAGCTTCTCTCTACTTGTCCCCACTACTCGCCATTAGAAATGGGTCGTCGTAGGGACAAGGTAAAGACAAGGCCAGACAAACACACAATACACACAATCAGCAAAGCTGAGTACATAAGCGTGATTAGCACACACTAACATGCTTTCATCCTATCAACATACAACTTACCTCGATGCACCTATTTACAAGCACACAACATTCATCATTTGACTCGACTACTGACTAATATTTATTTAATTTTTTATTACACATCGAACGGGTTTCCAACCAACTACCTGCCTCAAATAAATTGAGGTAAACTACCCCGGGAGCTAACCGAGTAGGCAAATGTCACATGAAGTGACTGGATCCTGCGCATAATAAATAATAAAAATAGAAAGTACAGCGTCCTGTACCCCTAGTAGGAGTTATGGTCAAATATAAAGTCGCATAACCCCCCCCCCCATATGTTCATACTCAAGGTATATACGTTCCAAGAGTTTTGGTGTGTAATCTCTTTCACTTTACGTGATTTACAAATTATTAGACTTGGTGATTACTCTCAAACACAACACAACTAAACATTACAATTCACTCAATCAATCAAACAACCAATTTAATTCTTGAATATTTAGTGACCATATAAATTTAGTGTGGAATCCTTTTTAAACTACCTCGGTGTTAAATAACACCTTAAGTGCATAAGGCACCGCAAATCCTATCCCTCGGTGTTAGAAACACCTTAAGTGCACATAGGCACCGCAATATAATTTATCCATGTGTACTAAGACACTTAATTAGCTCTTTCCTCATGCTTATAGCATCAACAAAAATTATATGAACCATAATAAAATTCCTCTTCCATAATCCAAACCCAGATAAACATCCAGTTTAACCAAACATGTTTTCTAACATGCCAATAATAAAAGTATGGTTCAATATCAACATGCCAATATAATTAATTCCAATCACCAAATTCACCATAAATAAATCATACATCACCAATCATTCACCAACATCAATCCAATCAACAAATTCCATCCAATACCTATCATGATACTACTTGGAATTAATTTAACAAAGCCTAGCATGCTCCAATACACTTAAACTTTACCAAGTACTCGAACGTACCTCGAATACACTCTCAAAATAGCCACGATTACACAAAGTCACTCACTTGGAAGTCTCCTACAAACCACAATTATAAAGGAGTATTAACACCCTTCTAACACAAAATTCCAGCAATTTATACTCTCTTTAAATCACTCAAAAACCCCTTTAAAATAATCTGAATTTTTATTTAAAACCCTTACTTTATTCCCAATTAAATGGGTAATTAAAGATCTTTTCAAGAAACTCAAATTAGACTTATATATAAAAATTCCAGCATTATTAAAACTTATAAAATTTCTGTAATTTGGTTTAAAAACAATAATTTAATAATTTTAATCAACCACAATCAAATTCCATCCATAAACATTAATTTAAAAACCTAGGGTTTCCAATCTTGGGGCTTTTTAATTAAAAATCAAAATCTGAAAATTATAATTAAAATACTTTTTATTAAACATCCTAAGAATTATCACAAAACCCAAAAACAACAATTGAATTTAGGGTAGATTTAATTAAAATAAGAAAAACAACATATATCTTTCGTTAAAATTAAAAACTGCCCGAAAACCATATTTAAAGGCTGAATTTGGCCACGAAAGGGTGGTACTCAACCATAGGTAGTGAATTTTTTTTAGAATATTGTTTACACACGAAAAACACTATTTTTTTGTAAAAATCGGACGAGTTTGAATTTAATCGTGGTTACATCGAGATTAAGAAAATTACGAACGGAGAATACGCAACATGCAACCACCTTGCCGCCGCTGCCACGCTGCCTGGTGGCTGCTGCCACCGGCAAAGGTTGGTGGTGGTGGCCGGCGTGTGTGGTGGTGGTGTGTGGTGTGTGGTGTGTGGTGGTGGTGTAAAAATAAATAATTAAATTAATTAAGTAAAGGGAAAGGGGAAAATTAAGGGGAAAAATAAAATAAGAGGAGAGAGAGAAAATTTACCTTTGGGTGAACTCCACCCTAGGCACATAAGGGGTATTTAAACCCTCTCTTAATCCTCCTACTTACTTCCCTTAATAATCTCTTTCCTAATCAAATTAGGATTTGACTTTCTTTAAAACTTTGACTTTAAAACTATTTAATATAAAATAATGTGCCCCAATATTTTAAATCATAAAATCCAATATTTTCAAGATTATTAAATAATAAAATATATTTTTAATTAAAATCATTCTTTTTGTATTGAAGAAACCCTAAATAATTTATTTCATATTGTTTAAATACTTCAAGAAATACTCATTTAAATTTAAAATACGTATAAAAATACGGGGTATTACATCTTCGCATCCCCCCTTGGAAATCTATAACATAAGCCCTCAACATGTCTTCCAAGGTTTGAATGGTTCTCTCAGTTTGCCCAACTATGGCAAGGTGAAATGATGTACTCATCTTAAGTGTTGTACCAAAGTTTTCTTACACACTCTTCTAGAACCTTGTAAGAAACCTAGAATCTCTGTCATACACAATATCTTTTGGAGCTCCATGTAATCTCACCACATTTTTTATGTAAGCTTTTCTAAGTTGCTCCATCTTCCAAGTCTCCCTCATTGGTATAAAAACTGCAGATTTTGTAAGCTTATCCACCACTACCCAAATGGTGTCATTTCCACTCTTTGACTTTGGGTGGCAATTCACAAAGTCCATTAAAATACAGACCCATTTCCATCCACGAATTTCCAATGATTACACAGTTCCTTGCGGTCTTTCGTGTTCTATCTTCACTTTTTGACAAGTTAGACATTTTGCCACAAATTCCGCAACCTCATTCTTCATTTTGGGCCACCAATACATCTTTTTTAGATCTTTATTTAGCTTGTCCCCTCTTGGGTGTACTAAATACGGTGTGTTGTGGCCTTCTTCCATCAACTTTCTCTTTACCTCCTCACATTTTTGTGGTACACACCAACGACCCTTGTACCTTAAACTCCCATCTTCATGAATTTTGAAATATGTAGCTTCCCTTGCTTTATTTTCTCACGAATCCTATCCAACTTTACATCTCCTCCTTGATTTTCCCTTATCTCATCAAATATTGTTGGTTGAATACTTAGGTTCGCAAGTATGCCTGCTGGCACTCCCCATTCTACCACTTCTAGATTCATTTTCCTCATTTCTCTACATAACTCATCAGCCACTATCAAAGTATTCAGTCCATGTCTTGTCATACGACTTAGAGAATCTGCGACTACATTTGGTTTCCCCTCATGATATTGTATGTCTAAGTCATAATCTGTCGTATATTCTAACCATCTCCTTTGACGTGAGTTTAAATCCCTTTGAATGAAAATGTATTTCAAACTCTTATGGTCAGTATAAATCCTACATTTCACTCCATACAAGTAGTGTCTCCAAATCTTTAGTGCATAAATGATTGCAGCTAGTTCTAAGTCATAAGTAGGGTAATTTACTTCATGAGTTTTCAACAGTCTTGATGCATACAAAATTACCTTCCCATTTTGCATAAGTACACATCCTAGACCATTCTTAGATGCGTCACTATATACATCATAAATTCCACTATCGTCTAGTAGTGTAAGCACTGGCGCTGTAATTAGCTTTTGTTTCAAGAGTTGGAATGCTTCCTCACACTTGTCATCCCATTCAAAATTCTTGTCCTCCCTCATTAGAGAGGTCATAGGTTTAGAAATCTTCGAGAAATCTTTCACAAAACGCCTATAATACCCTGCTAAACCTAGAAACTTCTAACGTCAGACACCGTTTTTGGCGTAGACCAACCTTTAACTGCCTTAATCTTTGCTGGATCTACTTCTACCCCATCTTTTGTCACAAAATGACCTAGAAATGTCACTTTCTCCAACCAAAACTCACACTTAGAGAACTTTGCGTAAAGCTTGTTTTCCCTTAGTGTTTGCAGAATTGCCCTCAAATGTTCTACATGTTCTTCTTTACTCTTCGAATACACCAGTATATCATCTATGAACACCACCACAAACTTGTCCATAAATGGATGAAACACCCTATTCATCAAATCCATAAAGATTGCAGGAGCATTCGTCAATCCAAATGTCATTACTGTGAACTCATAATGTCCATACCTTGTTCTAAATGCAGTCTTGGGAATTCCTTCATCTGCAATCCTAAGTTGATGGTAACCAAACCTTACATCAATCTTAGTTCTCAACTGGTCAAATAGGTCATCAATCCTTGGTAATGGGTACTTGTTCTTTATGGTGACCTTATTTAACTCCCTATAGTCAATATATAACCTCATACTTCCATCTTTCTTCTTCACAAATAACATTGGCGCTCCCCAAGGTGATGCACTTGGTCTTATGTATCCCTTTTCTAACAAATCATGCAATTGCTCCTTTAACTCACTCATCTCTGCAAGTACCATTCAATATGGTGCCTTGGAGATTGGCGTTGTTCCTTAAACTAGCTCTATTGTGAAATCAATTGCTCTTTTGGAAACACATCTAGAAACTCATTTACAACTTCTATATCTTCAAGCTTAGTTGTCTCTTCATGTTCCATATTCCTCACACTACACAAATACACTGGATGCCCCTTCTTGATATACATGGCCAATTTTAACACAGATATGATCCTTGGGCATTTGGTTTCACCATGCATCCAATATGTCACCTGCTCATTATTAGTTGTAGTCATTTTTACTTTCTATGATTGACAACTAATCTCTGCGCTGAACTTGCCCAACCGATCCATTCCCAAAATGACATCTTTAAAGGTCTTGTTACACTTTACTACCCCACCCGTAGGAATAACTATAGGCAAATCTACTTCATCTACGGTTTTCAAACAGTTTGATAACTTTGAAACAATGGCCTTTGAAATGAAAGAAAAAGTTACACCAGAATCAAACAAGACTTTAACAGGAATAGAGTTCATAGAAAAGGTACCAGTGATGACATCCTTCGTGGAATCAACTTCATGCCTACTCATCACATTCAATTTCCCTGGAGCGCCACTCTTCACCTGATTTCCTCCATTATAACTATTGTTGCCCTTCGCTCCATTCTATTGCGCCCCCTTATTTCTTGAATAGTTGTTGCTTCCCTGGAAGTTTCTCTGAGCCCCACCTTGATTATTGCCCTGTTTGTTTTGATTGGGATCCTTGGAGAAACATTCATACTTCCTGTGTCCTAACTTGTTGCAAGTACGACAGGTAACCAAATTTCCATCACAATCTTTACCAGGGTGATCGTTTTTACACCTCTTGCAGTAGAAATGCCTTGCTCCCCTGTTATTTCCCTGGGTAAATTTCTTAGCTCCACCATTAAAGTTTCGTCCTCTGTGACGATTGTTGCCTTGGAAATTATTGTTGTTGTGGAAGTTGTTGTTATTATGGCGGTACTTCTGTTTCTTGAAGTTGTTTTGGTTACCTTGCGGGTTTCCAGAGTTCTGTCTCATCTATTTTCTCTTTTCCTTTCTTTCCACCTCAGCTATCTCTTTCCTTTTCTTTAATTCTAAGGCATATAGGTGTGCAACTCTCCCATACACTTCATCCAAGGTTTCAAATACTTGTCCACATAGCTTTAACTACAAATTAGTAGTCAGTCCACTCTCAAACTTCCTCGCCTTAGACTTTTCTATAGAAACAGACTCTTTAGCAAATCGTGACAACTCAATAAACTTTTGTGTAGTATTCAGTGACCGACATATTCCCCATTGCAAGGTTAGAAAATTCCTCAGCTTCTTGTTTTTGTAAGAAGCTAGGATAAACCTTGTCCCTAACCTTCTCCTGAAACATAGTCCAATTGAATCCATGTAGTGCCTTAATGGTAGCTTCATTTTGTTGCCACCAAAGGTCAGCTTCACCCCTGAGTTAATAGGTAGCACAACCTACTTTTGAGCTCTCTAGACACCCTACTTCCCTAAACAGTTTCTCAAACTCCCTCAACCAGTTTTCTAGTACGGTTGGATCAGGCTCTCCTTGATAGGTTGGTGGCTTGCTCTGCGCCACCTTCTTAAATAGCTCTCCCTAAGCATCTACATTATTGGTTGAGTTCCTTGCTAATTGTTAGGCAACAGCTACCAACTTCCTTACAACTTCACTCAGTTCTCCTCCATCGTTATTGTTACCACTCCCTCCTGTCATCCTTCTTCGCCTGAATTCAAACAAAGGGGTCTTTATTAAATACGGTCTTAGCTAGCTCTCAACTTAGACACCCATCTAACTAGTTAATACCCTTGAAGCATACACATTAAATTTTAAGCTAACAAATTGGGATTGCAAAAGTTAAAATTCCCAAAATTTGCAACTTGGCCAACCAAATATTGATTGCTAACCAACCACACATTTAATAAAGCATCACATTAATAAATAAAAATAATTCTCATGGATTCCCAGAGTTTAGAAATGCATTGTTGGAATATTTGTGAGTAAGAAATGGCTTCTTGGAGTAGTGATACGAAATGAATGATTTGGGAACGAAATGAATGATTTGTCAATAAAATGAGTTAATTGACAAGGAAATAAATGAAATTTTATTGCCGAGTAAGAAAATGAATGGAATACTGAAATAAAATGGGTTCAAATAACTTATGCAACTACATAAGTTTACTGACTCACTGTGGACATACCACATATTGCTTTACTGCAACTGAAATAATTGAAATGCGGAAACGGATCTAAGAATCCTAAAAGAACTGAAACTACAAAAATCTAGTCCTTTCGAACATTATCCTTCTTGTAGGTAGATTGCTTATAGCTTCCAGGATCAAATTCAGGGTCATCTGCTTCCTCCATTGGTTCAGGTGACTCTGGTTCTTGCTCTACTTGGACAAACTCTTCATCTTCCTCATCGTCAGATGAAATATCAATTATAATTGGAGTTGGAGGTGGATTTGGATTTGGAATTCCATAATGGGACTATCAACAGTATGGTTACTCTCATCCATCATCTCTCCTTCTTCCTGCCCTCCATCTGACCCTGCTTGATTACCCTGAGTGGGAGAAGAACTTCCTGACTGATGACTAGTGGAAGGGGAATTATTCCCTGCCGGATTATTATAGTAGTAGTTGGGATATGGAATGTGTAAGTGTTGGCAATGATCTTTCTCAACTCTAACGAGGTAAGAAATCAAGTGTCTGTAGTCAGGGTACCACTTTCCATAGAAATTTTTATATTTAGAGTAGTTTGGGATGTCCCCTAGTAAATAGAAGTCGAACTTTGAGTTAACGGCAAGATATGGGGGTTCATCTGGAAGATAGTGAATAATCATAGCAGAAACACGATCAGGAAGATCATAGTCTTGTCTCCTAAGACATCACTCATTTGGGAACAATAGAATTAGATTTTCTTGACATAATCAAACGGATGTTCATTGTCTTTCTTAACTAGAGTACCAATTTGGGAAAGTTTGCTAGGAAGAATCGGCAAGGAAAGGCTTAGAAAAGAATTCCCTTCCCAAAGAAAATAAAAACAATACAGTTCTTGCATGAATTAGGTTCAATGTTCAATCAAACAATCTTTCCTACCCAAGCTTTTAATTAATCAATCCACATGATCAAACATCAAAACCTAAAATATTAATGCATACAAGAACATGATTATTTCTAACTTGTATGCCCAAATTCTTTCCTACCCAAGCTCACCAACATGCTTTTAAAAGCTTTTAACACATAATACTTACCTTATTCCTTGCTTTCCTGCAAAATGAACAAACTAAAAAATAATTTTTGACTCCTCTTTTAAAATTAATTTTCGAAAATAAGCCCCGATAATGCCCAAAATATTCGACCAATCATAAAAATAAAAAAATTCGAACATCCAAAAAAAAATTTGGATGTAAAAAAAAAAAAAAAAAAAAAAAAAACGGACCTTTTTAAAAAAATAGATAAATTTTCCAATCCCAAAAAATTAAAATAATTGAAGATAACACTCTTTTAAAATAACTTAATTAAATAAGCACTTGGCCAACTTTATAACAAAACACTTTAAAACACGTTTTTGGCTTTAGTGGTAATAAAAATCTCAACCTGCCTCTGATACAACTTTGTAACACCCTAGAAATTCTTTTCCTTTAAAATACCTATTTTGCCCCTTTACAATACAAAATAGGAAGATCTAAGACATTACAGCCACCGTGAAAACGGCTAAGACAAATATCAAAGACACACACAGAGGAAAACTATCCTTAAAACCATTTAAAACAAGTCAACCCAAATATTCAAACCAAAAGAAAGTTAAGTCAACCTACAACTTGGAACCATTGTAGGCCCTTAAAACCAAACAATACTGAAAACCTTTACGTTAGTCTCATGAGCATAATAAAATAAATAATATTCAAAGCAAATAAAACACATCATAATCCTATGAGAACTAAGCATGATTCACTCTTCACTCATGCCCATCATGAAAATGCTTCATCATTTGAAAAACTTCTCTCTACTTGTCCCCACTACTCGTCAGTAGAAATGAGTCGTCGTAGGACCAAGATAAAGACAAGGTCAAATAAACACACAACACATAATCAGCAATGCTGAGCACATAAGCGTAATAAAAACACACTAACATGATTTCATCCTATCATCATACAACTTACCTTGTTGCACCTGTACACAAGCATACAACATGCCAAACGACCAACCAATAAATAAATAAATTGTTTATTTAATTTGATTACGCATCGAACGGATTTTCCACCAAATCTCAACCCCAAATAAATTGAGGTAAACTACACCGGGAGCTAACCGGGTAGGCAAATGTCACATGAAGTGACTAGACGTCCTGCGCGTAAAATAAATAAAAAGGAAAATACAGCGTCCTGTACTCCCATTAGAAGTCATGGTTAAATATAAAACCCCATAACTCCCCACATATGTTCATACTCAAGGTATATACGTTCCAAGAGTTTTGGTGCGTAATCTCTTTCACTTTACGTTACTTTACATATTATAATACTTGGTGATGACTCTCAAACCATAACACAATCAAACATACAAATTTAATTCTTGAATAATTAGTGACCACATAAATTTAATTGTTGATCCCTTTTTAATCAACCTCGGTGTCAAAAACACCTTAAACGCATAATACTCCACAAATCCTATCCCTCGGTGTTAAATAACACCTTAAGTGCGCATAGGCACCGCAATATAATTTATTCTTGTGTACTCTAAAAGATCATCTATGAAAGAGATCAAGCCTCGACGACCCTCAACACGAAGAAAAGAAGAACTCCAAAACATCAAGAACATCATCTGTCCAACTTCTACGTCAAATAACCTTTGATCGAGATCAAGCCTCGACGACCCTCAATCAAGACATCAAGTCAAGTCGTGAAGCAAGTCCAGCCCTGCATGAACAACTATGATCAAGATCAAGCTTCAACGACCCTCAATCAAGGATCCAACTCAATCCGTGAATTACGTCAAATTTGAAGTGGAGATCAAATCAGAGGAGTAAATTAGAGATTGTACCCAAAATTATCAAATTGATAAAAGTAACACTTTGTTTCATCTATTTTGCAAATTTAAAATTTTTGTTTACATAGGAGGGGTGTTATCCTTCTCCATTAATGCTGCCCTTGGAGCTTCAATTTTTGCCGCAAAAATACAAAAATCGCCATCTATAAAAATAAAGAAAAAGGACTTCGTACTGATGCCTACTTGCTGGTGGTTGCTGACAACAGGGCGTCACAGTGATGATGGTTGTGGTCGCTGCATGAGGGCATGAGGCTTGGTGTTTATGGTGATAGGTTTGCCATTTCAGTGGGAATGGTGATGATGATATGGCAATGGTGATTTAGCAATATTGCCTAATCATGTTAATGCATTTACCAAATTGTCCTACACTAATTGAAGAAAAAACCTAAAATGACCTTATGAATTATGATTTTTTTTTTTTTTTGATAAGAAAAATACAAAAGTTAGGTAAGTCTTCTCTCAAGACTATACCCTAACTTATCTAAAGAAATAAAATAAGAAAATTAGCATCTACATTAGGGTCAATGTTTACATAGCCTGAAATTTGATGACCTATAGTTGCAACATAATCTGCTGCACGATTAGCTTCTCGATACACATGGCAAGAAGCAACAACCTCGAAGTGAGCCAACAACTTCTTAACGTCATTCATTAGCAATTGAATTTTCCAAGGACAGCGTGCTTTATCCTGCAAAATATTTATAATTAAAAGGTTATCATCTTCAATAAAAAGTTTTCGTATATTATGTTCAATAGCTAAGAGAAGACTGTTACGCAGAGCTGTAGCTTCTGCAATAATAGGTATCGAGGTACCAAGATTATAAGCACGACTAACAACATTATTTCCTGTATAATCTCTAATAACAACTCCAGCTGACCCAAAGTTATAACAAACAGAACCATCAAAATTAATTTTGAAAACACCAGACAATGTTTGTTGATCTAGTATATCAACACGTATTTTCTCTTTTTTTTTTTTCTTTTTTTGTTTTTTTGTTTTTTTTTTTTTGGTTTATCAAGTAGCAAAAATGTACATAGCAAAAAAAAGGATATTTTGCATCTCATTACATTTTCCTCTCCTCCACACTTTATTACAGTAATTTTGATAACAAATACTTCCTCCATTTTTTTTATTATTGTATCATATAGGTTGGGCACAATAATTTTGGTAGTGGAAAAAAGGAAGGGAGAGAAAGGTAAAAATACAAAGTTGTCTATGTGATGTAAACATAAACTAAAGAATAAATGTAAAAAATTAAGGGAATGTTGGATATTTGTAGTGTGAACAGAGATATTTTGTTCTAAAATAGAAATGGTGCAATTTGTAAAACTACTATAAAAGGCAAGTGGTGCAATATTAAAAGAACGAATAAAGTAATATTAATAATAGACACTTAATATCTTGAACATGAACCACTCTATACAAACCCATCACTTTCTCTCCTGCAATACTGCAATCAATACTGTGATCGTGACCAAAACTGCTTTTTCGAACCATGGAGGGAATCGATCATGGATGTAAGCAATGAGGTGGGGTGGGAATCCAGTTAGGTGATAAAATAGGTGGGGTTGAGACTTAAGAGGAAGACTTAGTGCCTCAGTGTGTTAGATTTGTAAATTTCACACAGTAGCAAGCAAGCACTTTTTTGTACCAAAACCATTTTTTTTTTTTTTTGGGTACCAAAATATGTGATTTTGGTAGTTATTTGATACTGTGTGAGATTTATCACATAGTGAGGCGCCTTGCTTACTTTGGAGGGTTAACCAGTAAATAGAGTAGGTATAGTAAAGAAAGAGAAAAATAAAACTATTGCATTTTAGTCAATTACATATACTAAAATAGGAAAAAATCTAAATTTATTTTTATGAATTTTCTTAATTGGGAAATAAGAACAATATGGATCGAAGGGAATACTTCTCAATGAGTCAAAGTACAAAGATCTACGATTCTATATGGCCAAAAACTAATTAAAATTCTTAAACCATATGTAACCACTAGAGGGTGCCCATTATATGGATAAAATTAAAAATTCAATCAAATCTTAATTAAATCACTAATTTGGATTAAATTTTTATTTTTTCATAAATAGAATCTGATCGGATTGAAATTTTTTGAAAATTTGATTTTTCTGATTCAAATTGAGATGGCTTGGACCCAAAATCTTATATTACTAAAATTCTTATGGGTCTATATATTTATTTTAAGTCCTTGGACTATTTTAGAAATTAGACCAAACATAAATAAAACCCAAATAATTTGCATGTGTTAAAAGCTAATTATTTGCAATTTATGTAGAACTATCTATTTTAATCATCTAAAACCATGATTTCAAGACATGTATTGAGATTATGGGCCAATATTGGACCAACTGTATTTCTTAATTGCATTTTTATTTCTTTTTAAAAAATGAATATTAGATTATGGGCCATTTCAACATATTTCCCTACCTTTTTGAAAGTTTAACCAAACACTTAATTATGAATAATGTAATGCCAACTATTTTCCTAAAAAAGTCTATTTACATATATACCCCCATTTATGCATGTGAATCCACATTTTTAAAAGTTTGACCAAACACTTATGAATAGTGTTATGCCAACTATATCCTTAGTACTTACCTTTTTAAAAGTTTAACCAAACACTTATGAATAGAGTTATGCCAATTATATCCCTAAAAATGTCTATTTATACATATATACCCCCATTTATGCATACGAATCACATATGTGACATTTTTTTTTCATTTTTTTATAAGTGTAGTTTTTTTTTTCTGCGTTTTAAAAAGTTAGGGATAACTCTTATAAATAGTGCTTGGACAATTATATTCTTTAAAATGTTTTTCTACTTATTTGCCCTCATTAATGTTAGTTGACTCTTATATTGAACTCTTAAAAATAGTGTGCGGACATTTCTACCCTTAAAAATTTTTGCTTACATGTTTTCCTAAATTAATGTTACCAACAACTAAAGTTATGATTATGACAAAACCAAATTGAAAGAGATTCTCGGACATGGCTAGCTATGTATGCGCATCGTGCGCGTTAGCTATCCTAGTCAATTCAAAATTTCATATCGAATCCAAATTACCAAATATTAATTCGAATCAGATTAAATAAGATTTAAATTCGGATTAGATTGGATTCGACATTTGAAAACCAAAATATATTTTGAATCAGATTGGATTCGACTTAAATCCTAGCTATAGAATAAAAATGTTTGTGTAACTGTGTTGTCACGATTCAGTTGAGATGTAATGGATTTCGAAGCCACTGAAACATAATTTAGCATTTCATAACAAAATATATATATATATATATATATATATATATATATATATATATATATAAGGATGAGCTAGAATGAGAATGAGAAAATGAGAAAACTACTTAAAAGTTGACACATGTCTCACTTCCTAATTTTAAAAAAACAAATACTCCTTTCTTATGTACTTTGTACTTTATATGAGACACGTGGTAGTTTTTAACTGGCTTTCTCATATTTTTATTTCTCATTCTAGCAAATCCCTAGATATAAAAAGCAAGTTTTCGACCAATTTGACCAAAATAACCCTAATTTGCATGGACAAAGCCATAACACTCAAGGAAATCAAACGAATTCTTAAATTAAAGAAAGAGAGAAGAAGAAGACCACCATTGTTATCCAAAAGAAGGAATATGAGAATCACATAGAAGAAATATTACAAAAATAAGTAGTGGAGGTTCTAAGAAAAGAAAGTTCACGTGGAATTGAGATTACTTAATTTAAAATAATTATATTAAAGGATTGCAAATTTTAAAACTGCTTTTGTTTTTTCAAAATCATATATCTACCGTGATAACCATTACTTGATCAGTAACGAACACATCATTTTCATTCCTGCGATCACGACCAAAACTGTATTTTAGTTCCATGATTCAAAGTTTCGAACCGAATAAACACCCCTAAATTATACCCTATGCCCATCAATGTGTTTTGGTTCATATGGTATGGAGAGTACTGAATTTGCCTTTTATTCATTTATTTATGATCTTATCACACAAAATCTCTCTTTTTTTAGATGAGTCTCATCACACAAATTGACTCAACGTGTTTGCATGATTTAGTAAGTGGAAAAGTCAAATAAACGAACAAAATTATGTCTTGATTATTCAAAGATATCAGAGATAATTAATTAATCATTCCATGGCAAGTATTATTTGCATCATGTGAACCTATTCCAGCCTTCATGTACTATTATTTCAACTTTTAAACTTGGTATGCTAAAAGGTATAAAAGAAATCAATTAGTAGCAAAATAAATCCTCTGGGAACAGAAAATAAGCCGAAACAGTGTACAACAGGCCAATTGAGGTTGAAAACTCTCTCCTCTTGGATTAAATTTCATATACACACAAGGGCGAAGCCATCTGCAGGGTTTGAGACAATATACCCCTGCTCTTTGGAAACTCGAGCTTCCATACGACTGTGCCCAAGAGGTGCAATTTGGAGAAGAGGCACACAAGCAAGAATTTGGCCCAAAATTTTTGAAGATTCATAAACACGATCCAAGACCTCGTAATTTCTTCTGAACATCAAGAATTTGTCGTCAAATTAACTATACGATTGTGGTCCTCTAATTTCTCTATCCATCTTCATTCTCTTTGCACTCTGCATTTCTGAAATACTACTAACCCGTTGCTGGAGTGACATGTCATGCTGAAACACACAATTTGTTCCATGTTTACAACCCTTTGCACTATTGAAATACATACAAAGCTTCATGATTTTATGTTTGGCATCTCTTGGTTTTGAATTATCTACATCTTGATCTACACCTGGATGATGGATGGGATGCGTTGAATATGGTGGTTGAGGGTCAGCTTGTCTTTCCCCTCCATGTTGCTGAATCAAGTTCTTGTAGTAGTTGAGGTCTTTCACTTGAGAGGAAGAACCAGATTGTACAGGGGGAGCTTGAAGGGCGACTCCAGGCACCGGTGGGATTGAATGCTGATGGGTCATTGGTCCTGTGCCATTTGTATACGGGTACATCAACCCATTTGACATCATTGCAGTCGAGGATGGTCCTGTTTCCATATTGTTATATTGAGCTGGAGGTGGTGGTGTGTCCATCCTGTACATGGGAGCTCCAGGAGAGGGCCTAGAAATAGTATGTGGGCCTTCCATTGGCTTTGGCAAAACAGATTGAAGTCCCGTGCCTGGACCTTGATGCCTAACTAACTGTTCTAAAATAGTTGGATTACTGAGAATTTTTACAAGCAGATTGTGGTCAATCTGCTCATTGCCCTTCGCGACAGCAGTAAGAGCAGCTTTTAATGCATCTTCTTGACCAGAAGTTGCTACTCCAGCAGTCAATGTGCCACTGTTGATATTATGGGAAACACCTTGAGATGAAGATGTCCTTTGGGCCGCCAACAGATATGAGCTAGTAGTAGCACTAGCACAAGCAGAAGCAACAGAATCAGAAGAGGGATCTGACAGATCTTCTTCAATAGCAGTAATGGGAACTGAAGGCAATGTTTGGTCATCCTGTCCAGCACACTCTATATCTGGTGCAGAAGCAGGGCTGCAAAGAATAACAAATGACATGGATTAGTAGGCAATACATAAGACCTAAGGCAAAGAGCTAAACAATGTTTTTATGTATAGAATCATACTTTAGAGGAATTGCAGATTGGCGTGGATAATACGCTTCAAGCACTCTTAATTCTCTTTGACTTTGGATCTCCACCTCTTTACTTTCCTCCCCACTTACTACTTGCCACTCAACCCCCAAAGTAAACTGCAAAACTCCAATACAAAATAAAATTAGCTTCCGTGTTACACTGCCAAATTGGGAAGCATAGAAGGCATCATGGACATGGTGGATGGCACAGCATGCAAAACCCCGACCAAATAAAATGAAAGCTAAAAGAAAGGAGGAGGACAGACAGATAATTAATTATCCAAACAAATGCATAAGCAGATAAGGTCACTGGCTACATTAAAGATGAAGCTGCAAGCAAATCATAGAAAAGTATTCCAAGACTAACAGCCACTTACTTTTGGAGGGGACCGCCATTTGACAACAGGAATCTGGGCTAACCTGTTCTTCAATTGATTAGCAGGATTGAAACCTTCAAATCCAGGTGGAAGGTTGTCGTCTGCAACTAATCCATTTACAGGCAAGCCTGATACGATTTTCTTTACTTGAAGGTGATCTTGTGCACCTGCCCCAACTTGTGAGGGAGATTCTTCAGAGAGAAACAGTCTAACCTGTTCAAATCAAAACAACATACCTATGTTAATCATTCTTGTCATTCCTAACCAAATCCTCTTCATATTAATAAACTATGTAACAGAAGATAAAGTAGGAACTATCATTATAACAGATCATCGTATCTTGATCTAGCAGATGCTAAGTTACAAAGTGGGTGGCTCACAAATCATGATCAATGTAAAAAACATCTTTCATGCTCCCTTTAATTAGTCGTAACCTCAAATCATGACTAAGAGAGCTCAATGACTCATAATGCAACATAAAGAAAGCACCATAAACATTCAAATAGTCTACACTGCAATAATTCAAGCTATATAAATGTGCATAACAAAGTTACTTGGGTCCATTCAGCAGCTCTCCCAACTCCCATCCCCTCCTCAGTATACATAGACCAAATACCACAGCACTAAGGCTGAAAGATGACAACTAGATGCCTCACAGCCAATTACAGCTTGCTTGGATAACTTTTTAAAAGGAAAAAGAAGGAGGTGAAGAAATAGAAGGGGAAGAGAGGGAAGAAGAAGATAATTCTATGGTTTGATAACAAAAGAAGATGATAGAAGGTAGAGGAACTAGTAAAAGAAAACTAAAAAAGGACAGAAAGATATAGTACCAATATCTCTGAATCCAAATCATCAAAACAGAAGCCAAAAATATTAAGGCAGTAAATCCACCATAAATGGCAGATTGCAACTTTGTAAATAAGCAATACTATTCTGGTGTCTCATCTACTGAAATCATAACCTAGATGAATTGACACAAGAAGATGACTTCCGATAAATGAATCAATAAAAATGCACACAGTTGTAGCAGATCATCAACTTTGTCAAATAAAAAAAAAACAGAAAAGCAAGCAAGTGAGAGTCATTGAGATTAAGAAAGATATCTTTTGAGTTGTTAGGAGTTCTTCCATCTACAAGAGAGGGGAGGGGAGGGGAGGGGAGGGAAAGAGGAGAGAGCATTAGGTCGGCTGTCATAGCTGGCTGGGATTGACTAATAAGGATATTTTGGTCTTTTAACTTTTTACTGAGGTTTACTTCGTACATACTATTTTCAATCCAAATCCCTTCAATTTAAAAAACTGGTTAGTTAAAAAATGAAGGGTCATAAGTCTCGTTTCATCCACCTCCTTCAATTGCTAACCCAACAAAGAAAAATCCATCTCACTTTCCCGTCCCTCCAAATCACCCTATCCAAACATAATATTAATGTGTATCCTGCAAGTAGGCAACGTCTTCTTAGAGTTCCGACTTCTTCAACAGTAAAAAGACTAAAATGCCCTTTTGTAATAAGCTGGGATAATATGAAACTAAGAATTATAAAAACCAAAATCTAGCAACACAGATAAGATTTTGTCACACCACATCAATGGTAAATGGAGAATCTCCATCTTAGGTGTAAGGATTGGCATTTCACTATGGGTCAGTGCAAAAAATGGTGCAAGGTGCAATAACTACAATGTCCATAATTTACCTTTTTTTCTTTTATATTTTTCCCATTACACATGAAAATATTCAAGTTTACGTAATTTCCTTTTTTTTTTTTTTTTTTTTGACAACATGTGGAGTATGAGTATTACGCTCCCCTTAACATCAATAATTTACTCAATAAGTAAAAATCATACGAAGTTAATATTTTGAAACTATACATCAAGACAAATCAAATAAGATTCTACATGACTATATTTTTCACAAAAGGTGGTCAAAGGGTGGTGTTTAAAACTTTGAATAGTGTAAAATTCCAAATCTTTCAATATTTGTGGCCCAGAATTAGTATTTACTATAAAGATGTCAAAATTAAGAAAGCAAAGGAACTCATTATGATCATGTTCATCACCGATATCATGAAGCAGTATCAGGTCGCCCAAAATCAATCAGCCTTAATGAATATAAAGGACAATAAACGATCAAGTCACCAAGCACAACAATTGCATGCTTGTTGTTCTGTCAATGACAGGAAGCACGTTAAGATATATGAAAAGAATAGGCCATCCTTTTACAGCTTCTCTTTGGGACATATGTGGCTGCTTTAATAGGACTAGGAAAACAAATGAAAAAAATATAGACTAAAGTTTTCAGGCTTTTACAATGCATATTTATATTTTAAGTTTAACTAATACTACTATTTTTTATTTTTTTTTAAAAAAGAAGAAAAAAAAAAGTGTTAACTATTACTAATTTTTTTTTCAGTTTAGGAATTAGAAAAAAGGTTAAGCTGAGAACATATTAAAACCTAACAAAGAATGAAAGTGAAGCAATTGTGAGAAGGGAAAAAAATAATTAGCGGATGCAAATTAAAGGAAGAAATAGAATAAAAGAGGAACTACAACAAATAAAAACCTAACAAGTTAAGCCATATCTCGAGATTAAAAGAGAATCTACAACAAATGAGGTGGCATTTAAATTTACATACAAATCAGTATCCATTACAGCATACAGTTCTACCCAATTATATACATAATGGATTGAATTAGATCAATAAGTTTGCAGAATAACTTGATTTGCATAACATAATTGATGGAGATAGGTTATAATTATACCATATATATACATATACATCAGTAGAGAGGGGAAAAATGCAATCAATACATACATAAACAGAGAAAATAAATAAAATTAAGAAGGCAGATGAAGGAATATCTAGAGAAATTATAACCAAGAGGCTCATGTTCATATTTTAGTTTAAAACAACCCTTTATATATAGTTCCTCCATTTCTTTTTACTTGCAACACATTGACTTATGTACTCTCACATACACTACTAATACACTATTTTGCCTAGCTTTGATGATTTATAATTAATGAAAAATGTAGTGTGAGATCTTGTAAGATTCGCCTCATTCATAATATCATGTCTTATAATTTTTACTTAATTGATATTTAAAGAAATTAGTAATTGAAATAATGCATTGGCAAGCATGAAATAAAAAGTGCTACAAGTAAACAGAGGAATTATATTTTCCCAAAGGTGCACTTACACACTGCTATCAACGCAATCGTGAAACCAAAATAACTGTTAACACAACCATAACTTTCCTTTCAATACTTATGCTCCCATTACCTTTATTGGCTTTAAATATTAAATGCCCATCAAAACTAACCAATAAAAAATTAGAGAAGATCAAGAAGCATTAAGCTTGTTCATTCTCTGTTCTAAAGGAACAGAATCATACTGAAGATGTAGCTAACGAACGGAAAGATAAAGTTAAATGATGGAAAACATTCCCCAGTATAAGAGCATCTCATTTTTCTCAAACCATCATAAAATCCTTATTAGAAACATCAATGTATACCAACCATATCTTTGATAAGTGACAAGAATAAAGCGTATAAAGCAGAAAGTAGATATGTAAGATATCTACAGGCAGCATTTCTTTTTTGTAAAGTTTCAACAAATATTCATGTAAACTCAGGAACATAAGCCACGAGTTACAGGGTTACATCTAAGTACAAATTATATGCACTATGATATGCAGGCAAGTACTTAGAAATGCTGATATACTGTGACCAGCACCATCACTAATAGAACCTAAAAATCAGCATAACTATGGCACAATAATGGCCTAAAAGCATGGCCTGCAATAATCAGAGAATATGACTTTAGCTCTTCTCCTTGCACAGTTACACTAAGCAATCACACAGAGGTATTGATCATCTGTATACAAAAGGCTAATTTTCATCATCCTATATCTTGAGCCTACACAACAAAGCCCATTACAGATACGACCAGATTCAAGCAATCATCTATCATACTATAGCTAGGAAAGTATAAATAATCACCTAAACTTTACACATAAGAATGGAAGTGACAAATAGAAGATTGAAACAAAATACAAAAAGCAAACCCAATAAAACACGACAAAACAATTCCTTCTCATTAGACATTCCCAAGGAATCCCAACAATCAGGGTATGAATTCGGATAGCAAAGAGTTACTCCCTGCCCAAAAGAGAAATCAACTAGTACATGATGACAAAAATCAAACGTCAAATTCATTACAAAAGTCACTAACTTCAGATATAAGCTTTTTTTTTTTCCTTCCCTTATTTACCTACATCAGCACCAATAAATTTCGAGA
The DNA here is from genome assembly GCF_001683475.1 of Chenopodium quinoa. Classification (NCBI taxonomy): domain Eukaryota; kingdom Viridiplantae; phylum Streptophyta; class Magnoliopsida; order Caryophyllales; family Amaranthaceae; genus Chenopodium; species Chenopodium quinoa. The sequence goes on along the minus strand of NW_018743979.1, from coordinate 3,066,143 downwards.
ATCTATCATCAATCACTTAAGAACAGATATTATTAGCCAATTCAAAAATTGGAGTGAAAAGCCTCATACATTCTACAAAAGGTAATCTTGCATACTCTGAAATCTTCTCTAATACAAATCATATAGGAAGTCTATCAACATTCAAACATCAGCATAACAATAAGTGCAAGAAATATCCGAGCCTTGCTTTTACTTTCATAATCAATTCAAACAGCAGGAAAATCAAAATTACAATCAACAAGACTCAATAAAGAACTCTCCAGGTCTGGAAAACATGCAATGCAACACTATCTAGCATCCCATGCTACATTTGAACCTATTATACGAAATTTACAAGCATAAATATTAACATTTGTAATCAAATTCAACTTCTATTAACAAACTCTCACTTTGTGTAAGCCATTTTAGCAAACTAAGCAAAGTAAATGTAACTTCTCATAATCCATTGGAGTCCAAGATAGTCTTTAATTCAGTGAAAAAGTTCACTAACACAGCATAATCCATCTATACAACAGATAAATCAAAGATTGTATATTTCTTATTTTCAAATCATTAATTTATTCGCTAGATAATTCAAAGATTGATTCTTACTTTCAGATTAATTAAAGATAAATTAAACCCAGAAATGTATTTCTTTGTTTCTTTGAGACTTTGAGTTAATCCCCATTTACACATACTCCATTAATTCAAAAGATTCCCAATTACTAGAAATTTCACTTTTATTTTATTTCTGTTCAATTGAATTCGATTTTTGATGGGAAAATTTTGAAATTTTCATCTGGGCATAGAATAAATTTCGATTAATGTTAAATACCTGACAAAGATTCCCATCAGAAGCCCAAGAAACCCGTTTTGATTTTTGCGATCCTTGCATACTAAAAATTAACTGAACCCTAAATCTGAAAAATATAAATTTGAGTAAAGACAAAGAACTAAATCTGGAATTTGATAGAATAAAAGACAACCATTGAATTGATTTACCTAAGAAACAGTGAGTTCTGGAATTCGATTTTCTGGAGAAAAAAAAAAAAAAACAGTTTTATAAATAAACACGAAAATCTTCAAGTTGGAGGAAGGAAAAAGGACGAATGAAGCCCTTTCGGGTTATTTAGATGGAGAGAAAAAGACCCAATTCTTAAATATGGATTACTTGACAATTTAAGACCCTTCTATAAATTTGTTACAATTTGTTAAATACCAAAAAAAAAACAAATTATATATTTATTGTCTTCATCAAATTCAATATTGATTCTAGTTTTCAAACTTGTGCATTGTCATTAAAAAAGCGAAAAGAAAATAGAAATCGTTATTGATGATCCCTAGTTTTGATAACTTAGGGTTTGTAATCTTATACTTCGTCTTATTCTTTTATTATCTATTAATAGTTTGTCGAGATAGAGTAATGTTAGGTAATGGTGTCTATTTCAATTGTCCACATGAAAAGACGAAATTATCTTACCTCCTTTGATTATTAATAATACTCCGTATAAAATAAGCACAGAGTAATCAACTAAAGTTAGTATCAACTTTCATGTGGAATCAACGAGAGATATTCAATACCCCATTTCTCAGCTTACATTAAATGTCACTAAAATTTTTGAAGTTACCAAATATTTTTCAACTAAATCAACCAAAAAAAAAGAAAATGTCAACAATTATCATTCTATATCATTCACAATCATTGAATAAAAATAAATAAAAAAATTAAAAAAAAAAAAAATAATAATCAATAATTTATGAACAACTCAAAGAACCTGTGCATAGCACGGGTATGGAATCGTACACTTGTTGATATTACTTTTCAAAAACAATCTAGTAATATACATTCGATAAAACTTTCCAAAGGAACATTTGTCAAAAAAAAACTTTTTAAAGAAACTTTTTGTCAAGAAAAACCTTATAAATTTTTTTTGACAACTTAAAACCTGATTGTTAAAGAACCTAGGACCATTAATTCACTTGATTAATCTCTAATTTTCCATCATTTCTTCTAATTACCCATAATTCTCACTTAACTATTTTATATTTTAAATTAATTTATAAATTAAGAAAAAATAACAAAAACCACCATCTCTACCACCGGCCAGGCACCCCCTCCCATTCCCCTTCTCGTGGCAGCAACCCCCCTCCCCCATCTGAGCCGCCGCCTAGAATCTCCATCCTCGACGACCCGCCACCACCACCGAGTCAACCCCCCTCCCCTTCCCATTTGCCCTCTCCAAAACACTTTTTTCAAACTCAATGTCATGACGTGCATCACCCCCAATAACATCATCCATATTCTACAAAAAAAAATTTAAGAAAATTTTAACTTGTACCACCTTAAAAAAAAAACCACCGGCTTTTACCACCTACATAAAAAAAAATAAAAAAAAATTTTATTTAACCACCACATAAAAAAAAATAAAAGTTGGCTTTTACCACCAATCACCTCCAACTAACGGATTCCATCCATAATCCGTTAGTGGGGCCTACCATGTACACATGTCACCATAGTATTGGGTAAAAATTTTAAAAAAAAATTAAAAAAAAAAACAAAATAAAAACCCATCCACCAACCGGCTCCCGGCCATCGCCGGAACAGCTACCAACCCCATCACCAACTCGCCACATAGCAACCACCGCACAACGCACCAGCCATAACCATGGATTCCGACCCCCTTTCCACCAATTTCCGACCTCAAAACCCTAGCCACCAACATAAAGCCCCCTTCGAATTTCAACCACTCCTAAAACCCTAGCCACCACCAATTTCGCACTCCTAAAACCCTAGCCACCACCTAATTCCGACCAACTCCCTAGCCCACACCAAATTCCGACCCCTCCCTAGCCCCACACCAAATTCCGACCAACCGAGGTGAGTTGATTTCGTTACCGGCTGGTTGACATGGAAGATCAGGGAAGATGAAGAGGAAACGTCAAAATGGTGGCCCCTACTAACGGATTCATGGACGGAATTTCTTAGTTGGTGGTGAAATCCAATTTTTGGAAATTTTGTTGGTGGTAAAATAAAACTTTGTTTTATGTAGGTGGTAAAAGCCAATGAGTGGTTCTTTGGAGGTGGTAAAAGTCAAAATTATCCCAAATATTCTTAATGTTCTGTGCTACATACAACAAATAACCTAGAAAAAGCTTACTGTTGACGGAGGGCCTTTTCTTTATGATAATTTTTGTTAGCAGGCATTGTTTATTGTGTTTATTAAATCAAGGATTTTTCGAAGTTTTGAAATGAGGCTTGATTAGGGTTTACATTGAAGAAATTGGCAATGAATTGATGGAAGAATAGGAGAGAGGAAACGGGGCTCTTTAAAATTGAGCCAAAATGGTGAGGGAAAGGGAGGAGAAGGGCTATCTGGGTTAGGGTTCTGATAGGGATGGGTGGTCGCAGTGGGGGAAAGGGGGCAAGAGAGGGGGTCGGCCGATAATGATGGAGGTTGGTCACAGAAAGCAGGGGTTCTAGGCGATGGCTCTGGTTGGGGAGGGGAAAGAGAAGGATGTAGCAGGCTGGGGTAGAGTGGCGGTGGTTTTTTTTGTTTTTTTTTTTTTTGGCAACTTAAAACCAAAAAAAAATTTACAATCAGGTTTTAAGTTGCCAAAAAATTTCAAAAAAAATTATAAAACAAATGAAATTTCAAAATAGATCATACAAAACCTCTAAACTCTAAAAATATGTTTGAAAAGTTGTAAAAAAACGATGAAATTGTAAAACATCAGAGTTGTAGCAATATTTGGGTGGAAAACGCATTTAATACACAAAGTTACGCATCGCGTGCATAAAAGACAAGTTGTATATTAGCTCAAGATATATCAAAAGTGCAACGAAATATAACCTCAAACACAAAGTAGGAGTTATGGAAAATTAATTTCTTGCAATTTTGTTATTTAAATGTATCTTCTGTTTAGAAATTTTTGTTTCTTCATTTCCTTAGTGGAGTTCAAAAAATTAATCCATTAAGAACTTGGTGAGCCGTCTATAAGCATGGATGTTAGTAAGGATGATGAAAATCATACTCGCTATTAATGATGGGACGAGGTGGATTTTAGGTTGTACCCGTCTCGCCTATCCCACTTCGTACTTGCCCCATAGGCCCTTATCCCACTTTGTATCCATATATATATAATTATACTTTTTTCTACAAGAAAAAAATAACGATTGTATTTGAAAGATGAGGATTTGGCGGATCTTGAACGGGGATTAGGTGGGTGGTGGGCAGGGAGCTAGGGATGGGGATTAAATGGGTATGATGATCTGAATATCAAAGTAGGGGTGGGGTGCGAATAATTTTGGACTTGTACATACTAGCAAAGACAAGGATAGATTTTGAAGCCGCCGAGAGGATGAAAATGTTAAGCAAGGCTGGAATTCTAGGAAGGCCAACATTCACCTCGTCCTGCCCCATTGACATCCCTCTCAAGGAGTCCTAATGTATTGCAAGTTATTTCAGACTAAAACGTCTTGCCAAAGTACACCAACTAGTTGAAAAAAAACCATATCCTTTTTTATTGATACACCTAAAAATAACTAATTTGCTCCATAAAATCTACTACACATGGTGTTTTGATCACATTGTGCTAACTGTACTCCCTAACACCCACAAACATCTCCAACCAAAAACCATATGAACAACCAAGTATTTGTATTCGGTATTTGTCATTTTGAATACACTAGAAAAAGGTAATCTGGAAAAAGGGGGGAAAAAATGAGAGTGATAAAAGAGGGAAAAATAAGGAAAAAATATTCACAAATGAGGGAACTATTGATTTTCCAATACATTAACAGCTTTTACAACACTTGGAATTACATACATTCCAAATATTAACCTTTAAAAAAATATTATCATCTAGGACCAGACAGTTCATCCGGTCGGAGATTGGAAGTAGAGTCAACAACCCATTCTCCATTGTTGGGATGAGTGAGGTTAGCTTCCTGGCGGAACATCTCCTCCTTTTGCCATTCTTCCCACCTCTCAGCCAAGCCATCACCCTCGAGCATTCTGACCACCTCTGACATTTTAGGCCGTTCCATTGGAGAGCTTTGAGTGCAAAGCAATGCAACCTGAATAAGCTGCTCAACTTCAGCGTCAATATAATTGCCCTGCAAATCACCATCAACCAAGGTCTCCAATTTCTTCTCTTTTAAAAGCCCTTTAACCTGAAAAAAAATATGATCAAGAGTCACATTAGTGAGAATAGAAAACCTTGGCAGTAAGTAGATCAAAAAAGATTGCTACAACATATTTAGGAAGTTCTCAAAGATTAAAGAAGATGAAATCCATATACATACCCAATCAAGCAACATAACATCGTCATCATTGGCTAATCGGGCAAGATCAAAAGCTCTTTGTCCGGTGATGAGCTCTAGTAACATAACCCCATAACCAAAAACATCAGTTTTCTCTGACGATTTTCCAGTTGAGAGATACTCTGGTGCTATATGTCCAATGGTACCACGTACAGCTGTAGTAACATGTGTATCTTTGTAGTCCATAAGTTTTGCCAAGCCAAAATCCCCAACAACTGCTTCATACACCTCATCCAACAATATGTTAGCAGCTTTTACATCACGATGAATAATTTTAGGGTCACAATGATCATGCAAATAAGCAAGCCCTCTAGCAGCCCCCAATGCGATTCGCTTCCGAATATCCCAATCAAGTGGTGGGTGTGTCTCCGAACGTTCTACAATGAAGGGGCAAGACATATGATTTAACTAGTTATAGAAGCAGCAGGCAAAAGAAATATTCAAATGTTAACAGTTTAACAGCTAGTATCATCATAAAGAAATCATTATTTAAGTGGCAGCTTCAATACTTGCATTGAATTAAATTTCCAACATCAAGAACCCTTACATATGATCATGCTTAGATTTGGTGAGGTAAATATATCACGAGATATTGTAAACCACCAGGAATAGATAAAATTATAAAAATACCTCTCAAACAGGATGCAACACTTCCATTGGCCATATATGGATAAACAAGTAATCTTTCAGTGGGTGTCATGCAAAATCCACGCAAACGAAGCAGATTTCGATGGACAGCCATGCTAATCATTTCAACTTCAGTTTGGAACTGGAGTTCTCCACCTTGGGTGCGCTCCTCTTTAAGTCTCTTGACTGCCACAAGAGAGCCATCAGCCAATCTGCCCTTGTAAACCTTTCCAAATCCACCTCGACCAAGAATATTTTTGTGGCTAAAATTATCAGTTGCAACTTGTAGTTCTCGCAGGGAGAACCTTTTGAGTTGTCCCAGGTGAACTTCTGGATCTTCTTCAGCTGCAATCAGTGATATTGGATTAATGTGTCGCGATGTTTTAATGTCAATAAAAGCTGTATTTCAGGTTTCCACTAACCAGGCACGTCAAAGAAATGTTCTTGTGGCTTCCTCCGTCGCCACCAAGCAAGGGCAATTGCAGGAGCTGCAAATAGTAAAGCGGCACCCGCAGCAACTCCTCCAGCAATAGCTCCAGTGGCCCTATTGCCAACTGAAACGGCATTTGGAAGATGCATCAAACACTGAATCATATACTGGTTTTGTTTTTTTTTTTTTTTTTTTTTTAGTTTATGACATTTTCTTCAGTTATCTAGGGGCAGGGAAGAATAAGCAGTCACATGGGTCGGTGGATCCAGTTATGGAAATCAACACAGCCAACATAAATATACAACTTGTGGCAGGGGAAGCAAAAGGGTACAGCAAAAAACAGCTTAAAAACTATAACCATTCAACTCAATGAACCCGTAACCTCACGTCAATCACTTAATTAGGTTCAGAAGACCATTGCTATTTGCAATAATTATTACCAAAAAATCAAACATAAGGAACAGGATATGAATTTATTAACATGAAAATCAAACCAAAAAAGTGGATTTAATATTGGTGAGCTTTGAAAAGTAAAAGGCAATTTTCGCCTAACATATCAATTAAAAAGTACTTAAATATCTTTATGAAATGAAATTGGGAGTAAGCAGATGACATTATACATACTTCAGGAAGATCGACGTTAGAATAGCACCATAAAGTCAAAGGCAAACCTGATTGAGATTTTGGCGTTAGAATTGGACTAGTTGGAGTAACTGCCGGCATAGTCAAATTTTGATTACCTTTAAAACTGAAATCAAGAGACATGACAGCAAACATAGAAAACTTAGCATCACCTCAAAATCATTGAAATCGTGAAGAGTATATAAGGATAAGTTTGTTAACCTTATGGGGGTAAACATTGAAAAGGATCCATAAGTAGGAACAATTCCATGCAAGTGGTTGGTTGATAAATCACTGCAATCCACATTTTGGGAAATTAGAATTATACACCTCTTAACAAGTGCATAGAAAACTTATGCGCATGAGAAGCACTGCAATTTCTGACATTGAAAAAAGCAACTTGACACTCACAGGACTTGCAGGGTAGTGATAGCAGTTAATGAATTTGGTATTTCTCCAGATAAGGTGTTGTTGTTCAGCCGCCTATCCTTGCAGAAAAGTCATGCAACAGAAACTGTTAGAAATTAGGAGATAATGACAGTATAAAGGCATATGTAAAAGAAATAAAATGTTCTTAAAGAAGAGGCTAATGGTATAATATAACAAATCAAACAGAAAAAATTATATTCTAAGTAGACTCACAAACAAGGAAAAACAGAAAATAAATTAACATATATACACCAAAACTAACAAAGATCATATAATGACATGATGTTTGTGACAAATAAAGATATTGATAGCTTAACCCAAGTACCCAATTACTTTTGATGATTTTTCAGAAGAATCAGTTTGTATTGTGTGACGGAGGGAGTAATAGTTATAGATGACAGTCAGATGGAAGTCTTATCTTTTTTTATTTTTTCTTTTAAACCTGACCCCAGGGGCACTTTAGCACACTCTTCCCCTTTTTTAATTTTTTCCTTCCATACGTGACCCCAAAATTTTTCCCACTTTTAAAATCTAGCACATAGAATAGGAATTTAATTTTAAAATTAATCTAAAAGAGTTACAGTAGTAATAAAAAGTGTTAGAGAAGTTACTAAAAGTACTTCATAGTATAAATAATACTAAGTACGAAGTCATTCATATACAAAGTATAAGAAATTAAGCATATATTATATTTTCAGAAATTATGAGAAAAATCATTACAAAACACATAAAACTAAAACATAAAATTTATGTGCGACAACCACGATGCGGTCCGCGATCGACACATCAGTTCTGTTACCGAAATACCGTGACCATTTCGACGATCGGGAACGAAACCGCATTTTCGACCATGATCCTAACAGGTATATGTGAGATTCCTTTGGGACAGTGATAATTGATTTAAAATGCAAAGAAAGAAATAAAGTGATACCACGTCCACACAACAGTTATCATTAAGGAAAAAAGAAGGGGAATAAAGTAATCAATCTTAACAACAGAGATTGAGATGCATTCATACAAGAACCGCAGTTTCTGGAGCTTGCCCAACGTATCAGGAATGGGACCAGAAAGATTATTCAGGTAGAGATCCAAGCTCACTAAGTTTTTCAAGTTTCCAAGTTCGTATGGTACTGTCCCACTAATGTTATTGCTGTAGAGCTCCCTGTCAAAGAAACAAGAAGATAATTATTAGTCTACACGGCCGGAAAAAATCTGCAAAACACTCAAGAAACAACAAAGATTATCAGAAAAAAAAATGAAAAGAAAATGAGATTATTGATTCATTCTACTAATTACTAAAAGAATCTAGCATATCTTTCGAATCAAACTTCTCCCTTAAAGGATTTGACTTCCTTTCCACAAAACCAGGATATAGTTGCAACCATTTCCTGAACTCAAAAGGCACTGACCTTTCTTTAATTTTGTGACTGATACAATACGGCCCAAGGATATAGCTGCTCTAATTCTTGCCCTACTTTTGTAACTGAGTAGCACCCTCTTGGTGACTTTGGAATATAAATTTTCATTGCATATTTCAAAAAAATGAACAAAAATAAAATAAAATAACTTTTTTTTTTGGAAAGAAAGGAAGAAAAAAAAAAAGAAAAAAAACCCTTCATGCAATCAAACAATGACAGAGAAAAATAAAAGAACAAAAAACAAAGAGAAAGAGGACTAGACCTATATCATCCACAGAAATACAACGGTGTCCATGAATGTAATATTCTCCTTTGTAAGCAATGGTTTATCGATGAAATCAATTCTACTACTACACAGACTAGATAAAGCTTTAAGACAGCATCTTAGCTCTGAAAATGTTTTTAGCAAAAGAAATGGTTTAGTCATAACCTTGGTGTAAAAACAAGGCCGCGACGTCTTAGTTGGGCCATTTTGTAAAGGATTTTCAATTGACGGGATTGTCTGTATCAACAAGAGGTGTTAAAAAAACCCGCAATTATGTCCGAATCAAACATTTCAACCCCAATTCACCCCTTATTGAAAGTTACATCTATTGTTTCACTCAAAAGTTACTTCCTATCCAAAGATATAGTGAAAGATCACCCCACTAATGGCTCTAATCCTTTACTATTCTACCATATCTCTCCATTGATGGCTCTAATCCTTGGGTATCTTTAAATCAAATTTGCATCGCGATAACCGTGACACGGTCCGCGATCAACACATCATACCCGTTCCCGCAACATCGCAACCGTTCCTGTAATCGTAACCGAAACCGCATTTCCAAACTATGGTCATAACAGGAAACAACCTAGTTGTAGGAGTAATTGGTTAAGAATTTGTGTGTGTTTTTACAGCTAAGTCCATAGTTTCAACCTCTCTACTAAGTATGTATTTCTCTACATATATATGATTATATACAATCTATACCACCTATAGGGTGGTAATGAATGGTAAAGGAAAATTATGACGAAAATACATAGAGAGTAGAATTGCATTAATATAGATTGTACTATAGGAATATGTTCTCATTGTTGTCATTTATTACCACCGAAATAATTGACTATGCCAAATTAGATAAACATAATTTGAGTTATAAAAGAAAGCAATTATAAAATTTATAACTCTATCAAACTCCTAAACCTACAAGCTAGCTAATACCGATTGGAACACAGGTTGTAACAGTAATGAAAGAAATAAAATCAGACACCTCCTTGGATTTATAGCATATTTTTGGCAAATAACCACCTTACAAAAAGTATATAAAATCACTTTATAAATTACTCCAACATTGAAGGACCCGCGTATGTGAAATATTCAAAGGGAAAAGAAAAAAAAAAGAAAAAGAAGAAAAAGAAATAAACTTGATGCCCCAAATTAATGAGCTAGAATGTTTGATTAGTGATAACTAGAATACTTACAAACAACAATTAGTAATTCAAGAAATAGTGAAATAGATATTCCATAACATCTACTTCCTCCATTTTCCCAAGTATTACTCACTTTGCGTTTTCATTCGTTTTTCTAAGTTCCAATCACTTTACTCTACTATTCCTTTCATGGCAACCTTTTACTCCCTCCGTTTCGTAATAATTGCAATAGTAGGCTTTGCACAAAGTTTTTAGGATATTTTTATAGGGTGAATTTTATAATATAAAGTATAGTTAGTGGAGATATAATTAATTGTTATGAGGAGAGAGAAATAATAATAATAAAAAATATATATATATATATAAAAAAAAAAGAGGTAGTATATGTGGGGTTAGTAGGAAAGAGAAATAATAAAATATCTATACAAGTGGGGTTAGTGGGAGAGAAATAATAAAATAAGGCCCAGTTCTTTTGAGCTTCTAGGCAAAGCAGAGTAGAGTAGAGATTAACAGAGGAGAGATTAACACAGTTGAGCTTCCACACACTGCAAAGTAGAGTAGAGCATAGTAGATTTCAGTAGAGCACATCAGAGAAGGGCAGGATAGAGCAGGCAGCGCAGCCCAAAAAGAAAGGGGCCTAATAGTGGATCCTTACCAAAATAAGAAGTGTTGCAATTATTATGAAACGGATATAAAAGAAAAGTATTGCCATTATTACGAAATGGAGGGAATATTCATTTTTTATCACCTACAACCACCTAATTTTGTTTAATAAATCTCTTACTCTCCGTCTCTCACACCACTTTAAAGCAAAAAGATCCACATGCATGGTCCCCATTTTCACTTTTTTTTTTTGGTATGCGTTGCTGAGGAAAAGGAGGAAGTAGATTAGTATGACCCAACTTCAAAAAAAAATTAGAATCGTTGCTAAGCCTTCAACTCACACGAAACATAGAAAAGTTGTGTGAAACAATATAGCTATTAATATTCGCTTATTCAAATTGCATAATGACAAAAAAAAAAAAAAAAAAAATTATGCTATTTGTTCTGTGTGCTGGTGTTTGGGGGGGAGGGGTTTACTTAGTTTTCAAATATTCAATTGTGGGTATTAGGATAAATAATGTCTAGCAACTTCAAACCAACTATAAACCATTCATCTTCTCCCTCCCCTTGTCCAATAAAATTTTTAGAAGTTATTTTGCATTCGTCTCATTGGATTCAATGAGGCGGATTAGCCAAAAGTTGTGGATTTGTCAAGTTTTAGAAAAGCTGGTGGTTCACAAATTTTTAATGATTTATGCAGTTTCAATAATTACCTAAGTACCACTATAAATAAAAAAATTCCGTAAGAGAATTGGTTGAAAAGGCAAATAATCAGCAATGTAGCAAAAATTTCAGCTATGACTGTCTAAAGCAGAGAGCAACAACCAGGGCCGTCTCAAACTTTATGGATGCTCCGTGCTAATTTCAAAAATAAGGCTGACATTTGCACACCTATATTTACAAGTATGGTATGCTAAATTATAAAATTTTAGGTCTCAAAACTTCACCAATTTCCTTAAAAAAAATTATATTCCCGTTCCCGTCAAATAAAAACTATGTTCCCTTGAACTGTTTGTCTAATTTAAAATTTTCATTTATAATAAAGAGTCATAGAGTACACTTTAACATAACAAAATAAAACAAAAAAAGGCATTCATTTAGACACGAGGATTATTTGTAATAGAAATTTTAATCATACAATTACAATTCCCTAAACAAAAGGAAAAAATAATTGAACAATTATAAAGAGAAACTTATTCCCTCAAAAAAAAAAAAAATAAGAAATACAAAGTAAAAATATATAGAGACAAACTTATATGTCACCACTTAAAACAAAATGAAGGCTAAATTCAACAAAAAAACATATCCGAATAAAGAATAACAAAGGGTGGAAAATAATAACGGGAAGAGGGATGAGTCATGGATAATAAAAATTGGAAGTGAGTTTCGAACTCTCGACCAAGGAAACACAAATTGAACGCAACAATCTAGCTAGCTAGCACCGAACATCTACTAAGAATGGGAAAATATCTTACTAGTATTTAATCACATTTTGATAGGACTTTCATTATTTGGGCCTCATTAATTTTTGGGCCCTGTGCTGCAGGTCTCTTTGCAAAGGCTATTAAACGGAACGGCCCTGACAACAACTTCAGCTATGACTGTTCAAAAAAAAAATGCTTATTCCTCCACATTAGTTTTATAAACAACAATACTAGTATTCCGTACTTATGTCCATTTGAGTCACATGTCTAATACATTAAATGGGCATGGATTGGTATGCTCCCACAGAAACAAAAAAGAGTCAAAAATATTTCCCTGAGACTGTTACACAGAATATATCATCCCCAAGATATGTTTCTTCACATAAGTTATGACCTGACTGAATTCTTATAACAAAACTAAGATTTTTTTTGAGCAATCTTGAATGCTTTCAGAAACATATATTTCCAACATCTTGTTTGTGTAATTAACTCATTCTTTAATCATCATCAAAAGTACCAAGCAAGACTGCTGGCTGCTGCAATTAACATCTGGTCCACCTATCTTTATAACCCAAAGAGGAGCTTCAGCAAAAAGAATTCCCAAAAAAGACCTAGATGTCATCACTGCATCTAAGAAAGCTAAGCAAAATCACACAATCAGCCTTCTTAGGTTTTAGTCCATCCGCATAAACCAAGGAAAAGTGGAAATGGGAAGGTTAGGGACTGTAATCAATGCATGTGACTACTTTTGCTTTAAAGAGGAGAAATATATATAATTGGGTCCCACAAAGTTACAGTTGATAGAAAAAAACTTAATAAATGGTTGTCATAAAAGGAATAGAGTAAAAGTGAGTAGAACTTAAAATAACAGATGAACGCTAATAGAACTTGGAAAAACAGAGGGAGTATGAGCTTTATAGTCTATGGGGCACTGCAAAAGTATAGCTAGAAGGGTCTTCAATAGTTTACTTTTATCCTTTGAATCGTTCATTATTGATGTTAATCTTCCCCATTAAGAGGTAAAGATTACTAAGTTTGGTAGTAAGGCCCTGAAGAGTTGCTACTAACTCTATTTTTCTCCCTGTCAAATGGGTAAATAAATAAACCTTGTCTATTCCTTTCTGTATTCCACATGCTTCCATCCATCTTTCTAAAAGTGTATATTCTCTACAGTCCTTGTGGCCATGGAGTAACAAATTAACAATAATGATAGGAGAAGTGGCAACAGATCTAGCTATGTGCCTCAGATTCATACATTACGAAAACTGGTTTGTGGGACAATCCCTGATAATGTTTAAACCAAACCTTCTCTCTGATTATCAAATCAAAACTAAGATGTACTGAAGATCATAGCATATAAGTTACAAACATATATAAATTTAGCACAAAAGATGTTTAAGCCTTAATGTGACATTAGCTCAAAAAATTAAAGGAATGGAATCATGAACCAGAAAATATCAGTATCGCCCAATCCACAGAATAGACATTTGTCGATGGCTTGTGCTTGTTTAGAAAGACATCATAAATGAGTAAAATGAATTCTAGGTACATATAATATTCCACCAAAATCACTCCAGCTACCCACTTCCCACATGCAGCTCACATCATTTGAGGTGATCCAACCTAGGACCTAGCCAAGCATTACTACCTAGCCAGGTTGCAACACAAGGATGAAATGTCCCCCTCCCCCCCACCCCCTCCCTCCAAAAAAAAAAAATGCTCATGAATGACCTTATAATACATCAATTGGCATAGCCCTAACCATTTTTTAAAAGCCCCATTTGAATTGCCAAAAGTCCCCCCCCCCCAAAAAAAAAAAAAAAAAGAAAAAAAAAGCCCATGAATGACCTTATAATACATCAATTGGCATTACCCTAACAATTTTTTAAAAGCCCCATTTGAATTGCCAAAAGCTCAACATCAATACATCAATTCAATGTAAACAATAACCAAGACCAACCACTTGCATGAATATGAGTCAATCCAACAAGAGCAGTGAAAAAAATATCAGCCAAATTAGTAATACTTACAAGTACTGAAGATTTGGGAGTTGACCAAGTTGTGTAACAAGTTGACCAGTTAAGTTTGCATTGCCAAGATCACTGAACACAGACATTCAATGATTTGATGATAAATATCTAGTTCAGAAGAATCCGTGAGCTAACAGACAGTACTCAACCAGAATTTAGTAGCTTACACTCTGGTGACGCTGTTTTCACTGTTGCATGTAACATGGAACCATGTGCAGGGATTTACAAGGGTGGGATCCCAACTTTGCAATACACCATTAGGATCAGCCAAACTAGACTTGAGTGCATTCAAAGCATCACCTGTTTCACATGCACAATGCCACCATCAGGAGCTAATACATATAAGCAATATAAGAATTTCACCAACAGCTTCAATAAAATAACAGATGAAGCTAAGGAACAGAATGATCAAGGAAGCATTCTTACTCAGAGAAAAAATCGCAAAAATAAATATATCCTTGGAGTTCCATAATATCAAAGGAAGTTCATTTTACTATATCAGAATGATCCACATGACTGAATTAGCATAAACAAATTTCTAGCTCAAGGAAAGAACAAAGTATCTAACTAGCACAATCCATCATCTCTCAGAAAATTGCACTTCAAAATCATTTTCTCCAAAATTAGGATGACTCACAATTAAAAATGTAATTTAGATACATTTCAGAGTACTCTTGTAAATGGAAAGGAAAGGACACTAGATTAAATAGAAAAAAGAAGGCACTAGCAATGTACAATATCTATATTACTTAGATGGAAGCAGATATGTTAAACAAGTTGAGGAGTTAGAAAGATGTCGCTCCCAGGAGTCCCATCGAGTCCCAGCTTCATTTTTCACATATCAGCAGCCTCAGAACCGACTACTCATACATTTTTAGAATTGAAACTGTCCTAAAATCTTTGTTTTAAAGGGTGCAAGGCGCACCAAGGCGCAAAAGTCCTTAGAGTCTAGGCGCAAGGCAAATGCGCGCCTTTTGTAGGTGAGGCGCACTTTATTCATATGGAAAAGAAATAATAATTCCTATTAAATAAGTGTAAAATTGAAATTACATGAAAAGGTGAAAGGGCCATGTGATCGTAAGCAAGGGTTCTTCAAATCAAATTAGGGGATATGGGATTTCTCTCTACTCTAGAAATGAATTAACCTGCCCGTATCAAAGTCCCATAGTATTTTATAGAAAAAAATAACTTACACAATAGCAATTGATGCTCTACAACATAAGGCGCACGCCTTTTGTAGGTCTATGAGCCTCACGAAGCTAAGGTGCCAACTCTTGAGCCTCACTGTGCCTTGCGCCTAGGCATGCCTTAGGCGCGCTTTTTAAAACTAAGCCTAAAATTATGACCAATTTAGATAATTGTATTATTTATGAGCAACTCAAGTATCCAATTTCTCCTATTACCTTATGTTCGAAGCTGAGGGGTCAGAAAAATACTACTCGACATTTCATTCTTCAGATATAAGCAGCCTTAGAATTGGGCTACTCAGCATTCAGAAGTGAGATGTTCCTTAATACCATCATTATTTAAAATAATCATGAGTACCTAGAGTATCCAACATCTCATGCTATCCTATTCTCTATGTTTTTATTCTCAAAGATCAACCCTAGCCTAAACAACAAGAAATGACTTTTAACTTCTCCCGCTTGTTACTAGACAATCATTGGCCAATTCTTTTCATCAAAACGGGGTCAAAATCTTTACATCATAATATTCATAATCACAACTCACAAGAGGAACATAAACCAAATTGAAACAAACACAGGTAATGAATTGAAAGAAGTGAACTCAAGCAAACTCGGAACGAAAGACAAGAACTAACCTTCGGCATTGGGAGTTACATAGTGGAAGTAACTAAAGACCAAAATCAAATGCAGGAAAGCCCAAATGGAGGAAACCCCTTGCTCCATTTCGTCTTTCGGATCTTCCTAAATGAGCAGCGCACATAACCCAACTAATAAAATTCACCAATTTCCACTTCAACTGTTCAATTCACAAACAAAAACCACATAAAAATCTGCAAATAATCAAGGGTAATCATCAAGTCAATCAAAACACACTCCAGTCAACTCTCACTTTCTCTCTCCTCCCTCATTAAGCAGAAATGCAGCAAATTAACAGCAGAAATTTCTGGGTTTTTTTCTAATTAGATTGAATTAAATGCTGCAACAACAATCAATCATAAAAAACAACAAACACCCATTATAATAATTCATATTTCAAAAAAAACCCCAAAAACAGAAACACTCAAAAATCCACAGAAACAAGCTCAAAATCAAAATTGGGAAAAAGGGAAATCGCAACTCACGATCAAAACCCGTTCTCCGGGACAAAACACTGTTCTCAGCGCCGGAAACAACTACCGGCGGCAAAGAAGATCGGCGGAAATCACAGCGAAAAAAGAGGAGAGAGAAAGTAAAGCACAGAAGTTGAGTAGGGTATTGGGAAGAGGAGAGAGAAAGAGAGGAAACAGCAGCAGCAACGAGGAGGAAGTATGCCTGAAAATGGCGACGAAACGAAGAAGGAAAGAAAGGAGAGAGAAAGCGAGAGAGAGAGTAAGACTAGTTAGCGATTTCTGGCTGGTCAGCGTACGAGTATTCCTACTTCCCACTTCTTCTTCTGCTACTACTAGTCGGCTTTTTCTTTAATTTATTTTATTATCTTCTTGTGGTAAAATGACAATTTTGACCTTTGACTTTGCTGTTATCTAGTACTCTCATTTTTTGAATTTTCTAGGGGTGTTTTCGTCATTTTCACTATTTTGTGATTTAAACGGTCTACCACTTATGTTTTTTAACCACTGTTTCCTCCTTAAGTCCCCAATTTGACCTTTGCAATATTCACACACTTTATAGTTTCTGAGTATCAACTTTTTGTAATCTATAAATACTCGAAAAAAGTTGGGTGAGTCTAATATATTTAACGTTAATAATCTAATATCTGACATTAATAATTAAATAATTAATGTTAGACATTAGATTAAAACAAACCCTCAATACTCTCTACTCATTATATCATATGATTCGTATCATACCCATAGTAGTTGTTTCGGGGTTTTCTGATGTCCTGCGGGAGAGTTACAATTCCGAGACTGGAACCGGACGTCTGTACCTGCAAAATAACGGAGACTCCTGAGAGCTCCGCCTCCAACGGTCAAGTTAGTATCTGATTAAGGAGTAATTAATACGGAAATTAAAGTAATAAGATCTCTCTAGGTGAGAGTGGTTAATGTTGGTAATCTGCGTCGTTAGCGAGATTAGCCGGTTATTAGCGTTCCGTAATGTTTCTGTTCTTCTCTGCTTGATTTCTATTCTCCTTAATTAATGAGGATTAATTAAGTATTTATAGCCTTGAGAAGCGTGCCACTCTCTAGGTTTAAGGTAAACCTAGGGCTGACCGGGCCTCTAGACTGGATTGGGCCTTGATGGCCGGTTTTCCCATTTGGCATGGGTGGACACGTGGCGTGCCTCGATTGGTCCGTAGAGGACGTATCTGTGATTGACACGTGGCAGGCTCCTATTGGCCTTCGTGAAGGACACGTGGCGGAACCTGGTTGGTCCACTTGTCAGACGATGATTGGTGGATAAAAATCCCCTAATCATTTGCCCCTCACAGGTGGCACGTGACTGGTCACGTGTCGCCTGTGACAGGTGTCGCACGGTGACAGGCGACGGCCTGCTACAGGTGTCACCTTGCAAACGGCCGAGAGATTTTCCCGCCCAAATTTTGAATTTGGAAGCGACCCTTCGCCTTCTCACTTTGCCTATAAAAGGAAGTGCTGACTTCGGTCATTTTCACATTTGAGAACTTTGCGAGAACATTCGGACCCCTGAACTTGCTCTGACATTTCGGACCTTTTCTGCCTACCGCCTGTTCTGACAAGCCGACTGCACCGGACTTCCAGAACTTCATCAACCGTCACTCGTTCAGGTAACTCAGTTCTCTTACTCTTAATTTTCTTTTTATTTTTTGAAATGGCACCACGGAAGCACACGACACGACCTAAGTTAGTGATCAGCCGGTCACCGGGGACGGCTGAATCTAGGACTAGGAGTGCCGCCTGCCCTTTTCTGGACCCATCTTTGCCCTTTATACAAAGTCCGACTGTATCTGTGTCTATGCAGAACGTGATGGCCAGAACAAAACAGACTGCTATGATATCAAACTCAGACGGCTCCTCCCAAAGGGTGCTCCTTAGTGAAACATCTGACCAGGCGCCAGATGTAGAATTGAAACGAGACGGCTGCCAAGCCGACAGTTCTGAGAGAGGGGCCAAGGTGGTCCCTTCCCATCTTACCGTTGACATGTCTAATTTTCCTCCTGCTCCTTCTAAGGGAGAGGAGGCGGGCCCCTCTGGGAGAGGGGAGGAGTCGTCCTCTTCGGACTCGTCAGAGGACGAGTCCGAGTCCAGCTCTTCTGGCCACAGTTCTCCAGGCTCAGAAGAAAGACATAGCCGCCTACAAGAGGCGAGACTTTCTCATGCAGTTGAGAAGGGGGACAATTGGGCGGAGCCGTCCGCCTCTTACAGAGAGGAAAACGCCCCCTACTACTGCATGGTACCCCGGGGCCGGATCGCAACCATGCAAGAAAAAGTGGCGAGCTTTATTGCTAACCACAGAATGGGCCCGGAATTTTTACTGTTCGTGCCGGATCCAGAAGACACTGTCGTCTGGCCGGCTGGTACCAGCTATGATGACGGCTGCTTTGGCTGCTATGTGGCGGCCATCAAAGCTGGACTGCGCTTCCCATTACATCCGGCTGTTCAGCGGATTTTAGATGGGTATGATTTGGGGTTATGGCAGTTAGCCCCCAACTCTTGGGTAAACGTACTCGGCTATGTGGCCGGGTGCGAAATGTACGGGGTGGAGCCAAGCTTTGAGGCTTTCGCCCACATGAACTATCTCAGCCGGACCCCTAAGTCAGGAGGTACCGGCTGGTATCAATTAACAAGCCATAGGGGTTACCTCATGACGAGAGGTAAGGCGAACAAATGGAAGGATTGGCGGAACACCTTCCTTATCATTGAGGGTTCAGACACGGAGCTGAACCAACGTTTTAACAAGTGGAATAGGGATCCGCCTCTTCTCGCAGGCGGCCGCAGCATGCCGCCTGTTCCCCCAAAGGCTAAAAGAGAGATCCTGGACAAAGGACTCTTCAAAGTAGAGACTAGGGTGAACCCTACTTCAGGGGTACGAGAGCAAGTACCCCTAAACTGCGTCCCGAGCTTCAAGTGGCTCTATGACGAGTACTTTTTGGCCGCCTGTGGCCTCAGCAGTCGGTGCTCTAGAGGTAGCCGGCCTGACAAATACTCTGTTTTTTCACGCCTTGTTTACTTGGGACCTTTACTAACTTTGCTGTTTATTTTTTGCAGCTGACGCCATGAGTAAAATAACAGCATCCAAGACTGCGGCGGCCATGTTGCGGGCCTCTCTCATGCAACAGTCTTATGCCGACTCCCCCAACAAGGGGGCACCCTTGGTAGGCTTCGAAAACTCTTCCTCTTTTAGTTGTCTTATGCATATACTAACTCTTTTTGTTTTCAGTCTGGCACTCCAAGGGCTTCTTCCTCGAAACAGCCGGACCCCAAGGCCCGGAGGACGACTGTTGCAAGCTCTCCTGGGTCTTCCAGGAAAACAGTGGCGGCTGAGAAGCAGCCGGCCACTTCTTCTAAAACCCCGGCGGGGCCGCCTAGAAGTATGGACAATCACTTGTAAAAACTTTCACACTTGCTTCCTTCTTGACTAGGTCTAACTTGTTTTTTTTTTTTTTTTTTTTTTTTTTTTTTTTTTTTTTTTACGCTTGATGCAGCCGGCCCTCAGGGGCTTGACTTGGTTGAGGTAGCCAAGTCCATGGTCAAAGTAGTTCCTCCATCTGAAAGGGAGGCGGTCAGGGGTGCCGGCACCCTTGACCTTGATGGGATTTCAGGGGTCCTTGCTGAGGTATACTTAGCATATTTTTGAGTATTTGAGTTCCAGGACGCCTGTTATCTTTTTTGTTTGGAAACTGACGCCTGTTTTTTTTTTGTACTTAGGCCCTGCTCCGAGTCAACAGCCTTCGCAAGCCGATTGATCGGAAAAACAAAGAGGTAAAGGCCGCAAAAGCTATGGCCGCCTCCAGGTGTGATAAGGCAATGTTTCAAATTGCCCAAAATGAAGTACTGACCATTGATCTTCTTTATTATCAGGCGCAGGCTACCGCCGCTGTTCGGGCTCAGTTAGAGGCGGCCCAGAAGAAGATTGACGAGCTGGAGGCGACCGTCACAAATCTTAAGGCCGAGCTGAAACCTCTTCGCCAAAAAATGCACTCTTACGAAGCCATGGAGAAATCTTTGGCCAACGTAAAAGAACGCCTGGTGAGCCAAGAGAAGAGTCTTACCCAAGAGCTCTCGGAAAAGGCCGAGCAAGAGAAGAAAGAGCTCGTCCGGGAGATGGTGGAAGACTCCGCTCAAATCCAGCGCATGACCTGGGGCCGCCTGTTCCCCAGTGCCGACTTTGCCTCATGGGAAAGAACGTACCGCCAGTGTTCGGAAACATATAATCAAGAGATCCTGGCGGCTGCTGAAGAAGAGGCATTGGGAGATGCGTTAGAGGAGGAAGAGCCGGTTGTGGCGCTTGTGCCACTTGGGGGTAAGGCATCAAAAGAAGATGCAGCTGAAGCCAAGTCCAGCAAGAAGAGTGCTGACCAGGCGGCAGCTGCTAATACTGAACTGCCCCCTTCTTAAGCTTAATGTATTTTTTCCACGGCCTGCGTGCCGTTTGCTTTGTAATTACCCGGCCAGGGGGCCGGGGTTTTGAATATTCTGCTGGTCTTTAATGACCGGCTTATTTTTAATCAAATTTTTGTTTTGATTCAAATTTGTCTAAGTATTCCATATCCAATATCCCTTTGTTCACTAGACCGACTGTTGTGTATGGCCGAACGTTAAGACAGGTACAAATAGTAAGTACGCCGCCTGTGCCCCTGGACGACTGGTTGTCTGTTTCCAGGATAGACGATCAGTCGGCCATTTATTCAATCGGTATTCGAACTATTTATTCAATCGGTCTGACCAAGTAAACAGTATTACCTAGTCGCCAAGGAATTAAGTAGGATAACAAGCGGCGGGTACCGGTTGTTTCCCTTTATTGCCAATGTTGGCTTTTAACTCGTAATTTGTTAACCTAGCAAGAGTAGTGGTTGAGAGCCCCTGTTTATTAAAAACAGGCGGACGACTCCTACCTTTTAGGCTCCATACTAAGTTTGAGTGACTATTAAGTTAACATAGGAGTTACTTAGTCTTCGTCACAATCTAGATTGAGTAGTAGAGGTACCAGGCGGCGGAGGCCGGATGATCCTCTTGATTTGCCATTGTTTGTTGGTTATTAACTCAATAGGTTACCTAGTAGGAATAGGGGTTTGAGTGCCCTTGTTGGTTTAAAATAGGCGGACGACTCAAACCTTTTAGGTTCCATACCAAATTTGAAGGAGTGACTATGAGTTAACGTTGGAGTTACTCAGTCGCCGTCACTTTTGTTTGAGAAGTAGAGGTACCAGGCGGCGTAGGCCGGCTAGACCCCTTGATTCGCCAATGTTTGTTGGCTATTAACTCAATAGGTACCCCCTGCATTTATCCCAAGTAATACAGGCGGTCATCTGACTCAGATGTCAACTGCTACCACTGGTTTGGTTAGTGATAGAGTTATCCTTGTCTCAAAAACGGCTACGTGGTTGCCCTTGGGGACAGTCGTATAGGTGCCGTGTAATTAGTTTATAGAACAATGTTCCACCCAAAAGGGAGCTGCTCTCTGCGACGAATTTCATCCGGATGGATGCCGTCGGACGCCTGCTATGATGTTGGGACAGGTCGTATTAGTTTTGTAGATTTGATCAGGTGGCTTGGCGCCTGGTCTGATCATTCGGCCTGTGGCCTTGGTAAGTTCTTGGTGAACGTAGGTGCTAAGTAAAAGAAGGGTAGCCGCCTGTTAGGCACAGGGTCGGCCAGGCCCTAATCTTTTTAGCTAAGTACTGTGAATAATATACTCAATGGAGAGTAGCCGACTGTAAAGGAACAGACGGCATGCCCCTCTGAAGATAGAGTGAAAAACTCAATGGAGAGTAGCCGACTGTAAAGGAACAGACGGCATGCCCCTCTGAAGATAGAGTGAAAAACTCAATGGAGAGTAGCCGACTGTAAAGGTACAGACGGCATGCCCTCGTAATACAAAATTGAATAGTAAGTGCAAACTTTATTAAGTAGCTCTTTACTTTACATCATTCAGAAGAAATATTTTTTAAGGTTATCTACTTTCCAAGTTCGAGGCAACGGTTGTCCGTCTGGTGTTTCCAGACGGTAGGTACCGTCCCTGACTTCCTCATAGATTCGGTAGGGTCCTTCCCAGTTGGGAGTTAGTTTGCCAGACTCATTAGCCCTACCAACTGCTTCCATTTTTCTAAGTACAAAGTCCCCTACTTTGAGTGGACGCCTGTGTACTTTTTTGTTGTATGATCTAGTCATTCTCAGACGATAGATCTCATGGCGCAAAACAGCATTGCCCCTCTTTTCAGGAAGTGAGTCTAATGCCAGGCGCATGGCTTCCCAGTTTGTCTCTTCGTCATATAGCATTACTCGAAGAGTCGGCTCGTAGTGTTCTATTGGAAGAACAGCTTCCGCACCATAAGTTAGGAGGAATGGAGTTTCTCCAGTCGCCCCTTTTTCAGTCGTCCTAATGGCCCAGAGAACATGTGGTAGTTCATCCGCCCATAGGCCGCCTGCTCGTTCAATCTTTTTCTTGAGACCGTCTGAGATGATTTTATTAAAGGCTTCTACCTGGCCGTTTGCTTGTGGACGACCGACAGATGCAAAGTAGTGTGCAATTCCTTGGTCTCCCAACCAGCTTTTGAGAACAGGCGTCTCAAATTGGGGACCATTATCAAAAACCATAGACATGGGAACCCCGAACCGAGTGATGACGTTTTTCCAAATGAATGAAATTACATCTTTCGTCTTGATTCCCTTTACAGCCTCCGCCTCTACCCATTTAGTGAAGTAGTCAACGGCATTAAGTATATACCTTCTGCCGCCTGTAGCAGGCGTATATGGACCCAGAATGTCCATGCCCCACTTAGCAAACGGTAGTGGGCTGTGAATGGTAGTGAGGTCAGTAGCCGGACGGTGAATTAATTTGCCAAACCTTTGGCACTTGTCACATTTTTTCACCATCTCCATTGCATCTGCTTCCAAAGTAGGCCAAAGTAGCCCTGCCGCCTTGCCCTTTGAGCAAGCATCCTACCACCTACATGAGAAGCACAGAAACCAGAGTGAAGATCATCTAGTATCTCTCGTCCCTTTTCAGGAGTAACACACTTTAAGAAGGGTTGAAGGTACCCCTCTTGTGAAGTTCTCCCTGTATCATTTCAAAACAGGAGGCTCGTTTTTTCAGTGCTGCCGCCTGTTGAGGATCATCCGGCAGTGTACCGTTTGTCAGATATGCCCTGATTGAATCCATCCAGGTTGAGCTTCTGTCTAGGATTCCAATAGGGTTTTCCTCGATGCTTCTCTTCTCCATTACTTCCCAAAAAAACAGTTCGAGGAGTATCGGAGGAGGCGGATGATGCTAATTTTGACAGTGCATCTGCCTGGTTGTTTTCTGATCTCGGCACTTGGATCAGATGGAAATC